>NC_092830.1:27249032-27855699 GCF_039878825.1 Excalfactoria chinensis | reverse complement strand
ACAATATTAAAACTAGCAATAAAATATAATAAATGATGTAAAAGAGCGTATTACCAACATGGTAACTTGTATTCATGTTGAAAAGTATCCTGGTGTCACACTACTATTATTAAAATACATGTCTGTTGGTATAAACCTGTAAGTTGTTGGGCTTCTTTTGGTCTGGTTTCCCTTTTAGTCTAATCTTGGCTTCCTGTCTTGAATACATAATACTTTATTTGCATGTTTTGTCAAAGTCCAGACAGTAGTGTTTGCATGTTCATTTGATCAACTAAAACTTCTTAATTTTGAGAAATACATGTTTCCTCAGAAAAAAATTATTTGCTAATAAGTAATCACAGACACATCTTAACTGGATTCCTATTGTCCTATTTAGTTGTTACACCATGTATTCATCCACCCTCAGCTTTTGTTCGATATCCAAAGTGAATTTCAGCACATAATTGATCCAATCCTGCAGAAGTTGCTAGGTCAATATTATGGATCACCCATCACAATCCAGTTTTAATTTTCAGCTATATCACACAGCTCTAAAGCTGTTAAGATTGTGGTTTTTTCTCTGGAAAGTGAGTATTTTGAAATGGTCAAGCCATTTTCCTGTTCATATGTTCAACAAGGCTTGCAGAAGTATAAGGCTGACCAGCAGCTTTCAGGCTAAGAGGATAGGGGTGATATACTAGTTGAGCCAATCTTAAAATCATTTGGGACCCCGTAGAAATTCCAATAAAGCAAATGTAGCAAATACCCTTTCTTTGACTTGGACAGCCTTCTGCATTACACTGCATCCCATTAGCAATAATAGGAATGAACAGAGCTTACGAAAAAATCTCATAGCCTGAAATTCAAATTAGAGAAGTCCAGCTGCTACATGTAAAAAGTGTAAAGCTAGAAAGAACCACAGGTAAGTTAGAGATCTCTGTAAGTACTGCTGAAAGGAGATCTTTCTGGAAGACAAAGCTTAAAGAGAATTGCTCAGTGGATGTTCAACCTACTGAAAGATTTTACCCCAGGCTGTAATGCTTCCAAGATTCACAACAATACAAGCATCAGTCTTGCAAATAAAGAGGCCTGGGGCAAGTGTTTCTTACATGCTTCATGGAACAGAAAGTTTGAAGTTTACTCTCTTTTTGAAGTTTATTCTCTTTTGGTCAGCTTCATTTTGTTGGATTTTTTTATTTTTTATTTTTTTTTCATATTTGCAAGAGTTCTTTCCACCTTTTGTTCTTCATTCACACTCCAAAAATAGACTGGGTATTTATGCTCTAACAAACAAACTGATTCAGAGCTGCAGGGAAAAGTCTTCCTATCAGCCATGAAATCTGTCTGCCTATTATCTGTCCAGTTTGTTTTATCCAGCTTCTGAAATTATCACATCTATTCACATATTTATGCCTACACATATCTGGTACATATGTCAAAATATCAAATACATATTTGCTTTTTATTTTATTTTTTTTTTAACTACTTAAAGGTCATGATTCTTCAAAAGCCTTGATCATTTTTGAATTCATATCCTGAAAAAGGATATCAACTTTTATTTTGCTTTATATATCTGAATATCTTGGTTCTTATTCGTTTTCTAATCCTAGCATGCTGTAATGTGGACATTATTAATTGCCATGTTCCTTTGGAGGAGTTAAGATGCACAACTGCTGGTGGTGCCTAATATACAAATATCTTAAAAATCATTGGGTTGGGTTTAGCATTTCCTCTTCCACTGACTTCTAATGCTCAAAAAGCATTGCAGTGAGAGAGAAATAAAGGCAGAAAAGTTCAGCCTGACTCCCAAAGTATTGCTGTTATGCTAATGAAAAAGTTCGTCAAAGATTTCAAGTGTACTGGATTGCACAATTGAAGAAGTGGTTTTCAAGAAACAAACCTCGAGAAATAAAAGCAATCTCTGTCACAGTCATTTGGAAGAAAAAGATTGAGCCCGAGAAAACTGAAAAGCTTTGCTGAGAGCATAAAGTGAATAAATCCTTGCCTTGGTCTTACATTAATCCATTAATAAAGGATTTTTATTATGTGCCTGATAGAAACCTTTCACCATGTTAAATAGTAATAAATAATTAATGGATTATCTTATTGTCAGCAATGCATCAACAAATCTTGTAGTCATGCCAACACAGAAATGCAGCACAGGTTTACTGTTTGCTGCTTCTGCCTCAGAACTGCTTGATAGAGATTTCTGGCTCCTTTTTGGTTCTAAACTCAGAAGGCCGATTAGCATCTTTGGAATGAGGGACATGAGGTTGTGTCCTACACCAAGGTGTACTAACTGATTCTTCTTACTTTCATTCTGCTCAACCAGAGATTCATGAGGATGTCAAGAAAATGCATTTGATGTATAATGGTTGTAAAAAAAAACTGGCCCAGTCTTACATCTGTGCACTGTAGCTGAAGAGAAATGACTGACAGCTGAAAACATGGGTAGCTTTAGTGAATTGATTGCTATAACTTCACTAAAAACAAAGCAGCTGTCCTTCCCTACAGGCATCAGAAACAAATTTTAGTGCAAGCACCCTGCACAATTCCAATTATCACATCTTAGCTTTGAATTCTCAGTTCCAGGTACGACCCAACAGCAGTCACAGAGGCTGGCAAGGAACACACTTGAATGCTTACAGCTACATTGCTGGCCACCACCTTGATTAAACCTCCTTTCCTACATTACATTTTCATTGCATATTTGTTAATTACTCCTCCTTCCACATAGTCTCCGTCATAAAATATTAGTCATGAAGTTTTTTCCAAGTGTATGTAAAATACATAGTGCTTTCTTTTCTTGCAACTTACTTCAGTGTATGACAAGCCCACTTCATTCTTTCTGCAAGTAAAAGTTTGACTGCTTTACCAGCCTGCAGGCTTTGAGCACCCTGCTGCATCTCACAGTTCTCAATATAACACTTCACTAGGACTAGGGACCTCCCACCACAATCCTGAAGCAAAATTCATTTGAATTCTTACTACCTAGGTCAGGAACTTGGTTTTGCTTAGATCTACAACTCAGGGACAAGTAAAACTGATCTCACTAATTCACCCAGATTTATTTCAAAACCTGGTTTGCATCTGATCAGTCTTTTGGTAAGACTTATTCAGGTCCCAAATTCAGAGCAAAACTGTTTTCAAAGTTATTAGAGAAAAAACGCAGTTTTTACTAATGAAAATGCTTTAGTGAGCAAAGGCTAAACGTGCCTTAAGAATTCAAAGGGTGAGGAAAGATACAGAACAGTCAGTGATCAGCTGTAAAAACTTCCAGTTTAAAAATAACAGCCCAACCAACAAGCACAATGAATTTTGTTCATTTTACTGTTCTTTGGTGTTGGTTTTCTGGGGAGCCAGGGAAGGTTGTTAATTTGCTCTATTGTTGTTTTTTGTTAATACTGATGATCACAAGAATCCACATGCATTGGGTCTTCCAGCAGGACAGACTCCATCCACTCATATCTCCAATTTCACTCCTGAGAGTATTTCCTCAAGGAATTAATTTCTCCTCAAAGAAAAACTGTGTATTTTCTGTCACTTTGTCATGCTCTAAAATCAGGAATGATTCAGCCCTTCCACCAAGAAACTTTGCTACTGTTGCGTTAAACATACAGATAAAACACTGCACTCTAAAGGCATTCCCCGAGAAATAAAACATCAAGCTTTTTATTATTATTTTCAATTTTCTATGGTAATCATGTTTATAAAACATTTGTTTCAGTGATGTGGCACAATATGGATTTTTGTAAAAGCTGACAGTGGTAAAGCAGGGACGTGTGTCACCATCCTATCTTGTGCACCGGTGTGAAGCTGATAGTGCAGGTGAAAAATCAATATATAATAAAGGTGCTGCATGTTGAAACTAAATAGGAATGATTGATTTTTTTTCCCCAGGATCATTGGATTCTGCCCCAAAATCTTTTTGTGTGGTTGAGAAGAAATATTTACTCATCTCTTCAATTTTATGGTGTTGTTTATTTATGTGAGGGTTTTCAGAAAGAGAACAAGGTATTACTTGTGCAAGAAACTAATGCTGGGAATCCCTGTATTTCAGAAGCATTCCCAGAGGTCACTATAAACACACAGTATTTAGAGGGATGGATATCCTCTTAATCCATGAACATCCTTAGCTGTTTTAAATCCCCCTCCTGCCCCCTGGAAACAAAATAATGCAGTTCATTTGTGCAGTGTCATTTGATGTCAGAATATCTTGGATATCATTCTGACCTGAGGCAGAATTGGCCTGGGGCTTATTGAGAGCTTTCATACATTGTGAAAAAAAATTCACATTATAGCATCGTGCCTTGCTTAGATACTTCTCACCTGTGACATACATGCACTCCAAGAACCAGCTTCTGAATAAATCATGTACTGTGCTCTTACCACAGGTTAGACTGCAGGAAAATCACTTACTCTGCTAAACAATAATTCAAAGAAGAGTCTCATTCAGGTATTCTCGCTGATTTTCAGATAATGGTCCATTTAATTTACCTTCATGTTTCAGGAATCTAACGATTGCCAATCAAAAATGTCCTTATACATGCAAAGCAATCAGTACCCTTTTCCCACCTCACAGTTAATATATGCCTACTTCCCAGAAGTGCTGGATAAATGATGGGAACTGTGGACATGTTACCACTTAAAGAAAATGGGACCCTCAGTGAACCTCTGCTGCTAGAAAGAGACTGTTGACATCAGCTCTGTATAGATTTTCAGCCCTCAAAGAGAAACTGGTTCTCCAACAGAGGAAACCATTCCTGGCCACAAATGATCCCTCAGCAGAAGTCTGCCATGTTTAGTTCAGTCTGATGCTCAGCAACTCCACACATGACCCACGTGTATGTTTCAATTTCTAATTTCAACATCTGGAAGTATTTCCATCTACTCATTCCATGTAGTCCTTTCCTAATGTTTTCCCATTACAGATAATCACATTGCTGAGTATAACCAACTCAAACCTCTAACTCTCAAGTACCTATGACTGCGGTCAACAAGCAAACCAGCGTCTGCATTAAGGGACACAACTGCTCAGATCCCTCACTCCGTCCTCGTACTGATTTGCCTTCCTTTTCTTTTTTTCCCCACAGAAGTTCATAAACTGTTTCTTAATTTACATATACTGAATTTCTCCTTCTGTCTCCTTCTATAAAAATCCAGACTAAAAAGATTTTTCTGTCCTATTGACCTCACTATGATTATTTTCTTAATTTAATATCCTATGGGCTCCTTTAACTCTGACCTCCAACTTCAGTGAACAATTTATAACCTTTTTTATTTTTCTGCGGACAATTGATAATAACTCTCTGCCTAATTTTTCATGTGTAGGTCACTGCACTGTTATAACCTGAAAATTAAATAATCACTATTTCAATAATAGTCTCTAATAGTTCTATTTAAATCTCATTAATTTAAGATTTATACTTGAGACAAGTTTCTGGTGCATTATCTGCTTGGTGTTTACCCTCTAGCAACAGACATAAAAGTTTGAAATGTGAAGCTGCAAAACAGTCAGTTAAAAATGATTTCTTTTGCATATAGGGGCAACGTAGGCAAGAATTGTCCTTTTCCCCTAAAATGAAAACTTACAAGGAAAAATTTTTTTCCTAGTGCTATTTCTACATATGTTATCTATTTCCATCTGTGTTCAGTATTAAGATAAAAGAGAGAGAGGAGGAAGAATTGTGTGGAAAAAGCACTTGGGCAATCTCTCTTCCTTCTCTTTATGTTATATAAAATATAATTGAAATACCACCTTCTTAGAAAAATAACCAATAGAATATCTGAATGAATTAATAGCTACTACATTTCCCGGTTTCCAAATCTATAAAAATCTGTAGGATTATCCTGTTACAAAGACTTGCAAGTGCTCGAAGACTCTACTGAAGACAAACTGTTACTAAGGAAAATGGTTTTCGCTGCACTCATGACATTAAGCACGGCAAAACATGCAATGGACATCCTCACATTCCTCTGCTGTGCATTTGCAAACAGTACATACCTATCATTAGAGCATCAGTTTAAGAATAAGAGCTGTGATTCTGCTCCTGACCACACTGCTGACTTGCCCTATATTACTACAAGCAGAAGCATTGATGGTCGTTTTACCCGTGTGGTGAAAGATCCAGTTCTTTGGATTCAACACCAATGTTTATACTGCTATAGTTTTCAGAATTATCATTCAAGAAGTAGATGGAGATACATTTATCTGCCTGTCACAAGCACAAAGTAAAACACAGTACCTCAGAGGCTGGAATAGCTGGGACACTGCAAAAATCTATGCTTCTCCACTGGTATATCTGAGTCACATTGTTATGCAAACAGGGTCTTGTTTTCTTGGTAACTTCCTAAACATTCTTACATTTTTATTTATGATGATTTCACTTTGAGAAGATCAGACATCATCCCTGTCTCCAGGTTACAGCTGAGCAATCATCTCAATGGGAACATCATGCGCTAGAGGCCCATCCCACTGCAGTATCTTACATGACAAGTTTACAGAATCCCTCTGTTCCACTTCCCTGGAGCTCAGAAAATAATGTTACTATCTGCCTGCATCCTAGGGGTGTCTGTAATCTGTGGTCTGCAGCCAATTAACATTTGCAAGGCATTTCCCAGTTGTTGGAAGAGTGGGCTGCAGTGTTCCCCAGCAGAGAGCTGCGTCCCACACAGTGACATAGCCAGCAGCATGCACTGCTCTGCCAAGATTTCCTCCCAGTTATGTTAAGAAAATTAGCTGATCTGTTATCTAGTGAGCTTGGTAATTCTTATCTGAAATAGTCAATTTGCAAGAGCACATACTTCAACACATGTTAACAGGCACATGGCTCCAGGGCAGGCTGCTGAAACCACAGCCACAGCAGCTGCACCACTACCACTGCAAATAGAGTAGCTAGTGACTGACAAAAGCCTCTGTGGAAGCGAAGGTGTGGGAAAGGCATAACTGCAACCCAGACAAGGAAAGAGGAAGCTGTTACTCAGTGTTTCTTGTAAAATATGATCTTAGACATACAAAGTCTGGACTGATGGTCTGAGCCTTGTTGAACTTCACCTCACTGGCGTAAGTGCCAGGTTCTGCAATTCGGCCACAACAGCTTCATGTAGCACTACAGGCTTGGGGCAGAGTGGCTGGAAGGCTGTGTGGAAGAAGATCTGGGGTCAACTCAGCTGAACACGAGCCAGCATTGTGCCTAGGTGGCCAAGAAGGCCAAAAACATTCTGACTTGTATCAGAAATAGTGCTGCCAACAGGAGCAGGGATGCTACCTTTCCTCTGCACACAGTGGTGAAGCCACATCTCAAGTACTACATTCAGTTTTGGACCCCTCAGTTCAAGAAAGACAGTGAGGCCCTGGATTGTGTCCAGAGAAGAACAACAAAGCTGGTGATAGGTCTGGAACACAAGTTCCTCCAGAAAGGAGGTTACAGTGAGTGGGGGTTGGTCTTTTCTCCAGAGTAACAGTGGTAGGACAAGAGGAGATAGCTTCAAGTTGTGACAGGGGAGGTTCAGGCTGGTTTCTAGGAACAACTTCTCCATAAGAGTGCTATGGCACTGGAACAGGCTGCCCAGGGAGGTGGTGGGATCACTTTTCCTGGAGGTGCTCAAGGAAGATGGAGATATGGCACAAGAGTCATGGTTTAGGGCACAATATTGGTGGTAGGTGGAAAATTGGACTAAATGTTCTTAGAGGTCGTTTCCAACTTTTTGCTGCTATGATTCTATGATTGAGAGTGCAGGCACTAGTTGGGCCAAACAGCTCTTGCTGTAGAAGGCAGTTGCTCCTGCATGAGCCTGGCGACTCTGCTCTGTGAAGTATAAGCAGTAATTCAAATGAAATTTAGGAGCAGCTGTTGCATTAGGGATTGTGTAAAGCTGTTTTTTTCCAGGAAATCATTATTTGAAATAAATCTTGTCCATTAAAGAGATATGCTTGAGCAGTTGCATAATGTAGCATTGCATTTGTAAAACTGAAAAAGCAGAGGATATTCAAAAGCCTAATCTGAATGGCAGAACAAACATGAGATTTAAGATGGAACATCTATGTATCTGAAAAATACCTACTTTTTAGTAATCCATTTTATAAGCTGATTTTCAGCATAGGGTACTCTTAAAAAAATGTACACACAAAAATCCTTCACCTCTTTCACTATCTCAGAATGAGCTCCTCAATATAGAGACATCTCTGATTAATGAGGATATACTTTACTTTAAAATACAGGCTCCATTTTCCTACATGCTTTTAGGTTGCATTTTCAGAACAATCTTCCCTGTGCATAAGGCAATACTGCCTGAGTTCAGAGATGAAGAATGAACCAAAAGAAGTTTTAAAATAAAGGCCCAAAATTCTATAGGATTTATACGTGTAAAGGAGAAATAATATTAACAGCCTCTCCATACATAAAACAAAAGAAATACACATGAAAACCCACACTGTTACAAGTTCTCAGTTGGAACAAACACTCAGCAGTGAGAGAATTTAAATGTGATTGCTGCTTTTGGGTGGGCTTTAGTTTTTTTAATCTTAGGATTGGTATAGACAAATACATCTATAAAAATGATTCAGAGACAAAAAGGAAATGAAACTAACAGCATATATTTATTAATATTGCTTTACTTTGAAGTTCTTATTTCACACGATCATGACGCAAGGATTGAAATACTTCTTTTTAATTAAAAGCTGAGTCTCATATTTATGTGCATTCAGCAATCCAAATTTTGTTTTACAAATTTTCAGAGAAGTAATATTTTTCCAGTTAAATAACATGAATTTGGATTACAGAGGCTTTTTAACCTGCCTTGCTCTAAAGCTGTTCATAAGCAGTTATTCCTCCTGCTACAGCGGGGTGAATCAGATTATCTAACGCTTTTGCTCTTACCACACACTCAATGGTCATGGCTATATGTTTGTGTGGAGCACAGCAAATTCTAGTGATGTGCCCAAGATCATACCAGATGTCTATGGCAATAGAGGAATTCAATGAAAAACTGCCAAAAATCACTTCTAAAATTCCTTTTGGTTGAATTCCCTTTCTCCCTTGAACTACCTTCCATTAGATGTCACAATGTATTACATTTCATGCAAAACACTGGTACTCCAACTAACTGCAGATACTATCAAGTGAATGGCTTATGATCACTGCACATAAGCGGAGCCCAGAAGGTTTGCTTCTATTTTCAGTTGTACTACCATCGCCCCTGATCCATGACAAGGTCACTTGAGTCAATGAAATGCCTGGCTGCTTATCTACAATAATTAAACACTAAAACTTTTCAGTGTGCACCCTAAATTGGGAGGTTACTGTGTTGACTGCCTGTAGAGTGAAAATATCAGGTATAAAAGACTCTTTAATATATCCAAAGAAGCCTAATGAGAACTGAGAGCTGGCTGTTTAAAGCCAGATATATCTGAATGAGAAACAAAACAGAGATTTTTAGCACTGAAACTGAGTAGCTATTCATATAAATTAGGAAGGTAAGCGATAGATTCTGCAGAAATCATTTGTCAGCAAATGTAGGTATCTTTCTTGACAAGTATACCTCAACTACCTGTAACTGGGATTGGTTCAGGAACAACCCCATCTAACTGACATGCACATAGTATATCTGTGGTGGACTAAATCCTCTTGAATTGCCAGCTCCATTGTCAAAGAAAGAAGAAAATATATAATTAAGTAGGTTTGTAGCTTTGAATAATGTTAACTATTTAAAAGCAATGTCTGCATAATTTAAAAACTTGATGGCTATTTTTAGTTGTTTCTGTACAGCTAGAGATGACAGCTAATATGACAATTATTTAAAATGAAGTTGCACAATTGTGGATGTCTGGGGAACAAGAGAATAGGGAAATCATTTTTCTAAACACACTCCTTGTCCCCCTCAGCATCTCTTCCCCCGTCATGATTGAACCCAGTGGTTCAATTCATTTGGAAGCTTAGTTTGTATAGGTAGTTTGGGTTGATTTCCCAGCTTCTAAAGGGGGACTGAGTTAAGTTCTGATGAAGATGCTGAAACTGTATTTGTTACTGCTAATGAAAGCTACATACAATCACAACATCAGTGGAGTTTTTCCTCCATTACTGAGTAACACTGAGCTGGAACCTGCAGCACATTTGATTTTCATAGCTACTTTCTGCATCATTTCTCTTTCTCCAGATGAATTTAACTCCCTCTCTCAGGGCCCTTCCAGCTGTGCTCAGATAATGATTGCAGAGCAATCCCAAATCTAAAGGGGGTGCAGCTACCTGGTAAACATGGCAGAGTCAAGGACCCACATCCTGAATGTAAACAGCCCCCACTGCAGTGCCAGTGGCTAATACCGCAATGTGACTATTCTACCCCAAGCTTTCTCTGTCCTTCTCTATTGCCATTTCCAAAAGTCACTGAGAACAGAGTGGTATACTCTCATGCGTCACTGCTGATATGCATAAACCATTAGTGAGGGATATAGTCTTGAATAAAGGCTATGATTCAGTGAATCTATCACAGCATTGACTGGTTCTCCATCATCCATCAGCACTCTAAGCTAAATTATTTCATTTGAACTCTGGTACATACACAGAAATCAAAACCATTTAATGCACATGCCTACAGCTCAGTTTCATAATCCCATATTTATTCTATATTACAGCATCTTCCTCACAATATACTATTGACAAAAAAGGAGTCTGGAAATGGAAGTGCTGGAAATTATAATGAAATGTCAATGAGGATGAAAGTAGGGCCAGACAGTCATGTTGTTACAATTTCTGTTGAGAAGACTGAAGTGACAGGCAATATCAATTCATGTTAAACAGTTTACATCTGTTGGCAAATTGGCTTTATCCCTATCGTAGGGAAAGCCCTATTTGGGCTCTTTCGTTTGTTTATAGCTTAGCCACATACTTCACCTGTTCCAGGTGGTACATGCAGTGGGAAAGCAGAAAATAAGACAATACAGGAATGATCCACTCTGTGACGTGAGGGCTACACCTCATACTGTTAATAGAGATGCAATATCTGTCACTTGCTCAGAAAGTAACGTCTCTAATTATTTCCATGGAAACTACAACAGATACAAAGAGCACAAGAACACTATTCGACAGAGCAAACTGTCAGCTACAAAACACTATTTTTCAACATAGTCACCACCACTTACTATGCATTTTTACAGAAATAATCAAGAGCCTGAATGCCACACACATAAAAGTCTGCACCAGCTGAGGTAATCCACCATTTCACAGCTGCTGTTATGGTGCTGCTGCTGAAATGCACCCTCTGTCTCCTCCTCACATTCACTGTTTGCATAAAAATTCAGAAAGCGTCAATGGATGCCATTTTTTCTGCATGGAGGAATTCAATGACACATCTTCTCTTCATAAGCATTTTCACATCAGACACTATTCTTTCAGACTGCCCCTCTGCTGCCATTTGTCATATGACAACAAAACGTAACAATAATGGTGGGAAGGTTCAACCTCTACTGCCATTCCACCAACATCTACCTCTGATGCTGTGGGTCGATATAATAAAATAGGAGGCATTGCTTCCAGTTCAGCCCACATAGTTTGCTGCCTCTTTGAATAGAAAAATGCCAATTTTCACTTAATATTTATACGGATGGGTTAGTATTTCCTTTTATATTGACTTTCCTATCTGAAAGGCTCGTAGGATGCTTCATATCCTTACTCGATTGCTATATGTGAAACATTTCACACCTCAGGGAAATACAGGTACTTGTATGAAAGATTTGACTGTTGATTCATAGTTCACAGCACAACATTGATAAAACTCAAGAGAAGGGGTGAAAGAGAATGGCCCCTAAGCTCAGACAGTACCTATTACTTAGGACTACTGATGGTTGTATTGATTTATGCCTGGTTATATTTACCCAGCATATCTTGTTGAGTTTATATGGTAAGGGAATGTAAGTAGGTTGAAATCAGAAGACAAACTATTTGATATCTTGGTTAGAAGCAGGAGGGAAAGCTGAGCTACACTGTTGTACTATACCCTGGTGTCTTTCAGGAAGTGGTTTGCAATTTTTAATGCTATAGAACCCACATCTTCTGTTACAGCCTCACAGTTGAGAGAACACCTGCTAAATTTTCATTTAGAAGAAGTGTGGTAACCCCCCCCCCCCAGAACTAGGAAAGGTTACAGCACTCAGAGGGTCATTACTGCTATTCCTGAGGAACAACGCTCATCTCTCTCCCAGCCAGCGCTACTCCTCCACACACTGCCAAACTTCAGATACTGACAGAGCTGGAGGTTTTCCAAGAATCACCTTGCTGAAAGCAGAGCCAGCTCCTAAACCAGCCCTGCTGAGTGTTAAACTTGTCTTTTCCTAAGGATCTCCAAATGCTAAGGATTCCTCCCCTGCTTTCTTTGGCAATCAGCTCAATTGCTATGCAATAAGGATACCTGCAGGAAAATTAACCCAGCAAATTCAGCAGAGTGCTTGGCACCTACCTCACAGAGCAGGAAAAAATACGTGTGCAAACAGCAAAGTTCACAGCCCCCAGTGTCCTCCAGTTTTCACAGTCCTGGCTGTCTCTATCACTGACTTCCCAGGGCACCATTTTGCTAAATTCTCCCCATCTAAATTCTGAGCATTCTCATAACTTTTTATAATTCATCAGGTGGATTTATATCTACTCTCCTGTTTAATTTAGCCTTTTGAAATAAACATAAAGGAAAACAATGATGTGCCAGGAAAAGGGCATTATTAAGACATACAATATGTAATTGACTCAGCGGGATCTTTGAAGCACTTTGGAAAGAAAAGAATTAAAAAAAAAAAAAAAAGAAAAGAAAAAAAAAAAAAAAAAAAAGAAGAAATAGTAGGCATTAAAAACTCTCAGGGATTTACTTTTCATGAGATAATAATCCAGCCAAGCATCCAAGATTAGTACTGATTAGAGGTATTCTAAAAATATACGTGCGTGGTTTTGTATATATTGATTCACTTTGAAACCTGCAGCTATTCAGTGGGCAATGCTCTTCCTCAGTTTTGGAGCTGCAGGAATCTTATCTATAGGAATGAAAATTTGGAGTAACCCTGGTGTATGGTGGAAGAATAAGAGTGAAATCATGCCCTGAGCATTTTTGTAACTCAAATCCCCAGCTGACTTAAGTTAGAGTATTTTCCTATAATTTGAAAGCTCTGATGGTCTGATCTATATCATAACAAAATTAGCAAAGGTAACTCCCAGTTCACAAGGATGTAGAAGAACAGTGTCAATTTAACACCCTCAAACTGTAAAAATCCCAGATATATATTTTTCTTGTTTGCACTGAAGAAACCCTGCAAATAAATGGTGCTTGCCAATGGAAATGAGGGATTATTCTGGTGAGGGGTTAGAAGTTGCCCTTTGGTGTAAATCAGAGTATAGCACTGCCCCTGTAGACAGCTTTAAAAATAAATGAAGCAACTTTTCATCTAAAACTGCACAGCAAATCCCCTTCTTTCACTTCTTAGTCTCCTCTTATAAAGAGAGAAAAGCACAAGCATTAATGAGCTGTTCAAATATTCAAACCTTGCCAAGAGAGAAGGGATCCTTCAGTCATCATGAGTTCAACCTTATAAATCCTTTTTAATTAGTGTATAGTCAAACATTTTATAAAGAAGTCATGAATCAGAGACCCCACAATGCAAATGTGAAGAGAACATATAGTACAAAGATGAGCAAGTGGCACCTAAAACATGCCTGTTCTAGCTTTCAGAGAGAAAAAAAATAAAAAATCATGCTTATAAATTGTTCAAGCCCATCATTAACAAGCTTTCAGATACATTCAGCCTGTTTCCCAGCAATTCATATAACGTCTGAGCTGTAAAATACTGACAGAAAGGGTATTTTCTGGTAGCTGCTACTGGGGCAGCAAAATACGAAAACTGAATGTAGATGGTGTAAAATAAAAAAATAAATAAATCACTTTTCCTTCTTGATCAGGATAGCTCTGAGCTGTTCTGTTAAGGGCTGGCCATGTCGGGAAGTTTCTGACATGCTTCAGACCTTCTGGCTAATTGATCTCCCTTTGATTGTTTTTGCAAGCCACATATGACTTAAACAATTATTTCAGCAGGCATGTGAAACTCTGTAAGGATAGCAAGAAGTGACGGAGATGGGTCACAATGACTGAAAAGACTTTTTTATTTAAAATAAAATCTCCTCTCTAGCAGTGACAGATCAGCTCAGTTGATCCTATTATCTCTCGCTGAAGTTGAAAACAAGCACCACACTTTTTGCCTAATAATGTTCTTAGAATCACTTGCTTCTCTCTTGAAGAAGAATACAGCTGCATTGTACAACAATTATTACTTTACATACAAGTAGTGCCTTCTACTGAGGGGGCAAAGCAGTTTGCAACATTTAATTGGCTGAATTTTGCTAATGCTCTTGCTGAGCTGTTACAGAGTATTTTGCTGTCAGGCCTAGATAAACACGTGAAATGAGACTTCTATGTGCATTCATCATATTTTAAAATAGCTTTCTCAGGATATAGTCAAATTCCTTTCCTGTCTTGCTCCCTGCCATCTGTTACATGATCATAATACTGGAACACATTTAGCAGCTCTGAGTGTGACAAGCTTGACTGACAAGGTTTGTGATCTCAAGGTCTGAGACTGAAGAGAGAGGTCTTTACAGTTTCTCATTTCTGATGTGTTAGTAGAGCCAGATAGGCCTCATTATGCTTTCATAGCTTTCTCTCACTTATTCATCACTCTTTTTCACCACAACTGTGAAGAAGTCAGTGCATGGCAGACAGTAAACACACAATGATTTTTCAGTAACATGGACCAGATAAGAACCTGATCTCACTCTCTTGGAGTTAAAGCCACGCACATGCCTTTGTACTGAGCTTCAGAGTAAGCATGAGCCTAACCTCTCCAGGCAAAGATCCCCTGGAGTACATTCCTGGTCAAGTGTAGCACAGAGATGGCCTTCTGTCTGCATGGAACTGAATGGCTAACTAAAATTAGCACTTCAATCAGTACTTCAAATCATACTTCAAGCTAAAGATAGTCTAAAGAAAAAAAGAGGAGTCATACAAATGGCTTGACTCGTAGGAAATGAGATGCAAGTCTGTGTTGACCATCAGAGATAGATGTGAGTTCCAAAACCACAACAAGATGAGTAACCAGAGTAAGACGTAAGACACAGGAGTTTCACATATACTTCTATAGTCAGCTACGCATATAGGTGAAGATAAGGAAAAATAGACTGAAGTATGGAGAAGACAGGAAATAAAGATGGAGACAAAAGAATGAAGACATTGACCCGTTACATAAACAAGGAAAGAAAAAGTAAGTAAGTAAGGGAAATGTCTCAGGGATTTGAGTCACGGAGTGACAGTGTGTGCAGGGATACCTTAGTCTCAAAAGCACTATGAAAGTGAGGAACAAACAAGGTGTGCACCTGAGAGACTTAAAGCAATTTCACAGGTGAATGCAAAGTGGCTCTAGATCTTGGAAGACTCCAGAAGATGGAATAGAAGGACATGGAATCATAGAATGGCCTGGACTGAAAAGGACCATAGCGATCACCTATTCTCAATCCCGCTGCTATATGCATCTTACATTACGTCAGAGAAAATGTACAATAGCAGAAACTGAAAGGGAGGTATCTCACCCAGATTTGAGGGAAAGAACACACATTGTAACCAATGTTCACAGTGCTGTTTTTTATCCATTTTCCACACACAGGACAGGTTAAAAACAAAACAAAACAAAAACAATAAAGGTAGTGAAGAGTGCCTTTTCTTGAATCTAAATTCTCTGGAATAGAATGTTAGTAGGCCATGAGATGGCTCATAAAGGGAAAGTATAACAAATCTGGCTCAGTCAGTGAATTATGTAGTGCTCCTAAGTCATTTCTCGCAATACAGAAAATTCATAAAGACAGTGATTAGGGGCACTGGACAGAAATCAGAGGAGATGGTAGTTGTCCCGATCTTGTGCTACAGTATCCTGATATACTGCTTCTCACAAATAGATTTGTCATCCTTGATTTGGAGACTCTGGCAAGCTTCAGACTCCTTAAGAAAAAATCAAGTTGGTCCATGTTTTGAAAATTGGAGAAGAAATGTGGGTCTGCTCTCATTTATTTTAAGGCTTTTTTTTCCATGGTGGTACTAAAGTGGGCTATAAAGCAAGCATAAATGCAATTTATGTCCATTTCATGTAAAGAGGGATGAGTTCAAATGGTAATATAGCCATGTATATCACATTGCAGACTCGTAAATGGAATCCATTATTGGATCGCAAGTCTGTCCAAGGAACTGAAACTTCACCATGCCTGAAATATCAGTGAGAGATATTTTATGCTTTTTTATTTCATATCTTCTCATTGTCAGAGTCCCCCCCCCTTTTTTTTTCCCCTTCTGTTCTCTCCCCCAACCCCCCACTGGGTTATGTTCTATTATATTTCTGCAGAAACACTTTAGATTAACAGCCCAGTTAATTAATATGGAATCCAAGTGGAAATGCTATAGAAGTACTTTTGACATTCCCATTAATAATGGAGGGGTTCATCAAAATTAATGTTATTACAGTAAATACTAATAAAATTAACTGTGATTAGCTCATTACTTTAAACTGTCCTCCCATCTACATTTGGCTCTTCTAGATAGTTGTATTTTAGGAGGGATAGGTAGAGTGATGATTCAGAACTTGGAGTCAGAAAGCAAACAGAAAGCACAATGAGGTGTGATTGGTATTACAGAAGACTTTCATTGTGACTGTCTCAATTCTCTGTAAGGTAATTAAATAAGGTTTGGAATCTTCCTTTCCTCATGTCCCTTATCTGGGATCTTTGGGTAGCGCCATCATAGGAATTTTGATTTATTAGGAAATGAAAAGAGAATTCAGTGAAGAAAAGGTTTCTTAACCTCATAGTTGAGGTTAATTTCATATAGTAAAGCTTGGCAAGGAAGAGAGAATGGAGTGACGATTACAAAGAGTGACTTGAAAACAGCTGATTGCGAGTCTTCTAAACCTTTATCCAGTGCACTGTTAATCCAAGAATTCCTTCCACCACCATCACAATTATATAGAGAATATCTTTGCAGATAGAGAATTAATTATATGACATTATTATTGGATTCTGGGCTTGTAAGGCAAACAGGTAATGCCTTGGCTGCCTATTTACAGAAATTTCAATGAAGAATCCAAGCTTGATCCACTGGTAAAACAATAATGCAAAATTACAATTCATTAGCATAAAAGTAATAATAATTAAATAAAAATTATACAAATAATGGAGAAAATCATCTAACTAAACAAATAATTACTAAAGATATTGCAGAAATGGCCACCAATGCTTCTTTAACTGATGCTGGAAAAGATCAAGGCATCATTCCTATACCTAAAAGGTCAAAGACTAAGTACACCTCAGCTGACTGATAGTGAATCATCTGCTTCATTGTAGTTGTACTGATTTATGCTATCTGAGGACCTCATTGGAGCATCAAAAAGAGTTTAATGTGCATGAACTGAAAATCTACAGCATCCTGATTCAGTGATGTCTGTGCTCTTTCCGAAATGTGGACTTTTTCCAGTTCCTGTGTGATGCCCAAAGTGTTTCCTGCACTTTGCTGAGAAATGCCTCCAAACTCCATGTTGCTGATGCAGTAAAACTAAATACTAGAATAAAATCACAGTCATTCCTGAATTAGCTTTGGGTTTCATTTTAACATTCAGGTTTAACAAAATGCCTCATTTCATAAGGAGAATAGTTTTTTCTCACTTTAAATTAAATTTCTTCTAACAGAGAAATGAGTTTTCTTGTTCTGTTGAAGTTAAAGCAGAGATGACAAAACGAACTGACTAGCATTTTAGCTGAAAACCTTACATTTGAAAATATCATTCTGAATGGATTCTGGGAATTCGTACACAGTCATTTATCACATAAACCATGAAAGCAGTACCTTCCATTACTGTCTGGAGTGAAGGAACAAACTATCCCAGAAGCAATAGCACTGCAAACTGCAACTAAACATAGGAAATTTCTGAATGCCACGGTCCATTTCAAAGACAAACAATTTCTTCCCTCTCTGTCCCCCAGAAGACCTGCTCTGAAATGGGAAGGTGTATGTCGTCTCACTGGCAGAAGAATATTACATTTTTTTCTATTCCTACTATACTTGCTTTTAAACTTTTATCTTTAATGAAACCAACAAAAACTAACTACAAAAATCATTAAGGTCAAATCTGCTCTGCTGAAATCACTGCTAGAAAATATTTAGGGAGTTGATAAAGCACAGAAGATGGAACTGTTGCCTGATGCAGCAGGTAACGCACATTGGAGAGATCAGGATGTGTAGGATCTTACAGCCCCAGCCTTTCCACTGCCTCTGGGTGTGACAGTGACAAGTCTGTTTACCCATGCCTTAGATCATCCAGCTGTGAAAATGACTGTCTTTCTGTCAGAGGCAGCTGAAGGGCTCTGGTCAGTTCACTAATGCATGTAAAGACTTTATAGCACTTCTTGAAGGTAATACTGATGTTTACAAGGCACGCTATTCTCACTATCAGATTAAATTGCAGCAGTAAATTACTGGGCTATACATTTCTGACAAGCTACATCTGTAAAAGTACAAGCAGAGACTGCACATCTTATGAAAACCAAACAAATAAACAAGGAAAAGATTCTCTTTAACCCCATCTCTTTACTTATTCATATTTTAAGAAACCTTGGGGGGACAATATAACAGGGATAACAGTCAGTTTATGAGAGATTATCTTCAATAATCCAGCGCACTGGGAAAACAGTGAGCATGTTTCTTGCCTGTGTGCACACATACACCTTCACACTTGTGTAAAAATGCCAATATGAAAAAGGAGGAGGAACAAAAACCTCAGGAGGTCAGGGGGATTACTACATCAAAACTCTCTTTATACATTAGCATCATATTAATCATGATTCTGACAGCACTGTAAGTTGTCATGCTGCTTCAAGATGAATAAAAGATTTTTTTAAAAGGCCGAGGAAGACAGGAGAGATGGGACACGCTGATTAAATTAAATAAATAAGGTTGCGCTATATTAATAGCATAACTATTCCTGGTTTGCCTTGGAGGGATCACATACAACTTAAGCGAAAGAATTATGTATTTCTTTTTTCTCATTTCCAAAGCAATACATTACTGAGAAAATCTCCTTTTTCTTCCATCTTCTTTAGTGCCAATGATCATAAGGGCGAGGTATCAATTTATCAAAATCCAGGAATACTGTGCAATTAACTTGAACTAAAGAGGACTGAAATTTCTGTGTTTTTGTATTACAGTCAACCTGAGTATGAAAGGAAGCAGCATAAGGAGAATATGTGGTGTGATAAAAGTTAATATTCTAGAAGATAATGAGATGTAAATTGCTAGTTGGAACAATACCTACAGGCCCAACTCTTCTATATTTTTTTTTCCAATTTTTTTTGCCAAAGATAGGGATATTTTGATGAATTCATAATCATTTTCAGTTCTTGAGCTCTTTATAAAGAAGATCAGTAACAAAGCGTATTTTTCTTCAGAGGAAGAAACTGAAGCAAATATATAGAGATGATATGTATTGCTCCTTAGCAAACCAGCCACTCACCGCCATACTTCAGACTTCCTGAATTTGATGTGTGATGACTTTTACACAAAGTACAGTTTGACAGGCACTGAATCAGGCCATGTGGTGCGGGCAACAGTTTGAATTTCAAAATCAGCTGTCAGAAAGAAGTAAATAAAAATCAAGCAATGATCCCCTTCAAAATGTTGACACAATGTGTTTGTAAAACCAGTTGCAACACAAATTCTTTGTCCCAACTGCTTTTACAACACATTGTGCCAACTTTTTCATTCTGAGCATTAGCTTAGTGTTTGGGAAGTCAGACTGTATATACTTGGACTCCTATTTGAAATGAACAGGTGTTGTTTATGGACAAGAAGCAGAATTTGGACGTTTTCTGCATTTTAAAAGGAGTTCAGACATCTGAGCTAGACATAACCTTCCTTCTGGCCTGCAAGCGTGATCTAGTGACTGAACAATTAGATCTCAGCTCAGAAGCGTTGCATCTGGTTCCTGCCAATCACATGGCATCTGATGACCTTGATAGCGTTTTCCTAGAACAACCTAATCTCATCCTCTCACTCATCTCAAGACAGCTACCTCCCAGGTCTATCCCTGTTCACACAACCTTGTCTTCTGTGACAGTCTGAAAGATCACATTTCTTTCACAGTGCTGCAATGCTGCCAGTTGGACTTCAAAAAGTTTTGAAGACTGACTACTATCCAGACAACTGTTCCATCCTTAATGCAACTTGATGCTATGCACAGAGAATTAACAGTAGTCCAAACAGACAGCCTGCCCCAGCCGTTAACAATACAACCTCCTTGGCCTCAGAATAATTCAACACTGACCATGGAACCTCTGTGGTTAACAGGCAAAAGAGATCTTCCCCTGTTCTTCTGCTGGGACCCTAAGACAACAAGTCTAACTTCATTGTGTATTTCTTAATGACCATAGTTAAAGACACGTTAGATGTGGACTCTCCAGCTCCCTATTTTGTGTGCTGAGAAAGCAGGGATAAAACACTTTCTTCACTTGCATGTTTTGTGATTTATTGTCTGCAAAGCTCTTTATGATCTGCAGTGCTGTGCTGCTGTTTCTGAAAAGTGCTGCTACAAACAGAAAATGGCACAGTTCTATTCCTATCATCTAGGGACAAGATAAAGACAGTGTAAATGCATCTTTCTGTGTGCAGAGCATCAGGTAACATCCTTCTCATCCATGAAGACTTCAGCATTAATAAGCCACTGCCTGAAGATAATCTTACCTTCATCTTCCTTTGTTTAGCCTGGTTTCTCTCAACTCCCTAAAAATATCTCCTAACTGCCAGTCTAAATCCTGGACCTCATCAAAGAGTTGTTTCACTAAATGAATATAATAATCATTGATGTGGTGATGACAACACTGAAATTCTACTGAAATGCGTTTTTCTAGCATGCACGCCATGGGTGAAAAGGTTTGTTTCTGTACAAAGGAAGAAATGAACTTTTTATTTTAAAATAAATGTTATTCAACACTGTCATCTGGACAATTGCCATTTTCTCTACTGCATACAGATGGTTAACTGTTTGAAAGAATACGTTCATGTTTCCTTGCTGCTCCAGAAACTGGGTTGGTAGGAAATTCAACACAGGTATGAAGAAAACAAGAAGTAAATAAAAAGTTACTTTGTTCTGAAGTCTAGTTACAAGGGGAAAATAATCAACCCCTAAGACTGTCACCTATTTCTGACCAAGTTCTGGTGAACATAGTTGTGAAATGATTTGCTTTGACTATTTTTTTATATTTATTTTATTTACGATATGAATATATTAAGAATTTCAGTTTGCAAAGCTAGAACTCGGAGAAAACCTTACCACTTAAATTATGATAGAAAAACCTGGGGGTAGGAAATATTCCTTTTTGACATGGGTCAGACTTTTCATTCAGACTCAGTTCATATTTTCACAAAAATAAGTAAATAAATAAATAAGGAACCAAGAAGAATGAAAGATCAAATCATCCTGCTTCAAATGCCACAAATAGAACATTTTGACCCTGTTTTCATATTTTCCTTTATTTTTGAAGTTCTTTCAGTTCTGACGTTAGAGGCAATGTGTTCCGATGAAGTAGTTTGCATATGACAAATTAGCATTTTCCAATGGGAATGAAGCCTCTGCCGCTTCTCTTTGGGGATGAATCATTACCATAAGATGAGTGCTGTCTTAGCCAGCACTGGGGACAGAGACAGATATTGCTCGATGAAGTCATAAGTCCCTACAGTAAGAACTGAAGTGCTAGGCACAGTAAGCTCTGTCTATAATAGCTTTCCTATATCTTATTTTGGGAATGTCAAGAGGTGATCAGTGATTTAGTGACTTTGGAACAATGCAATGGTGTTATACCAAGCTGATAAAGGGAAATGGATTTATTTATTTATTTTAAAGTTTATCACAAGGGTTGGCTGAGAGAACACTGTGGCTGAAATAAAACTTGTTTCATCTCATAGCAACTCAATAAAAATAAAATCAAGAAATCCACAATATCTTACCAGGATATATTAATAATTCTGCAGGTCACTGACAAAGCATCAAGGCTTTTTTTTTTTTTACCTCCCTTCAGAGGGTAAATGACAATGTCTTCCCTGGTGGATCAGAAACAACAGGGAATTCAGCATGTGGCATCTAGTTGTTGGTAGTAACTTAAAGCCTTGTAATTATAGGTTAGAGCAAAAACATGGTGTTCATGGTGACACTGTCCACATCACAAGATGATTATCATACTATTGTTGCTAGTTTAAAACCTTTAAAAAGTGGTCTTTGCTTGGCACAGGGTGCAAGGAATACACAAACCTGGCTGAGAAAAGTGTGAGAGAAATCTATCAGCTATAACTCTTGGCTGTTCTTTGCCAGTGGTGCAAGAAGAATAAGTGCTTGCCATAAGAACAGCTCTTTGCAATGTTAAACTGTCCTGAAGGGAGCTAATCAGTGGTTTCATGGCACCAGTTTGTACTGCACAACACTATTTTCTACTGCAGAGTGCTTTTCTCCAAAAGTTAAAATTACCATCGCAACAGCAAGCATGGTCTAAGCTTTCTCCCTTCGGACACATCATTTCATTAGGATTAGAATATTGGAGTTGGAGAAGAAGCAACTTTGAGAAGTTCTCTGCTTATGGCTCTTTACTGCTCTGCCAAGCTGTGCAATGAGGTCCATCAAAAGTCTTTTAATTCTGGCAATGGAGACGCAAGCCAAGAATAATTTCCAATTCAATCTAACGCAAGTACATTGGCCAATTCATGGATTATTGGTTTTTTGTTTTTTTGTTGTTGTTGTTTGTTTGTTTCTGTTGTTTTGTTGTTGTTGTTTTTTTGCTAATGTGGTCTGGGAGAGAATTTAGAGTCTGATTTTCTTCGAGCGTGCCTTCTGTCTGGGCTGCTTTATTTCCATAAAGGTTAAAATAAATTTTAAAAAAGCAATCCTCCTTTGTAGCTTCACTTTAAAAGAACAGAAATAAAGCAAACATATAAACTCTTAGTTCACATTTCTCAAAATATTACCCTCGAAGGATTATTTTCTAGATTTTGTTCCTGGTCAGGCCCTTCATCACCATTCACAGATTTTTCCTGATGTAGTAATCAAACTACCTAACTACTTTGGAAGAGTCAACCTCTGCTGCATAGGCTTTCTATTCCAAGTTACACCATATCCCTTCCCCTCTCTCCCCAGGAGGTGAAGAGGGCTTCCCCTCCTGACTCTACTGATACCCTGGCAAGCCTCCATTTCCTGGCTAGAACATGGCAATGATGGCACTTACTCCTGCCTGTTTGGATTGAGACATGCAACAGCAGAGCTGTTGCAAGGACTTCCTATGAATATAAGAGTAGAAGGTCAAGTTAAACAGTGGCCTTAAGATGCACTTTACTCCCTTTTTCCCATTCAGCCAGCCACTTAGGCAATAAAGACAAGTGTAGACAAAGCCTTTTACCTTTCATATTTTTTATGAATGAGTCTTTTAGTTGTGTCTCTTGTTGAACTTTCATATAGTTGTGTCTTTCAATAATACTTGTTTCTTTGTTTGCGTGGAAAGGACCTTGACCTGATCCCTGGAGCAGGGGGTAGGTAAGTCAGGAGCAGAGTCACAGACTGTCCTTGCAATCCCTGTAGTGTCCCATTGCTTCTGCACCACCTCTCCATCAGTGGTGATTCACAATCTGCCCATCACTAGTTCAGATCAGCCAGAGCTGCAGCAAGCCTCTGTTTCTGCCTGTAGTAATATTTCTGCAGGCTGTGATCTTCCAAGATCACACAGACACAAAGGTCAGGCACCAACCTGATGTGAAGCTCAAGGGTGCAGTAGGAATCTGCATTGACAAGCCCTCATGCTTCAGGACAGCCCTGGTACCACAGCAGACATGAAAGTGAGCTGTGCCAATGGATATTTTTCAGATGCGAGCTAAAAGCCAGTGCCTTGCTGCTAGTGATCTTTACTAATCCAAGATGCTTTCTCCCATCATAGAAGAGATATAAAAAATTATATGCCCCAGATGAATTCAGCATGGTGGTTTTTCTAAATGAGTTTACAAAGAGAAGACCTTACAAGATGTGGTTATGTGAGTGAGAGAGGACAAATCCTTATGCTCTACACCATGGTCTCAGATACAGCATCTAAATGTCCTATCCTAAAGCATTAGTCAAATATAAATCCCACATAAAGTTTTGTTCCAAAGTTATAACTCCAAGCCTCTGGATCTAAAAGTTTAGGACAAAGAACTTAGTGTCAAAAAGACCAGACACTGATATTTCACCCAATGTGGTAGTGGAGAAAGGATGATACTTGCATTTAGTTATAAGTACTGTTATTAATTATCCATTGGAGGGAGATAAAGAGCTGTATTTTTTTCACTTCACCATGGTTCAGTGATGACAGTTACTCCTATTTTCCATCTGCCTAATACAAATATTGTTATATTTAATAACAGGTAAAGCAACTTCTGAGCAACTCCAGCCATCATGAGTGTAGGATGCTCCCCACTTCAAGAGACACAGAAGTACCACCAAGTAATGCTCAATACAGTCTACAAAAATGTGAAATAAAGCTACCTCCAGACACAAAAAATTGAGTTTTTATTTCTACAGTGCTTCAGAAGACAACAGAGGGCTCAGACTACAAACATCACAATCTAACATCCATGATTGCCGTACCAATTGAACCAAAGCTCTTAGGTCATGTTTTTCCTTAACCTATTGTTCAATCACAAGCCAATAGCCCCTCCTCCTACAACCACATTTCACTTATCTGTTGCACAAACAGAAGAAGGAGAAAAATAATTCCAAATAAACTCACCATTCTTGTCTCCTGTATTTATCTGCAAAGGGAAATCCAATCTGATTCCCAGCATTCCAGCAGCTTTCCATCTTATCCTGAGTGCTATTCCAGGAACAGAAAAATCCCAACAGAAGAGAAAAAGATTCTACAAATGAAATGACCTGAAACCTTGCCTTCAACCATTGGGAAATGGCAATCTTTCAGTTTTCTGAGACTGTTATCAGGTGGGGCAATCAGAGATTATCCCATGCAGCTCAGCTGTGCTTGCTCCCACCTGAAATTTGCTTAGGCAGGCAACATACTAAAAGATAGTTATATTCATGCACAAACAGCTTATGTTTTTATAAATATGCTGGACCAAAGAACATGCATTTGTTGAACTCAGCTCTGTCAGCTCTCATACATATAAGTGTCCTTTAAATACTGTTTGATAATTTTCTGTAATTGTTTTCCAAAGGATTTGTTCAGTTAGTGACACGCAGTATATAGCAAGGGATCCATTCAAATCTATTAAACTGAATGAGGGAAAAATAAAGGAGTGCTGGTAGAGACGGTGAACAAAACTTGCCAACATTTGAGACTACATATGCAAACACTAAACTTCAAAGCTTTCTACCATTCTATTCATGACCAAAAAGAAAAAAAAAAGCTAGTAAAGGGGAGATATCTCCCCGTTGAACCTGAGAAGTGGGAAAGGAAAGGAGAATAAAATTTTTCACCTTCCTGGTAAGGTTACTTGGGAAGTTTATAAAATGTCCCTCTCTCTTTCAGTCTGACTCTCTCTTTAATGTTGCTTTTTTCATTCATGTGAAATGGGGCAGAGCACTAAGATGAGTTCCAGCTGAGGATTCATTAAGGTAGCCTCATTGCCGGGAGAGTAGCAAGCATGGTATTTCAAATTGCCCTCAGTGGCAAACCCCTGCATAGAGTAATCACAAAAGACTTGAGCTAAACGAGCAAAATGAAGAGGAAAAGCAATAAATCTCCTTTATATGAAGGGCTTATATGATCCTCAAACAATAGTGTACACAAGATTTTAATGAGCAAAATAACATTTCTTTTGTAGAACAGCAACACAAATATTCGCACAAGGAAAAAAAGAACTTTTCCACCAGCAAGACTGGCTTCTGCTGAATAACCATTCCTGCAAATGCTTCAAGCCCTTTTTTATCACCTGTGAAACACAAGCAAGGTGTATTGAGGCCAGATTCTGAACAGGCTGAATCCAGCATACTCTGTGGATCAGTTTTCATCAACTGAAACTGTTATGAGCAAAAATAAAAAGGAACAGTGAGTTGATGATGATTTGGTGTACATGGGTGAGGGAGTAAATGACCAAAAATGACCTTTTGAATTCTTGAGCACAAGCTTGCTACTTGCTAGCTGCAGCCAGTTCAGGGTGGAGGTAAGCTTTGATAACTCCTGGATTAAACAAAGAATTGAATCTGGAATCCTGTTAATAAACAGATACAAGACCAGACCAGCAATTATGAGGCTGCTCACAAATTGTACTTCAGTATGTAGATTACTTAGACTGTGAAAAAAGGGGATCGAGAAACTAGATAAAAGAGGAGGCTGTTCAAAGAAGGGCTCTAAACCAGAAGTGGTTTTGGAAAGAGGAAGATGCATCAAAAGAAGAAGGTGAAACTCCTGGCTGTAGAAAAGATCTGGGGAAGATCACAGAGATTAGGAAGATAAATGCAGATGAATGCTGGGGATAACCAGGTTCCTTGGCTGGTAACACAGAATACATACAGAAGATGTGAGCTGGTAAACATAATGATAGGGGGGAGCAAACATAATAAACAAGCAGGGTAAAAGCTCAAACCTCATTTGTTATTAAATTGATGCCAGTATCAGATGCACTGTGGGCTGTGGCTTATTCTGTGTCACCTGTGATCCAAATCAGTCACGGTATATTAATTCTCCTGTACATTGTTAACAAAAGTTATTTTCCCTCCAGAGTTGTCCCAGTCCCTATGAAAGTGTTGAACTTAATACTTAACACAGCTCACTGCACAATATTGAAGTCCACAGTCAATCAGAAATACATCAGTTAAATCTTTCTTCCTTTCCTCCTTCCTTTCAGTATGTCTCCTCTTTGGGTGGTTTCACACTGATGCAATTCATTGAAAATCAAAATAAGTACAAACCTATGCAAAGAAAATTGCATTTGAAGGTTTTCCCGAGACTCACAGATGACCAGTACTGAAAGATTATTTTATCAGCCTTGAAAGAAATATTCATCATGATTTTAACAGCTTTGTTGTTAAAGTATTGGGAAGAATTCAGTTTTCTATTCAGCAGGTGCCAATATAGTTACAACAAATCCTAATAATGAGAGAAAATAACCAGCACATACATATACATGCACAGTTTTCCCTCCCCACCCACCTCACCAAATTGCAACACTGAAAGGATTCTGGCCTGAAATATCACAGCCAAGTTATTTCATGCCCTGTAAACACGTGCCAGGTGATTGCACCTTCCCCTCAAGCAGAAGAATGGAAAATATCAGGTTGCTAACAAACCTTGGGACTCTTCATGTTTCTCCCTTTAAAATCCAAATCTGCTTATGGCCAGAAGGGTTTTTGTGGCTTCCATTAGTCCTGCTAAATATGTGACTCCAGACTGTGAACGCTGCCACAACTGGGAAGAGCTCAAGATTTCTTTAGAAGGGACAAGAAATGAACTGAGTTGGGCCCTCACTTGAATGAGTGATATTTTCTCAGAAGCCTAGCCCTTGATTTGTCAAGAAAATGAAAGGTTGTTGGAGAAAAAAAAAAGTTACCTCACTGGCAAAAGTATATCTTTATGAGTGAAAGATCAGATTTTCTTGGTATTATGAGAAAAAGGAGGAGGCCAGTATTCCTACCCCTTGTGTATTGTATATGTAATTGATATTCTTGCCATTTGCATCCATTAAAATGTTGAGGTAGAGGGAAATAAAAATCCAGACAAATATCTCAGAAATATTAAGAAGTACCACTCCTTTAAAATCACATTCTGGCAAACATGCATTTTAAGAAAGATGTCATATTCTAGGTGCTTGAGCATGTCTCTTCTGTGTTGCTCTTTCACCTTCCAGTAAGAGAGATGCTTTCTGCATTTCTGTTTGTATTTCACCACAACGGACAGGAATAATATGATCTGAAAAGTTGTCCCTGAGCTAACTTCCATACACATGATTTTTGCAGTAGATGACATTCAATAACATAGATATCCTTAGCACAACAAAGAGATGTGGCCAGATTCTCCAAAACTATAAATTAACATAGTTCCAGTGGAAAAAAAAAAAAAAAAAGAAAAAAAAAAAAAAAAAAAGCTAAGCCAGTTTAAGCCCACAAAGGAACTGTATGATAAAGTTGTGCTGGTTTAATTAGAGCTCTACTTAGTAATTTGCTGAAGCTGAAGGAAATGAATTTGTGTTAATTGTGAATACTTCCTTGGCGCTCTAGGTGACCCCTACTGTATTGTTAGTTGATAAAGCAGAGACTATTTAGTAGATACTATGAGCTTCTCCAGCACAATTTGTGTTTGCCTCTGGATGTGACTGGATGTGACTTTAGCTGAAGTTTAGTTTGAGAAGCTTCTGTTTTAGCAGCCAAACAGTGATGGGAGAAGTAGACTTGAAATTCATTTTGTTACCTCTTCCACATGCTGTAAGGTTTAGCAGAACGCTCAGGGTGTGATATGTTAACACACTGACCTAAAACTCAGTGAGAGATGTCTTAGTTGAGTGTCTTTTCTGAAGTATTACCCTCTGATGGGCAGTTAATACAATAGAAAAACATGGTTGATGTGCAGGAGATAAAGCACAGGTTACAAGGAATGGCTTGCAATAGGGATTATTTACATTCAGGAGATTTAATGACTGAGGCCAGTAAGAAGTTGTTATGGACTAATAGATACAGACCATTTGATTAGTTTATATGGGGTACAGCTGTGAGTTATTTAGCCAAGACTGTGAAGGTGTTGGGAATTCTGGCATAGAGTCAATGGCACATATTTAGACAAAGGGTCTTGCTATATTCTTCTTGGCTTTTAGAAAGTTAAAGTGTCTGAAGTGTCTCAAGTAATCACCTACTAAGGTATCTATATCCAAAATTATGTAAAAGAAAGCTGTAAGCAGCATCATGTGTTGATACCTTTAGAAGAAAAGGGACAGACTCAGAGAGAAATCTGGGGATGAAACTGGACATTAAACACAATGTGGAGCAATTCAGCTGTTCTGTATCAGAATTGAAGAGTCTTTTCTTCCCTTCATCAGCTTTTGTTTTACCCCTGAATATCAGGTAACTCTACAGATACAAAAGAACTCTGGGATATGAACAGGATTATGAACTTTGCATGAAAAATCAGTCTTCTTTAACAGAAGAAAGGAAGAATGTTAAAAAAAATAAAAAAAATCTCTAAACTATCTGATTTAAAAAAAAAAAAAACAAAAACCTGCTACAAATCTTTAAAGCAGGATATGAGCTCTGGGAAGAGGGATGTTTATACAGATCAGAAGTCTATGAAAAGACAATTTCAAGCAGGGAATTCCCTTAAACTTGATACTGGTAGTATTATTGTCAGGAAGATAAGAAATAATGAAGGGAAAAAATCAAAAACACAGTTACGAAGTTGTCCCCCTAAGCTAGAATGCTGCTTCCTTTCAAACTTCTCCAAATAGTCTCAGAGATCAGAATATGATTTAAATTCTAAAAAACTATTATCTAGATACAGAAATTCAAGCTGCCTCTTGCAGTAAATGAGTAGGATGCAGTCAGATGTGGAACACTGGCTTGGGTCAGAAGGCATTCAGACAAAATCATTAGGTTTAGCCCACAGAAGTCAAATATCATGGCCAATTGAGTCCACTGGCTCTGACTCTGCAAACTACTTCCGACTGATTAGATTAGGCCAACAAATGCCTTGCAGTACTATTATGATCTAAAGTCACAGGAACCCTCAGAGTAAACAGAAATTTTTAGGAAATCAAAATGAGTCAAAATACCTCTATTAGAGAACAATTAAAAATATTAATGTGGACTGCATTTTCATCGCATTTCCTATGAGTACCTTTACCAACCATGTCATATAGATTGACAGCTTTCAGCCGAACTAGCTTTAAAGTAAGGAAAGATTAGTTAGCTATATTTGAAAGGTATTGGATACAGCTGTATTTCTGTAACTAAATTTATATCCTTTACATTGCATGTCATCGATACATATGCAAAACAGAACTCTAGTTATACACATAACAAGACACATACAAAAATACGCCAAAATATTGTCTTTGAATTTTGCATTCTCAGTGACATATTCCAGCATCCTTGATACAATCCCAACTTACTGTAATGATTGATTCCCAAGCAGAACTACGTGTTAAAATATAGTCAACACAGAATATGAATGCAATATACGTAAGTCCCGCAGAAAGTAACGCCTCCTGTTTATCCCCATGGAGACTAAAACAGATGCAAAGAGCAAAATAACACTATTTGATTGAGCTACAAAATGCTACTTTTCAACTCACTCAGCACCATTAGCTATGCAGTTCTATCACTGATAAACAAGAGCCTGCAAAAATCTGCATGGCCATCCAGAATATGGATTGTCTCTCACATCACTGTCACCACTGCTGAAACATACTACCTATTGCCTTACTATGCTCGCATCCACTGTTTGTTCACCACAAGCAGTCAGAAATTGTCAATGAATGTCAGTGGGCGCACTTTTTCCACATGGAGGAATTCAGCAACACCACTGTTTCATAGGCACATGTCAGACGCCATTTTGTCCGACTGCCCCTCTGCTATTTGCTGCCGTCTGTCATACAGCGACAGCAGATAACAGGATATTTGTGGGAAGGTTCAAACTCTACTGCTATTACCACCAGCATCCACCTCTAACGTCGTGAGCTCATATCATAAATAGAAGGTATTACTTTCAGAGCAGCCTTTGTATAATCTTGGAGAAAGGATATAGAGGGTAGACTGTCTAATTGCACCAAAGGTTCCATAGTACAGTGGCAGAGTCTAATTTTTGTCAGCGGCACAAGTATTTGAGAGGTTTACGAGTCATTCAAGAAAGTTTTATAAAAGAATTTTGTTCCCATTCATTTCTACGGAAGTCAGAGAACACAAGGCCTCCCACTTCAGAGGAATTTAGGAGTCTGTTTCTTTTCTGTAAAACGACCTACTTCTACTTCGAAATTTGAAGGCCAAATGAGTTTCACTGCATGCTCATATACTGTAGTCAATAAAAGTCAACTACAGACTATGATCTAAAGCAACGATACAAAAAAAGAAAAAAAAAAGGTATTTTGAGGGGATCAGCTGAAGGAAATTCCTAGAAAATGCTCAGTATATCTGCGTTGCATTCTGGGAGAGCAGCCTTGAGTGAGGGCAGAAACAAGACGAACTTACATTCCCTTTAGACCTACTCCATTTCAACATACATTGAGCAGCAAAAAGGCCCAGAGGTACAAATTAGAGCAACAGCTGCTTTTTGCTTGCAACACCTCATGTTATGCTGCTAACAGACTCCCATGAAACCCACGGTGCCTGAACAACTATTTCAGAAATGTTTCAATTCCCATATTTTGCCAGGAAACATGCATTCAAATAGCAAATGATCTCTTGCAGGTGTAGGTCCTGCTAGGCCAGGCCATCACTGGTTCTGTATTTATCCTAACTTTTCCCCAGCATTTGCTGATTTGTGGGCAGGCCTTTACTTTTATCAGGAGCAGCTTCTGCTTTAGAACTCTCAACTTCATGGCCACTCCTCACTTGGCATGGTGCTTACTTATAGCCTGTTTTTACCTCCATGGGGGATCCTGTCCTTCTCTCCTTTGAGCCTCTTCCTGCAGTAAGTGAAATCACCTTTTGCTGCACAGCAAGGGACAGGTTTACATTTGCTAATTGTTCTCTTAATGACTACATCTCTTAGGACAGAGAGTTAAATGTTTCTCTCCCAACAATAGTACTGAAAAGGATACCTGATCTGAATGCAATCATGCTTTAGGGTCATATCATCACTAGCAGTGAAGAATTGACTTGTGTTGTATCAGTGGCCCGTGTTACAGGAGATATGGGTGACAAATGCCAGATAACAAATGAAGTAACACAGTTACTGTCCCTTATCTCTATTGGGTTTGCTTCTGATCAGTTACACAAGGATTGTTAAAGAAAGTCACAGACTTACTTAAGCAGAAGTCAGGAAGCAGAGTTAAAATTTCTGCATGCTGCAAACATCAAAGAAGTTCTACACCTTGTTTATCTGAGCACGACCTTCCAGATGCAAGGCATTGTGACATCTAGAAATACTGTCCTGTGGAAAACTCCATATAGCCACCCCCTCAGATTTTCTTTTCAAGCTTTATTGCAGCTCTTTTACATATTCACTTCCTAAGCATCTCTTAACCACACAGCCTACCACATCGGGACATAACTCTTACTAGCTACTCAGAGAACTTCCATCATGCTTACCTCAGCACTTGTGTTGCTTGGTTTAGAGCCTACTACAGCCTGACTTCACAGGTCTCTGGCCACAGTGATAAAAAACAGTCTCTGCTTTCTACCTGGAGAAAATACCATGTGCTTGTTTTTATTTTGTACACCAAAGGATGCTCATTGCATTCTGTCAAGCTAAAAGGATAGCTTCCACATATCATCTGACCCACCAAGTAATTAGTTTATGTCAAGCAAACAACACATCTAAATTTTGCCAGCTTCTGTACTGCTAAGACAAAAAAAAAAAAAAAAAAAAAAAAAAAGAAAGCTCAGGAAAATCAACAAGACCTCAGTCCTTGCCCTGTAGCATAGTCCACAATTTGATGAATAACCTGAAAAATACACATAAATGAAAATGTCTTTGCATCTTCCCTGGGATGAAAAGGATAGTTTGGTGCAATCCATCGCATTGCCCAGGTCAGTAGTGCACTGTCCACAGTAGTCTCTCCACAAACTGTTTCATGCTAATGGGGACCATGCATTTTTTCCCCCTACTGAAACATCTCAGGAGCTCCCAGTTTGTGCCATAAGACAGAGAAAAGGATTTTTTCTTCTTCTGAAACCTGCTGACAAGCCTCTCTGACCAGTCTGAGATCATGTGATCTGGCCAGGCTGAGAACATACAGCTAAAGACACCTTAGCTGACGGCTGCAACAACAAAGAGATTTCCTTTTTGAATAGTAGTGCTTTTTAGGATGGACTAGGTTGAGACATTAGGTCTCAAGGTTTTACAGCAGTAGTGTCCGTGGACAGGAAAGAAGGAGTAGATCTGAAATGACCACAGATGCATTTTGAGATCAGCAGTGCAGTTATAGTGTTGAGCTCTTCTGAAGCTCAAAATCGGAGCAGAAAGGGTGCACTGTAGTTTTAGTTATGCTATTAAGGTTTCTTTTCAGGGGAATTGCCATCCATTCTCAGCTACTCACAGAAATTGCAAAATCAAGGAAACTTCAGGGAGTGGAAGCATTTTAAAACTGGGTGGCAGAGCTCTCAGGCTCTAATTTTATTCTGGATATTAGAATCTTTTGTTCCCAGGAGAGATTTTCTCAATGCCTGGAAAGCACAATATTAATCGCTTCTCCCTAGTTCTACTTTTCAGATTACTCTTGGGTAAAGCAAGCGACCCAGCACAATAATTTACAGTGATAAAAAATTAAATGTACCTGATTTAGTTTCTGGTTGCTCTCCAAATCACCACCATTAGCAATAGCTATTAATATCTGTGCTGATTGTCCAAGCTTTATTGTTCCTCGAGAATAAGGCTTTATCAGTATATCTCATGAAAAAAAAACTTCAAACAATCTCATGCACATGCATGCACATCCATGCACACCTGCAGAAAGCGTGCCTAAGTAATTCAAAAGTCACTGACAAAAACCATCTCATTCATTTTAGAGGAGGCGGAAGGCCAGAGAAAGTGCTCACAGCTGGTTTTGTGGGCTCCCACAAACACATTCCATATATCTTTTAAAAGCAAAACAGAAGTGAACATTCTTTGCTCCATCCCATATCCTAGCTTCTCTGAGACCACTCAGTGGAGTGCTTGTCCCTAGCTGACTTTTAGGAAACTCCCTGAATTACATTCATTTTGGATGTATCAACAGCTCCTTTCAGCACAGTTCTGGCCTGGTGTCCCTCCCACATCTATTTGAGACAAGTAAGTGCTAATCCATCAAGGAATCAAGGGTCAGTAGAAATACTCAGACTAGAGTTGCTAATTTGGTCTTGCAGTTGCAAATATTATTCATCCTGTACCCATCCTGCAGCAACTCCTTTTGACTGTGAGATTGATTTATGCTACCTGTCCTGCACCCACATTCCTAGTGGGTACTACTCCTCCTCAGCTATTTCTACTCCTGATTTTGTCTTTCTCAAGTTGGTTAACTCTGCCTGATGCCTGTGCTCAAATATTTCAGCTGCTCATTCACAGCTGTGAATCTCTGAGTGTCCTGGGGGACACCAGTGAGCTGCCAGGGAGCTGAGTGCACTAATGCTTTAGCACATTACCTTCCCTCCACTGAGCAGTAGACCTTGACCTCAGCTCTGTTTGCAGCATCTCTGGGATAAGTTCTGTTCCAAATTCCTTTGGAGACCAATGAACAGATCTTGGATCAGATGTTCAGTCTCAGATTTATAAGAAGGTGAATGTAACCCTTTCAGATTGATTTTCATTTGTAACTGGGTACCCATGCATTTCTAAGGATCTGAATTTATATTTCATAATGAATTCACACAGAAAATAAACCCCCTCCCCTGTCATTAAAGATAAGTCTGTAAAATTTTACCATCATCTGTCTGTATCAATTCACTGAGTTAATTTTCTGCTGAAAAAAAGGGACAGTTGTTCCCACGTGTTTTATTTCTTCATTGGAATTCTGCTTTTGTTTAGTATATCTGCATATAGAAATACATGTGCATGCCTACACGTATATGCAAATATGCAAGCCCTCAGTATGGATGCACACATCTTTTTCTGAATTGCAGTCATGCTAAACAAAATCCCTCCTGGGCTTTTCTTGCCACTCCTTTTTACATGTTTGACAGTTTCCCAGGGAATTAGTCTTAGTGCGTTATCGGATATGTGTTCTAAACAATTAAATTTGACATTTCTGTAGGAGAAATCTCAGACCAAGAGAACGGTAATCTCTGAATGCAGAAATATATTGGGAGAGTTCTTTTTTTTCCCCTCCAAAATTCCCTATCCCTTCCTTTGTTTGCATCTCCTATCCCATTAAAGGCCCCTGCTCATCATCTTACTATGCAGAATCTCATCTCGGCAGGTGCATTTCATTTATGGAAACATTATTTGAGAACAACTTTATTAAAAATTCAAGATGTCAATAGAAGATGACATAGTGCATAGCAGCTTGTAACTTGGAAAGCTTTACAGAATTAAACAGCATTCAACAGCAGGCGGGATATGGTGCGAATTACAGAAAGGAGCACTGTTAAGCTGCTCCCATGTGAATAAATTCTAAGTGTTTAGTCACATGGTTAGTAATGAAGACAGACAGGAGCAAAGGTACATAGACAAAAGACAAGAAACCATGTTGGAGAAGAGGTCATGAGGGACACTGAAGAAGGCAAGGAAGCTACCTGCAGACTATAGGATGTACAGAGAGAGCTATGGGGTTCAGAAGAAAGAAAGACCTGGAGAGGCAAGGAAGTGCTGCCTTCTTATGCCTTCAGATTCAGTGAAGGTTATAATAAAATCTAAACAAGATTTGAATGTAAACTTCCACTGCCAATTGTTCCCAGCTTTGCCTCAGGGGGGCAGATGTCACTGTGTGTTTTTTCTCTGAAGGACTTGGCCCCATAATTTGCAAGACCTTCGCTCAGCTAAAAATCTTGTGTAAGTTCAGAGCATTATGGAACAAAATGTGAACACTAACAACCAAATATTAGCAGAGAACGTATATGATGAATAGCTGGGGAGAAACATAATGAATAATATTATTTGGTAAAGAATATCGCCTAGCTGTGGCCAGAACAGAATAATGGGTAAAGAGACTAATAAATAACAGTTCAAATACACTGAGAACAAAAATATCCAAAGCATCAGCAAAACCAAGGTAAAACTTTTTGCCCACATCATATTTTTGTACAACGTGTCCTTAAAAAAAAAAATAAAAAAAAAATAGCAATGTCCACAAGAGCTATTTAATTGCCAATTAGAGCTCTTTCAAGTTTTTGTTTACTGTAGGAAAGTAATTTCAAAGGATGCTCAGCAAAAGAAACCTGACTAATACCACTTTCTGACCTTTGAAAATAATACAATCTGAAGCACTTTTTAAAAGCCTGTTAATAGAAAATAGAAGTTTGAAAAATAGTGAATAAAAATGAAAACATTCCCATATTCTTCCACCATCAAGGAAACATTCATAGCCTACTATACCTCATGATGTCTGCATTTTCCTTTTCCAACACTGAAGCCCCTTCTATGTCTCACTTTCCTAGGATCAAAGAAAAGGTATCAGCATACTTTGCATAGCAAGTAAGTTTCTGACACACTCAAATGCTACCTACTTCTATATACTGCATCAATATCACTATAAACCCAAAGATTCCCCATGGTCTTCCAGTATTTCTACCAACTTGTTCTACAACTTACAGTTTTTTCATTATGATTTTGTACCTTTTCGAGCCATTTCTCTTATGAGGCCACTAACTTTTGTGGAATTGGGGGGAGGGGGGGAAGACAATAGTGAAGAACAGATTAAAAGAGAGGAGAGGAAGTGAATGTGGCCCAATATATGATACTTTCAGCTCAGATATCTGCGTTATTTCCCTGTTTCTGCTCATGATTTTTATCTTCTTGTTTCATTTGCCCTCATGCTGAGACTGAAGTTCCTTAGGTCAGACACTTGCCCTCAAGTTTTGATTCTAACATGTGTAGTATAGCAGAGCCTGAAATCTTTTAGAGGCATCCCATGAGGAAAATTTACAAATAAGGTTGATACGTATCCAGCTGATGTGTACAGGGCATGATGGATATTGTTCTCACCACAGAACGCTTCTTCATAATCTACAGTTTTCTTATGAATATAGCATGTATATAATTGTAGCAGAATTATACCTTTTTTTCCACAGTAGATTTGCATCCCATTTTCCAAGTCACCCGTAAGTTACTATTCAACCTTTTCATCCCAAGCCCACCTTTAAAGAACCAAACTGAGAGTACAAAGACATGCATGAAGACATAAGCAGAAACCCATGGTCATGGTCACACTGAGTGCAGGTCTCTGTGGCAGGTAAACATTTCCAGTTAGTCTTGCTGCATCTCAGCTCAGAGCAAAGCAGAAGTCAACCACCACAGCCCCCTGTGTCAGCTAGAAATGTAAGTGGGCAAAACAGCTCATCATTATGTTCTCAAGACAGTTCTTTCTGAGTGGGAAATCTACCAGCAGCCAGGTAGTGTCCTGTCCAGATCATAGCAAACTTCCAGTTTGTACAAATAAACAAAAAGAATTCAGACTCACTTCAATTCCTTTCTAAACTTGGATCTGCCCTGCACTGCCAGCACAGAGGATTTCTTTTTGTGAGTGTGAGTAAGGGAAAAGTTAATTGTGCAATTCTTCCTGTTCTCTTCTGGATTATGCTAGTGCAGTCTAGACTTGCAATTTAAAAAGCTGTTTATAAGCAGCTGCTTGGCAAAGAGCATACATGTTTCTTGTAGTTTAATACATTTAAATATTTAAAGGCCAGCTGCACAGAGCAGTGTCCCAGAGCATTGTCACTGTGACACAGTGCCTCATGCATAGCCAGAGGAACATGAATTGAACTTCCTACCACAAGATGGGGCTCTGTCTGCCCTGCTTTCCCATACACCCAGTTTTATGCTTTGCTTCCTCTCCTGCATGAAAAATCATTGTTTCCTTGGTTATAAGACACCTTCTTTTTTTCTTCTTCTCATTTTGCTGTACAGCAGCAAATTTATTTTCTATGTCAAGAAAACAACTTCTTGGGATCGGCCCCAAACAGACACACAAAACTGACAAAACTTCTAGTATCTCCTTGTCTGAGATAGATGAGCTGTACTTACAGAATTAAAGCAAAACCTGTATTGCAAAGGGAAATGATGCTATAACCAAGCCATCTGTTTCATAGCCTCCTACAACAGAGAGCATTCAAGCGGGTTTCCTGCTTCTTATTATGTAAGCATTTTGCTCACATAAGATTCTGATCTTTGGTGCTCACTGGCAAAACAGGAACAGGCTGAAATTGGTATAACTCCACTGAATTTTCATCGGGGAATTCTTTTTTTTAATCATTTTATAGAAAACAGAAAACAAAACACAGTTACTAGTTCTGTGGTTATGCCCAAGGGATTTAATCAGATCTTCATAATGACTAGTAGTTAAAACATCCATAACAAAACCAATCTCTGCCCTAAGTACTTATATTGGCTTTGTGTCATGGAGGTTCAGCTGGCTTAAAATCATGCACCATTTCTTTTGAATGGTAGGGGATAGTTTTGAATAGGATTGCTGGTTGCCATTCATCAGATATCAAACACCATAAGTGAATTCCATCATGTGTATGTACTGTGCATGAAGATGGCCACAATAGAGCTGCATGGGATTTTCCAAAGGGACAGAATCACTGAAAGAACACTTCTGAGGATGACCACCTTAGCTCTGACAATGCAGGGTAAACACCTCCTGGACTGGGAACCTCCATGCATGTACCTCCCTGTCCAAGAGTCTATGAATGTGCAGGAAACATCTAAATTCATCAACCAAGTCAATTTGGTTCCCTTTCTGCACAGATCATTCCCTCTCCTCATAACTGATTCCAGAGAGTAAGCGAAAGAAATTATCTGCAGCATAGCCCACGGATGATACCTTGCCAACCAGACCTCTGAAAGTGGCAGCCATATCTGCTATGCCACTAGTCCAACCCCCCTTCTACAGCATTTGCCCCACAGTATGTTGCAGTATCTACTTGAAATGATGAAAATTACTCTTTGTACAGAATGGACAAAACCTGTTTACTCCTTCAGTACTTCCTTTCCTACACAGCCATTTCCAGACTAGTTGTCATTAATTATTAGTTTTAGCAACCATGGCTTAATGAATATAAACGTTCCTGCAGTCTCTGAAATACAAGCCATTTTTACAGTAGCCACTTGGTGGGTCTACATTCAGCTCAGAGCAATCAGCCAGATGTTTCTGCCATAAATACTGTCACCAGAATTGTCACTAGCCATCAGCCTCCTTAGCAGTTTCTTTAAGCCTGGGACTGATGAAAGTAAATACCCCTTTGAGATTATTTTTGCCATCATGGTTTAAAACGCTTTTAGCAAGAAGCAGTGTGAGAAACAACTGTCCCTACTATTCAGTGAGTAAATAGATGGCATTTCTTCAGCAGATTCAGTATAACATTTCTCTCTAGTACCAATCAGTGCTGGAGGACAAACCAGCAGCTGCTCTTTTGGAATAAAATTGCTATTCATTTCTGTGTAGCAAAAAGGAAACTGGGAGAAAAGGCTTCTTTGTTCCAGGTGATCACAGAATGACAGAACTGTAGCGTCTGGAAAGGACCTCTGGAGATTATTGACTCCAGCCCCACTGCAAAGCAGGCCTCCTACAGCAGGCTACAAAGATAGGTGCCCAGGCAGGTCTTGAATATCTCTAGAGAAAGAGAATTCCAGAAAAGGAGAATACCTCCTTGGGCAGCCTATTCCAGTGTTCTGTCACCATTACTGCAAAGAAGTTCCTTAGCATACTGGTGTGGAACTTTGTATGCTCCATTTTATGGCCATTTCCCCTTGTTCTGTCCCCATAGACTGCTGAAAAGAGGTTGGCCATGTCTCTTTAACTCCCACACTTAAGGTATTTATAAACATTAATCAGATCCCCTCTGCATCTTTTTTTTCCTCTCAAGGCTGAACATACCCAGTTGGCTCAGCCTTTCCTCATAAGGGAGATGCTCCAGATACTTCATGTGATCCTCCACTGGACTCTCTCCAAGAGACCCCTGTCTATTCTGTACCAGAGAGCCCAGTACTTGATATAGTACTCCAGGTGAAGCCCGATGGTGATGCTGGTGTCCCAACCACTATGAGGGCATGCTGCTTCTGAATAAGCAGGTGCTATCTTTGGAAGAAAGGTCTCTCAATGTAAAGAGGCTGGAAGAAAAAATAAGCCAAAGACGAAGCAGAGAATCTCATGCACACAAAGTTCTTTGGAAGAAGATTGGAGGGAAAAAAGAAACAACCAAGTAAACAAAAAGAGAAAAAAAAACAAAAAAACAACCTTAGGAAATTCACAAGGGAACAATGGCAGGTTTTTATTTTAAGCAAACATTCTTCAGGTCCTTTGGCCATGACAAAATGCAGCACTAACGTTTTATTTCCCTCATTCACCAAAGTCTCATAAACAGTGTAATCAGTTCTGCTGAAATTTTAGAGACTAAACAAAACCAATACTCTCATCCAGAGGAACAGCCCAACACAAAAATTTCATCACAGAGGCTTAGCAAAACAATTGCAAGCAAGCTCATAAAAGTGAAAGAATGGGATCTCCAGACATTCTTGCCAGCACAGTACAGTCTCTGCTTCTTACGCATTCTATTTTTTCTTTGTTTCATTTATTTCTTTTTTCTTCGTTTATTCTCTTTTTGAATAATTGAAAATATATTTTTCACTCTTTCCCTTTCTACCTCTTCTAAACAAAAAAAAACCTTATAATCAATGATGTGCATATTTGCTTTTCCACCCAACTGATATCTGCGTCAATGTGAAACTCAAAATATAACCATTTGCCACAATCTGGGTTAGGGATCTAACAGGAAAGAGCTTCCTGCCTTCCCTGAGATAACTGGACTTTTGTGTGAAAGCACAAATGCAACTTGAATGTGGTACATGGACAGATGCATAATTCTGTGCGACTTCCTCTGCCTTCTCATGCACCAAAAATGGAGGGATAGAGAAGTGCACTGTCATTCAAGACAATTAGGAAAAGTACACAAGTTATCTTCATTAGTGGTTCTTAGTACAGCAATGAAAACAGAATTTCAGCTTAGTCCTAACTCTTCAGCTGAAAGAGCAGGGCCACTACAGCAGGACTGTGGAGAAAAGCTGTATGACAAGAGGTTTGAAATGATTTACAGGGTTTTCTTAATTGCACAATCAGTTGTTTGTTCCAGCTAATTGAGCTTCCCTTCCAGTAATTACTCTTTGCAGTTCTTTATGCCACTGTATTGCATGCTCAACTTTTCATACAGCTACCTTAGCTCCGTTACCTCCCTGGACTTTTCTGCCTCATTCAACTGAATTAGTATCACTTCTGGAGTGATTCATGAGCAATGATGGATTTACTTTCTATATAATTTCTGTGTGTAAAGAGAGGTATAAAATCTAGGTGTAAAAAAAGAGATAAAAACATTTTCTTGGTACACTCTCATTGCTTTAAAAATCTTACTCTTTATTCCAAAAGTAATCACTATACCAGTGGCCAAAACCCTGTTCAAGCCATTATCTGCCACTGCCTTGACTTCTGAATGTCTATTTCTGACATGACAGCACACACACACACACAAAAAGCACATGTTTGATGGAATCAGAAACTACTATGAAAAGTCTGTATTTGTATACAAGACTATAAAACTAAGAAATATTTCACGAGAATATAAAAATGGATACAAAAGACAAAAAGGCTGTGATAGATATCAGGAGAAATGAAGGGGGCTCTGGAAGCAGTCTCATAAACTACCAATATCTGCAGGTAATTTTGTATTTTTTTTCCATCAATTGCAAAATGTGAACTGGTCCTGCTTGTCTGCTGCTGCTTATTCTTAAACTGTTTTACTATTACATTAAACAACGTTGTCTATAACTATTTGTATTAGCTTTCAATTATTTTCATGCACCTTTTATGTTTCATTTTTAGAATTGCCAGATGTATACCAGTAATGATGATTTGCTTGCCTCATACATATTGATATTTCTGGTACTTCTGCTTTTAAGACAAGCAGATGGAGATAAGCTGAATTTCATCAAGCTATCTATTGCAAAGTTAGGATATAAATAAGGTAGTTCTGAGCTGACCTCCTTTTTCATCTGCTTTGTTACCACCACAGACCCAGTATCAATAACATATGCTTTATGTCTATGTTTGCTTATCTTTTATAGTCTTCAACTATAAACCAACAGGCAGAGGAATCTCATTATTTTGCTTAGGTTTCATGCAGATTAGATACAGCTAATTCTCATAATCTCCTCAGTATTGTTATGCTGGTTTCATACCAATGGGCAGCTCAGCACCACCACACTGCTTTCTCACTTCCATGCAGAACAAAGGGAGGGAAAAAAACAGTGATCAAAAAAGTCTGTAAGTTTAGGTGAGGTAAGGGAGGTCATTCCCCAGTTATCATAATGGGGAAAACAGACTCAGCACGAAGGAGACTAATGTGATTTATTACCAATTGTTAACATATATAGAAAACTAAAAACAACTTTGCCCCATGCATCTGAATTAAACTGAAGTGAAAAAGAGCAGATCAGTTGCTAGTTTGATTTGGCACACAAATGAAAAATTGGACAGCAATAGTTGGCTACAGTCGAGCTAAACCAGTGTGTGTGTGAGAGAAAAAGCTTTTCTATGCCAACATGAGAGCTGCCCTTCAATAGCACAACTATGATGTTTTCACTATGGTGGCTTACAACTTTGATTTAGCCTTATAATTTAGTTCACTTCAGCTTTAACTTCTCAAAAATGTGTATTATTCTGAAGCAAAACAACATGAACATAAAAAATAAAACTCAGTTAAAAAATACATTTAAAAAAAAGTCAATGTAGAGAATCAAAATCTTCATATCACTTTTTTTTTTTTTTTTACTGAAGTTATTTATCAAGTGTAACCTCAGTTTGTAGACCTCATATCCTACTGCTCCACTCAAAATAATACTAACTGGAAAAAGGAAAAGTATCAGACAGTATATTTTAAGATCTTAAAACAAGCGTTACAATGGGGTATTCATTTTGGTAGCCTGAGTGAACCTGAAAATATGCACATCCTATACAGAACTAATGAGTCCTAGTCAATATAGCCAATACAGACAACACCAAACAATACAAAGGTCATTGCCCAGACAGTTGTGAAACTCCTTGGGTGCTTCACTATTAGTTTGTTTCGTTTTCATACTTTGCTTATCTTTATGGTTGTTTGATTTTTTTCACTTGTTTCTGACTACTACCAATTCAAATAAACTCGAATTTTAAAGAAGAAAAATAAAAATGACCATGCATCATATTCCCTTCCAGTAAGTGTAATTTCTTAATTATTTGTAGGATTATTCCTGAAAGCTGCCAAGGTGTGACTCATTTTTATTAAACACAGTGCCATCCAAAACTGTTCATCAATATCTGTTAGCCTTTCATTCCTTTCAGCCAGGATCCCTTTTAAGCACAGCTCAGAGCATTGGATTCAATTGCTTTAGCTCTAGTGAAAAGCAAGCTCGCACCAAATATGCTGAAAATGATGTAACAGACCTTGTTAGGGAGCTAGAATGAAGTCCCTCGCTATAGAAGTAAGTGCTCCTGCTGAGCTGTGGAGGGTAGTTTAGCCTACAGATCCATACAAAGTCAATGTCCAAAGACCGCTATTAGGAACACTGTTTTTGAGCCAATTACTTTTCAGAGAAGCCTTATAAAAGCAATTGTTTCATTCATGTCACTAAAAAACCTCATGCCAATTTTTTTCAAGAATAATGACTTATACTAAATGTTTATCAAATTCTACTCCACAGGTTACGATGAAAGCCCAGGTCTTCTCACGCTATTCTTCTCTGCTGTAGTACTTGTATTTACTTATTTTGGACTAGGCATAAGTTCTACATCAGAAGAACTCATTGGGGTCTCATTCTTGTAATGGCTCGAGTTCCCCATTCTAAGCTGAGGATCTGAAGGAAGGTTGCTATTTTTCTTTTTTTCTTGAACTAACCAAAAAAAGATTTCAAAGTGTAAAATGATTTATTGTTATACTTTCTATAAAGCTGAAGGAAAGAGAAAGAGGAACTGAGCAATGGATGATCCAAGACTACTAAGACTGAATTGGCACAGTTCATTAATGCTGTCACAATATAAATGATCATGAAATGCACTATTTAGAATTCTAACCACCCCAGTAAGGGCAGCACATTTATTTTTAGACAATTATTAGGAACAATTACTTAGTTGTCCTCCTTATAAATAGCAGCAGCCACATGTAGAAATTAACTGCTGTGTAAACACAGTTGGGAGGTGTACGTGTCTGTGTTAGAGTGAATGAACTGTGTTGCACAGCAGAAAAATAACAGCCAACAAACTACTACTTCTGCTGCTGCAACAAATGCTACATGAAATCTCTGCCAGCTGGTGAACCGGGGACAGCTGAAACTGAGTTGTGGCTACCCTGAGGTTGTAGCTTCAGAGACTATCAATATTACAAAAAAATTACCCTGCCTACTAGAAATGCGTGTTGAAACCATCAATCTAAAAGCATTTCTGGAGACATCATTTCAATAGAAAGCATCACTCTGGGAGGTCTTCAAGAACACCTATTGCTGCTGACGCAATGGGGAAATTCAAGTGCTTACATTAGAAGTGCTGTATCAAGAAGCAGTGAGTAAATTGCATGCCTAAATTATGAAACCTGGAATTGATGTTCAATTACTAACACTTAATCATTTATAAGTTTAGCTTGGGCTCATTTCCAGTGTGTTCTCTAAACTCTCCTCATTGTTTAATTTAGGATTAAAAAAAAAATCTTTCCTTTGCTTCAGCTCAGCCATGTTCTGGATCATTGTATATTTACAAGTAACAGCAGCTTTCCAGCTTCAAGAAAGCTTTCTTTAGGTGTTATTGTTTGCACGTGTTATATCTAGACACTCCTTATTCTTAAATAATAGGGCATCTTTCATGTGAACATTTTTGAATCCATGTTGTCTTTAATAAACAAACACTCAAGGTCAATAGCTACATACCTAATCCAATAAAAAAAAGTCTACAATTATTTGTAAATTGGGAGTTAATTTTGTATGAAGCAGTTTACTATTGAAAGAATTTCTTCTTTAAGGCTTCCTGAAGTACATTCTGCACTGAAAAAGAAATGTCTTTATCAAGGATTTAAATGCAAATTTGAATATATAAAATTACTCTCAATTTTGCATAGCCATGAGGTTATATCATGTAGAGGCTACTAAGAAAACTTTCCATCAGAAGAAATTTTGTAAAATAAAGTTTTTGTTTTTATTGGATCAACTCCCAGCTGAGTAAGCTAAGGAAAACTGAGTTCATTCTGAGTCATTTGGGAAAGAAAATAAAGCCAAGGGTCTGTTTTAAAAGTTTCACCTTAAACATGAAAAATGCAAACCTCAAAAGAAAGTTCATGCTGGATATTGTAAAATATTAATTTAGCTGTTGACTTAAAAAAAAAAAAAAAAAAAAAAAAAAAAAAAAAAAAAGACTTAACTAAAACTTAAATGTTTAAATACAAAACCATTAAAAATTTGAAGCTTTTTTCCTTCCTTTTATGAAGACCACATCAATTTTGGGACAAGGTTGGCCCAGTTTTAGCTTAAAATTTCTAACTCTTTTCCAAGAAAAAGTTTCAAAATTATCTGCTTCTTACAATGAAAGAAATCTTCTGAGGAAAAAATTCTTAAGTCATGGCATTACATCTTAATAGCAATGCAATTTGGACAAAGACATCTTAAGGACCAAAGCTATGAAAGTATATTCAAGACAGAAAAATGATTCTATCAGAACCTATCAGAAATAACAGCCTTAGAGGAACTTTGTATGGATAAACTTATTGCTGACATGTTTTTATTATCTTTTGATATGAAGAAAACTGATAAACAGCCAAACGCAAGATTAGTGTTCTTTTGCCTATGAACTACTTATGATCCACCGTTTCTTCTGAAACATCCCTGTTATGTACCTAAAGAAATGCTATTTAGCATTTATGTACAACCTATTAAGAAGACATTTCTACATTGGATCTTCACTTCTAGAGAGCTTTCTTCAGACTCGAGAGTCCTAAAGCAGCTGAAAATCGGGATATGAACCTGCTGAAGAAAGTTTCTAACTGGGTACAGTATTTCCCACTAATGCCTTTCGAACCTCCTTCCATTTCTGACATTGGCCGTGGCTTTTCTTTTGTAAACGCCAAACATCCCATTCCACAGTGCAGCCAATTAAGGCATTCCCCAAGTGTTCTGTTTTTCAGAAGCTGAAAATAAATTTTAATTACCTTTGGAAACGTTGCTGTCATTTCCCTGCCAGAAGAGTCTGAAGTGAAACTCCCCTCACAGTCCTTTACTGGGCAGAAATGCACAGGCATCTCCAGTTAAGAATAAATCTGTACCCCTCCTTGCCACGTCTTGTTTTCAGAGTCCTATTGCTTGGCAGATTCCTACTCTTCTACTCCTCATTTTCCAGCAATACACTCTGATAAAGAGTAGCTTGCAACCTCATGGATATCTGGAAGACAAGTGTTTCCTAAATCTCTCAAAGTGACTGCAAGGCAGTGTTTCAATTTTAGAGTCATGCAGCCTGAGAGGGCTGCACTTCAACAAATTCCTTCTGTTCATCCTGCAGTGCAACATACAATTCCTGTGATTAATAAAAAACAGAGTAAAGCCATAGCACACTGCCTGCCCAAGTCTATTAACCCTGTGTGACAGCCTACTACAGATTCAAGAGCTCTTCATGGAACTTTTTCTCCTCACAGTTACATTTTTTCATTCATTGAGATTACCCACATCTGCTTTTAATCAGACTCTCTAGAGCTTCACAGGGAGTTTTGATTGCTGATTAGAGAGTGATGCTTGCCCAGATTGTTCTGTTTAGTTTTCCTTGAAGGCTCACTTGTAGAGTGATTTTTTTAATTTTTTTTTTTTTTTTTTTTTTTTTTAATAAACAGTCTGCTCTTTTAAAGACAATTAGAAATCATGAGTTTGGGAGTGTTCTTAGTTACAAGACTTCCAAACAGTCTGGCATACTATTTTAGAGTCATATCTATTGGAGGTGGTTGCTGCTCAGCTCATGTCTTGGACAGCATTTTGCCTTCTTCCAGGACAGTAATGCTGTGTTTCTACAGTGGAAGAAGCAGCCAGCTTTTGGAGGATGACTTATGAAAGCTTTTGCAACAGGGTATTAGCACCATGTATAAGATAAAGCTAGGGGCTCTAAAATGCATTTCTCATGGTTTGCTACTGGGACACTGTCTTTCCCCATGAATGGTAAAGGTGAGCTTTTCTCTCAAGAAGTTCTGTGTGCCCCTTTATGCTCGGAGAACCTTGATGTTTCCAATCCAATTAAAGAATCTGGGCTGCCATATAACTATCATGAAAACTGTTGGTGAAGGATTATCTGAATGATTCAATAGAGGGCAGCTGCAGCTATACTGAAAAAAGCACCTACTAAGAGTGAAGAAAGTCAAAAGGCTGGGAAAGACAGAAGAAAGAGGAAGAAAAAAAATCTCTTCTTAGCTTAAGTTTATTGCAGGCTGAGTAATAAAAGATGTATTTATAAAACACAATTTTTTCCCTCCTTTGGAGAATTAATTCCTACCTACCAGGAAACTGACAGCAGGTTCAAGCAGTAGCTGGCAATGCTGACCATGTATGCAACAACTTATCGACAGCCTGTGCAATAATGCACAAATCTTAATGGAAAAGCTGAGCAACTGCCAAAGAAAACAACCCGAGGGAAGAAAGAACAAGCTGATGTTCAGAACTCCTGAATCATAGGCTTGGAGAACAAAATTGCTTTGAAGTTCTTTGTTTTTTGCTTTCAGGCACAGCGTTATGAAGGGGGCTAAAACAGTTCTCAGCCCTACAGGTACTGGCATGTAAAGCATATTTCTTTCCTGTGTCATAGCCATGCAGTTATACAGTCTTACTGAATTCAGATCAGGAATACCTTTTTCTCACAACAGCCTTTTCTTTCTTGTTTCTTTAGTCTGTCAACAAATCTGACTTCCCCTCTGCTCTTTTTGTTTCTGACACAAAGCTTATTTTTAATATATGAGCATACTTAAAATAATTAGCCACAACCATGGCTGCTGTCATTTTCATGTGGGTAAACTCCAGATAGTTTCCTGTGTTAGTTGGCTGAAGAAAATACAGAAGATTCCAGACACAGAAAGAAGTGGAGAAGGTCAGAAAATGGCTTATACATCAACCAACAAGTCTGCTTTTGCCATAGCATCGATAATAGGCTGAGCATATTGTACAGCCTTGGGAATCTCTTGTCAGATAACCTTCCTTGGGGTATACTGCTGAGCACATTTAAAGCAGAGAAAGTGTTAAAAGAAAATTCCTATTGCACCACTTTGTCCAACATATGAACCTCTTGTCATATAGTATGATAGTGAGTGAAACTTTGTAACAGTCCCACTTGAAGACACACTTACAGAACATCAAATCTGATGAGAAAACAATGTAGCTCTATCTTAGAACTTCCTTATATTCTTGTATCTGACATATTTCAATTTAAAAACACAATTGTAGTCTCTCACAGGCTGTGGTTTTATTCTTAAGGCTTCACACTATCATTATCAGGACCAAGCAACTTTTTTTTTTTTTTTTTTTTGACCTTCAAAATCACTCTGATTCAGCCATACTTTAGACTGTTGCTATAAGCAAATAATAAAAAATACAAGAAAACAGATCTTCCCTTCAGAAAACAGTAAACAGAAAACAGAAACAGTAGAGATCACAGCTCCAGGCAACAGGTGGTGCTGCTGCTATAAATGTCTGGAATACACAAAGGAATGCTCCTAACTTGTACTGTTATTACTGAAACAATTGTATCATGCCTTAGAATACAGCATGACATGACCAATACATTGTGACAGCAGCTAAAATGAAACGTCCAATTAACCTAGAAAGCCAGTCTGTGTCTCAGCAGCATTTACTTTTTTCCTATGCAGAGCCTTTCTACCTTTCTCACCTTCATATCTCACTATAGTGTCATCAGTGTCATAAACTACTCCAAACTAACTTGACTGATATCGGTGAAACAGGTATCACCCATACTAGAGCAAGCCCTCCCTATTCATTTTTGCTTTAGCAGGAGTACATTCATGAATTTGAAGGAAGTCCTGTTTTCAATATTATCCTTGTTGATTACACCCATCAGGCTTCAACTTGACTTGATGACATCTGCAGACACTTTCACCAGCAAAATGCACTAGCTGGTTCATTGAGTGCTCCAAAGGCTGCCTGGACTCCACATAATGAAGCACTCCCATAACGAAGGCCTTGGGGCCCAGACTTCTCATTGAACATATCCCATATCAAGTCTTCTGCCAACACACAAAATCAAAGGTAGATGGATGAGCTTATCTAACAACTATTTCCACTGCTTTATCGGAGGCAGTTACAAATACATTCTTGATTGGTGAGATCCTGACTCTAAGTATATTCTCTATCATAACAAAGCTCACATCAAACACATTAGCAAGAAGCCAGTTTCAAACCACCCAAACACACTGAATTCAGTCATTTGATATGGAGGTGACCAAAATCAGCAACAAAGAAAGCTAAATTGAAGTATCTGCAAATGTATACTCATATTTAAAGGCCACTCCTCTATTCAAAGGCAGAGGATTTTGTGAGTGAAATTGACATTTTGAAGACAGCAATTTTTTCCCCATCATATTATTTGTTTAATAAGTTACTACTCAAAAAATGAGAAGCAGTTCACGTAACAGACCCGAGTAACACTTTTCCATCTGAGGTTGGTTAATATTAAAAGATAAATTAAATTAATTTGTTACAAATCTGTTGTTTTCACTTTTACTGAAGGTCAGGAAAAGGCTCTGCCAAAGGACAACAGAATTTAACACATTTCATTAGTCAACACATGCTGGACATTGGCCTTTCAGAAATGAAAGCAAGCAACTAAGCAATTAGGTTTGCCCAGCTGAAGTTTGACAGAAGGTTTTGTCATGATGCATACAATGAAAAAAGTTCAAGCGCACCAGTGGTCTTTACATGTCAAAGGAGCATCTCAGAACAGTACTGTAGGTGGAATTTTCATGCCACACAGAGGAAACACGGACAACTGTCATGGGAATAAGCACAGTAATAAGTCTAGTTTGGTGATTTGCCTGCCAACTCTGCAAAAAAATTGTCATTTTTGAACCTGAGTAAAAACCCCATAAAATTAAGTATACCTTACAATGACAACACCCTCACTTTCTGCTACTTATATGCTTTTTCTCGACTCCAGTCTATTTTGTTAAGAACAAGCTCAGAAAAGTAAAACCTACCAACAGTTTACTAAATCACCTCTATCATTCAGTCTATTTTAGTTCATATACAGGGAGTATTGCACACCCAGATTTATACTTTGAAGAATCTGTTCTCATATTCTGGATGACAGAAAGATACTCTAGAGGTTGCAGAAAGAAAAAAAAAGTTCAGGGAGCTCATTTCTCCTGTGGCTGAAGTACAGGATTCAATCATCAGTTTCAGATTCTTTTCTTCATTAGCATTCAAAATTGTGTAGCACTGCATATTACAGATTATTTTTCATCCAGACCTACTAAGAAAAGTATGCTTTTTTCCCTGTATGACCCTGCATAAATGTGCCTGGATTTCTATCAACACCATCCTGCTCAGGCAATTTCATCTGTATTTCTTAATTATCTTGACATCTTACTATAGCCTCTCTCAAGGTACTTGTTTCCAGATTTCCTCTCTCATGGTCATTGGCAGTTGACATTCAAAGCAATTGCTTATGCTCTCTGCCTTTAACAGCCTGCCCCAAAGCTTGCCCCTGTCCTCAGATAATGTGATCGGGTAGCCACAAGTGTAAAGGCCAAATGTACCCTGCTGTAGAAAGGGCTCCCATTGCACCACCCACATCTGAAAATTTATTCTCGAGTAATGGCATTCTAAATAGTTCATATCACAACAAACTTACACATCCAGCAATGTGATTGTTCTTTTACTTTACACATAAACACTGAGTTATAAGAGATAATTCATTAATATTAACAATGGGAGGAGATTGGACAGTTCAGAATTAGAATTGAGCTTCATCTCCAGTTTAAGTCAATCATGCAGATATTGTTAAAATCATGACATAAGGTGGAATGTTGCACGTTGAAGTTCATCTCTGTTTCTGATTGTCACGCTGTGGGTTTCCAATACTAAACAATCCAATAAAGACTGGAACTTAAAGAGATTGTAAGGCAGTATCAGTGCAAATGCAAGAATGGCCATATTTTAAATTTTAAGACACAGATAACCATGGAATCAGTAAGCCCTTGTCTCAGACAACAAAAGATCTATAGATGGAGCAAAAGAATAATTATCTTCTGTAACTATTAGAGCTGCTAACATTATTTCAGTCATCCAGATGCTAACCCATAATTGTTTATCGACTCCCATAATTTAGTCCTCCAAAGGCACACCTGATCTATCATTATCTGAATTTCCTATATATTTAACTTGAAAATTGTATAAACCACTGCACACGTAAAGATCGGAAAGATAAGGAGGATTGTTTTTTAGGAAGAATTTTTCTAATGGCTATTCCTAATCATAAGAAATGCATGTTCTGTGCTCAAAAAGCAGTTACACCACTCATTAGAATGCACAGTCAGTAAATCTGATTAAAGTGGATAAATCAAACTAAAAAAAATAAAACTAAAATCCATACCTTTTTTCCCCCTCCAGGTTTGTGAATCATTCAAAAACTCCTCCTTTCCTCTACCCCATTTACCTGTGGTTGAACTATTATCTCACTTGTTATTTTTTCCTCATAATAATCACTAGTGGTCAGCCCCAAAGGCTTTCTTTTTCTATGACTTCTGTACTTTTTTTAAAACCAAAGAAGTCAATAAAGGACAAGTCATGAATAGTGAATGCAAACCTAAGGTAAATTCATGAAGTCTGGGAATCATGAGAGTGCATTTCCATTACTACCCATCAGTCAATTAATGGTTATAAAGTAAAGTCTGTGCTCCCATGATGCAACTGCAAACAACGCGTGAGGTGTTAGCTCACAAACACTCTAGTGAACATGTTTGTTCATTTTTCAGGTGGTTTTATCGAGTCCTGCTTAAGACAAGATGATTTTAACTGACTTTTCTTCCCTAAGAGGTTCAGGTTACGCAAAGATTAAGGCTTCAGATTATGGTACAAATCATTCTACATTCAGACAGATGTCAATCAGATCTCTAGATAAACAGCTAATGGCTATGCCCCTCTTTCCCTGAAAAATCTGCAGTCACAGGTTTGTCAGTTTGCCAAGTCTAGGATCATACCTCCTGCCTTCTGTCCACTTGGCTGCCTTGGCTAAGCTAACACTCCGCGGCCAGATAAAACTGAGAAGTCCAGCAAGAGTTAGAGATGCGGTCAGTATCTGGAATAAAGATACTACGGGTGGATGTCCTCTCTCAGTTGAGACCCACTAATCAAAGAGGCAAGCTCAGATCTGAACGTACAGCATGTCAGCTCATTAATCCCACCTTGTACATGTGTTCAAACATTAATTGCATGCATATATTTGTATGAATGCATAAACATATTGCATGGAGGTCAGACTACTTCATGCTAAGGGATTTCAGATATCAGTGCTGTCCCATACCTGCTGTAGATTATTCCTGATACTTAATAATCAGTTTAGAAGAACCATAGCTGGCACAGGCTAAATATGCCAATCAATACAAGAAATGTATAGTAAATGTATGGTAAATCTATGCTTTGTTTCATTTTAAAATGCATATAATTCTCCTACTTTCTCCTACTCATGGCAAATACAACCTCCTGTGTATAACCGGCTTCAGTTTCTTGCAGTCTGTGAGATGCTCAGTTCAACAGTGTGGGAGACCTTGCTGCAGCCCACGCTTCCAAACCAGCAGCAAATGTCAAAAACAAAGCAAACCACAAAGTTTGTTTCATTCCTCTCTTCCAGGTGCAACCCTCTCCAGAGACCTCAGAAATTACACAGGAGTCCAGATGAAGAGGTAAGATTGGTCCTCATTGCCATGTTATACTAGTAATTAATGCCCAGTTATTACTTTATTTTTTTTTTAATAAGACTTTGTTACTTTAAAAAGAAAAAAAAAAAAAAAAAAAAAAAAAAAAAAAAGAATTTGACGGCTCTTGCTCACTCTACTGCTTGCAGCATGTTGCTTAGCAACTCAGAGATATGGAGAGAAGAGGTTGCAGGAGTCAGGCACAGAGATGAGTGTGGCCAGGAATTCTCAGGATGCTGAGCTGCTGGTCAGCACCAGAACCCAATGACATTAAGGAACTCACTGCCCACAGAGGAGCCACATATTGTGTTCAGCATGTGACCTACCTGTGATGGAGCATACGGCTCCTTTAAAGATCCAGTAGGACAACTTGTCCTTCCAGCTAATTACATACATTTAGCAGGAAAGTGCCTCAAGTGTTAAGAGCAAGGAGACTCAGTTCCTAGCTTAAAGTTTTAAAAGACTTCCTGCTTAAGAGGAGAAAAGAAAGGATAGTGAAGACAGGTTCTTCCTGAGAGTAATTTAAAGGAGGGTGATGCCATGTCTTGGTTGATGTTAGCAGGGTAAAGTGAGTCTGTTTGGAAGTGCTAAGCCTGAGACGTTGCATAAAAAAGCCAAAACCTGGCCCAATGATTTCCAGATCTGTCCACCAAATGCTACAGCTCTGTCAGAAAGCTTTTACTCAGAGATCAGATCTGGTGCTTGGGTAGCCTGCAGTCACCTTCTATCTCTCCCACACATCCCTCAGGTCTTGTCCAGGCTGGTTAACATCCCCATGCCTCATTTTTCCCATGAAGAAAGCAGGGCAGAAGTTTTTTCCCCTCCAAATCTGGTCTACTTCTTTCTCTGTTGAGAATTTCCCTAACAGAGAGTTCACTTCTTTTTCACAGGTAAGAATGAGACCCTGATCCAAGAGAGCATCACCACATTTAAAGCCCCAGAACACAACTCCCATGAAACTACTAAAGCTAATCTGAAAACTTAAAACTCACTCTGAAAAGAAGTACGTTAACGCACACATCCTCACTCTTTCAGTTTTGTTTTTTTTTGTTGTTGTTGTTGTTTTTCAGTGGCAAAATGCCTCAAATTCAATAAAAGACACATTTCAGATATTTGATGAATAAAGAAAAGAGCCCATGCACAGACTGTATCTCACTACCTAGTGCTGGGAGTACCACTTTGCAATTGCTTCTGTATCTGTATACAAGCCATTTGCTCTCTCCAAGTTCAAGTATCCATGGCACTGTGTCCACTTGCAGGGCTGCCTCACTCATCCCTGCTTTCTATCTCCTGCCACAACAGCCACTATTTTGTCTGTACTGTGGCCATCTGGCTTCACCTGGAGAAGGGCATCACAACCATGCAGCTGAACATCTGGGAAGCAACTCAGTTAAACACAGCAATTAGCTGTATTCAGGTAATAAACTGCACAAAAGTTTGATCTGCTTAGGAGCAGGAGTAAGAAATCTTGTACAGGCCTGACTGCCGTTTCATTGCTAGTAAACAGAGTTTTTCACAAACAAGTTTTCAGGGTATTTCCTACGTGTCACCCTGTCTGTCATCAGATGGCTTTGGCATTTCTGGACTGATGATGTTCCTGTTCACTGCGTATTCTATTAACCCTGTTAGAACCTTCCACAAATAGAGGCATAGATTTAGACTGAATTTTGCCCCTGCCTGGGAAACACAATTTTGTCAAGCAAGAGAATTTCCAATCTCTTTCTTGTGCTTCCTGGGGCTGAGTTATCCCCCCTACTTAAGTTAAGGACAGCTTCTGATCCTATATGAATTTATATCAAAACAGAAACCCATCCTGATTAGGATGAATTTACTAGCAGTGAGCTAGTAGGATATTAGCAGATGTTGATCATGTAATTATATAAGGCCTTAAGACCATAAACAAAGAAAATGGAGAAGTGTTAGCCCTTGCTTTCTGACAGCCCAAGTTCAAGAACTCCTAAGACACATTGTTTCTATTGCTGTGTCCAGGGGCTGCAAGATCCTTTTCCGTTCTTCAGTCTCTCTTAATCTAACATAGCAACAATACATGCTAGTACACAAGTCAGATTATTTACCTCACAGAAAGCATCTTTCCAGAATCACAGAACTATTTGAAGGGACCATTAAAGGTCATCTGGACCATTTTCCCTGCAATGAAAGAGGGACAACTGCGCTCTAGCAGGTGCTCAGAGCCCCATCCAGCCTGACCTTGAACATCTCCAGAGACAGACCATCTACCACATCTGAGTAATCAGTGCCAGCACTCTGCTAATAAGAATATACAATAGTTTTCTTCACAAGGTCACATTTAAGAAAAAATAATAATAATAATAATAATAATAAGAAGAAGAAGAAGAAGAAGAAGAAGAAAAGGATACATCTAGCATAAATACAATCTGGTTAGAAGCCTGGAGTATTTTTGGTGGTTCCATGCACCTAACTTTGTCTCTGAGGTATCATAAGCCCCAAGATACAGCACTCAGAGTGTTTTAGGGCTATCCTCAACAGGCTCAGGATGCTACATACTACGCTAAGTGTTTTTAAGTGTTTAATCAGTGCTTTTTCAGGGGAGAATGAGAAGCTGCCAATGTGCATGTAGCTTTTGGTCTGCAGCTGCATAGAGCAAAACAGCTGGTGAACTCTCTCCCAGGTTATACTGTGGTACAAAGATCTAGTCATGCACATGACCAATAATTGTGCTTTAGGTGAAGGAGGAAATTCACTTTCTAGATGGGCACCAGTGGCTTTCTAAAATACACTGAACTGTCCATGTCCTAAGTTGAAGATACACAGTACATCTGTCATATTTATCATTTCTCCCTCCCTCCTTATAAAACCAAATGGTTTTTCAGGCTGATTCCTATTTCCCCTTCCAAATCTTAGCTTCTACGAGCTGCCATAAACCATTGAAATGATTCTCAGGTACTGCAGAGCATGAAGGATGAGTCCTGCCACACTACTGTTCAAAGAACAATGCATCACTTGTCTTCGCTGAGATAAACTAGATTATAACTTAGATACCCCTCTCCTCAGCACATATCTCTAATGCTGCTGACAACAATGCATCACACAATCAAGATAATGTCCACTCACTCATATCAACATGTTTTTGCCCTTGACCTTTTAGGATCACATACCACACCCTCTGAATGCAAAATGGTTGGCAAACAGGGTGAGCCTTGTGTTTCCAAGGCCTCCCAGGCACAGGAACTGGGGATGTACAGGAAGAAACAATGGGCATCAGAGCCAATACAGAGTAAGGTCCTAAACTGCATCCAATGTAAAATCAAGGAACAGCCCATACACTAAGTGAAGTCTCACCTGATTTTAACAAGGCAGATGCTATTTGCAGAGTGTTTCAGCAGCACTTAGGGGTTGACAATCAACCACAGTGCTTTAAGGGAGAAAGCCAAAGACTGTAGAATGATGACCTAAAGCAAAAAGTGTATATAGTTGCCATCTTCTATAGGGGAATATCAGAATTGCTTAACCTCATGGTATAAACACTATCAGGTCCCTGTCTCATGATTATACATTCTTTCTCCTTTGTGTTCGAGACAGGCCACCCAAAACCTAATGTGTATGAATAATAATTGCCACAACATTTATTCATGAATTTATGATTAACCCTGGTTGACAGACTAATGAGAAATGTATTGCATTAAATCTGTTACTGAGTTTTGCATAACCACTCTTACCCAGGATAAGGTGGCAGCCATTTATCTAAGCTGCACTGGGAGCAGCAGAATTGCTTCTACCTTCCTGCCAAAACCCTTGAAAGCCATACTGGCCATTGCTACTATCAAGGGAAATGGTCTGGTCTGTGGGACTGCATCTTCTGCTACCATTCTTTACAGCAACAGAAGTTGCACCTCTTGATTCCCTCTACCTTGCTGGCAGGAGAAGGAAACATTATTTAATCAATTAAGCATGATATTCTATGCTCTCTAGCTTTCTAGTTAGCCTAATTCTGTCTCTCACATTTTATTTCCCTTTCTTAGAGTAGTCTGGGCCCAGTCTCTTAAGTGTGTTGGCAACAAAATTTAATGTCTCCATTACTGAGAAGCTTTTAACTGGCTCCATCCATCCCTTGTGTGCTACCACATCTTCTACAGACTGATTGCTCTGGATTAGATGTTTATCCTCTGAAGAACAAAATATGAAGCTGGGGAGACAATGTGACTTGTCCTAACTGGTACAATCAGTAGGATTGTGAACAGCCCAGATTATCCTCTTTGGCCTTCTCTACAGTTTTCCTCAATTACTGATTCTGTGATGACTGACAAGAGCTTGACAAGATACTTTTCGTTTCCAATTCAGCTCCAGGAAAACAAAGTACTACACATCTAATTTTTGTGGTTGTTTTTTGTGGTTGTTTGTTTTAAAATGCTTTACTCAAATATTTAACATAAAAAAAAGATCACTGATGTAGCTAACTTGTCTATCCTGAAAACACCTGGTTTAGACTCTCTCTTGGAAACATTAGTGTGCAATGTACAACCACAGGAGTTGCAATACCATGCCTGGCTTTAATGGATTTTTCATATTTAAAGATTTACAAAACTACTGCAGATGATGCTTCTGCATTTCAAATGCTTCTTAAAGCTGGTTCCCTTACCAATATCAAGCTACAGAAACTATTTTTTCTAACTCTGCCTAAGAACATTCTCAATATCCCTGCTAGCCCAGAGTTCTCACTGTGATCAACTATTAAAGGTGCTCCTTTTCACCTTCTTCCAATCCATCTCTCTCCAGCTTATTTTTCCTATTCAGTATTCCCAGCAGGTTCACATACATGGAAAACCCATTTGTGGTAATTAGCTAAAATTACTTACACCTGCTCAGCAACACATTGTATTTTTTTCTGAAGTCAATGACAGCATTTTCTCCAAAGACTGCATTTTAAGCAAGAAAGGAATTTAAGACATTTCCCTCTCCTTGCCCTCTTTCTGTTTCCTCTTAATTCCACTTACTATTGCATGTGACCTTCTAACCATCACCCAATAATTATTCCTTAACATTAATCTCAGAGCATGACAGGTCACCAGCTATTGTGCAAGTGAAATACCTTAAAATGAGCTTAATGATGAAAGTGGGTGGCACCCACCAGGGCAGTAGGCATCACAAAATTTCAGCTGTGCAGTCGCACTGTATGTATAACGCTATCATTCAGCACTACCAATAGAGAAAATGATTTACATTCAAACTGAACTATGTGTGGGTTTTTTTGTTTTTTGTTTTTTGGGTTTTTTTTACTGATTTTTGTTTGTTTTCTCATTATAGCTTTAGACATTTCAGGAACACAATATCTGAAACTGCAGTCAACAAAAATTAAAAATCAAACAAATAAATTGAGATTTTCAGATACACCAGCTAGAATCTAACCATACACAGCCTGTTCAATATTCACATAAATTCAATAGCCCTAAATTTTACTGCAAGTCATCAGAGTTTATATTATATCCAGTGGCAGCTCACAGAAGAATGATGAGCGCACATGGCCACTTCTAAAACAGAAGCTGAATATCTTGTAATCTTTAATGAGTTTATCCCCACCACAACCACTGCTAAGTCATGATGTGCTTTTATCCCTACTTACTAGAGGAGATATTTTACAGAGTAACTCCTTCCCTTGACTAAGGTCATCAAAATACTGGATGTTGAAAGAGAAATTAAGCCTGGCTTTCTCAGTCCCATGCTGGATTAGCTAATGATTGATCTGAACCACTCTTCAGCCACTTGCTTTTAAACAGACAAAACAGTAACACTGCAGTATGACTTTACTGGAATGCATACAATAAAACTTCCAGTACATTGTGGGATAAATGTTGATATCAACAGTTACCCTCTTGTAGCAATTGAACATCAAATTGAAGATCAAATCAATGGGAAAGATGTTACAACAAAGGCATGATGATGAAAGGACTGACACAATAAAAAGGTGACATGAATGATGGGAAGAAGATTACTCACCCATACCAGAAGAGCTCAGGCTCACAGGGTTTCCCCTTCACCAAAGAGGGATCTCTAGAAACAAATCCTTCCCCAGGGGCAGTCAGCCCTTAAATATGGGGGTGTAAGAGAGGTGAAGCCAGGCTCCACCCCTTCCAGTCACACAGGTAGACTGCCTTCACCTGTGCTGCCAGGGCCGACCAGGCCCTTTCCCCAGGTGCTCCATCAGTGGTTCAGGCTGTGACCCAACAGCTTCCATACACATCTCTTCTTCCCTTTAATCATAACCCATTACAGCTCTTTGTATCTTAAGGCAGGAGAATGGTACATAGTCAGACCTGGGCAGAAAAATTGACCTTTTTTTGTGTCCTCAGCCTCACATTTCCCACTGTATCTGCATCTAAACTGACTAATTCTGATGTCACATATGGCATGATGTTGCATCTGCAACAAAAGATGACATAGAACTGTTCTTAAGATTCTTTTTTCCTACCCTCTGTTCAGTCTGGCAGCTTTCCTGCATACCACATTCAAAGACATTCCAGTTACGGTTTTCCTATGGATTTAAAACATTTTAAACCTACAAACTTCCTCCCAGGGTAAAAGAGAGTTACTTCATGCAGTGACGCTATCAAACCCGTTACTGAGATACAAGTATATTACAGACACAACATACCTATTAAGAACCAAACAAGCAGTTTTCATTAAAAATAACAGAAAGATACCTGAAAGCCTTGTCTGGTACAATTTTGTCTTGAAAAACACTGCATTTTGTTCCCTTCTCTGTTAATGAATATGTCTCCTTTTGTTCCTCTTCACAAGGCTTGACTCATCTATTTTTTCATGCTATTAGATATGAATCAACTCAATCCACTGACTAATTTCACCCAGCAAATGACTATCTATGAGACCAGAGGTGCAAAGCAATTGCCTGGAGATGCCTTTCACAGCAGCCATAAGGCTATTCCAGGCTACAATGGAAGGCCACCTTTTCAGAAAAGCTTGTATTGATCTTTCAAGACCAGTTCAGAAAGATCAACAGACAGGACAGGCTTTTTACAGTACTGCAAGGATCCGATTGTCTGATCTTAACTATGGTCATTTTAGGACCTCACATAGGTACCTGTTCAAAAAAAGGTATTTGTCAAATGTTGTGGAAAATAATGCGTTTTTTTATGCCACCTAAAAAATCTACTCATATACATAATTTTTTTATTTTATTTATTTTTTTTTTTTTTATTATTAGGTAAAGAAGATTTGGTGTTTCCTCAAAATGGTGATAGTACTACAGAGATACAGAACACACCATAAACATTCAGTACCAAAAAACAATGACAACTCTGTAATATAATCAGCAAGAAGCTCCTTAATTATTGTTATTGAGCCTTGCAGCCATAATATGTTGTTTTTGGTTCTCTGCATTCCCTTCAGTAGTTTCAACATTCTCCCTCGGTAGTTCCTTTCTGTGCAGTATGTAACAAGAAATAATTACATAAGTCTTTTTCTCACTGTCAGAAAATAAAACAAATCCTGAGATGCTATACCTGGAAACAGAGAAAAGCAAGAAGCCTATAAATTCATTTTTAAATATCAGATTCCCTAGACACAATCCTGACTTGGAAATAGAAGTCAGGTTACTGAGGGGTATTTGTGAGTGTTGGATTTGTTTTTATTTGTGCTTGAATTTGTTTATGTTGGCTTTGGGCTCATTCATTTAATGCCTCTGGGAGCTGAACTGGCATATTGTATATTTAAAAGAAATGCAATAAAAACAATTTAGCACCTTTCCTCCCTGTTTGCATTCATTATTTTCCACTCACAGGAGAGAATAAATTGTTAATATATATATTTATGTATTTATATATATTTGCATATATATGTACACGTAATTTATATATATATATATATATCTCTGTGTGTGTGTGTGTGACAGAGTCAGGATTTGCTAAGCTAGAGGAAAAAAAATTGTCTCTAGCAGAAGGAATCATTTTCTCAGTAATAGGACTCAGTGCTAAAATGAGTCCAGGATTCTGCTATATTCAAAAGACAGCTATTGAGGCCTACATAATCTCTCTGCTTCCAGTACCCCTCATACTTCATCCATGGAAATGTTGTTTTCTCTGTAACATTGTGGGGTTTTATGGACAACAAAGGTGAGATCTGCTGTGGGGAGAAGAGTCACCAGTGCTCACAGATTATGTTTTAAAAATCAGATCTTACCCTATCTTTACTTGCTACTTATTTGTATTTGTAACAGACCAAATGCCAATAAAAGATCTTCTCGTTCAATCCCAAAAGGGCTGAACAATCACACGATACAATGCAACATACCACAGACTGGCCAAAAGTTGCCTTTTTTCTATAATCATAGCAGAGGTACATGACATCATCTAGTTGTATAGTATTCAGCATGATTAAGAGCGCTGCACATCAAGAGAACTAGGAAAGGTGGATTTCATAGCACATTTGTTTTGTGGTACCTGGCAGTGAGCTCTGGGAGAAGTTTTCACCACAGTTAGGACTCTCATTCTTCCCTCCCACATATATTTTCTGGTTTCTAATAAAACTCAATACAATACAGCACCAATACTTCAGCTGAGGATACTTTCTGTTCTAACAGGCTTTATAATACTTGCAGGAGTACAATCTTTGAGAAACCTCACCCTATTGTAATCAATGAAATAATTACGAAATTGTTAGGAATGATGGTCAAGTAGATTCACACTTCAATCCAAAGGGTGAATACACAAACCCTGCTTCATTAGGCAACCAACTGAAACACACTCATAGATTTATTCTTTTTGCAAGACCTTAGCTCACAACCCTGTTGTTGTTACCTGTTGAGCACTGCAGCTAAGAGCAGTATATCATAGCTAGGCATTGCTCAGAACTGATTTGAAAAAGCAACCAGCCATTTAGTCCAGCAGCGTGATGCATTGTACAACTTTGAGAGTCAATATATCATATGACAAATTATATATGAGTATTTTCACAGTATGTACATAAACAGAAAAAGCAGTTGCAACCTTTTATTTGGGACCTGGATGGACAGAGCTGTTAGAGCCAGTAAAGGAAGAAAAAGGAAAATATTGCAGCATTAATCAAAGAACAGTTTACACTGGAAATGATCTCAGGAGATCTGCAGGCAAATCTCCTATTCAAAACACAGGTAAGAGATTCCTACCTACCCATTTCCTGATGAAGCTCAAGTCTTCTTTCCCTACATTCAGGGTCTGTATTTTATTTGCTTTCCCGACATCCATCAGGATCTGAAATGCTACAGTCACTGTGCCTAAGGCTCCCACGGACATTACATCTTAGTCCTATTCTGCCTTATTGATGAGTACAATATTTTATATTTATAAAATATTGTGCATTACCTGTTCCTTTTGAAAGCCCCTATTTTGCAAACCATGAAGGATGATCACCAGTGTCCTGGAAGGCTATTTCATCTCTTAAAAATGCCTGTCATACTGAAATAGGAACTGGCTGATGGGCAGAGTTCAGAGTGTTGTGATCAGTGACACAGAGTCTAGTTGGACCCCAGGGAGTCAATACAGGGCCTGGTCTTGTTCAACCTCTTCATCAGTGATGAGAGAGAACTCACTCCCCAGCACGTCTGCTGATGATACAAAGTTGAGAGGAGTGTCTGACCTACCAGAAGGCTGTGCTGCCATTCAGTAAGACCTGGAAAAGCTGGAGAGATAGGCAGGGAGAAACTAACAAGGGCATCTGTAGAGTCCTACACCTGTGAAGGTATCGGTACAGTTTGGGGCTGACCTGCTGGAAAGGAACTCTGCAAAGAAGGACCGGGACAACAGCCTGACCATGAGCCAGCAGGGTGCCTTTGCAGACAACAAGGCCAACGCTATCCTTGGGTGCATTAAAAAGTGCATGGCCAGCAGGTTGAGGTAGACGATTATCCCACCCTACTCTTCTCTGGTGAGGCCACATCTCAAATACTGCACCCAGTTCTGTGTTCCCCAGTTTAAAAAAAGACAGAGATCTCCCAGAGGGAGTCCAGCAGAGGGCCACAAAGATTATGAGGTGCCTGGAGCGTCTCCCTTATGAGGGAGGGCTGAGAGACCAGAGCCTGAAGAAGACAAGACTAAGAAGGAGTCTTACCAATACTTACAAATAACTAATGGGCTGTGCCCAGCAACAGAATAATGGAGTTGTTGTGCTGTATTTGTGCATGGAAATAGATAGCTGAGACCAGTCAATGTAAGGTCAAATGAAACCAACTACTTAGCTCAACTGATCTGAATCCATAACAGTGACATCCTACTTTGTTCAAACTTTCATCATTTAGATCACGATACCTGGGTAATACTGCACAACCCTTTACTCAATAAATGTCTATAAATTAGACATTGTGATAGACATTTAAGAGACTGAAGGACCACAAAAGTTTTAAAAGATACCTTTTATACCTGAACTTCAGCTTACAGGACTTGTCCAGAAGGTAGAAGAATAACTAATATATGTATACAACAAAGCCAGAGGATAAGGAAGTCAAGCCAATCTGAATACTAGCATATTAATAAGCTAACACTGTGCATCTATATTCTAGAGTGTGTATTTCTTCCTCAAGGAGAATTCTATGGGGTTTGTTAAATCATCGATAGCTATTTTCTTGTATTTTCTGAAAACAGGAGGTATCTGTTTCTTTGTGGCTAAGAAAGATCTAAATGAGGAACTGAGAAGCTGTAAAGGAGATACAATGAATCATTTAGTGGCTCTGTTTTGAACTTCTTCTGTGATTAAGGTATCTTTAATGTAAAAAGACAATATCTATAGATTTTTAGAATTAGTAACATTCAGACAGGTTGGGATTATGGCTTACTAGAACATCCTTAAGAGTAAGCAATCATTCTGCCTACTGTGTGCTGCTCAGTGTACATTTTTTTGCACCTGATTATGTTATTGTAGCACTGTAGCCCCAACATAGTTTGTCTTAGTTCACCTAAGTACCAATATGGCAGTGTTTATCCATTGACAATAATGTATACAGAACAGGTAAGCAAGTTTGGCGTCACTTCCTTTTGAGTGATGTAAAGACAACCAGAAAGAAGCAGAAGTATATAAAATTATCTCCATTTCTGCCTCATTCCCTACAATCTACCTTAAGTATATGATGATGTACAACCTGCTAAACTCTAAACATTTTTCAGTAATTACACAAATAAATAAACAAACCAACATCTGTCAGTGGGTTGATGAGAATGTGAAGAAGGAAAATTACTTAGGTTCTCATCAGGACTACTTTTGTAGATTTTCCATTTGTAGATGACTGTAGGAGTGTGGTTGCTGCTGTTTAAGACATTTTAGCTGCTTGTCAGAAGTTCTAGTAGCATGGGTGAAATGTGTTAAGTCTGTTGAGGTCATACTACATGAGCAAATGGTCCCTCCTGGCTTCAAAAATCTATCAACCTATTAATTAGTAGCTAATTAACAGCTGGTAGCAATAAGAGGCTATTATCTTGTAGCAAATCACCCAGTAGAAGAACAAGTAATACACACATTGGCACATTAGGTGTCTGACTAATACTCATTTTTAATAGCCTTGTGTCTGCTATTTAGAATTAAGTGACATAGATCCTTTGAGATGCACAGATGAATGAGCAGATTCATCTGCTTAACAGATTTAGTCTAACACTGGGAGGCTTCTCCCCATTTTGTCCTCTAGTTACAACCCCAAAATGATGGAAATAAGCTATACAGAATATTTCACTTATAACAAGAAAAATACAAAGGCCCTTTCAGTAATTAAAATTAGTAATTATGGTAAGAATATAGAAACCATGAAAAATTTACATGTGAAAACAGCAACCTGTTGTCATATTAACTTTTGTATGTTAATAGGGATATTTAGGAAAAAGTAATGGAATGAGTTGTTTTAATTAAAAACCAACAAAAAAACAGCTGAATTGCTTTGAAGCTCCTGCAACTATAAAAGAAATATAGAAGACATAAAAGTAAAGGATAATTTAATTTTTCTGTTCTTAATCTAGTTTGATATTGCAGTTTACTTTTCCAAAGATTGTAGTTGTTGAAAATGACAGTAAGTTGCATTTCAAGCTAAAAGTGACTTCCCCAAAGCTTAGAAAGTGACTAGAAAAGTACTTTAAATTTGCTTACATTGGTTACTTTACTAGAGAAAACCTCCTCTAATTTGGACTACACAAAAACATGAATAACTTGTTCACTGCTTCTTCCATGTCCACAAGCATAAGCTCCAGAATAAGCATTTTATTTTTCTTCAGTTATTATTTGCAAATATGTGCAATTGCTTAAGGCCTGTATCTTAAGAAGCTTATTAAGAAAAACCAAAAACACCACAAAAAGGACAATTCTTGTTATCTCTTTCTGAATTTTCAGATTCCAAATCTTCCCGAGGTGAGATATAACCTCTGATTTCCTTAAACATATGCATAATTTAACTAACTCCTTAAATATTTGTATTATTACTTGACCAAACAAAATAACCTAGTTTTCAACTAATGGAAATAAAACATGTCAAAGGTCCAAGTATCCAATTTTTTCCCGGAAACATCAGCAAAATGTCCCTTTTTCTAGTCTTCTGAAAATTTTTCATGGGAGAATACCATATTGGCCATCTATGTACGATAACACATTCTTTCTGTTTGATTTCCTTAATTAAATATAGCTTCTGCATATACCCTGTCAATTTTTGTCCTGGAAATCTGGGAGGAAAAGCAGGAAAAGAAATCTTAACTTCCAAAAATCTACATCCTAAGCTCTTTCCTTTGTCGAAAAGTAGATGGAAGATCCTTGAAAGGATGATCCTGCAAATCCATGCTTAGTTATACTCTGGTAACACCTACCTCCTCTTCTTTGTTTCTAAATATTGTCCATGTAAGAGCAGCATTTGTGAATACCTACATTAACAGTCAGATAGAAGTACTTCATTGGAAGGAGTACCCCCTCAGTCTTAACAGTCTTTAAGGCAGATGTTCTCCAGAAACATCAAACAAGTCCACATACATTCACCTCTATACTTTTCTTTCTTGTTTCTCATATAATTCATACCTTAACCCTGTACAAAATGGTAAAGAAAGAACAGAAACAAGAAATGGAAGTCATTTGTGCAGCATTTCCTCTCCTTCATTTTCTATAACTATCTCTTCTGCCTCCCACTTTCTTCAGAACGACTCACAAACTTGCCAACAAAAACGCTCTCCTCTTTTCCTAATTAATTAATCATTTCACTGTTTTAACAGTTTCTCTGATTCCAGCCTGTGTGGAAACGAAAACCATAATCACGGAGGCCTTAGAGAGACTTAGAAAAAGATTAAAACAGAGGTCACTCGAGCTAAGAGAGAAGTAAAGAAAAAATCACCAGAGCAATCAGAAAAGATCCTGATCCACATAAGCAGCAAGGGTAGAGTTGTTTCAGATCATTCCAAGATCTCTGACCCAGTGAATGAAGGAAGTAGTGAGAAGCGAGTAAGAAACACTTTTTTTTTTTTTCTTTTGGTGGGAAGTTCTCACAATCTCTAATATTAGTTACATGAAGTGCCACAAATCTTTCTGCCATGTAATTCTAAATTCTTCAGACAAGAAGTGAGAATCAACAGAGAAATGTGCTTCATTGGATGATTGTTCTGCACCATTTCTGTGATTTTCTTTAGAATACTTTGTATGCCTTCTGGCCTCAAACTTGAAAATTCAAGGAATATCTACATGTTTGTGGTTACCAAAAGATAGGTTTAGACAATTCTGGTAATTTCTGAGTCATTTATGCAATTTCACCAAGTCCTTACAGATTCATTAAAAGGTAACTACTTTAGTTTTGTGATCTATTCATCAGATATTTTAAAGGATTTGTCCAATAGACACCCATAATGAAGACTTGTATTTCTTCTCTGTTGTCTATAAAGAAAAAAAAAATAAGAATGGACAACACATACTCCTTCATTAGACTATTTTCTGTTCAAATGTGGAGGTAAGTTTCTAATGAAGGGCTCTGGGAAGTCCTGTCCCTTCCTAATGAGTCTGGTGTTTTGCATTTTGTTGTTAGAGAGTGTATGTGAGGTGAGGGAAGGAAAAAAGTGAGGGTTTAAAACTAGATGTTTTATTTCTCTTAGGTAAGGACTGAATAAAGGGGAAAAGTATCAGCAAAGCAAAAGAAATGCAAGAAATGAAAAAAAAAAACAGATGAAAAAGTAAATATGAATTTGCTATTATTATCTTTCCATGACAATTTTTATTATGCATAGCTACCTTTATTTGTGATATAAGAAAGATAAAAGCCAGATTCTACTTCAGTTAAGAAAGACTGTCTTGTGCTTAATACCAATAGAGTTCAGTTTCAACTGTGTTGAAAAAACTGAATAAGGGGAATAAAGAATGAAATTCTGAAAACATAACATGTTACAGCCTCACAAAATTAATTGTTGCATGACATGAAAATATTAGGCTAGACTATCAAACAGATAGAATGGAGAGAGATCAAATTTGTGAAATAAATTACTCCAGGGTAAAAGCATCAGAGCCTACTGAACTGAAATAAAAATTCCATTGGTTACAGCAAATTATCACCAGTTGAATCAGAAATATTGTCCATTGTCTTACTACATAAACATCACACTACATCACACTCATTCCATCTTCCAAATGTATAATCTCTTCCCTTATTTACATAACTTCCATTGGGTAGAATGTGATTGTTTAGGTTTTTTTTGTGTTTTTTTTGTGGTTTGTTTTTTTTTTTTGTTTTTTTTTTTTTTTTTTTTGCCAAAATATAAAGCACCACAGGCTTATTAAGTCATAGCTATAAACTCTTCCTTGAACAATACAAACAAGCTGTTTTGAAAGGCTGAAATGGCTGTTGGCACATCTGAAGTGATTTGTAGGGAACAAGGGAACACGCAGAGAACATGGTATTGCACAGAGAGCAGCACCTGCTTTCACAGCTGAGCCAAGTTGGGTGGATTGGAGCTGTGAACAGCACTGTAGTGAAGACTGGGTATAACCAGGCAGACTTTTCAGCTTTCTCCAGAAATTTCAGGGTGGATTCACTGGCAAGCTTTACCTGACTAGTGGTCTTGCTGCTCATTCAGGAGTCATTATTTTCTGGAAAGTCTGAAAAGCCATTTCTATTTGTGCAAGACCTCACTCATCCTAGCAAGCATGTCATTTTTATTATTTATTGTTACAGCAGTGCTTGGTGACTGGGAGCTGAGGAGGCTGTTATTTCAAAACAGGCAACATAAACTCGCACACTGAGCAAAGGTCTGTGCTATTTCTGTCTCATTTCTGCTATCCAAAACAGCATGCTCTTTGGGTGACACGATGGGAAATAGGCCATTTTCTGACTTTCAATCATAGTATGATTTCATCTGGCTCTGAATCATTCTTGTACTGCAGAAGGTAGGGAATGAAACAACTACTCAAGGTCAGATTATAAATTGGTCATAGACTTTAGAATGATATGTAGACTCCAGATTTTTGGTCATCTGCTCACAAAGCAAGGCTGTACAAGACACTTTTATTTTCCTTTCATCATGAGCTTCTTAGAATATGCACTTTCCTACACATACATCATAGTGCATAACATAATGAAGGGAAGTTCTGGGGTTACCATCAATTCTGCAAGCCATCAACAGCTGCCTATGCACACATGGATTAGCATGATTGAGTAAACCCTGTCAAGACTGTGATACGATCTACTTCTATCATAGAACCACAAACATACCCCTATCCGCCCACTTACTGTTATTTCTGTAGATTTAGCTCTTAAAATTTTGAAATATAGAGTGTGGATAAGAAAATAATTGGATAAATAATCTCGTATTCTAAAAGTTTTGTCATTGCAACATGAAAATAGTTTTTTTTTTAAATGTAATTTAATATTTGATTTGTTTATCCTTAAGAAGATTGTGAGTTTCTTTTGATCATGGAAAGCTATATACCTTCCATAGAATTCTATTGAAAAGCTACATCTTTTTATTTTAATGAACATATTCACGTAAAGTATGAATCATAACAGCAAGGGGCTTTGGCAAAGCCATATTTTCTTGTAGTTATTACTGCAGAATGGAAGGTGAGACACCGTCATTTGTCACGTATCTGCATTGCTTGCTTCAAGACTTATATTCTTATCTTTAAGGGGAGAAAATAAAGCTAGTGGATCAGGAGGCTTAACGAATCTAGAAGTCCCTTGGAGCTTCTTGGATAAGAAAGACCACAGAAATTCAAAGTATTATTATAAAATCCCTTAGAGCCTGCTCCACTGGGGAGATCATCTGAAAAACCTTTTTTCATCTCCCAATCTGCTGTAGAGTAAGTGACTGAGCTGGAACCTTCAAAGGAAAGGATCAGCATGAGAAAGAACAAGAGAAGGCCTCTGCAGTCAGTGTGAAGAAAGAAAGGTGTCCTACTAGCTCAGCAGTCTTTGCAACTTCTACAAAGAAGGGCAGGAGTCATCCCAGGCACATGGAGGGGTCTCCTGTCTGCCTGACTAGCAGAGTACTGGGAGATTAGCACAGAAAAATGAGCCATGGCCTTTGCAAAAGACAAGCTGCAAACAATGAGTGAGCACTAAGTACTAGTGCAGATGTTGAAGGTGCTAGCGATGGGTTGCTAATACAGTCAGTCTCAGATACTACCTCCCCAGGTATTGTGTTAGGAAACGCAAGGATAGTGGCCCTCCTCTCCCTTAATTCATATACAGCCCCAGCCTTGAGCCTTTAATCAGGCTGAGGTTTTCTAACCAAATTTTCCTCAACTAGGTTAGTGTCAAATTGGTTGCACACTTCTGCCTGAACAGAGCACAGAATAAACCTGAGAATAAACCATTTACATAGTGGGGTACACAACATTCACTAACATAAACAGAGGCAAAAGCTTCTTATCTTCAGAGGAGAAGATATAAGTGGTTTCCTGTCAAGAGATGTAAACAGTCAGGTCAAAGCTCTTGGGAATTGCCCTGTTTTAAAGGAACATTAGCTTTAAGAGTTGGAATTCTTGTACCATGCTCTGATCATTTACCATACTGAAGTACACCACTCTCAGCTATTCAAGACAATCAGTTTTATTAATAGTTTCCTCAGGTCAGATATCATTTAAATACGTGTAAAACTTGACTTATTTACATGAAAGCAGTAACAAGAAATCACCCAGTTTTTTAGCAGATTAACTATAATTAGAATCGGGGCTTTTCTGAATGTTCATCCTCTGAAGTATACTTAAAACTTTGTCATGAGAGAAATATTTATAATGTACCAATAATGTTCTTTTTTTTTTCCCCCTCTGATACTTTGATCCCCACAGGAATCAAACAATCTTCAACAGAAAGAAGTATTGCAGATTCTGAATGAGGACAAATCTGTAGCTGAAACTGCAGGAAATGATCTAGACTGACAGAGGACTTGCACACAAATGTGCTAACGTCATGGGATGGCCACTAGGGCAGCAGGACTTTGGTTTTGCTCCCCTCACCTCCAGCAGCACAGCCATTTCTAATGATAGGCTACAGACCCATGCAAGGTCTTTCAGGAGCCTCTGGTTCAAATTCACAAAGAAGTTGAGATTTTACCATCTTAGGCTACATTTTGTCACTTACTGTGAATTACTCTGAGTGTCACATAAACAGCGGCCTGAAAAAATCCATTACATACAAAGGTTGTCACATACTCAGTGAAAAGCTACAAGGCTAGGATTGGAAAGCAGAAACTAGAGCTGTTCTGTGTATACAAACTGTCCTAATGAGAAGTATTCCTCATCATCACCTTGTTCATCCCAAATTATCTATGAAAGGTAACTGACTTTGTTGACAAGGCAGGACCAGCATGTATGGCTAATCTCATCTTTATCAACAATGTCTCCTTCCTTGTAGCGAAACTGGGAAGATAGGGACTTGATGGGTATAGTACAAAGTGAGTGCGATACCGGCTAGACTATTCAAATACCACCATCTGACATCTATAGCACTGCCACCAGTGAGTGGTGCTGTTCCCCAGGTCATAAGACAACACCCTCTGACTTATTTATAGATAGCCTGCTTGATGGGAAAGAGCATCCCCTCAGCAAAGTCACAGGTGATATCTTATAAGTGAGAGGATGGAAAGTTGTCACTAGCCCGGAGAGCAGAGCTCCTGTTCAGAGGGACTTTGACAAGTTGGAGGAGCAGGCTGACTGGAACTTCAGCATACTCAAAAATGTCAAATGCAAATTCCTGCACCCAGGAGAGAAAAACTTCACTCAACAATTCAAGCAGGAGACTGAATGCATAGGGAAGAGTTCTGCAGAAAAAGACACGCACATCTTGGCAGACAATAAATTGAACATATGCCAGCAAGGCAGCCTTAGAGCAAAGGAGGCTTAGCATCAGTCTATGTTAACAGTGAATTAATGGTTAGGCAGTTGATAATAATAAAGTAACAAAAAAAGAAAAGTGAGATAAATAACCAACTTGTTCCAGAACATGTAATGAGAAGCTCTGTCTCCTCTGTGCATGGCCAAAAATTTAGCACAGGTGAGCTGCATTCTCCTGCTTTTATCCTTGATTACACCATTGATTTGATGATGGTTGCCAGTGAGGCTTAATAACGAACTCCAGTATTTATCACCAGAATTAAGTGAAATGAGTTCACTAGCTTAGTTCTAAACCTGTTTCACAGCACACAGGTTCTACTTATTGTAATTTGCATCATTGGCAGTTTTCCCAAGAACACTGTATTGGGCTGAGAATTGCAAGTCAAGCATATATTTGTTTTAGTATCACTTAAGCAATTATTCACTGAAAGGAAGGATCTGCTTTCTCAGTTTAGATATTACTACGGTTTAAAGAACTTTAAAAAAAAATAAATAATAATCTATTTCCAATTGAACTCCTGAATTCACTGCTAGGCAGAAGATCAGTGATAGAAGCCAAGGGGTTGAATCAAGAAAGTGAGCCAAAAATAGATGCCCTTATATCGAGCTTGTCAGACCTGCTGATGTTTGTTAACACCACATAAATCTTAGTTAATAGGTTTTCTGATATTTTTTTTTAACCTTCATGGCAATCTGAAGCCACCATCAGCATCCCTCTCAAGTACCTCTAAAGAGCCAGTGAAAAGATGTAATTCTGGAGTCTGAGAAATTGTCATAATCAAGGCTGTTCTTTCACTCACTTTGTATGTCCTCGATACTTGGTACAGGTTTAAACTGATATATATTTTTTTTCCATTATGAGTCAAAATTCACGTTCCTAGGTCAAGACAAGCATCTTCTAGTAGTCTTAACAAGTCCACTCATACCCACAACAGTAGAGAATACCAGTTAGTTTCCACTTCTGTAGGTTTTAAAAACTACACGATTTTCCATTATTCAGGATTTAAAGAGAGTGCTCTGGGACGTGTGGGAAGATACAGTGCATAGGTGCCATCATCTTCCACAGGAAGCCTAAATATGTCTTGCATTTATCTAGTGACTAGAAATAATTATCCCAAAAGTCCCAAATCTGGGGCTTGATTAGGAAAGTTACCTGAAACTGCACATTGGTAAATGATTACAGATGAAAATTAACTAAATCAGAAATCCTAATGTTCCTGTTTATTTCCCTTTTATTTCAACCCCACACCACCACCGTCTTCCTGTATAAATACTGTACAACTGAACTGAGAATTGGTTTTCTTACTGTAATAGTTCAGCATTACTGGATAAAGCAGAGGTGACATGAGTATACTAATTGGAGATGTCAGGTCACTGGAGATTTCATTAGATCATGAGAAAAGGACTGAGAAACATCAAACACTTCCTCTTGTCTCTTTCAGCTCTTCATCTGTACTAAGACCGCCTGTATTTTAGTAGAGCTTAAAAGTTGATACCAATGGAAACATCTTGTCAGATCAAGTAAAATGGAGGCTGAATTTATTTTGTGAAACAAAATACTAAAATAGGACCAATTATACTGTGAATGAAGTCTGACTTCTACACAGTAGAAATAACCAGATTATTTCCAGAAAATGAACTGGCAGATAGGCTATCTGCACAAGAATATATTCTAAAGTTTTACAAATCTTCCACTGGGTTTTTTTGGCCACTCATGAAACTGAGAATGCCACATAGGATTTCTGTATAATTCTGCTATAGCAAGGAATGGGGAGGCAGGAGTGGTGTCTGATCTCCACTGTTTTCTGACTGTGGCTAAAATACCATCCTGTTCCTATACCAAAACTCTACTATTCACAGAACACTGATTCCCCACTCTCCTTTTCATAAAGTGTTTCGATATAGAAGAGAAAAAGCACAACAGAGGCCAGATTCTGCACTCTTTTGTTTTACAACTCAGATTTCTATGCAATATGTGCTTTGCTGGGGAAATTCTGATTCCATGAAACTGACTGCTTTTGTTGAAATGTATCAATTTCGGGAAAACTCCCCTCAAGTCAGATGGAATTTCAGACAAGTGAGCATGACAGAGATCTCGTTCATCGTTTTTCACAGCCACAGTTGCTCCTCTTTATCTGAGTAATGAATTGCAGGAGGCTGACTTGACAGTCAGCTGGCTGAGACATTCAGGTAGATGCCCAGAAAAATGTTCTCCTTTGAAAAAGGTCAGAACAGGATTTGGATCCTACATTTACTCACTGCCAGCTGTGCATTTTAACGTGAGTGTTTTGGCAGAGTTTGCTCTCTCTCACTCGCACCGTTTCCAGCCTTGGGCAGGAGATGGGCTCTTACCAACCTTTTCTTTAGCTGGGTAGTGAAAGTTATGATTGAGTGTATTTCTGAGTTGAGTGCTCTCTGGACAATCATCTGCTCATCATGCCAATTTACTGCTGATGTTATGGACAGAAGTATTTCTGCTCTGGTATACATAGGAGGGTCTAAGAAAAAAATCCTCTTTTAGTAGGAATATTGAATGAAAGTTTGTAAATAAAAGATTGACTATGAAATTCTGCTCTTGGACAAAGCTTCTATGAAGATACCAAGGAGTTTATCTTAGACAACCGTGGATGATATTTCATCCTAGTTGATATTTCTGTGATATCAGCATAATCCATATTAGTTCACACAAATATTCATTGGAAAATTGGAATATTTTCTAATAAAATTCTGTTTGAAATTCAGGAAAAAAAAAAAAAAGCAATCAGAATTCAACCTTCTAACATTCTGTTCTGGTCATCTCCAGCTGTGATTATTTGTTGGATGCATTTTCAACACAAGGCGATGTTACAAAGCACAAGAAGCTCAGTTGCAGTGACTCAGCCAACAGATAAATTTGCTTCCTACCATAAGGTAAAATTAGACTTCTTCTCAGAAAGTGACCATTCAAAAAATCCCGGTTCTTGCTGAAAGCGGTGTTCATCACTTGTTAAATATCGCTTTCCTCGCCAGAAAACTAAGAAATTTCCACCTCAAACCATTTCCTTTCTGAGACAATTTAACAGAATTTGTCCCAGAATTTTGTAGGGATTACCCTGAAAGCAAGCCTTTTCTTTCTTTCTTTTTTATTTTTTATTTTTTTTTTCCCCAAATGGAAAGTTCAGAAATTAAGCAATTAATTATTTCTGACATGAAATAATAACCATTTTAAAAGGAAATGCTTTTTCACAGAAAGCAAATTTCTCTGGGGAGAAACGTTAATTTCTTACCTGGGATTTTCAGTGAAAGAAGGAAACCGTAATAATACATTTTTATCCTTCCAAACAGTAAAAAAAAAACCCACACACTTCCTTTAAAAAAAAAAACTGTTTTCAAAGCAGAGCTTTCACAACACTCATTTGCTGGCTGGTTTAATGTGAAAACCAATATTTTTTTTCACTGAGGTTATGTTGCAGAGATGATTTATTCCATATTTTTAATAGTAGTTAAAATTACTTCAGATCTGAATTCATACTGTAGAATCCTGTACAACCAAGTAATGTTTGCTACTTAAAAAGATTTTTTTTTCAGCTAAACATATATTCCAAATTTTAACAGCTGGTTAATAAGAACTACATGAACATTTATTGGAAAGATTAATGGTTATTTTGACAAGTCTCCCAATATGTGTGTGTGTGTGTATATATATATACATATATATATATATTCTCTTAATATTGAAATGTGCAAAATATCCAAAATATCCAGCAGAGATAAAGAGAACAGAAAACAAATAGGTCATGCACCATAGAACAGTTTATCACCATGGAAAATATCACAAAATAGCCCATAATTATGGAAAACCAAATATAAGTGAGCCCATAAAGAGCTGCTTTCTTTCAACATCTAATCATGTTAAAAAAAAAAAAAAAAAGGGGGGGGGGGGAGGGGGGGGAAGAGAACATGATTTGTGAATTACTGAATTTCTGTATTACTGTTGTAATTCAACAAAGCTAAACTTTTTATAAAGCACATCATTAGAACTTCTGGGGAGTCTCAATCAAGCCCTAATATTTTCTGCACTGAATAAAATTATATAATAAAAACTATATAAAGAATGAAAACTAGTTTTGCTACACTGGGTAGCTGACAAGCGTATCTATACATATTACTTTATTAATAATTCAGGTTTCTTTTAGTAGTTGAATAATACATTACGGTTTTAGATGAAAATCCTGCTACAAAGAAAAAGCATCACTGCAAGCAACACAACTAAGAACTTCTAACACAAATGAGGGAATCATCTTGCCTGGTACAGCTTTCCACAGTCACAGCTTTCAGAGTTAATGGTTAGTGCAAATTCAGTCAGGCCAAATGTGAGATTGTAGTACAAAAGTGCATCTCTATCTGCATAGTGCCAAAGCTTGAAGCACTCAGCTCTTTGCATCTTTGCCTTTTATGTTGCATGTGTACACCATGAGAAAGGAGAGAAAGTTCTTACCTCAAAAATAACTTCATCTAAACTGTGAACTTTCAGTACCTTCCTAGTAAGAGAGGCATTCTTCATAGCCATGTCCAGCCACCTGTTGCAAGGGACATTGTCAGTTAGCAAATAAAGTTGTATTTTGTTGCCTTAATTCAGTTTCAAACTAAATTAACTTTAAACTTTGCAAATCTGGCAGCAGATGCAGAGTAACAAATTTGAGTCTGCCAGCCCACTATTCCCCAGCGAGTCGCCTGTGAGCGGACTGATTATACATATGCAGCTAATTAGGTATGTTAATGGACTGTTTTCTTTTTCCAGATCCAGGTATGTGGCCACCTCATGCACACACAGAGTAGCATACTGTACTGTCCTATGATTTCTGACAGCCTGAGCTTTGCCAGCCAGATTTCCTGTTTTCTAGTCACAGATTTTTTCCTAAAAAAGGTGTGAAGGGGGAAAGCTGCTTCAACATGGGGGAGAAAAAACAGCACTTTTTAATATTTTTTTTTTTCTTTTTAATGGAAGTTTAGGCTGTACTTGAGCGTAAAACCCATTTTGCTGCTTTGTTTCCTTTTCATGAAGTGCTAAATGCCGCTGGCACTGTTTTAATGGCCCGTCTGGTTGAGCATAAGCAGCAAACTTTTGGCAGAGTGTAAAAGACAGCTCTTCATCTGTAAAGCCCCTATGCCTGTGGTGCCAGCTATCCTTCACACAAAGCCCTCCTTACTTAAGCCTAATGAAGACTGGGGTCCCCGCACTGTGGCTAAAGAGGCCTGGTCAGCAAAGAGAGACAGCTGTCTTTTGCAAGGTGGTGAGGTTCAGATGGAGGAAATATGATCAGAAAGGACAATGTATCTGGTGCTACTGGCATTCTTTAGTAAAGACCAAAGTGGTACTTGCCAGGCTGGGATGTGAGAAAACCCTCTCCCATGCTGCCTGTGTGTGTTCGCAGGGTCACAGTGTTGTATGCGCACACACACACACCAGTCACATCCTGTCAGCTTGGTTTCCAATTTGTCAACAATAACTTTCTAGTATGTTGACAAATGCCACTCTGATTTAAGCAAAAGAAAGGGATTTCACTGCCAATTCATAACTAACAAACTTTCTAGAAAAGCATGTTAATTCAACAAAAAAGGTAAGTCAAGTGGTACAAATTCATAGGGATGCAGTTGTTCTGCTTATCACGGAAGTACCTGTGATGATCTAGCATTGCTCTCTGTTAGAAAGTAGATACAATGATCAGGCAGGTTGTGGCTTTGTCTGAGTTTGTCAAGCATTATCTCACATAAACCTTCACTTCTCAGTTCCTTGTACTTTGAGTGGGGAAAAGCAGGAATTGCAAGTGATACATAGTGCTGTGATTTCATAAATTGTGTTTGGTATCTAATGAGCAAACTCTTTTTCTGGAAATGAGCGAAGCCATTATCATACCATGCAGGCTGCAGAACTACATCTGCCTTTTCACCCCAGACATTTGCAGTTTCCAGTCAGTGTTTCATCTCAGCAAAATGATGGGCAAGACCTGACAAAGAGCAATATTCAGGGTCCTTTGAAACTGAGTACTTCTGAGAAAAGCATTTCTAAAGCAACGGCACTAGAATAAAATCACATTCTCAAAAGATGTGGTGCACATAAAAGTTCTCACTAAATGTCTGCTGAAAGGATAAACTTCCCATTTCTGTCTTTATTATAGAACAGTGCTTATGCATATAATCAGTGAACACATTATCCTGCACTGGTACGTACATGATCTAGTTATTGGGGATGGAGGTGCACATGTGCAAAAAATTATGTTAATGTTTAAGTACTGTGTTGAAATGTCATATATTAGCAATATATTTTAAAGGATTTGAAGCACTGGAAGGACCACAGGGTTACTACTAGGCTGCTGCATAGGATGATTTAGGAAAATACTTTGATCAAAGAATTTCTTAAGTGAAGGCCTAAGATACATATTTACCTGCTTTATTCAACTAAGTCTTCTACTGAAATACTTTCCTATCTCAAAGCATTTTAAAGGCACCACAGAATTAAGTGAATTATATGTAGGCTTCACATTAAATTTGTCTCAGAACATTGGTGAATCATGAATTTAATGAGCAAACAGTTAAACAAAGGAATCATGTGCATGTCTTCAGCCAGGAAACACAAGGCAGGAATCCAGAGCTTTTGTTCGCAGCTTTGCCTTTGGGAAAGTGAGATTAATCTTTATACTTGTAATAGGTTTTGAGCATTCCCTACATACTGTTGTACCTTAGGCATCCCAGATATAATTAGAAATTGTATCAAATGTCAGCCTCACACTTATTGTACTTAGCAATTGTGAGACTTAGTTAATTAGTACATTGCACGTGCGTTAGAGTCCTCAGGCAATGAAGGTCATATATCTACTTAGGTGTTTATAAAAACATAGACCATTATTATTCAAATGTACTTGAAGTCAATCTGTCAGAGATGGGGAGGGCTACAGTAATACCCCACAACTATTAGAGGAGCTGCCAGTCCCCAGAGAAGAAGGATTCCAACTTTCCACTACCCAAATGACAATAAAGCTAAAAAAGGGGGAAAAAAGGTGACAGCTGATCTGAAAATAATGCCTCCTATTTTAGTACTTTGACCCACAATGTCAGAGGTGGATGTTGGTGGTATGGCAGTTGAACCTTCCTACCAGAATTACATTGAGCTTTGCTACCATGTGACAGAAGGCAACAGAAAGGCAGTCTGACAAAATGACATCAGACACAGAAGTGGTTATGAAGCAAATTCATGTCATTGAATTCCTCCATGCAGAAAAAAAAAAAAAAACAGCACCCACTGACATTCACTGACACTTTCTGAACATTTCTGGAGACCAAACATTGGATATGAAACAGTGAGGTGGTGGGTGGTGCATTTCAGCAATGACACTGTTACAGCAGCTGTGAAACACTGTGTGACCTTGCCTGGTGCAGATTTTTATGAGTGTAGCATGAAGGCTCACATTCATTGCTGGTGAAAATGCATAACTGCTAGTGGCGGCTATGTTCAAAAATAGTGTTTTGTAGGTGTCAGTTTGCCCTGTCAAATAGTTTTATTGTGCTCTGTAAGGTGGAATGATACAAAGATGGTAACAGATATTAAAAAGGTATAAGGAAAGACTCACCAATATGGATGCCATCACTGGGAAATGCTGAGGCAATCTCCACCAGAGAGCAATCTCCAAGAGATGCTGCCTTAGTGGTGGTCAGACCTTAAATGAGGTCTAGAGGAGTTGGAGTCAAGTTCCACCCCTTCTGGGAGCACAGCTAAATTACTCTCACCTGTGCTCCCACAGCTGACCCGACACTTGCCTCAGCTGATTAATCAGAGGTTCAGGCTGTGATTATCAATTTCCCATACATGCTCTTTGCATTTGTTGTTGTTTCCATTGAAACAAACAGGAGGCATTACTTTCAGGGTGAACTACATATGCAAGGTTCATCTTTTCTGTTATCTCTCTAGCAGCTAAGACATGCAGGTCAACATTGCCATTATTAGCACAGTGGAGCACCATGGAAGCTTTAGTGTCTCATACTTATACAGCCACTTATTTCAGATTTCTCTTTGTGAATTTTTTAGTCAAATGTGATTGATATTAACCAGTGGATTCAGTAATGATAGTGAGGGGAGTAATGAGTACAAGCAGACAGACCCATTGGGGAGGCCTCTTTCACTTAATTAAAGCTGGAAAATAAATCTATTAAACCTTTCTCTTGTTTATCCATCCGTGTTTCAGATCTTTTTGTCCTTTGACTATTTAACTTTATCAAAAATGTCATCTGCACTTGGTTGAGTACCAAAATTCAGGTTTTGTGTTAAAAACAAACTGCAAATATGACCAAAAGATAGGAGGAAACTAGCAGGTGCACCAAAGTATTTTTAACATTTGCTTTCCCATCTAGTAAGCAACACTGGTTGCAAAGTCAAATAGTGGAACAGCTTAATGGGAAAAAAAAGTAATCAGTCAGCACCATTCTTTCCTTCAGAACTAATATAAATAACAATAATCAGATCTGTGCAGGAGTTCATATGGGTCCAATCTTAAATCATGTGAAAAAGGCAAAGATTGCAAGATGCAAAACAGATATCGATGGGCAGGCAGATGAAAATTCAATTCTTTGAATTCTTTCTATTTTTAGTTACTATAAGCCTTGGTCCTGAAAAAGGCTTATGTGTATTAGTAGTCTACTTAAGCTCATCAGTTTCTAGATTTTAGGATTGGAAATGCCCATTATTATCATTCAGTCTGACCTTGCATAACACAAGCCAGAGAATTTCAGCCACTAATTTCTGCAGTTCAATAAGCTGCTTATTGACTTGATCCTCTGAAATATTGAGCTTTCTGGCCTCGGTTCAAGTGTTTGAAAGTGATCCACTTTAAGAAGGAGACAAGATGACTACCTACGGCTTAAAATTACCCACAAGCGGTCATGTCTTGATTGGAGTCCAAAGCGGTTGTCTAATAATGGGTTCAATCCTTCATGGCAGAAAGAGGATGATTTATGCCTGCTGTGCTGGACCCATAACCTAAGTTATGAGGTTGCACACATATTCACTCATCAAACACAGAGATGATAATTTACAGATTTGTTCAGAGCATAAACTGAAAATATTCCAATTCCTAAATATTATTTTGTTGGAAAAAAAACCTCACAGCACTGAATGAAAATAAGTCTCAAACCTGGAGAATACTTCATGGATAATTCCAAGGACCTGGAAGAGTAACTCACTGAAAGCCCAGCCTTTTCAGGTTGGGGAGGAGTATTTTAACTATACCTCATTTCATTGTAGTTTTGAATGTAATTCTAATGCAGAAATAAAGCAATGGTGAAGACTTTCAAGTCATTTTAAAAAGGAATCACCAGACTTCTAGGAATGTAGACTTCTTGTTTTCTTTTTATTTGTTTTTAAGTGGGTTGTTATACTCATTTACCGCTCTCTGGGACCATGCCTCTGTCAGATGACTGCTATTTTCTTTTGAGCACATTTACAAAAACAAGAAAGGAAAAAATACTTGTTTTTCTTTAATCCTTGAGTTCGGCAGACAATCTGAGATTCCAGTCTAAAATGTCAAACTGCTTACGCCCACCTGCAGAACAAAGTTTTATTTTCAAATCTTTTATTTATTTATCTATTTGGTTGCGTTAAAAGATACTCTAGTACCTGTCATATTCCCTGTTAAAGCCTTGTGGAAAAAGGACTTTGAAGCACTATTCATGAGTCCGATTCTTAAATACCATTCCTTTGAGGCAGAAAACAGATGAGTAAAGCTCTGTTCACTGCTCATATCAGGAATAAACACAGGACTATAAGGTGAACAAAATGAAAGCAGCAACTCCAGTTGCCCACAATATCTCAAGCAGTGTCCCTGTGCATTTAGTTCTCATCTGAGCACAATGTTCACATTCAGTGCAAAAATCCCCAGGTAATCTCAACAAACCTGTTGTGAGTTTTGCCCACCAGAAAAGTCAAGGTGTTCATTAACTGGATTCAGCTTCTTCACTTGTCCAAAGGAAAGTTGCCTCTCCCAGAAAGTCATTTAAGGTCCCTTCACAATGGAGCTTCTTCAGTTTGTCTGCAAGAAAATGGGTATATCACCCTCTGAAGATTTGATCTAACATCAAAATTTAGAAGTTCAATTTTTATTTTTTTTCTTAGAATTAGAATAAAACAGTTCCAATAGAAAAAAAAAAAAAAATCCAAATATCACTTTTTCATTTGGAGCAGAACAGATGAAAGTCCTGAAAAAAAAGAAAAAAAGGAAAAAAAAAAAAACACAAAAAACAAAACAAAACAAACAAACAAACAAACAGTTTTCAGACCTAACTATCTATCTTGTGGTTAGTACTGCTCAGATTTCTGTAAGGCAAATGTTTGGCACTTCAGCTACACTGAACAGAGACCACCACATAAACTGATTCTTATCCTGCTAGTATCTGTGCAGCCATTTTATTTATTTTATCTCATAACAAGCCTGGGAGAGGCTTGTTTCCACAGTGGTATGAGAATATAGCTACCTTAGCAGAAGCCACGAGTTCACGGTGCCATAATGTAACAAGTTATGGCTCATCAGCAAGTGTCAATAGCTGTCTGTAGTCTGTATGCCTGTATGCGCTCATCGCTCTTTACAACTGGGATAAAAGCCCTTATAGCAGATGGAAACTTGTCAGTTTCTCTTCTGCTAAACTGTTTGCTTTCATGTATCATTGATCCTTCAAGTCATTTCTTTTTTAAAAAATCAAACTGCTTCAATAAAACCACAGAGTGAGTCAGAAAGGAACTATTTTTCTAAGCATTTGTTGACTCCTACTGTAAGATTCAGTTGTTCCTGAGAAGATGGCCTCCTGGTCAGGAGCCCAATATCTCCTAATATCTTAACTTAAATGCCAAATCTGGAGAAGAAAAAGTTTCAAGTCCAACTCTTCAGATTCCAGTTAAACACTGAGAGTTTTAGAGTGTTTATTTTCCTGGTCTTTGGAATGGGCACTAGGCTCCTCTAATTGCAAGGAAAATTACCAGAAAGCAAAGTCCCTCCATTCTCCAGGCTGGTTTTGCTCTTTCCATTCCAAGAAGGCTTTATATTTACATTGTCATATAATCAGTCCTCTGACTCGAGGAAATTACTTATCAATTACAAAGCCTACAGCTCTCTGGAAGCTTTGCTAGTTTTATATCAGTCCGCATTTCCAGAGCCTCTGCAAATTGAGCACTATGTAAGCTGCCAGCAGAAGTGGTAGTTTCACCTCCAAAACAAACAGCGTAAAGACCTAAGACAAATGAGGCTCTGTAAGTGACAATGCCTTACAGCCACTCACTATAACTACGAGGTGTCGGAGCATCAGTTGCAGAAAAAATGTTTGCATGGTCAGCAGGATACGTTCAAACTGATTGATATCCTTCTTCCCTTCTACGAGGGTGAGCACGCTCATCTCCAGGTTGCAAAAGACTATCTCATGTCACTACCCTCCTTGGGTAATAATAACCCCCGAGTTCAACAGGCTTGTCACTGTGTGGTGGCAAGTCACTACCCACCTTATAATGAATGGCATTAATTTGCTTTTGAAGGAACAATATTTGCATTTTATGTCTCATGGGGTTATAAACAAAGAATGAATCTGATATGTGCTGCACAGACATCTCACATGGGCAAATAAAGCAGATTTTATGCATGGAGGAAATCCCAGAGGGAGCTAGGCATTTGTACTAATGCCAGTTAATCTCAAAGTTTAGGAGCTGTAAAAGAAGGAGAAACAGTTTAAACACCTGTCCCAGCTGGAAGTAGTGTCTTAGCTTTGGGTGGATCCATACACACACACTCATCCTCTGTTCCCCTCTGCCCCCCACACAATAGCCTTAGAAATGCTGTGTAATAGCAATTCCAATGAAGTCAGGGAAAACATCTGTTCTCCTGAATATTTATCAGTCCAACCCACTTGTCAGCACAGCATGTGTACATGTGCGCTTTCTCATCTTTTTCCCTCATTGTCTTTTTGATCTGGGAGACATCCCTCCACACTACTCTTAGTTTTAAGATGACAGTGGAAACAAGTGGCTCACCCCAGTCTCCTCTTCCATGGCAATGGCAAGGGGGCAAGGAGAACAGTTCAGACATCTTTAGTTCCCCGTTGACCTGCTGACTTTCCTGTTTTGCCTTTGCTAAGATAGTGAGCATGAGAGTTCAGTGCACATGTGTACGCCACATGGTCAGAATATACGTTAGAACACTGATCTTTCATGGGATTCCCACCATTCAGGCCTGTAACTTTTCTAAATGCAAAATCAGCGTGATGAACAGTTTGTGTCCATGGAGCTGAGTGTGGAGAAGGAGATGTAGCTGAAGCATCAACTGTAAACCAGGCTTCATCATGCAGACATGTATACCAGGCAACATGCACACACACACATTTAGAGAACAACCTTTTCCTTTCCATCATCCTTTAAAAAAAACAGATCTCACCCTATGTCTTTCAGTTAAAAACAAACAGGGAAATGAACACAAAGATAGTAATTTAAAATTGAAATTATCTTTTTACTGCCACTCCATCACTTCTGTTCCAAGTAGCTGTTGAACATTACCCTGTCAACTCTTCAAGTATTTAACTACAAAATACTCTTCATAAATAATGTAGGAAGATTAACTAAATGGTACATAATTACTGCAAATCTAGAGTCCCGTTGCAGAATATATTTTATCCATGATTACAGTGCTTACAGACTTTCCAAACACTCTCTTGTATATTTGACAGTAAGCCATGAGAAAATTTCAGCTGCCTATAACTGCTTTTCAGAATCTATAACAACTTAGATTAGCATTTATTAAAGTCTTTGATTTAGGAAACACCTCATACATCTTTCCATTTTTTATCTCTTACTTTAAAGTTCCCCAAAAATATACTTGACATTGGACTTGGAAAGCGGAAGTTTTTAAAGTTGACTGTAGGTTCACAACCCTGTAACAAGGTACTTTCACTCTGGCAGAGACTCAAAAGAGACATTTAACAAGAACAACGAAGCAACTCAAAGAGAGAGTTGTGGGGCTTTTTAATTGCTGCCTCAGAAAGCCAAAGTTCCCTCTGTACAAAAAAAAAAAGAGAGAAAAAGATAAAAGAAAAATAAAGAGAAAAAGGAGTCAGGGAGTAATTGCCTAGCCATTTCTGTAAAAAGCATTTGAAATCTCAGTTAAATAAAAGCTTGATCTTTGCACAGGAAGGTCATGATTCCATGGAATAGTATAGATGTTCCTCCCCTGCAGTGGTCCATTAGTGATTTGAAAGAATACATACACTGGCCATTACAACGTACTGAATGAAAGCCAAAATAAGAGCTAAAATGTGTACTCAGTACAACTCCTGTTGTATAATATGGGAAAATCTCTGTTGATTACAACAGCAGCTGGACCTATCTTTATTAAGATTAAATTGATTAAATAGCCATCATATCTCAGTACTTTCAATCTTCACTGCGTTGACATTCACAGTACAAATACAATGTGGGTAAGAACAATATCTCTGCTTCTGAATAGAGGCTGAATTACCATTCCCAGAGGAGCAGAAGCTTTTCAGTCTAAATTGAGATAAAGTTTCCAGAGTCCTGGAAACAAACAAACAAACAATTTCTAGGCAAATCACTTAGTAGGAAAGAGCAGGTTCTCAAGAAAGTCTCATTTGCATTATGCTGAAAAAAATTCCCAGGGCTACCTCTCTAATTTACTTCAGGATAAGGACTTTGGAGATGCACTGGGGAAAAAGAAAAGGAAGCCTGAACTGGAATTTCACCCTTAATCACTGCAAAAGATCATGATATATCTGGGGCTGTGCTACACCCAGGTACTTGACTTTGTCACCAAATGTAGAACTTGGGAAGTGGAATCTGTGCCTTGAAGTTCTGTGTGAATAATATCAATATGGGCAAGTCTTCTTTTACACAGAAGAAACTTGTTTGGATGTGGTAACTTGAAAGTCCATTCTCTATTTCCCATACAGTAGGAGTATAATGATGTTGCTGTTTAAGCTGGTGCTTAGGTAATCTTCTTTCTATAGGCTATATTTCATATGTAATCTTGGAAACACATCTGCTCTCTCTGTGCTTAGTTTTTGATCTGCAAGATGAAGGCACTATGATTTTCTTCATGTAACACTCTCTAGATAACAACTAGATTGGAACAAAGAGCAGATATTTTATTCAATGATTGACTTGAAAAAAAAAATCATACAGATTTTTCTGTAGATTAAATAAAAAAGAAGAAAACTTCTTTGTCTTTTTTTCTTTTTCTTAAAGCCCATCATCAGCAGGTGTTATATTCACTCCCAAGCACAATTATTCATTTGATTTGTTCTTTCATCAGTTCTTCTTTTCCATTTTAAAGATGTTTAAATGTTTTTATCAGATTTTCATTACAAAATACCACTAACAACATTTATATTTCCTTTTACAACTCTCAAAATGAGATCTTGTTAGCATCTGCAGTGTGATTTTTCATTTACTAATGGTAGTAAAGTGATGCAGTTTTAGGTTTTCAAAATACATTATCCACAACCCTTTTTTTCCTTCTCTCCCCAGTGCAGGGCTTTGCCGCTGATACTGTTTGCCAAATTCTAAACAATTTCACAAATAATTGTGATTCTTCTAGATTATGACTTCTATTTTTCTCTTTGTTTTTCTCCCATCTGGCTCAATACACAATCTGTAGTATAATGAGCATCAAGCCTCAATGAGGCAAGATTCTATCATAAAACAAATAATGAATAGTGGAAGGAACACATCAAATCCCACCTTGAAATTTGAATTTAAAACCCTAGTTCAATTCAAAAGGTGTTTGCTTCATTTCTCGTTGGCATGTATCTGGGAGCAGATCACAGTGCCTAGTAATTAAAAACAACTGCAAAGACAATTGTTCATTTATTTCTAATATACTGCACATTTTACTTGCCTTGGTAACTAAATAACAAGGTAGAAGTTGGTCACTCCAATAATAAATTAAGTATGTTTAACCTAATTTTGGCCCTCATATTGGACACCTTATGCTGCTCATCTATTCATTCTAAAAACTAAAACTACATGCATTTGAAATATTTAGATGTGTTTTTCTCCTTCTCATTTCTCTTTTTTTTCTCATCCTTGTCTTCCTCTACTGGCTGATATGGTTAGTTTTCTCTAAACTTCAGGATGTGTACATGAGATTTGATTTTCCATAGCAGTATCTGGCCTTTCAAGTTGTAAGTTTGTACTACCATCAAAGCAGAGGAGAACTGAAACAAATCCAGATATCAAAGTTAAGTCTCTAAAAGATGAAATGTTGGGTGCTGCTCCTTTTTTTTTTTTTCTTTTCCAACGCCAATTCTTTTCAACTTCTTCTATGATATTACAAAGCATAGTACATCTTGTCCATGTGCAGATCAGAATCTGAGAGGTGTTTGGCTCTCCATCCAAAATAAGACTATTTACAAATAGCTTACCACTATCAGTAACCCTGCCAGTTCATACATGGGGAAGACTGTCTTCAGCATGAGCTAAGGACAGCTCACAAAGTTGTACAGTGATGTCTTTTCATTCTTTTGCTGCTGTTGCTTCCAGTTTCCCAAGGACTTAATGGTGAAATGTTCACTACTCTGTAATCGCTTTTAACATAGCTAATATCTTATATTTTCAGTTTGTGTCAGCTGTGGCTCTCATCCTGCTAGTGGGAAAACAAAATGTACAACAAAATATTTTCCCAACATTTTCCCAGCATTCAAACTGCTGCTTAATTCTGACCTGGTTTATGTCTTACCTCTCATCCCTTTCTCCCTGCTCAAATTTCATCTCCTCCTGAGCTTTACCTGTGATTTCTAATCTGATCAACTTCTTCCCTTTGCCTTTCCATCTGTTCCTACCAAAATCTTAAAAAACAAAACAAAACAAAACAAAAAAAGAAAAAAAACAAAAAACAAAAAACAAAAAACAAACAAAAAAAAAAAACCAGACTGTTGAACCCTAACCCCCATAATTCCATCAATTCTACATTTTCCTCCTTATTAAGACCCGGTCTTGTACAGGTTTACTAAGTTAATTTGGCTCAATTAATTAGAGAAACATTAAACAATAGGTAAAAACAGTGAAAATGAAAAATTTTAGTTGATTGCTTTTCACTACAGTAAAGGTCAAGGTTTCCTTTCTCCCATAGTTTCAGTGTCCTGTGTGGGTAATAGTTAAGCAGCTAGAAACAATCACCACCTACCCTGGCAAAACTGTATTTGTTTATTGTAGAGGTTTTCAAATTTTATATGTGCTACTACTTGTGGATGACACTCACTGTTGGTAGGTCTCTAATCTTAGTAGTTCTACAAGAACCTCATAACTGGGAGCCCAGAGTCCAGCAGACTGAAAAGCACTGCCTTCCTGGATTCCAAAACTGAGCTTCTCATGAGCAGGGGTGAGAGCCCTGTTGACTCTTCTCAAATACAGAAAAAAATTACACGCACAAATGTTGGTGGGCATCTTTGTACACAGATTAGCCTCTTGCTTGTAGTTCTTGAGCCACATAGAACATATTTGCCTACTGCATTGTTTATTGTAGGACCTAGTACTGTAACATTATCCACTGTTTCTTATATCTTGAATGACTTTGAGGGGTTGCTGTTCTTCAACAGAATGCTCACAGATATTGGTCAAAATCAGGCCAAATAAGTACATAAATGAATGGCATAATTCTCCATATCATACAATTCTTCTGCTGACTAAAGTAGGAGAGATTGGGCTATCATAGCATGCCAAAGAAAATCAGAACTTTTTTCTTAAGCTTAGTGGTTTAGAGATTGCACAATGCTGTCTTGCAGAACTAACTTCATAGCTACATCGAGTTCCTCTTCTTAAGTCAGTTAATCATTTTTGTTTTATAAATGCTTTAAAACAAAGTTATCACTTCTCTATAAATCATCCTCTGCTACATCCTCTTTCTGAGTGCCTCTCAGTGTTTATCATTGCCACATACATCTGAAATGCCAAGACAATATTATCCTTTGCAGCAGCTGGAGAAAAAAGGCACAGGAGCTGGTCTGCTCAGGACCATGCGTGTGTTCTGGGAAGACAGAGAATCAAGATTTCTCCTACTTGAGAGACCGCACTAATTACTGTTTCCATTTCTAACATTTTCATACTCATCTGCTCCTGAAATCACACAATTTGCTATTCCTGATCGGAAAGAAGAACAAAGGACACAAGAGTTTGAGCTTTTTCTTTCATGCAATTGAATTTACTTCCTTGTGTTAGAGAGGAGCCAGCTGGGTCTGAATTTTGTGCTGCTGATGCTACTATGAAGGCAGTCATCGTACACAAGTATCATCATGAATGAATGGCTGGAGTTAAACCTTCTGGCAAGAGGCCTAGCAGGTACTTACTTCTGTCTCCAGAAAGGAAACAAATATGTGGGTTATAAATAGGCTGTATGTTCTACACTTCCTGCTGCTTAATTAATACCTTCAACTGGCAAAGAGGAGTTGGTACACCCCCAAACCCAACAAATCAGGTACAACTACAAACCCTCTGTACAAGACTAGTTTTGCTTTCGTTTACAGTGTTTTTACAGCTTGTAAGGAAGTGGAATTTCTGCAAGGTATACTGATACTTCCATATTTGTTTTCTGTTCTAAGTAAAAAATACATTTTCACAGAAATCTGGAAAAGTGGTGCCTGTGGCATTTGTTTTCTCAATAACATTAAAGGAAGAACTACAGCAATGTATTGACTGAGACACTCTGATTTTTCCTCCTGATCTAGAGCCCCAGTAACAGCCCTTTCCAGATTTGAGTGAGTCTCTCCAGCATGAGTAAGAATTGCAGAGGCAATGTATTCTATTTCCTACATCACTCCTGTTCTTTCTTAAAGCTTGTCCAGCTAAATCTCATTGCTAACCTGGTAGAAGAAAAAAAAACACAAACCTTATTCTTTTCAATAATATTGACAGTAATTTGAGCTGGCACTAGGACCTCCTTTTCTTGAAAAGCTCTGAGCATCATGGGATGCCAGTCAAACAGATTGTGCAGCAGCTCAGTGGTCATTCATTCAATCACCTACAGCACTGGCAGCAAGTGGTTCCTAATTCCTTATCTGATACAGGCACGTGGAGGGAAGAGGCTGCCTGTAGGGAAAATAAAAAGAACAGCAGTAGCTTGCAGTGATTATGTCACTTAGTGCTGTGGCTATTAAGCCGCAATGAACAAGGACAAATGCTCTTTTTCTTTCCTTTCTTTTCTCCTGCATATTTGCTTTCAAAAGAGCAAGCAGCATAATCTTTCTATTAAGGATCACTTCAACAAAAATCTAGCTTTTGTTTCTCATATGGCCCATCATCGTTATTGCAAAATCTATTTGAAACTGTTTTACCAAGGCTACTGCTTAAAGAAAAACGAAAACAGTTGCATAAACAAAACAAACTCCTTTGCGTTACTCAGAGACACAAGCCATCTGCAGCCTTGGGCTAGGATCTATCGGATCTGGCTGAGACAGACTGCCCATTAAGTAACACCTGATTCTCTCTGGAAATGTCAAATCTACTTACACAGACATTATCCTCAAATTTTGATCTGTATATCTGCATTAGGATTGGCTAAAGTCTCCCTTCCCAGCATGATCAGACATTGCTTGGGAAACATATTGCATACTTTAACAGGCACAGGATCTATGAGATTTTGGAAACATAAGCTTTTCTACCTGTAATAGCTACCAGCATGTGTCAGGGAGTTGATTTTTTCAAGACTGCAAATATTCACATTTTTTTTCTGAATAGAAACCACCACTTTTCTTGATTCATCCCTGTTTATCAATTTAGGTTGCCATCCTCTACAATAAATAACATCACAAAGGGAAGGACTAAAGGAGATCTCTCACTTTTGACATCTGCCCAGACAGAGTCTCAGCAATTCTGAGCAAAAAAAAAGCAATAAGAAAAGAGGTTGGAAATGAATCAGACTGGTGGAGTGAGAGAAATAAAAACAGCTCAAGTTAGGAACTTCTTTCAAAAAGTGACCTTCTTGCTACCAACAACCACTTCCTGAATAGACCGATTATCTCAAACTAAAAGCTGTAATGTTTTCTGCTTACCAAAAATCAATCATCCTCCACTTTTGTGATATCAGTGCAAAAATCATATCAACTTGATGTTTCTACCTCAAACTAAAATATGCTATGAATACTGAAATTAATATGAAAGGCTTCTTTTCAACCATTAGAGTAGTATCAGGTAATGGTCTACCAGTTAAACATGAACTCTTCCCTACTCCTTGCTTATCATCTTTGCTAATCATCTTTAAGGCTGGTTCTTGAAGGCCTAATGGGCATGATTTTATTTATAGAGGTAAAATGTAATAGTACTACAGTCTACTATACTGTAGACAAGCATCGCTCTGCTCAACACTACAACTGTGTTAGCTGTAGCATTCATTATGAGGGAATGAACACCGATAGCTGAGATTTATGCCTCCAATGGATAACACTAACATTTCTTTTGGTGTCATTAGGTAAATTAAAATTTCAGAGAGCAATCAGTTTTGAGATGAATTGTCCTGTCCCCCATGTCCAGCCTGCAGCAACCAGTGTTAAGAGTTGGCAGAAAGGTAGAAGAGATGATGAATGTCACTGGAAACTGGCTGTGGTATATTATTCCTTATCCTGCAAGAACATTAGTTTAACTGTGCTCTGCCATGACTAACAATTGATAATTATGGTTCCATCCACTGAGGATATTGAAAATCTTGGTTCTTGCCTTGGGATGAAGTCCTTTGGAGGGGGAAAACACCATAATTGCTAATTGGATTGATGTTTCTGAAGCATCATCTCCCATAAAGAGTAGAGCTGAACAGCATACAGTTTTTATAACAGACATGTGAGGTAATATTCCTTGTTTTACAAAAGAAAAGGCAGAGAAGATCAGGTCTTCTAGCAAATCCTGTGGCTATATCAGATGTTATATTCTCAAAAAGTCTTCCATTAGGACGATTATACCTCAAAAGGAGACTGACACTGTTACCCCTCTCTTACGGAAGCTCGGAAATCAATGTATACACTGAGACACTGAGTCAACAGGAGCAAGCTTGCATTTCTTTCAGGTGATCCTGTGACAGAAACTCTTAACTCCTGGCAGGGAATTGTTAATCCCCCAACTCATTAAAATGGATGAAGAACCCATGGAGATTTAAACAAATACTGGCTTTGATAACTCACCGGAAGAGCTGAAGTAAAACAATACATTGCAGTAGGGCTTTTTAAATTCTAGATGAGTTCACAGGGTATGTTTGCAGTTAGCAGATAATGGAGATAGGAAAACCATGTTACCCCTTCAGTTTCCAGTAGCTGCAGCTCACCAGTTAGATGATCTTTCTTTATCTTCAAGAGTACACATGAATTTAAATATCATATCTGTATATGAGTATCAGCAGTGTAATCTTGCCATACACCATCTATACATTTACCAAAACACCAACGTTTGCATGCACATGCATAAATGTTTTAGCTTCTCTTTAGATCTCAATTTACCTTTCTTATTTATTTATTTATTTATTTCCAGCAAGGAGACCAGCAGATTTTTCCTTCTGACTCACTTCAGCTCTAAAGCAGTTTTGTTGTTGCCTTTGTTTTTTAACAAAACTCGGCTCTTTGTTGGTGAGCAAGAGAATACCCATGGCTGAAGGGATTTAAAGAGTTTAGGATTTATGCACTTCAAGAAATAACAAGGGAAAAGAGCAGGGCTGGGCTTAACTAGAACCATTGCTGATTTAACAAACTAGTAATTTTAACACAAGAAAATCTCACTAGAGGGATCCTCTTTTCTTTGCCCACTCAATCAAGATCACAAAACTATCACGAAGAGAAATCTTCTGAGACATCACTACTAATGCTGGTGCCAAAGACACAAAAGCCTTTAGTAGGACAAGTATTCTTTCTCCTGACACCATTAATACTCAGCACATCAGGCTAGTGTCACAAACCAATGTAAGGTCACTGCATAGGATCTTACAGTGATGAGAGGCTTAAAAGATAACTGCCATGAATACCCATATGCTTTTTATTTATTTATCTCTGTGCAGATTCTCCTTCTATGTAAAGGAAGCTGCTCCTTGGCTCAAACCTGGTGGCAAATTTTCATTATTCGATTAAAATTTCATTATCCAATGAAAACCTACAGTACTTTAGTGGAATATTTAGCATAATGGATAAGAGATTCCATACTCAATCAATTTTGATCACGCTGAAAAAATTGTGCCTAACATTGCACCAAAAAGTCATGTTTCTATAGAAGCAGCATGGAGCAGGTAGAAATAAATCAAATGTACCCCTAGAAACCTGGCAAAGTTACTTGTAAAGAACATCTGGAAGATCCAGGGATAAGAAAAATGAGCTTCTCTCTATCTTGAAATCTCTGCAGTGCTGCTTGCAGGCTGGATTATACAATCATGTATATGAATAGCAAAATATGTAAGTACAAGTAGATATGGATATACATGTGTGCATGTGTGTATATATATATATTTATATATGTATATATGAACAACATAAAAAGAATGGGGAAGATGAGGTAATATGACTCTCTTAGGAAAATTCTATTTAATAGTCAGAGGACTGTTAAGAATATTCACCTTATACTCATTGTAGAAGTAATTAAGAGAGATAGGTATCTCCAGAGGCTAATTTAGTCCATTGCTCTCTTATAAAGTAATTAGGCTTCATTAGGTAAGGAAAAGTCTGGGCCCTCATGTTGCCAGTAGTCTGTAAATGAACACCTGAATTTCATCCACCAGAACTCAAATTGAAACACAGAGAGATGCTCTGTCTAGGAAGGTTTTATTTTGCATTCATGACTTAAAGCTAAAACAAATTAGCCTTAGATTCATGATAAAATAATAGATTAAATTTTGACTTGTGAACAAAGAAAATTCATCAATTTAAAGAAAAACAACCAACCAAACAGTGCATCTACCCCATCTCTGAAATAGCGTAAATGTCACACCATCACATGTTCTTTTATCAGAAAAGCCTTTCATCCATCTAGAATATGCTGCCTGGGTAACCTGTGTTACACATAAACTACTTTCCATCGAAAGAAAATATCATACTCCAGAACCACTGCAGTGCATGGGTAAATAAAAATAGCTTGGCAATGACACTGAAAATACAAGATTTTTGTCTTGAAATATTCCTCCCTCCTACATCTGGCATTGCTCACCTGAAAGTTCTTGAGTGAAATCCCATTTGCTCTGCAGGAGCTCGATGTTAAAGGACATAATCTGTTCAGGCACTTCAGAAAATCTCTAAACATCTACCTACTGAATTATGTAGGTAAAAAGCTCTAAAAACCTGATCTGGGGACACTATTGAAGCAACTATGTTCAGGGGTTCGGGGATATTAATTGTTCTTAAATCAGCCACAACTATAGAATTCAGCTTTTGCCCACAATACATGTAATTGCAGAAGAGGATCCTAAAAGCAGGTAAATCATGCATCCCTTATGGCTGCCATGACCTTACCTTGCCAGTTTGATTGTGAAATATATGTTGAAAATATTGTTTCACATAAAATACATGACTTCAGTAACTATGAAGAGTAAATAACCTCTTTTAACTGAATAGTTTTAAGGACCAGCACCAAGAGAAGAAACCATGGGACTGAGACATCACAGCCATGGTTCCATTAAAATAGAGGGAAATGCAGTACATTTTATGGGCTTACAACTGTTTGGATATTCATTAAAAAATGAACTGGAGATGCACTCAGATGCCTGTGGAGATGAGTGCAGCGTAAATGTGAAGAGTGAGAACTACGTCATAAGTCAATCTTTTTCTTTGTTTCTTACTGCAGATGCAGATTTCCTTCAGCCCTCATAGAAATTGCAGATGTATGCTTATGTATGTGTGTCTGGAGGTGCTGCTAAACATTACTGCCAACAAGTAAACATTAAAGGAAAAGAAACAATTTCCTATGGTAGTCTGGGGCAAGAGTAGCAAGCAAGCTGCTTTCTTTTGCAGTTATTGCTCAAAAAACATGGGAGAATCTTCCCTTGTTTCTAAGTAAAGGGCACAGGATAAATCTTCTTAGTACTTCTCAGCCAAAGACTGTCTAATCAGGCACTAGTTTTAGAATTTTACTTCCTTAAAATCCAGACTGAAGTCAAAAGCAGAAATTAACAGATGTGCTTTAATTTCAGTGAACAGCTGCATTAAACAATTAGAGATATCAAATAAACGCTTGCAAGAAGTCAAAACATTTCAGTGATCGTTTAACATTTCCTTACATTTTTTCATTTATTTTTTCTGTTTAAACTGACATTTCTGACACTCCACTTTCATTTTATCTTCTTTAAATTTGCAAGGAAAACATAAGAAATGTCTCTAGACTAAGAAAGCATTGAGCCCAATCTATGTGAATGTGTTTTCATACATTTAGCTTTTTTTATTCAATGTAAGTTCAAAACAATATATAACAATGCAGAAATTTCTGGTTGACCAAAAAATAAAAGAATAAATAAAAACCAAACCCCCAAACCACTACACTCTTCTTCACTTTTATTCATCTTCTCAATCTGAAAGTCAGCTATTCGTACAGCTATCATTTTCACTGAGAAGATGAGAGATGTTCTCTAAAACCTGAGACCATTTTTAGAAAGCAAGGCTAAGAGGTATGTGGGTTTATTTAGATGGAAACTAAATCGGAAGCTTTTCCAGCAACAATAACGGCTATGAACTGTATCTATCGCATTATTACATCTGCTTTCTCTTTCTTTAAAATACTGACAGTAATCACAAGAAATCAAATCTCAGCTTGATTTAGTAGGAATGAGTTGAACTGAACGGCAACTCCCCCTGTTGCTCATACCCAGTGTAATGTACTGAGCAGCAAGCATGTTCCTCCAGTCAGGATGAGATCTCCTAGAATTCACTTCCATGGCAGTATATACACTGAACTTGTTCCCGCACTTCATCCATTAAAAAGTAAATAGATCTATTAATACTGAGGGACAGATCCAAGACCTCAGTCTCTTTATTAGTTACATTTCTTGCTAGTGAAGGAATTTTATATTGCTATATCCTCAGCACAGTGCTTTTAGTTCTGTGCGCAGGAATGCATTTGACTGTATCCTCTCTAGTATAAAATACCATCATTATCCTGGAGCAGGCACAGTGAAGCATAGTTTGAAAGTAATGCTTAACAAATTACCATCAAAATACTTAATGACATGGTGTTTCCTAAGCAGCACAATCTAAACAACAAAGACTAGCTCCTTTAATGCTCTGTTTCCCTATGTTTGTGCATTGCATATCAGCAAAAACTGGCCACATCTGTTGAAATTCAAATCAAAATTGAAGGTTTCTATTTTTATTTATTCTGTTTTTCAGGAAAACAAAAATTAATAATAAAAGGGTTTGGTCCCATTTCATTAGTACCATAGTCCAGTATTAACATGAGAAATATCAGGATGAAGAATCATATATGAGCATGATCTCTTATCTAGAAGAGTTTTTCTACAGGTGTATTAGAAGAAACTTCCTTGTTTAGCTGGAGCACAGCAAATGCACTTCTGTGGTAAGAGTAAGTACTGAGGATAGTTGGGTTCCTTTAGGATACATTTTCTTTCCCATACATGGTCCTCATCCCTACAGCTTCACGAGTACATGGGTGACTGTGTTGTGAGTCAGACAGAAACAAAATTATTTCTAAAAAGGCTAACTTCCACATTCCCAACTTCTCTGAATTCTTATTCCAGCATGGGCTTGTAAACAGTCTGTTAAATATTTTTAACAAGAGAAAAAGCATACAGGATGCATACACTAAACAGTGGTCATGTAGCATATCAACACACACATTTTTTTCACTGCTAGGTTGGAAAGTGTGCTACGAGAGCAGTAACATAGAACAAGGGTACCTGACTTTGAAATGTCTGTATCTACTTCACACACCTTGAACCAGGAACATCCTGAAGCTGATAGTCAGAGATCAGATCACCTTCAAACCACATCCCTCTGGGATTTCTATGCAATGTATATTACCGGTGTGCCCCACAACAGAAAGTAGCCAAAGTTCACTGTACTGCAGTCTCATGTGCACCATGATTGTTCCAGTATTAATTCTATGATCACTGCTGGGAAGAAGATTGCTAGTACATTTTCTATAAAAAAACACTGGCTGGTACCGGAGTCCAGTTATACAGTTTTATGCTACAAAATATGATTTCCTCAAATGGAAATGGAATGCCTTCATTGTTTTGTTGATGTTTTCTGCATTCAGGAACCTACATTAGTGATATCATGCAGTTGTCTATTCACGTCATAACAGTATTCAGGCCTATTCTTACCCTGAGGCTTTTACAGTTAGTGGCAGCCAAATGGTGGGAAAAATAAATGCCTTTGTCTTCATTTTACAGATAAAGAGCTGAAAGAAAGTAAACCCACATCATCACAATACCTAAAGCCAGTCTTGGAGTAAATATTCAGGCATGTGTTAGTCCTAAAAAATATTAAGAGACTTTACTGAGGTTATATAGAGATTGTGGTGCATACTCCAGTCTTCTACATCCTCTCTCAGTGCTCCAGTAGCAGAACAGCTTCCCTTTCCCCTGTTAATATTATTAATTGGGCTAAACCATCATCAGAGAAATTACAATGTCCTTTATGTATCACCAGACTTGTAAGTGTGTGCTGACCCAGACCTATCTCTCAGCAGCACAAAAAGAGCATTTAGTAGTTTTATTCACTTCCTCATTGTTGGTATGTCAGGGTGGTGATACGAATTCATTGCTGCTTGTCAGCTGTCTGGCATCTGCTGACAATGTCTGCAGGAAAAGTGAGTGGTTATATTTAAATATCTGTCAGTTAATATGACAAAAGACATGAATACTTCTCTGGGATTTGCAGTGACCTTTTCATTTGCCTTGAAGAGTTGTCTTCCTCTGATCAAGAAACTAATTAGGTTGCTGCAAGTTGCTGTACATCTCTATCACCGGACTGAGGAAATGCATTTCTCCATATGACAGGGACTCTGCAGGATAGTTCCATTCTTCCTAGAATCCTGTGGCTACAAATAGTTACATTTTCTACAAATCTGAGGCTTGGGCTTCATACTGTGAAAGTGATAACAGATTGACAAACTCTAGCTGTAAACAATTATATTGTTTGGTAAAACTAAATTGCCTTGGAAAAGTTGAGTTTCCTCAGCTCACCATTTTGAGTTGCCATTGCTACAGCCCCATAATGAGGTCTCAAGCAAACAGTTTTTGAAAGTGGGCTGAAAGAGTAAAAGCAGCCATATACCAAAGACACAGTGTCAGAATATATTGTCACTGGAAAAATACGAATATGAATTTTGATAAGGTGGGAAGAGCACATCTGGAAAAAAGATGTAAAAATAGCTCTTTCAGTGACAGATGTATTTGGGGAGCGTGAGGGATTAGGCTTTTGTCTTCACTGCATAACATAGATGAGCAATAAGACCATGGAATGGCCTACTGCTATATACTGGTTATTTGCTATTCAGTTTCATGACTCGCTGAAGAGAAATTAAGGGAGTGCCAGAACCACATGCTAGGAAGCTTCACAAGTAATGCCATTTAGATTGTGCAAGAGATGTAGATTCAAACACTAACCATTCACCATGGCATGTATTGTGGAACTGTATAACTTAGCTTTTGAAATAATCAAATAAATTACAACAGTATACTAGAAAAATGTGCTCCCAGATCAAGAGTACCTTTGTTCTCATATCTCTTTTTTCACTGTCAAGAGGTTCTTAGCTAAATTCTTCAGTTTGTGCTCCTCCACAGTACCTTGAACCTCCATAGCTCCTTGAAGAGGGAAATACATCTTCCCCAGTAACTGTGGAAGACCAGCCTGCCAGGACCTGTCAGAACAGGGTGCTTGACCTCCATTTTGCATCCTACCTTCTTACAATAGTAAAAAACTGAGGAGGTCATGCTGTCCTGGACCCTGCCACTGGTGGGGCAGGGAATGGGTTAAAAAATACTCCAAAATATCCCCGAAACATATTTCTTGTTCAAAAACCTTAAGTCCTTCAAAAATGCTTTTGATCGTAATTTCTAATACACAAAAGTTTTTTACTTCATCACTTATTAAACCACAACATCAGTTTCAGAAGCTAGAGACTATTTATTCAGGATGATTCTGATTCAGAATTCCCCAGGCCATGAATTTTGAGGTTTGTGAAATGCTTTCATGCCATTACATATGATGGATTTGTCACATTTTCTGAGGTCATTACGCTGGTTTTGTAAATACAAAAAGAGTCACCATGCGGACATAGTTAATGGTCCAGCCCTCTCTCACAAACCATGAACAGAACCAGCTGCTCCCAACTGCTTAAGCAGAGACAGCTTAGGAAATAACCGACTTAGGAAGAATGCTCCTTCCTAACCACCATTAGTTAGTTAATCAGCTGTAACAATTTTTAAGAGCACATAATGAAGAACAAGCTAAATGACATTAAGAATGCTGCATGACTAAAAGGTTTCATTTAGCCAGCTGCAGCTGAGCAATACAGGTGATCAGTAAGAGCATTACCAATGAAAAAAAATCTACAGTGCAAAGCATTCCTGTAGTTTATTTCCTTTCCAAAGTAAAATTCTTGCTGGATCACTTTGACAAGCAAAATGCACCCTCCACTTCTAGATTTCTGGGTCAAATTTATGGTTAGCTAGTTCCATTCTGGATCTTGTCAGATATGTTTAATGAAAAACATAACTGATAGACCAAGAAAAACATCCTTTCAAATCCAGAAAAAATAAAAAACCAAAGGGGTCAGTTTGTAAAGTGTGGGGAAGGCAAAAGAAATGGTGTAGAACTAGAAAGAGTGAGATCTCCAACTGATTTTTCAGTTTCACTTCCCTATATGGGAGACTACTGTCTTTTATTAGTGCTTAATTCATCTGTTGATAAAGAATCATTCTTTATATTTTCAGTAAGAGAAATAAAGTGAGCTTAATTTACTCAGGCTTCAGAAGTGCATTTGATATGGTGCAGCATGGGAATATAATAGCTATATTGCAGAAAATAGTTATTAGTTGAATAACTACAAGGCAAATCATGATTAGAGAAGAAGTTACAACAGCGTATGCTAAAAGGAGAAATATTTAACTGAAGAGAAGTTATTAGTAGAATTCCCAAGACCTGGCATCAGGATAATATTTCTCCACTGTGCTAATGAAATTTGCTGTAACAGAGTTGGAGGCACTAGACAAAATTGAAGAAAACCTGAATATTACATAGTATGAATGAGATGACATTAAGATCTAAACTAACTGAAATCATATGGCACTATAAATTTCAAGGACATGTTACTGTAGAATATAGTCAGTTTTCAGTATAGAATATGAATCATATTTATTATTGAATCATCATTAGGAAATGACAGGAAAAATAATGTTTAGGTGAATGACTGAATGACAGGATTATGGTGTACCACTAGGGCAATGTGACCATGGAGAAAGTAAACATGAATTTTCATACATAAAGTGAGATTTCTCTGGAAGAAACAGGAATACATTAAAGGTTGCTGGAATGGTATTGGATGAACCACAGACTCTTATGTCAGTGAGAACCCAGAAATATTGTTCACTCAAGACTACAGATAAAAAAGAGAGGTGGGAATGAGCAGAGGAACACAAAGTAGTTAGAGGAGATCATAAAGTTAGAAGAAAGACTAGAAAGTTTGCTTTGCTTCACCCAGTAGAGAAAAGGCCAGGAGGAGTTAGAATATTCCTCTGAATTAATTATCCGGAAACAGTCATAAATTCAGCTGTTGGAAGGCACACCTGAGGGTCTTCTCATCCAACTTCAGCTTAAGTCAGGACAATCACCACTAGTAATCCAGGTCAACTACAGCTGTGTACAAATAGGTCTTTAAAACCTTTTAGGAAGGGAATACCATATATTCTGTGATTATTGACAGCACCACATAATCTTTCCAGAAAAATACTTTCTTAATGTTCAGTTTGAACCTCAAGCTGCAGTTTCTAGCCATTTCCTGTTATTAAGTTCTCTAGCACTATCAAGAGCAGGTACAGATCACCTCTCCTTCAGAGGAAAAAGCATTTCCAACAACAGAGAATGTGGTGCTAGGCAGATGGACATGAATTTGTCATAAGTGATTCAAAATTAGAGGAGATTTCTGTTACTGGAGTGGAACTCTGAATCAGAGTCAATAACCTCTTGGTTAAGACATGGAAGGTTCTTAGATGCTGTGATTTGTTCTTAGCTCTCTGTTCTGCAGTCACAAATTTCTCTTCTAATTCCCCCTGTCTAATAAAACAAGGGCATTGCAAATGTTTGCACCCACTAGACACCACAGGAAATGTTTTTATTGGCAATGATTATTAGAAATTTTAACACACAGCAGTCCAAATGCTATTTGTTAGAAGTCCCACTAACCAAATATATCATGAATGTGCCAGTGCTATACAGAACTGTAAAAGTAAATCAGTATCGGAGGGTAATGTTTTTACTCATAGTAAATAATCCCCAGGAATTTCTCACAAATCCTGTATGGACATAAATGCTCGTTATGAGAACAAGAGATTTTCTTTTTTCTTTCAGGGATATTTTCAAGAAAGCAGAGAAGTTTCTTATTATCAGTCATAAAATGCATACAGAATCCATTTTATAGACAGTCTAAGGATATGATTGCTTCTAGGAATGATTTCTTTTTCGTGGGTGACCTTGTAGAATATTATTCAAGACAAGTTTTTCCAGGACTGAAATGGAGTTATAAATATGTCTGAGCTTTATATATATTTATAGGTATTACAAAAATAATAATTCTGATGATAGCTCTGAATGGAAAGAAGATCAACCTTGATTACTTGCCAAATGCTACTGAGAATTAGAAGCCATGGAAGTTATTTCTTCTTTGAAAATTTCCTCATTTTATGGGCCCTCAGGAAAGAAATTCGTATTTTCAGACATTCTCCTTTTCCTTCCTCTTTCTTTTCAGCCTTCTCTTTATCTCTGGCACTAAAACGCTCTCTTTTCAGAACCATTATATTATTAATGTATGATTATGCATTTCTAACGCTGCTTTCCTCAGCTTCTGTCTGAATACCTTTATTCAAGTCCTTTTCTTACATTTTGAAATTTCAATATAGAAATGAAATGGAGCAGTTTTTGTATTTTTCCCCTTCAAGAAGTGAAATAAATAAATAAAGAGGTCACACAACATTGTATGCAGGTGTTCATGTGAGAAACAATTGATGTTATTATATAAAAGGAAATGGAATGAGTTTTACTGAATCCCTTAGAGAAATCATGCAATGCGCCCTCTTATCAAAGTCTAATAATGGCCTGGCTGCTGCTTGTTTGCTTTGATGAAGCTGATAATAACAGAAATCTACATTTATTTGCATTTCCTCTGCTAGAATTCACTGAGGCATCTCCAAATGTAATTTTAAAGTATTAATCTAACACATGTAGATTTTCAACTCACAATAAGTAGAAAGAGATCAAACACAAACTCAAGAGACACAGTTCTTCTGGGGGCTGTACTTGACCACCACGACTGTTAATGAATGTTCTTTTTGAGAGGCACCAAGTATCTGTTCAAAGGTAGTTAACACGCCAAGGATCTTGTAATCTACCCTGGCACAGGCTGAGAGGGAAAATGCGGCTGATCTTCAAGAGATTTAGTGCAGACCCCTCTGGTACTTCGCAGCTATAAGCGGTCATTTTCAGAACTGATGTTCAGAGGGATTTGCAGAACTCTCCCAGAATTTTTCCCCTTTGCGAACATCCAATTTCTATGAGCCTTTCTACTGCAGTAATCGGTGCTTACAAACTTGTGATTGGAAATGCTCCTTAATCTCCTTGCCAAGAGCAATTTGGTGAAAAGTAAACTTTTCTAGAAGAGTTCAGGAACATGGGAAGAGACTGAAGTAATTCATAGAATGACCAGGTAGAAAGAACTTCTCCATGAGAACAAATTGATTTATATTGATAGCATATTTTACCATTGGTGTGTTCATCTCCCTTTTAACACTGTCATTTCTCTTTTCTCTCAAACATCTCTCAACTGACTCATAGCAGAACTCCTCTTCCTCCATCTAACCAAAATGTTCAGATATACCTTACACCCCGTATTCACAAGCTACTGAAAGTAATGATTTTGCAACTTTACTGAGGCAAACCATGAAGACAGAGTAGAGAGGCAGAAACCTGGAAGTTAACTAGAAAAGCATTGTAGCTTCCTTCTCAGGGATCAAGGGCAGCCTGGTTATTTTTCTGTCTAGAGATACTTCTTTGCTTTCCTAGTGCCTAAACCTTGGAATCCAGGCACAGCCTCCACATCTGAAGTTTTCAAGAGCGTGACACAGGAGGAAGGTGGCTATTCTAGACACTGAGTTCTGGTTCAAGCCTTAATATCTGCTAATGACCTTTCTGATTTCCAAAATATGAAGGAATCTGAAGCAAAGATTTATCTCTTGTTTTGTTGTGTGTTTTCGTTTTTGTTTCCCCCCACTTTGTATATCCTTATTGAAAAGCTAGACTTTCAGAACATGAGGAAAAGTGATTTCACTGTTACCAGAGATGTGACAAAAAATACGGAAATATTCTCTTTTGGATAACACCCGTTCTTGCTGGAAAGCCAAAAGCTTTGGAAACTTCTCTTCAGACTGTAAGAAGGTTTCAAAGGTGGAGTCTAAAATATAGAAGCCCTTACTGCTCTCCAAGCTGGTGTGCTCACATCCTTCTTAGCAAGAATTTAGCATGTTAACTTTTATCGTTGGTGTCACCAGTTCTTTCTTCCCATACTTACTTCTATTTACTTTTTTTTTTTCTCCCCCCCCCCCCCCCCTAATTGTACAGTCACTGGACATAGCCAGCCAACAGCTACTAATGCTAACACAACATGCTTACTGTCATTTCTCCAGTTAGGATTCCATATTGACTCTGCCCTCTTCTTCTCAAGAGCCCCAGAAAAAAAAAAAAAAAAAACTTAATGGCTTCCAAAAAACTTCCCCAATCAATAAGCCCTCAGGTCTCTGAAGTGCCATAATCTGAATGAAAGTCTGTGAAGCAAGACTGAAAATGAGCTCATCAGGGTTTAGCTGTGACTTGTTATCTGTCATAGGAGAGGGTTTTTTATTTTTTTATTTTCTGTTGTTCTTTTCTTGTTTACTTTTTACTACCTTTCAGTTCTCAAAAGTCAGCTCCTATTTCTGAATCTACAAGCTATAGCTATGCATCACATGGGCACCATGTGGATATGAAAAATCAAATTGTTCTGATATCTATCTTCACTTCTCTCAGAAACAAAAGATGGAACCAGGCTGAAGGCACCTCATTTTGTTTAATGTGATATTGTTCTTTGTTGCAATTTGAAGTAGCTGTTGGAATACAAACAATTTCTTGTAGAGTGACACAGCTTTCCAAGGCAAAGGCAAATTTCATGTAATTTCTTTTGTGTCCTTCAAGGAATGCTTCATTTTAAGTTGCAATCAATGAGTTTCCCCATAGTATTGCCTTGTTTGCACCCAAATTGCTAGCTACAGTTAACAAAATCAATTAGAAATTAATAAAGGCAAAATGTTTCCAATCAGAAAGTCCACTCTACTGATATTCATTACTATTAACCATACAACTTGAGAATAAATTCACAATGTTTTATGTTTAAATGCATACTTAAGAGACGAGCATTGGACTCCTGAACATTCATGTTCAATGTTATTCTTCAGTAACATGATATATTTGTATTTTTGCACTGCTTTAAGCCTTGGGAAATAGATTTTGAGTGTTCCTCAGTTGTCTCCGGAGTACAGAGAGAACTACAAGGAGATTCAGCTATACCAGATTTAATATTTGCTTTTATTCCCTGGGTACCTTTATATGATCCTGCACTGTTGGATGGGAGATAGCAACATTGTTTTTCCTAAGCTTAACTATGTAGTCAGTACACAAAAAACATCACAGATACAAGATAAACGTAAGGTGTAATACTCTTTGCCCTTAGTAGGAATACTACAGGTAACCAGAGCCAGGAGACCTGGAAATCCTCATGCTCCTTATTCTGAAAGTTGAGTCCTGAGGCCTAAATAGGAAAGAGTCACGGAAATTCACCTGGGTCTCAAAGGATCACAGAATCACAAAGGTTGCAAAAGACCTACAAGATCATCCAGTCCAACCATCCACCAATCACCAATAGTTCTCACTAAACCACGTCCCTCAACACAGTTTCCAAACATTCCTCCAGAGTCGGTGATCCCACCATCTCCCTGGGATACATTTCCATATTTTCTGAGAGCTAAACAAAATGTAGTCAATATTTCCTATTGCTGAAAAATTGCAATTCATTGAAAACCAAAACTTTCAAAATGAATGACCAGCAAGCAACAATCTTCCAAGGGAGTTCAAGAAGTTACAACTTCCTATTTTCACATTGCCAATATGAGAATTTCTAGGGATTCTTCTGCCCAAAGCTATTTTGATTTTGCTCAATTAACTGTATTTTTTTTTAATTAAAAAAAAATAAAAGTAATAAACTCCAAGATAATTTCAACAACAACAACAAAAAACTATTGAGATGAACAATACTTTCTAATAGACATATAATAATAATAATAAAGATGCCACTTTTATGGTCCATTTCAGGGCTAGGACAGGACATAAATGTTGTCATAGGGAAAAGGTGAATTATCACCTGGGTCATGTGGATTCAAAAGCCTTTTGTCCTTCAGACTAAAATCTGACATGACAAAGAACAAAACCAGAATCTTGCTGAAGAATTGCTGAGTACAGTCTGCAACCAAATCTCAAAGTTGTCTATCACTTGATCTTTGGTTTGTTAACTTGAGCGTAACCCAAAGACCATTTCTGTAAAATTCCTTTTTTGGAATTGGGTTTTAAAAACAAAAAACAACTTGGAGCAAATTGATGAAAAGCAACAAGAAAGGATGTTTATAACAATTTGTACTTCTACAGTCAACAGGGATTAAACAAAGATGAACAAAGATGGTGCTTTTTCAGTACTTGGGCCTACCCATCATCCTCACCCATAAATAGTAGTATATTATGTTTGCTTGTGCTTTTTGTGTGTGTGTGGTGTCTGTATTTTGAACATCCATGCTACTGAAAAGACCTAATTCACGTGCGGTCTGTCTGAAACCTACAGTAACAAATTTAACTGTACCAAACAAGTTTTGACTGAGGTATAAATTCTAGCTGATGAGTTTTAGTAGCAGAAGCACAGAGTAGGGAGGGTGTTGCCAGATGCAAATCCAGCTTCTGATAAAGGCTTCAGTTGATGGATATACTCAGTGTTTAAAAGGAAGAGGTTTGGCAGCTAGCAGAATTAGCCACATGGAACTCATATTAGGTTCTACCTAGGTGAAATAATGAGAAAGATATACATAGAGTCTAGTTTTAGCTATGCAGGACAGCAAGATCTGAGGAATTACCTAAGGTGTTACCCAAGCAAAGCTCAGGGAACACAGAGCAGATATCACCACCAGCTCATCTTCCAGCTTCCCTGCCAGCTGCCCTATCTCCTTTTCACTGTTTCTTCTTCTCCCTTGCCAATGCAGATGTCTCAGGAAAGCCTTAATAGGAATTTATAAACACTTGGTTTATTAGAGGCATGATTGTGAATCTAATGAAATCACTTCTTCACACCATCACTGCATTTATCTGCACGCACTTATCAGGGAAAGTGAAAATGTTGGTCTTATTTGTAGAAGTACAGCAAAACTGACACCTCTCCAGCAAAGCTGACACCTGTCCAGCCTGGTGAGGAGTATTTTGGAAGGAGTGAACAGGCTCTGACTTTTATTCAGGTTCACTTTTCACTATCCATAAGGATGTGCTAACAGCTATAAAATAACAGCACACTATAGGCTGGACGAATTCTAACTGCTAAAGCAGATAATATTTTGTTGCCTTTGTTATGGATTACAGAAGCCAAGCTGCTGATTCCTGTTCTCACCTCAGACACAAAATGAAAACCATTTATTTTTCTCCTCTAAAATAACCTGTAGCAAGAGGACTGCAAGGAAACTTCCTTTTTTCTCATCCAACTACCACAGTGTGCAGGTAAATTAGGGTGGGCTGTGAAAGATTTTCCACTGGAGAAGAAACGCCCAGCCCAGCACCAAGTGTGAGAAAGGAAGCAAGTGCCTTCAACCTCTGGGGGCCCAGAGCTCACTTTAGAGGCTCTCATTTCTCATAGATGCTTGATAGATACCGCTTGGCTGCAATTAATAATGAAACTGAGGTCTGCAGTTGTACACAGGAAAATATTTACATTGGTTTCTACAAATTGTCAATGAGTTTTACTTAACTAAAATTTAAATGTTAAGGCTGTGCTGTAATTCATTGCAGAAGACAGACACATCCTGAGGACATTTCTGCCATTTGTTTTATGTATCCATCATGAGGTGGAATCAATCTCTTACTAGTAGAGTCACTTGCTCTACTGACTGCTATGATGGCACATGCAAGACTTTCTGAAGCAGTTGGCTAACTATAAGGCAGATAGCTTCAACTGTTATTTTTCTAAATGTCTCAAGAGAGTTTGTAAAGCAGTTTCACATTTCTGTTATCTCCCACCATATTTATATAACAGAGCAGTCCTGCATTTTCAAGATAATTCATTTCTTATTTATCAAGATGCAAAAGGTTCCTTTAAGGTGATCAATATAAAAAAAAAAAAAAAAAAAAAAAAAAAAAAAAAACCACAAAACAAACAAACAAAATCCAGATAAAGTACATGGATTGATTCAGCAGGAAATAGAGATATATTTCATGCATTTCCTCTAGTGCATCCAAGCTCCCCACAGGATTCTCTCTTCGTACTTGCTTTGATGAAGGCTTAGACAACTATTTAGCTGCTATCAGATACCGTGGACAATAATAATACATACTTGTCCTAATGATGAATTCCCCCATATAATTAACTATCCTCCCTTGTTTGCTGAGATGAAAAGGACTATTGTATATTGACTGAAAAAACAGGTTGTAATTTTTTTGAGTTGCTACTTTGATTTGTGTTAATTTCTCTGAGTTTGGCATATATACTGTGTATGCACGTACATAACTTGACTGCCTTTGTCTGACTTAGAAACAAATGTTTAATTATTGCTCCTACAGTCTGTGGGACAAATCTCATAAATCAGCATTGTTTCATGGAAGAAAAAAAAAAAAAAAGTTATGGTATATAGGACTAAAATAAACATACTTCTACATCTTGGACCTTGATCCTCTCTCTCTCCCCTAGGAAAGCAATACAATTCAGCAGTTACTTTTCCGAACACCTGTTTACAAGGACATCCTCAGTAGCAGCAACTGACTTGTTCCAACTGAATCACTGGCTGGAGCAGATAGGATATATTGAATTTTTAATTGTATTTCATCATGAATGCAGCTGTTTTGCATCAGTCGCCATAAAGCCCCATTTAACTATTCTCTGCTGGTTTCTGGACAAGAGGAGCCTCAAATTCAATTAGAAGTGTGAGACACTGCCAAGAACTTGATAATGAACAGCAATTCTGATGGAAGTAAAATCAAAACAAAAAAAAAAAGAGGATGCACAGAAAGATAAGATTGCTTTTAAATAGAGGTTGTTAATGCATTTTAGCTTTGGGGACTGAGAGATGCAAAGGTAAATGCCATCTCTGCATCAAATTCTCAAGCAAATCTGCATGAGGTGAAGTAATTGCTGCCATCTTGAGGTACTTTTTCATTGAACTCCTGACACACAGTGAAATAAAATATTATTCTATTATAATTATTATATTTTAATAATCCTTGGAGAGCTGATAAAATATTAGGGATCTGATCTCACTAGATATGGTGACTCAGTGATCATGGCATTCAGAACTTAAATTTCTGACACAATAGAAATATGCACAAGGTAGACTTTAGCTCTTTGGAAGTTGTTATATTTAGATAGAGGCTGGCAAAGCAGAAGCTAAAAATCTTATGGGAAAGTGATACTGTCAAAATTTGAGGATGAAGGTGCAGAACAGGCTTTCCTAGTAAAAGTAAATTTTATAAATAAATTAAAGTCTGACAAGCTTCATAAAGATAAGTGATATTTGCTAGTTGAAATAGCAGTTCTAATTTTGGAGATAATTTTACCTTGTGTACAGGTGTACCTGAGCTTGCTATACACCATCTAGTATGGATGTTGATGGACGCCAAGTCACACCACCACCACAGCAACAGACACCATAAAAGCTCTTTGGGGCACCTTCTGTGTTGCCTGAAAGCTATTCTGCCCTGCAACTGCTGTTGTTGTGGCTATTTGTACCCTGGAAGTCAGAATATTATTAACTTAGGTATGTCAAGGTCTAAATGCTGTAAATTGAAGGCTGTCACATTAGGCCAAGTCTTCAATTTCCCCAAAATAAAATCTCCCTATTTCCTAGAAATGAACTTTCTTTATGACATCCATATTCAGGAGGATGTATAGAATCTAGTCTTCCTCCCTTTGAAAAATGCTTTTATGTAAATTAGCAGTGTTATCCCTGCTGCTGAAGGTGAGAAAACAAAAAGAAGATTACGGTTAAGTATGTAGTCTCTAACTAAATGCTAATACTCCTGGCATTAGGGAACCCATCTGTTTCTTCATTTTTCTACCACTACAAAATCTATGATATGTTATTGTAACAGATGTTTCACATCTACTAATGACTATATGATACATTATTAAGCCAAGAGGGTCATTAAATTGCGTTGTATGCAGTTTTTCCATCTGTAACTGCAAGGTCATCAACCTAAAACCTAAAGATTATAGAAACTCCTCTTTTTCCTCACCTGAGCCCATGTATAATTTACACAACTAACATTCAACAAATATTGTGAACATCTTCATTAACGTTGGGTTATCCAGAAGTGCCTGTAGGCAACTGTACAACTGTCAGAGCTGACACGTCTTGATGGCTTTTTTGCCAGAAGCAATTCTCCCATTTAGCTGCAACTTGAACTACTCAAATGCCAGTTGCCTAGGTAGACAAAAAAAGTGAATGTTCTGTTCTTTCAGGTAATAATATTCAACTGGTGCATTTATCTTTATCTCTTTTTTCTTCTTAATTATACCAAAATAGGAAACAAAGTGGATGCAAACACAATATCGAAACATAAGTTTGTAGAAATGCGTATGTTTTTATCGGCCTTTGACTTGAAAGATGTCTATTTCCCATTACTGAATATCATGTATGAAGCAGGATATCTTGCTTTGCCTCTAAAGAATGACTGACAGAGTAATAACAGACCCAGAGTGAAGCAGTTTCTAGAGAAGGATAATGTTTCTTTATAAAAATTTTTAAATAAAATAAAAGGAAATTAAAAAAAAAAAAAGAAAAAAAAGAATAACAACTTAGATATTTCAGTGATCAATTTGTAAGCCTCTAATTAAAATGTACCACCTTAAGCATGACTCTTCAGATGACTCTTAAGCATGACTTCTACCCATAAATTTTCACTGTAGATTTTCATAAGTGCCACACCATTGTAAGTCCGTAAGTCCAACACCTTGCATAGATGTCGGAAAGTCCAAGGAAAAGGACATCAAATTCCATCCAAGCAATTGTTACTACATTCACAAGGGTAGCTGAAGATAAGTCCAAATCAAATCACTGAATGAAACACCAACTTGTAAATACAGTAATATGTCTGTGTACGTGCAGGTACTGGATGTGGTAGTACTGCTAAAGAAGACAGAAGAAATAATGTTCCATCAACTGCTCAAAGTTATTCCTTTAAAATTTGAATCCCCTGCTGAAAAATAACACTGTGGTTTTGGATACACCAAACAATAGTAACTCAGTTTGCTAATCCTTCCAGACAGTCACTGACTTTACAAACATTCACAGTCTGAGGTGAGGCTGAGCAGACTTTCAGGGTGTTCATCACTGGTCAGAGCACACAGTTAACAGTAGTGATTTTGCTGTAATAGTAGTGTTTTGAAGTTAAGCATTTACTCAATCATAGAGTGTTGCTGTGTTCATTGTATCTGTTGTAGTTCCCATGGATAAAAAGAGGCATTACTTTTGGAGAAATCTAAGTGCTCTACCAGGAATATTCTCTCTACCAGTATCAAATACATTATTCTGAACTAGTACAACAGGAGCTTTTGTCTGCCTGTCTTTCCTCACAATGAAGAATATTTGTATACCTGGCCACAAAAACATGGCCGATATATTCATTGCCTGTGGGTACACTGAAAAGCACAGAAGTTCAATGTTACACAGGCAGTGTTCAAAAGATTTCTCTATGGAGGATGAATCTGTAAAGGAAGGTTTCTCATAGCCTTGGAAACTTGGCCAGCATGTAGGCAGTAAGCTTTCAACTTCAAAGTCTCAGCTTCATTTTTACCTGATCTCAGTATGAGGACAGTCAAATCTGTTTTACAGAGAACTTGCTTGAGCTTTGGAGTCAAGGCAGATATACTTAGCAAATATTCTATCTAGAAAATATCTCCATTATGTGAACGATTTGGTGTTGCTGTGGCTGACCAGACTGGAGATATTTCTATTTATCTGGCCTTCTTAAAAGGATCTGCTTGGGTTGACTTATACTGAAATTTGATTCAAAGTGTATTTAAAGGCAAAATCATGGGCAGCATTTCTCCAGTACCACTTAGAAGACCTAAACTGTTTCCATTTTCTTTACAACTGTCATATTGTGAGTTGCTTTTGAGTGAGTGTTTCTTTTTTTTTTTCTTTTATTGTTATTTTGCTTTTTGAAGTCTACACAGAGATTGTATTTAAAATCAATAGTGTTGGACTCAATGAGCCACTCTCTTTTGATACTGAACCTAATCGGCTCTTGTTTGGCTTTTGAAACCTTCCAGGAAGAGTCTCCACAACATTATAAAGACAGACTCCTTAATGGAAACTTGTAATCTATTTGAAAATGGATTTCTCTGGCTTAGTATGACTAACTGGAAAGTTGCTCTATACATTACATCAAACTTAGCTACTACCTATTCTTTTTCTACACATTCTGGTAGCAGAAAACATGCCTGAATTTTTACTGACTTCTAATAATCAAAATAATCAATTATGATTTAGAAACCTATCTTTCCATTATTCATTTCGTTGGAAACAAATAATGGTATTTTCAAGGAGTTATATATATAATTACATATTTACTAATAATTAAAAAGTCAGAATTCATAGAGATAGTGTTATTACTTGCAGGTACTCTACCTAAGAGTCCACCTTGGCATCTCCAGTTATCACTGAATCATAAGATGGTGGAATGCTTTGTGTTGGAAGAGATCTTAAATACCTTCTACTTTCAACCCCTCTGCTACAAGCAGTTTGAGACACCTTCCATTAACCCCCTTCTTCAGAGTAAGCATCCACTAAGACTGAAAAGGATATTAACACTGCAAATTGCAATTCTCAATATAACAATGTCTTTCAGGGCTAAGCAGCAGACTGTTCTACCAACGAAAACAAAACATTAATCCTGACTTGAAAGAGAAGAGGCTCTGGGGAGACTTCATTGTCCAGGTGATTTGCCTCCTTTGCTATTTGAAAATCTCTTTTGAGGTTCAGATGCTGTAGCACCCCAACTATTGCCACATCCCTATAAAGAAGTCAGCCTGACTTCAGAGCCAGAGTGTAGAAAGCTAGAGCATTGCATATACTGCAGTTTTTAAACAGTAAGATAGTTATATCCCAGAGCACTTTACACTGAACACATTTTTTTTGCTTGCTGAAACTGAGTCAGACTTGTCTAATACCATGCTGTGAGTCTACAGCAGAGCAAGGCACACACCATACACACACACACAAAAATATCTGCAAAAGTTCTAAGTTGTCAAAATTTTCCTAGCACACCTCATGAGTCAGCTGCATAGGGACCAAACCCAGAAAATCTGAGCTATCTTTGCCAAGCACCATTTAATTTCTTTTAGTGACATTCATGTGGCCCTCTATTGTGAGATTTGTCATTCCTTTTGAATGCAATTACCAGAACTCTTCTCTGATTGAGATATCTTTCCAAAGCTGTACAGGATACCAGTAAACCACTGACAGCAGTGATCATGTTAGGTAATTCTGCTCCACGTAAGAAACAGGTGCAGCCACAAGCTTCTTTGGCTGGAGGAACTGATCAGTGCTGCTCTGCTGTGAACTGGTGTCAAGGGGAAACAGAAGATCAAAGAGACTGGGGTCCTGCTTGCTCTCGTATCACTGTGTTATGTTAAAAAACTCACTGCACAACAGGCTTCCAATGTCAAATTGCTCAGATGTTTTTGTACAATTACACAATACTTGTCAAAAGGATGCTGAGAATACCATCAAGCGATGTTGCCCCAGTACTGCTAGAAAAGACTACTGTCCCTACAACTAATACACTGCCCTTTCTCACTCCTTTCTTTCTTTGATTATGTCAGGGCTGAACCTTAACTACAGGTAGGATGTCATTTCAGTGAAAAGTTCAGAGATCACTGTAATATCTTAGGTTTTCAAGTAGAGGAACTCATAGCTCTTCAGGGTCAGTACTGAAGAACGATGCCACTTCAGGAAGCCATTCTGTTATCTGAGGAAGACCATTTTAATACTGGGGTTATTGATGAATACCACATTCCTCTTTGAAATACCGCTGCTCCTTGCCCCAGAGATTCATTCAGGAAGCCTTTTTTACCTGCCTGCCATTCTCCAGTGCTTACAAAGAGGCTATTCAATGTATTTTTCAAAATGTGCATTATTCATTTTTAGAAAGCTCTTTTAGGAGACAATGTCCCTTACTATTTCCAGGAACAGAAAAAACTGATATTTCCTATTTTCCATTATTATTTCTTGGTTTGTATGTTTTTTGGGGTGTGTGTTTGGGTTTGTTTGTTTGTTTGTTCTTGTTTACGTTTTTCTTTGTTGTTTGCTTGTTTTGTTTGTTTGTTTTTGTTTGGTTGGTGGAGTCTTTTCATAGTAACAGGACAACTCATTTTTTCTTGATTTGCGCTAATTCTTAAGACCAGAAACAGGCCAATTTTGACAACTGCAACCAGACAGGAAAAATCTGCAACATAGGATACTAGCGCCTTACTAATTAGACAAATGTCTTCCTTTCAGAGTACTATTTAGTCCTATTGGTCTGTATTTCACATCATTCATAAAATCCAATGAAAATGGTGCTAATAGACACAAGCAGTTTTTTACACGATGGCAGAATAACCTGACCAGTAAATGGGATGATTTTTGTTAGCATCACTGAGAATTAGCTCACAGAACACAGTAGGGAGAATTAATATTGATGCCATGACATTTACAAATATCCTCTATCAAAGCATTCAGGGAAAGTGTTTATTGCATTTGAAAAGACTTTACTTAACCTTTACGTGGGTGATGATTTCTTAAGCCAGATGGACATCTGAAGCCTGAAAGTACTGTTATGTCACTTACAATAGCTCCCTGTTGGCTAGGCAGGTTTCCTAAAAAGACTTTTTTTGGCTAAAGGCTTGAGACCAAAGCTATATTGCAGAGTATTAGATAAGGGCACCCTAAATGCTGAAATAAGGTGCTGTGACTCTGATACCTTGTATTGTCAGCTAACACAACCTAACATTCAGAAATCTTCCCAGACTCACTGTCTACATAGCCAGGGTTCACAGTAGTATTCTTATGCAATCAGAGCTAACTGAGGCATCAAGTATACAACATATCAGTGAATAAGAGTAGATACTTGTGCTTCCTGTTACTGCACTCTTGTCCAGTATCCTCAAAACGTGAAACATTTCACAGAAATACAGAGATATTAGGTGATACTAAGTCTACACACCAATTAACATCCATGTTCTCTCCCTTTGCTAGCTAACTATCCAAGAAATTGATCTCACTGCTTTCAAAACTTTTAACAAACTTGGATGATCTGTCAAGGAGATGTATGAGCCGTTAAAATCTGCAATTACTTTACTTCAAAGCCATGATTAAAAAATTGGGTCCCCCCTCCCACCCTTTGCCATTGATTTCCAAGGCAAGAATGTTTCACTGGTGATGTAAACCCCAATGAATTACCAGGCAACTAGCAGAAAAGAAAATTTAGCTCCTCCCAACCAATCTCATATAATTGAGTTTTATTGAGATGAAAGGATGGTGGGGGGGGGGGGGAGAAGACTAAATAATTGTAAATTTGGATTGCATTTTTATCACGATTTAGTATTGAAGTCAAGTATAATTTGACATTTTATTGATACTTCCAGTATTTAAAGCTGACAAGCCCTACATTAAATTTTACCATGTATATCTGATATGACAATAAAAAGCCTCTTGCACTTTGCTTAGCAGCTGTCGCAATAAAATGCAAGTAGAAATGCCATGCAATAAATGATTTGTCTACTTCTGTCCACTGCTACTTCCAAGCTTTCCAAAGCTTTTTTTCAATTACCTGGGCAGCTTTTGCTACTTTCTCTTTCCAATTTCTTCACCATGCCAGGAATTTTATTTAAAAAAAAATAAAATAATAGTAATAAAATGATAAAGCCAGCTGATGCTTGTCACTTGTTTCATTCTTCTTTTTAGTAGCTGTTGTACATGTCCTTATGAAACTAAAAATGTAAGGCTTCCTCTCTGCTTCAAATGCTTTGTGACTGTTCCGCAAGAGAACTGCAAAGGTGCCACCATCCGCCTTGTATGAGTACTGGTTGTATCTTCCCATACCTTTGTTTCATGCTGAGTATCCTACCTAAATAGAAGAGCAACACAGTAGCACAGTGTGCTCTCTGTCCTTTGCATTCTGCTCTAGTATCATCCCTACTCTTCCAAAGATCTTCTCTGCTGCTCCTTAACAAAGGGAAACCATATTTACTGTAGGTTTAAGGAACAAATCTTTGTTAACAGATTTGCCTTCCCCAGGATAATCAAAATGAATAAGTAAATAATGCATTCTACTTCTGAAAATCCAGGTGTCTTCTTTAGAAACAAATGTAAGATAAAAGTATAAACTTATTAGAGCTCTAAACACTCAGGGGATCAAGAAGTCTAATATAATATACAACTGAATAGATCAGGAGACTGAAACTATTCAACAAAGGCATTTCATTCCTGGTATCAAGCCCAGCAGTGATGAAATCATGAAATTATTAAAATCATTAAATACTTTTGTAAAGAAAGAGCTCTTAAAAGGCACAGAGAAATAAATCTGACAAGAGAACTGACGTATCCAGGAAAAGACAGATTGTTACTACTATTTATCTAAAAAGAGGCATTGCCTGAATACACCTCTGGGGAGCAAGGTTCACCAAGATCAGAAGAATGTATGAGGTTCAAGAAAGGCCACCTCTGTCCTTAAGCCACACTTTATCTGTATTACAGGACTGTAAAGAAAATGACATTTCCATACACCAGTGCTATCTGTTTAACAGGCTTCTACTGCACTGGAAACTCCCTTCTGCTGTTCATTTTATTTGCTGAAATGCTTCTAACAATAAACGAATGAATTTATTTGTCTATTTATTTACTTATTTCATTCCAGAACATTTCAGTACAGAGTTCTCACCAGCCTCCAAAAATCTAGGCTCATAGAAAGGACTCCACTGGGAAAGATCTCCAACCAGAAATCCTTCACCAGTGCAGTCAGCCCTTAAATGAGGGCTGACCTAAGAGAGGTGCAGCTAGGCTCCACCTGTGTTCCCAGGGCTGGCCTGGTCCTTTCCCCAGGTGGGGAATCAGTGGTTCAGGCCATGACTCTACAGTCACCATACAACTTGGCTCAAAATGAACAAAGGTACAGCTGCCTTCTTAGCAGCATGAAGCTGGACACTTAGTTTACACCTGGAATAAGCCTGCCAAGACTCAGCACATGAGACAAGTAAATATCTGCCACAGCTGAAAGGAAGTCCTGTATAAAAGAATCAACATGGACTACATCTTGCTCAAGATGCTAGCAACCTGAATTGCTCAAATTCATCTGCTTATTCCTTAGGGTTTATTGAAACTTGATGCTTGAGGGGGAATGGAAATCCAGAATTTCCAGAACTTCTACCACCACACTTTTTCAAACTCAGAATAGTTCTTTCAGGGACAGAGAAGATACCGCAGGGAGTTATAAGAAATGTCATTTCACAAGTAGCTGGAATAATTTGGTTTCCAGTCAACCCTACCTTAAAGCTCTTGAGATTTTTTGAAATAGAAATTACAATTAGAGTTTTCACAGACTCCAGGTATCCCTCTTCCTTCATATGTAAAAATAATATTTTTTTCTTTTTTTTCCTTTTTTTCTTTTTTTTTTTTTTTAATTTTTATTTATTTATTTTTTTTTTTAATAATTTGGGGATTTTTTTTTAGCTATTTAGAATAAATGCCTGAAGAGAAAATTCACATGTATGACAGGACAGCTGAAACTATGAAGGGAATGCACATCAATATGGAAATCCTAGTCATGACTGTGAAACAACTCACTTAAACAAGAACACAGTGCTACGTATAGTAAAAATACAGTGTGCATTCAACCTTCATTTTAACCCACTTTCAATGTCAATGGAGATTCTCCAGAAATTATGACATCCGTGAAGGTACTTGAGTAGAAAAATGAAAGTTTCACTATTTATATGACCTATCTGCAACTGCTCCTTCTAGAAAGAATTGTATAAAGATAGTATGTTGCTTTTCAATTTGCAATCAAGCATTGAAATATTAATAATTAGCTTTGGTAGGGTGGCTTTGCCCAATCACAGATTCTGACAGAACACAGATTGTGAGGTTGCTTTGGAGTTGTTTTTCATTGATAGTGATAAAGTTATACATAAAGTCCAGATTCAGAGAGGTTGAGAAGCAGCTCTCACCTAGACATTAAAAACATGATATTCAGAGACTGTAATATTTTTCATTACACAATTGTTTTCCTAACTTCAATTAAAAAAATCAGAGCAAATCCTACCGAGGTATGCATAATGCCCCTAGCAACAGATGCTGACAAATGCAATAACAAATCATGATCATAGTCAGAATTCTTAAACAAATATTTTCCTACCAGACACGCTGTTTATTACTATTCTGTACTTTGCTTAGTTTATTCATTCAGATTGTACCAACCTTTGCATAAAATATTAATTGATCAAATTGCTGTAGCAGATTAGTTTATGAAGGTCACTAACAACATAATTAGGTTCTGGAACAGACAGTTGATGCTTTGACATGCAAGATGAGAGACAGGACTCTGAAGACAGTAATAATGAGTTAATTGTGAAATGGCAGGTGTTGTCAGTTCAGAGTCAAGTTCAGAAAGACCTAGTATCTGGATTATAGTAAAAATAGGTCTTGCATGGAAGGAATGAAGTGAATAGACTTTGAAGCAAATACATTTCAAAACAGGACTTCTGTAGAGGGTTGTGCAATTGTTCCTGTATCTCTCATTGTAGGTTTCCCCTTTCCACTATGTAAGATGATGGATGGCAAACCTCTGTAGGAACCCAGCTCAGTACCTGCCAGATTTTTAGCCAAATTTGCTTTCAGTACTTTTGCACTAAGTGGCTATCCCTAGTCTACACTTCTACTTCTGTCTAGGTAACAGCGGGCATTTGATGTTTATGCCACCTTCATAGTGTCCTGAGTTAAGGCAGCTTTCTTCTCTGTGCCCCTATCTCACAGAAACCATTATTCCCAGAAATTTAGGAACATGTTTGGCTTTATCTAGCCTAAATTCTGAAAAAGCTGCAGGTGTGTGGACTCCACATTTAAAAAAATTGTGCCTGATAGAAAAATGAGACAAGCTTTTATGTCCACCATCCTAGTTACCAGCAGAAAGGACCGGAGGAAGAAATCTACTGCTGATGCAGTTTGCCACTGACAGTAGGTAACTTCTTGCCACAACACTACTGAATCTTATTTTGGAATTCACAACCTCACATCTTCAGAATTTCCTCAGGGAAGGTCCACAGTCACTGGTACCTCCTTTTCTCTACCAATGACCTGGGAGCGACAAAACCAGCTACCTTCTCCAACTGTCCAGATGTACAAGGGAGAGGATACATTGTGGCACTGATGAATCTTAGAGCCCTTGAGGGAAATGAGTACAAATTGTGATTCTTGCTCTGGTGCAAAAACCATGTAAATCCTGTCTTTGTGTACTTGGTCCTGCAGAAGCAGCCTCGTACATTCTTATTATTGTTAATAGATGTAGAATCCAGAGCAAGTAGACCAGTATTACAGCATTTTCTCTTCTCTTATGAGAAACAAGACATAGTTCAAGTACCTTGAAAAGCATCAGCTATTCTGAAATGATACTGGGAAACAAATTGCATCCTGTAAGAACCTACCATGCCCTGTAGAAGACATGCTTATAATGAGTGACTCTAAGACACTGACGTCAGCTTACTTGTTTGCGTCTAAGTACTTCTGCTGATTGGAGCCCCAGGGGCTCCAGATCGAAAGCAACACAAGAGAGAAGAAAGTTTCTTCCACATAAATGCTCTATACGAACAGCAGTGCTCTTTTCCTTCTGATAATTTTAAAACTTCCCTAAATACTGATTAATATGTCAAAGATGTAAGCACTCCATTGATCTGGTAAATATACAGCTAAGGATTGCTTAGCACAACAAACTTGGTGGCTGTTACAGTCTATCAGACAAATGTATATTTAGCCTAAAGTTGAAGCATGCATTATTTACTTGGTTGACATTAGCAGCTTGATGAAGCTGCTCTGGGAGCTGTTACGAGACACCAATGTGATACAGAGTGGTGGAAATGCTGGCAAATGGAGTCCTGACATAATGCCTCATAGCAGCTGTGTAGCATCAGCTCGTGGCTTGGATTTGAGATGAGGGTGAATGCGTGGGCAGAAAGCAGGTGCATGTTTTCCTGGGAGAGCTCACAAGCCATTCTCGTGCACAGCAGTCTTCCTTTCCTCTTCAAAACTAACTGAAGCTGCCACGCGATTGGAAAACTAAATAGACTGTGATGGAGATAGAAGGTCCTTTGCAAAAACTGAACTGTGCTCATTTTGTTATTGATCGAAGAATCAACCTCTCAGAATGGCTCAGCCCAGAAAAAAAGGGAGGGTGTGTGGAGTTTTTATATGAGTGGAGCTTCTGGAGACAGCGTCTCCTTAATTAGGGTTCAGCAAGTGACCACAGAAACAAATGAACAAAAAATACATAAAGGAAAGTAATTACCAAACAAAACCTATAGCTATGTGGAAACATGATTTACTCTTTGGTCCACAAATGTGCAGTCTCTCTCTTACTTATCCCTTTCCCCCCCTGACCACCAAGTGCCAAGCACTCTCTAATAAGCAGGCCAGCAGGCATGCTACCAGGCTTGGACAAGGATAAATTCTGAGTCAAAGCCTGACCAGACAGTTCATGAAGACTAGAGTGGTTGTAGATGTCCCATCTCTGTACACATTCAAGGCTAGATAGGATCCTGGGTAGCTTGATCTGCAGGGATTGGAACTAGTTGGTCTTTAAAGTCCTCTCCAACCTAAGCTGTTCTACAATACTATGATTTTTCTTGACAGAGAACACGTATGTGCAATAGAAGTCTGAGAGTCTCACAAAACAGAATGACTCCAGGATTCTAAACTTTCTGAGAGCATGTGTCTGGAGGGAAGGGGAAGAACATCTTACATTTCAATGTGTCAGTACTATTCAGTATTTCTCTACATATATAAAAGAAGCAGCTCAAACACATTCTGAAAGGAAGCATTCCTATTTTTACAGACTTATGAAAGATCAGAGAGATTCAATAGCTTAGAAAAAATTCTGATCCTTTGAGTCTCATGGAAGGCTGGCCTGCTATTTAGGGCCCAGACCAAAGACCTGCAAAGCATCATTCCATTTCTGTGCTTTATTTCAAATCTTCCATGTAGTGCCAGTTAAATCCCCCGTCTACTAAATTAGGCTCTATATTATTTCAACTCTATGCTGTAGAGACAAAAGAAAGTATAAGTGAGATGAGTTGTTTTAAAACACTTGAAAGACAGTTCAGTTATTGGTCACAGACAACTAACTAAGGGAAAGTTGCATTTAACAAGCTTAATTCCCTTTTATGAAAAGGCTGGCCATCTAGCTGATCAAGAGAAACAAGTAGATGAGATCTTCCCAGATTTTAACAAAGTTCTGATACCATCTCTCACAGAATCCTTTCAGACAAAACGTCCAGCATACAGCTTGACAGGTGCACACTACAACAGGAGAACAACTGACTTCTGGGTTTTGTTTAAAGGCTTTAACTTGCATTTTAAATAATAATTTTTAAAAAAAGATAATGGACAAATTCAATCACAGGCCAGATGATTGAGTGGCTATATTTAATATTCCTGAAACAGGACTAAGAATGAAGTGGATGCTTGAGGCCTAGTTTGGGTGACAGAGATTGTGTTTTTTATTAGAGTCTTTATTAGAGATTGTATCTTTTATTAAAATAGACCTAGTGTGAATAGGTTATTAATCACAGTCTGTATCTCCGCAGACACTGCCACAGACCAAGTCTACCCAGAAACACATGCCCTGCAGATGTAACTATAGTGCAGGCACCATGAAGCACCTGAACTAAATACATAAGGTAGCTAGGGAGACAGTTTCATACCATTGTCATGATGGACATAAGTATACTGTAGGTGGACTGTGAATGTCCATTGCTAAATACCTGGACAAGATAGAAGGCTTTTGTTCAACAATTGAATTTCCGCATGGAAATTCTTTTGATTTCAAAAGCAATGTGGCACAGATGGAAAAAGAGTATTGAGTCCCTCTCCAATTCCAGCGCTTGAAGTCTTATATAAGAATGAAATCCTAAAGCCGCATTCACTCACATTGTTCACTCACATTGTTTCTTCCCTATTTTGTCCACATAATATGACACAGTCTATACTGTACCCAAAGAAATCCATGATAAGAAATGAGATTTCTGTATGATGTTTTCCCTCTGATTATGCACTATATTAGCTCCTGTAGCCAGCTGAGAAAAAGTATTAAGTCTAGCACAGAAAACAAATAGGAGGGCCATACTTGCCTTAGGGCTAGAGGAACTCTTAATTTTCCATTTTCTCAGCTCTTATTTATACCAGAGTCAGTTATGTTACACAGCCACGGTTGGCTTGGGAGATTTGAACATGGGGTAAAAGGTAGAAGGAAGAAATGAACTTTTCAAGTGATAGATGAAGAAGTGCTCCACTTACATAACATAGTAAAAAAAAGAGACCGTACTGAAAGAAACAGTGGTTCCTTCTCACCTTGTGTTGGCATTTCTCAAGTTTAGTGAGAAAGGGTATTATTCTAGACTCTATTAAAATATGAAGTGGGACTGGAAAAGGAATAGATTTGCCTGTAAAACAGAAGCTTTCATTCTATTTCTCAAAATAAGAGAGAAAATAAAAATCTTTTTTCTTTTTTTCCCCAGCATTGAACTGGTTTTGTATTCAGTTGCTGAAGAAATGGAGAGAGAATAGGGCAGAGAGAAAGAAAATTATTTCAGGGGAATTTTTCACTGAAGCAATCCTATAAGAAAGAGTTTTCAAAGCAAACAAACAGGGGCATGCAATTATCTTTTCTTTTCCCATCCAGATGATGAAACCTATGTCCATCCTGCTCCCAAACAGTGCTGCTGCTCTGCTGCCCAGGGAGGAAAGAGGCTATCATGATATGCTTGTTATACACATGTAGCAACACCCCTGTAGAGTTCCTTGCCTGTGGCTAGTGGATTCAAACTATAAGGACTATTCATAAAGAAGGAAAATGCTTCCTTTTTCCAGTTTTACGTATTCTTCCTTCTATTACCACAACTACTATGCAGCCTCTGCCAGACTTCTTGCTGCTTTCACTATGTCACCTTTCCCACAAAGGGACTTCCAAAAGAAAGCACTGGAAGCCCTTAGCCTGGCACCATTTTTGACACATGCTCTCTCCAGTCTGTTCAGACTGGCCCAGAGATGCTTCTCACTCTGTGAGATGACTGTAGTACATACAGTGGAGCATAAAAGCCCTGGGACAAATTTGGGTGCTACTGCAGTACAAATGACAGCAACAACTCGCAGAAAGGGATATTGCATCTATGCAAAATCCCTCCTGAGATGCTCTTTTGGTCCAGACCATCTCCTTCTTACAGATGTATATCAGTATGGCTCTCACCTGTTAGAGCTTTAAATAGCAGGTAGATTTTGTTGTGACCTACCCCCCAGATATCCCAGAATAACTATACATCTTACAGAGAAGTGACTTTCAGTCTCTAGTAATAAAAACATTTTAAGAACATTTTAAGTAATCCCATGTACCAACTTGTGCCAGGATATTTTCAACCACGTAAAACTTAGTTGTAGACTTTGCCCGTTCACTCATTTTCATTTATTTTGATTCTGTTGTATGTAGATATATTTTTCAGTCTTGCAATCACCTGAGGCTGTACCATAGATCACCATTAATATCCTGACAAAAGGAAAAGAAATGTGGCTTGAAAGACTTCTGCCAGTATCATTAAGTTAATGCAATGGGGGAGACTGAGTCTTTCAGTTCCCTAAAGTCAGCATTGCTGAGGCTTCCAGCATAAAAAGGACATGAAAAGATATTAGGTATGAGCTCAGTTTCAGGAATAAAAATATTTTACTAAAGTAATAACCACAGTTGTTTAAGCTATAATTTAGGACAAAGAGGGGCAGAGCTTTCTGGATGTGTCACTGCACTACGATGAAGTATGTCAGCCATATTACTGTTTTCCTAAGACAAGGTAGCAAGTTTTTGCTGTCCCAGATACAAAGGACAAGATGCTCTGTCCCTGCCTCAGTGTCCCTGTCTGAGAAATGATCCTATACTCTGCAGCCTAGTGAAGAAAAGTACCCCAGAAAAGATAGATATAATAACAGTAACAAAACAAACTCTGCTGGTTTTAACATGAGTATTACATTCTCAGATTAGACTGCCTTTACATCAGCTAGCTGGAAATTTCCATCAAAGAAATACAAAAAAAGCTCAGATAGCCACAGATTCATATGACACAAGAAAAACTGATGTGGAAAGAAACTAGTAGTTAGTTCTTGGGAGCAGAGTAATGCAGCAAGGTATTGGTCAACCCTATGCTGGAGCTAAGCCAGCACAGAGCTTCTCAGATTTAAACATACAGATCAGAAAAACATAAGAGATACAAGTCTAGCCAAACAGGGCAGGCTAGGTTGCTCATACAGTTTCTCTGATGATTGACATCTATTCTAGGTGTCCATCATGCCCAAAAGGAGGCAGCCAGAGCACAGCTTGCCTCTGGAAAGGTTCGAATCACATAGCTGATGAGCAAGTCACAGCGCATCAGCTGTGGGAAAGGGTTTCTGTTTTGTTTTAATGTTGACAGGAAAATCTTTTCTTTTGAGAACATTCTCCTAATGCATCAGGACAGCTGCCTGGGATACACCTCATTTAGTAGCAATTGTCTCCGTAATGTTTATAACCCTCCCACTGCCATCCAATATACAGTCATCATTTATCCTCTCATTTGCCTAACACAATGTTAAAGTGCCCTTCCAGTGCTTTGTTTTGCTTACTTTTCCATTCCCTTGCTGTCCTCATATCAGAGATGTTAAAACCTCTTTTGAACAACTGACATCTCTATGTCAAGGATTTGTGGCTGAAAGATGCTTTCCGCACTCTTTACCCAGCAGCCTCTCCCTCCTTTTTAATTACAAGCTTAGGAGTGTGAGACATCATCTATCATTCCTCATTCATGTTATTTAATAGCTGCATGTTTTAGGCTCTTCAGCAGTGACCAGACATATGGAGCATGTTAATTTGCTTCTGAAGTCTATCCTTTTAAATAACAATGCCACTGTCTTCTCAGTGACAATCTCACGAAGCTGGAAAAGGAAATAGTAGAAAACTAAAGGGGGTGCGGGGGGGGGTGGGGGGGGAGGGGGAAGATTGAAACAAAAAAAACCCAAATGGAAGATTCCATAGTTCTGTTCCCAAGGATCATCTGCACAACAGTTTGTCCCAACCTAAATGTGACTGCTGTGTAATAAAATCATCTTTATAAGAGTAATCCTCTAAGAAAGCAATGCATGATCTGAAAACGTACAATGCAGGGTGATACAGCCAAGAATTCCTTCCTGACCTGGCCCAGGTTTGCAAACCACTAAAAGTCCTTCACAGCACACAACACAAACTGATCTATTCCAAGGGTGTTCATGACAACACTGAAGAGAGTTAAAAAAAGAAAGGCAAAGAAAAATTAAATCTTCTAGATACTTTGTTATCGCTTCATATGATAGATAGTCACTCTGGTAATAGCTGCAAGTGAATCAGCCTTAATTGTCCATTCTGTAACTTTTACTCTTTGGTCAAAAGCAGGACTTACAGAGGGATTGAGCTATGGAGACTGTACCGCCAGCAGGCTGCAGGGGTTACTTAATTTATAGAGCACGAACCAATGCTTTCTGTAACTCAAGGTAGCTGCTCAAGCCTTGGTAAAAACAAACTCAGCTGCAGTGATTAAGACCAAAAGTGCACCTCACACAGAAACCAAAGAGTAACAGTAATAGCCAGAGCTAGCAAACACCCACGGTGTACCCTTGATACAACCACGCTGATTTCTACAGTCTGCAGAGCTTAGAGACATCCTGAATTGGAGACTGTATCCACATCTCGGCACTGAATAGCCCTCAAGAGGCATATCATCTTCTCCAAATGCATTTAATTGCTTTCTGAATACAGTTATACTTTTGCTTGTTGGCATGTTCAAAAGCTTCATTTGTTACAGGCTAATGAGCTTAATAAGCTGAAGCTCTGTTTATTGAAAGGTTAATGATTACAAACATTTAAACAGTTAAACCAACTCCTTAGCTGGGATTGTAGTTATATAAGAAAAGAACAATTTCAAACCTTCTGGGAAAGCTGCTGAGGCTTCACTAAATTGGGGTAGGATCTGAGCCTTTCCTGATCACTGAATCGCTGTTTATAATGAGGAACTGCAGTTCTCACTTTTTTTTACCTTTCTGTTGTGCAAGGTTTAGGTCACATTAAGTAGCAAGCCACGACCAGATTTTTCACAAGTTGTTTGCACCTCAAGCAGGTTTAGCAGCTCTTTAATATTAGTTTGTTAATATTGCATAACTAATTTATCTGCATGAATCATCACTTGAGTTCCTACTATTGATAATTTTGGTCAATCAATCTATCAACAACATAACAGCTCTGTTTACTTCTTGCAATGTATTTTTGACTACTTATTGCACAGTGCTTTAATCAGAAGTCATATGACTGTTTTGTAGCTGCAAATGGAGCTTTGCACTGTAATACTTGAAAAAAAAAAACATTAAAAACTAGAATGAGGAACCCACTTTGCATTGGATGGTAACTGAAAAGGCATTACCTTTTGGAAAAAAAAGTTAAAGATCATTGGTGATAATGTCACCTTCAGAGGATTAAGGACTTTCCATCTCCAGGTGTCTTAGCATTAAATAAAAAAAAAGGAAAGGAGTTTCAAAAGAGCATTTTGTATAGTTTTCTTCCCAGAGATGTTGGCTTCATGCAGTGCCCAAGTGAGCTGACGAGTGAAATGAAGACAAATGATAGTATAATAATTCCAGAAATGGCTTTATCATGATGTCTTCATAAGAAAGAACTTGTTCTTTTATATAATGACTTTCCTGTTGGCTGTTAGAGCCTACATATTACTGAAATGCTGGATCTCCTGACTCCCTGTCTCTCCTTCCTGAACTGGCCAACAAAAGCATATAAATAAAGGCTTCTTCAGTCTAAGCTGCAACATGACTTCATTAGGCACATTGTTTTACCAACACAGAACTTTTAGATTTGTCTAACTAAATGAATGGCCTATAAAGGCTCTCTTGGAAAGCACACTGAACTCAGAGACTCAGATCCACTTAGATGGGTTCTAAATCAGACCTGAAATGAGACCTGTCTCAAATCACCAGTTGACAAAGATCCAGGATGGTGGTTTTATTTGGGAGAAGCTGTAAAACAGGAGTAAAATGAGTGGGAGTAAAGCAGTGGATAAAGAAAGATAATTTAGGCTGGTAATTGAGAAGAAGCTGCTAATCAACAGAGCTCTTCTCTGTTGGTCTGGAAAGGCATTGAAGAATTAGCAAAAAGACAAAATCTAACTGATTTCAGGATTAACATTAACAACATTATGTAAGAGTTTCTGTGATTCTTCACTTCAGAAAGCTTTTTCTGTTCCTACAGCATTTCACTTGCATTATTCTGCATGCACGTGGTTTGAAAGGTCTGGGATTTTTTCTGCATGTAAATGAGTACAGAGAGGAGGGAAGGGGGTTGTTTTGCTTTTAAAAGTCTGTCTTGTTGTTGGTCTTATGTATACTAGAAGTAAAAGTAGTGCTGGAATCTTTTTATCTGTTTCTGTTATGCTTGCTGCTTCTCTCTGATAAGGTAGTTTTCTGATCAAACGTAGCTGATTCCAGGATGTGAAGGAAGCACAGAATTACAGATGCACAGATTCCTGGGAACTGATAAGCACCAGTTCAGTTCCCTTCTTCATTCTTTTCACTATGGTCATGTGCAAGTCACAGAAGTCTTTCTGTATCTTAGCCTAACCCTACCCAGCGAGAACTAAAACCTGCAGACATGGCCCCTTCCAATATGTGACCATGGGAAGCTCCAGGACAACTCAAGGCACCTATAATCTATAGAAACGGAAAATCTGAGGCTAAATCACCACAGTGCAGCTGCCTCCCATTTATCACTCACGTTGAGAGGCCAGAAATATAGCCTCCATAACCATGATTTGTTCATGACACCATGCTCCACCCCAAAGGTCTCTGGTTCGATTTTTCACTGCTAATCAGACTGCAAGGTCAAGAGGCGATTCTCATTTGATTTGTCTCAAGAGAAGTTGCAGAAGGATTTTGGTAAGGGAAAAGATCTACCCACTGAAAGCAAAGGGTTTTTTTCCCCAAATACAGTAGCATGGTAAGGAGCACACCAAGGCTGAACCACTACTTTTAAATCCAGATAAATGGTATTAAAACCTAATCATATTCTGGAAAGAGGGCACTTAAAGAATTGCTCTGAAGGATCCAGCAAGCAAAGAGAAAGATGGGAAGAAACATGGGGAATATTAGCCCTTAAAAGAATGAAAAGCCTAAAAGGGTATCTCTGTTTCTTCCAGCTACGAACAGAGAGGAAGCTGTCTAATCTTGCAAAGAAGTAAAGCCTGAAATATCCTGAGAAACAATGCTGCCTTTTTAGTGCACACTTCTAGCAGATAGCCAAAGGCAACAGAAGAAACAGTGAAAGGGAACAGCAGAAAGCAGAGATTCAGCAACAGTAGATACCCTAAATGTTAGGGAGCCTGCGGATATGTGGTTTAACCAGACCACTAAGGATTTTTCCACAGTAAAACCTCAGATGCCAAATTAAATGAGTACACACAACATCAAACTGCAGCCATGCTCTTTAGGCACTTATTTTGCCCAGTGCAAATGCAAACTAGCAGGAGTACCCTTAACCCTTGCTGTTGGCAAGCTACATTAAAATGCAAATTCCTCTGCATTTTCTGCAGGCACACCACCACCCATCACTGGAGCATGGCTGTACAAGCCATGAAGCTCAGGCATGTAATAGAGCCATCAATCACAGAAAACCATAATCACTTTACTACATATACTCCCCAGTTCTGGAGAAATGCCCGGTACCACATGGGGCTTAACAAGTGGTCAGTGCTTGAAAGAGATTCATTTTACTGCAGGTTGTCTGTGCCTAACTGCAGAAGAGCATCACAGGTTTTCTCCCAGTTTTCATGCCTGGAAAGCTTCCTTAATGGAAGTCTCTCCAGTATTACTGGGTACAGCAAATTTGACATGCTGATTTTCTTCACACATAGATGAATCTGGAATTTGCTTTAGCACCTGCTGCTCTTTTTTTGTTTAATAATGCCATTTTATACACCTCAGCAGGAATCTTTCTGTATAACACACTTGTTTAAGAATGCATTTTAATTTTACGGTGCTTATCTATCTGCTATTCAGACCATGCAAATATTTTGGATGTTGTCCAATTCAAACCAAGACCATCCATTAAATTATCCTGATTGTGCAAGTATTTCCTACCTCATTTCATATTTCATATTTGTTTCTTTTCATAGCATTTCTATCTACAGCAGATATGAAGAATGAAAAATATCAAAATAAGCCAATAAGAAAGTTAATTCTTTCAATTCTACATATAGCTTTGAGAGCTCATTCAGTTCAGGTTATTTTGAAACACTTGATAGACAAAAAATTAAGCATACTCTGCCAGAAGAAGTAGATGTGATTAAAAAGAAGTGATGTAAATGCAAGTGTTATTTTCCCACTAATCTTGCACTATAGTTTGAAAACTGTCCAAGACTGTCAAACTTTGGCTGTACTAGAACTGAATTGTCTTGGCTGAAATATAACCTTCGCTGCAAAATGGAGATTTGCTGTAGAACAAAAGTTCCCAGTGATGTAGCTTTAAAAGTGAATAAAAAAAAAAAAAAAACTCTTAAGAGAATGGGCTCCTGCACTTGCTGGAGACATAGAGGAGGGCACTGATCCCAGTAGTTCCTGTTTTGACAGTTCTGCGTGGAAAAGACAAGGAAACAGAAATAACTTTTCTTCCTTTTCCATTTGCTGTGGTTTAATATGCAAAGTTGTAAGGATCCACACACCATTTCTGTTCTTATTTATCCCTCATATTTCTTTCCTGTACTTCAATCAGATTCTGTTGGTACTCAAGGAAATACAGGTTTAAATACATAGTATGTATTTGCAACTATTCTGTGTTCAAGAGACTTCTCATTCAACTATTCAGCATGAATGAATGTTAGGTGCCTATTATTTTTTCTTCCTTAATGTTGGAGTTGTGCCATGAGCCATGCCCTCACAAGCAATTTGCACTGACATAAAGTAGCAGTTGAAATTGAACTGTGTCCCTAAGAGGTGGTTCACAGTGTAATGGAGATAGAACAAAAGATGTAATACATTCTGCTTCTCTTTAAGTGAGAAACCTGGGAGTTTCATTTCTTCCAGTTAGGAGATACTTTTCCCAGGGTTCAGAGAGATTGGTCAAGCCTGAGAGAATCTTTAAGAAATATTTCTGCCACTCTCCATTAATAGAAAAGAGGACCTGAGATGACACTGACTTCCAAGGCAGGAAGTCAACTGGAGTATATAAAGTCATATGGAAGTACCTGTAATCTTCTGGATTGAAACTGGGTTGCAGTCTGCAGCTGGGGTTCTTTGGGATGCTTTGAGAGCCCATATTAGTAAGGCAGTTCATGTTGGACAATGTGTTGGAGAAAAGTGGAACACTCATGTCAGACAATGCTCACACCAGTCATTACACTTGCCTCTGATCCAAGACAGCCCAAAACACTGGCTTGTACCTACAATAACCCCATTACTAGAAGATCACCTTGATTCTAGATGGAGGACTCCTCTATAAATTGCACTAGTGGTGATGTGCTGTTTGCAACCTTCACCAGTCTGAAACTGATGCTCATTGATAGAGAAACTTCTGGTGAAATGATGAATATATACGAAGAATCATAGTAAAAATCAGACATTATTTTCCATCACAGCCACCTGTAACTGGCCTGTAACTTATTTTCCTCAAGCTGCATTTCTTATCATTTGCTCTAAGCTTCATCCTTATCAAGACATCACCAAGCAGACCAAAGAAGACTGGGAGAAAAGTAGGTCAGGATGAACACATGATTTAAAGCTCTTACAGGAATACTGCACGTTTCCCTATTTCCCAGCATCACAGACCCCTTATCAGTGTAGACACTCAAGGTCTTTCCCATCTGTCTCAGCTACCAAAGAATTACCTTCATGGAACCACTTGGTTGTTTGTTTTTGGTTGTTGTTTTTTTTTTTTTGCTATAACTGCCTAAGACACCTCTCCAGTTTAAAGTGTTACACACACAAAAAGCCTCTCAAATTGAAAAGACATGAATAAAAGCAACTGCTACTAGACTCAAATACTTCTATGAGGAAATACAGATGTAGCAATCAAACCAGGAGCTATTATGATCACTATTAAGGCTTATTTTAAATGAGATATTTTTCTTGTTTCTGGGGTTTCTGTCCCCACCTCCTCTCCTCCCGGGAATTAATCTGACATTGATACTCATTTTTGCTGAAACAAGCAAACAGTAACAAAAAAAACAAAACAAACAAACAAAAAAAAACACCCCAAACAAGTGACATCTTAATTTAGGAGGAGAGTAATGGTATACATTTAAAAACATGTCATTTTTAGCCATTAAGAGCAGGACTACCGCTGTTCATCAGCAACGCTCAAGTGAAGAATGTCTTCATGGTAATTTTGTTTTTGAGTCAACCATAAATTATTGAGCATGGGAAAGGGTTGGGTGTGTCTAAAATATACTACATAAAATGTTTTTGTTGATTTTCACATCTCTTATTTCTGTTCTTCGTGGAAGCAATTCTCAGGGCAATTGAGACTTAAAGGGCTCCTGAATGACTGTATATAGCCTTCTCTTCTACACTGCTTTGTAATTAATGGAGTTGCTACTTGATTAGATGTCAGGCTCCTGAAACAACCTGCCTCACCATGTTCTCTCTCACATTTGTTTCCCCTTCTTCTCACTAAGAAGAAGGAAACATTTCTTGGCCCTCACATCCACCACATTACTTGACTTCACCCAAATGTATTTCAGCCCCAGAACAGCTTGGATAGCTGCATACAGCTGCCCACCAACACTTTCTTTCCTTTTTGCATTTCCTTATAAGAAGCTTTGGAGCATATACACCACAATCATCAGCCATTCCAGACAGTGACTCAAAAACAGAAATACATGTAAACATTATCTCCACAAACATCTATCAGAGGATGTATGTTAAATTTAAATAGCAGTTAACTTGTTTGCTTTAGAAGAATAGCTACTATTTCTGTGGTTTGACATGAAGAGAAGCTACATTTTAACATGCAAGTTAGCAAGAAAAAAAAAAAAAAAAGGCCTTTGTGAATTTCATAGTTTATGCAATTGGTGACTAGAATTGAGTCTATACTTTCCTGCCATCTCCTGCTCAGGTATATTGCTTCTCTTTTAAGTCCTGTCAATATCCATCCATATCACATACTTGAATGTTTTTGCCAATAACAACTCAGTTTCCTTACTTAAGGAAAAAGAATCAGCTGTCTTATTTTTCAGTTTGTTTTTATCTCAGCTAATATCATTTATGTTGATTCATCTCTCAGACAAAGATCACAATCAAAAATGCACACCTGTTATGCTTTCACTGGGTGTCAGAGACCACAGGGCAAACACCTGAGGTAGCTGAATGCCATTGCCCGCAGCAGACACACGATGCTTCAGAGAAGCTAGCAAGTCATTGTAAATTGTTTGACTTGCTAGAGCTAAGGGCATCTCCTTAGAGTTCTAATGCAGACGATAAACTAAAATTGGTTTTGTTCATAGAAAACAGAGCTGGAATCTGGATTGGACATGAATATACTTGTGTCCACAGAGTTCCCACAGTGTTAAAAAATGTTACTTGGAAGTGGCTTCTTTGTGTAGTCCTCTGTGAATTAGCAAGTTTACTCAGAGCTGTCCCTTTATTACGGAGATATAACTAAAAAAAAAAAAAAAAAAAAAAAAAAAAAAAAAAAAAAAATTTCTTATCAGGCCCAGAACACACCACATTCTTCACTTTTATTCCTACACGTAGAATATGTTGTACCTGTTGAATTAACCACAAGTACAGTTTATCCCTTGTCACCTGCTCCAAATCCCACTTGTGTCTCCAAATGAATGTGGGGAAAAAACAACACCACCACAATTCACTGAGTTTCCTCCCCAACACATTCTGGCACTCATTAATTCTGAAGTGACACTTTCCAAACAGAAGTCTCAAAACATGCAACGCTGACCTCCGCCAGAGGCTGGGTTGGTTCAAACGCAAATAAACACACAAAGGGAAAACAAGACAATGAAATAAAATACAGTGCTGAGATATGGGTTAGCTCTAGCTGTTCTTAAGGAAACTTTCTTGTTGTTTCAAGTTTTTAAAGTCTCTTCACAGTAAAATTTCATTCTTGCCCTCTTGTAGTGGTCTGCCCCACTGATATGCAGTATTTTGTAATGTTTTTGTTCTCCTTTTCACTTGCTTGTATCTTTAGACAAAGAAGGATATTTGTCTATAAATCTGTATGCTCCCTGTGCACAGCAGACCAGCATCTCCCCACTGCAGCTGGGTCTAGAGGACAGAGACAAAGGCAGTGATTTGTTGCTTTTTTTTTTTTTTTTTAATGTGCTATCCTTATTATCATCTTGGTGTGAAACCTCCCCATTTTTCACCTAACATCTCCCCTCAATTGCTGCCAAAAACAAAGACTGATCAGTCTTAGATTGAAAATTAGATGAACATCTGAATACACTTCATGTGGGCACATGCCTTCAAGGACACAAGCGGAGAAAATAGGATATTACTTCCCATTAACTTTCCTCCAGGCAACATAAGGAAAAGGACAAGATGAGGAGAGGATATTTCCCTTGATTTCTCTTTGTTTTTCCCCCTCAATGTTTCCTCTCTACTCTTAAGCTTTTCAAACATGCCCTTTTGTCACTTTTGTCTTTCATTCCCCTTCTAGTCCTTTGCTCTCTCCCTACTTCCAGCCTGCAATTACATACACACACAGTCCTGTCCTTCATTTGTCCCTTCCTCAGTCCCCAAATTTCGCAGGTTTAGAAGTTTCTAACTTCCCTACAGTCCCACCCCTGGCCTTCAGATCCTTCTCTTCTCCATTCCACTGACTATCAGCTTCCCAATTAGAATTGCAGACTTAGGGAATATGTGTAGTTGCCATGATGATTCAGACCAAAAGAAGAAACTAGTTCACAGAGAAACTTACTCTAACCACAAACAGAAAGACCTGAAATGCATGAAGATGGAGCTGAGATCATTTATTAATGTCTGAAAAAGCATTGAGAGATACTGAATAAGGAATGATTTGGTATAGTACGAAATGCTTAACATGGCTTGAATCCTGGGCTTCTGCATTAGAAGCTTCTGCTCCAGGTATACTGAAAAGACTCTGAAAATAATTGCTCAAGAATAAAGAAACTTTGCAAGGGTATCTAACCATGCCTAAACAGGATGCAATGCAACTGAGTTTCAGATTTATTGTATTCAGTAGGTTCGCACATAAAAGACTTCCATCACTCAGCTGAGTTCAGACAGGCAACCATGGAACATTATTCTAATAAGAAATAAAGAAGAGATACAACACTCCATCCCCTGGATGGAAAGAAAATCCTAAATTCTTCCTGTGACACTGAGATATTGATCTCAATTACAGATGCAAACAACATTGTGGTGGAAGGACAAAATCCATTTTAACATCTGCTTATTGAGGAAACCACAGAGCAAAAAGAAATCGGAAGGAAAAGAAAAATAATTTTCCTTGTAATTAATACCAGGAAATACAATGGGGTATAGTGCTGATCTAAGATTTTAGATAATCTCTTTTTTAAGTGTAGTATTTTAAGCATTTTGCAAAGGATTAATCGGATAAAATTAGTAAAAGTAAAGCAATAAACTCTTTAAAGTGAAGTCTAATTCAGAGTACATTGAGTAAGTGAGACAGTGTGACATCTTGATCCATTTCCTAGGAAGTTCACCCCTTTTGAATAATGTTCCTTTTTGGAGAATATATTCCTCACAATGCATTGACTGCCCTCTTGAAGAGGGTAAAGTTTCAGAGTCATGGTTTGCGAAGATCATCCCTGTTGTGGACCAGAAAATGCAGAGGAAAACAGCACTATGCAGGCACTGAATAATCTGTAGGACAAGGCAGAAACACACTCCAAGGTACTTTGTTTATTTGGATGGAGGATTGTTTGGGTGGGCACTTTATCAAAATAGTCTTATACAAATTGATTTTATATCAATTCTTTTTTTCCCCTGCTAGATATGCTCCCATTGTGTGGGAATACCCAGTTCCATTTAAAACTGAGATCTTTCTGCTCAAAACACAAAAAACAAACACAAATTAATGCCATAATTGTCTATTGCAGAGAGTCTTGTTTGGGCCTCTTGCCAAGTGAGGAGAAAATTCAGGGTCTGGATTAATTGGAATCTCAGAGGTAAAATGAAACAGAAAAGTAGAAAAGACTAATACATGGGGATACAATAGGAAAAGAATTTGCAACCACGTGAATAACTCTCTGTTCTGGATGTTAAAGAACTGCTGCTAGGGTTTCAAAGAGTTTGTCAGGTAGACGTATCTGATCTTTGGCTGCCAACTGTGATCTAACACTTTGTGCTCTTGAAGGTGGAACTGAGATTTTTATTTTTTTTTTCCAGATAGTTTCACAAAGAAGTGTTATTATTGTTCTCTTCCCTTTCAGAAAATACAAGGCTGCAATATTTCAAGTACCTACAAATTCTGCATAAAAGTTAAAAGGAGTTAATTTTTAAAGAGAGGGGAAAAAATGAAAAGAATATGGAGAAAAGAATCAAAAGTTCTTGTTGTGTTGCCAAACTGATTCTTGTTGACAAAACAAAGGTGCAGCAGAGTATGCAGCCTAGCAGTGGGAGATTTCAGCACTTCCCTCCCTCCAGTCATTACTAAAATAAATCATTTTTCTGCATATATTGGGGGAAAAAAAACAAAACAAAAAAAAACAAGCTTCATTGTTGTTCCATTGCATGTTGTGTTATTACAGCTGTCATGACCCATTTTCAAGCCAGCAGGTTGCTCACAGCATGACTGTGCAGAGGCCTCTGTTGGATGGTGCAGAGCCAGAAATATCCTCTAAAATGGTATATTCCTTTCTTGCTGCAAAGAAACATTGGCACAAAAGCACTGAAAGAGAGATGCCCAATTGGCTTTGCTAAGCAGTCTCCTGGTTCCTTGCCTTTTCTCACCAAGGAAAAAACTCCCCCTAGTGATTTTTGAAGTAATCTGAGGGAATTAATCATTAAGGGTTTGCTCCTTGATTTTGGTTTAGGCAGAGGAATTCAGCTGCAAATTACACTTCTCTGTTCCACTTTGAGGAAGTAGGAACTGTATGTTGAAGCAAAGAAAATTCAGCTGGACTTAAAAAGGGGATGGAGGCTGAGAAGAGGGAAAGCACCTCAATATCCACTAACCAGCAGAAGGAACTGACCCTCCGCACCTGAGCACTTGCCCACCTCACAGCTTCTCAATGGGCCACAGGGCTTCTGCCAGCTGCCACCAGAACCCTACAGGCTCCCTGTGTCCCTGTTTCCAGCCATCAAAGCCACCCATCCCACTTATGCCAGTGAGTCAGCCAAATAATAAAAAAAGAGTGGGATTCCCCAAGTTCCCATCGAAAAATACCTTGTTATCTTTTGTGCCAACTTGATAAAGGATATGGTTCCAAAATATCTATAAATAGGGATCTTCAGGCATGTCACACTATGAAATGAAGCTTAACACCTTCAGAAAGATAAATGGATCAGCAGAAATCTCAGTGAGATGTTAAAAATTTGACAGGCTAGCCCTACATATTATTTTCATCTTTAAGTGGGAAAATGATTCATTGACTGAATCTTAAGATCTTCTACAAATATCTTCCTCGGAGGAAAAAAAAGAGAGCTCTGTCACTACTCCCCCATACCACTGGTGGCTGTAATTGTGGAGCACCTTAGTAGGTGGCAAATTTGCATGTTCCCCTCCCCCCAAAAAAGTAAGAGAAAGACTAAGACCAAGGCAACAGCCTCAGAAACAGCTTGCTAGGGGATGACTGCCATGGACTCCCAGTCTATGCCATGCATATTTCAAATTCATCAATATTTTCTTTTAAAGAGGCACCAGTGTGGGAGGACTGAAAGAAAGAGGAAATAAACAGGCTGTGTTAGTTTGCATGGCTTCCTGGAGAGTGCTAAATTGCTCAAATGCTGCTGGGGCCTCAGCTGAACACACAGCTCAGGGGAACCAGCACAGCCTGTCTCTCTGATAGCCTCTCCATGGGTATAAAGCACCCTACTTATAAATACAAGGCAGCTGTATCAGGACTTGCTAGTCCAGTACAGTGTAATCCTCAGGGGCTTTTTATTTTATATGCCATCTCTTTGAGATGGAGAATTATTAGAGAATCATTAAAGTTGGAAAGGACTTTTAAAGGAGCTTGGATCTTCTAGTTTTGTGTTAAGTTTGAGCCACCTGAACTACCACAGGGACAAGAGCCTAAAAGAGCCAGTGTCAGAGTTACAGGAAGCTGAGCTGGTGGCTGCAGTCTGTGCACATGACAGTCATGGCAAAAGCCTTTAGGTGTATCAGTCCTTAGTTATGCAAAATGAGAAGATTAGAGCCTGCCAAATAACTTATCTGAAGCTCTCTAAGGAGGCTGAGCAAGAATATCTACTGAGAAAGGCCTACCCTACGGTCCAATTCTGCTGCTCATTGAAAGCAAACTTCTTCCCTTTTCTTACATCTCTCTTAACTGAACTTCATTTTGGTATCTGTAGAAGATAAAGCCATGCCCCACAAGAAGTAGATGGAAGGTCTGTGGAACAAATAGATTTATTTTTTTTCCCTGATGGTCCTGAAAGGAAACCTAGAATAGTGATATATCTCTAAAGGAAGGATGTGATCCTACTGGGTATATTCCTGTCAGTATTAAGTTGCTTGGAAACTCGAACTGTTCCCAGAAGAAATCTCTTGTGCCCACCTTCTGGACAGCAAGCAAGAAAAGCTATAGCCTATAAAACAAAGCACCATTTGCTTCTATTCTGCTTTATTTCCTATTATGTCTTATCTGAGCAGAACTTGTGAAACAACTCCTCACATGCCTACAGTACACTTAGAATTTTCTTCCTGCTTGTGCTTGCTAACAAATATTAGGCCTGTGAAGCAGATTCTCAAAACCTTATTGCTCTGCTCTGGGGGCACCTACAAATCCCACAGCTACCCCAGTACCTTACCTTGTGTAAGCTCTCCCAGTTAATCTAAGCGACAAAGACATGCCATATCAATCAAACCGTGCTTTTAAGCCAGATTGCTTCTTACCACAGCACAGTAAGAATGCATCACCACCTCTCTAGGATACTAAAGCCTTTTAGTGTCTCTCTGCCTGCAGCAGACATTTGGAGCTTGGCTACATCCCAGGTCTTACTGTCAGCTGAACTGGTGATCGGTTGTGATGCACACAGACTGCTGTGTGGCCCTGTGCTTAGATACAATTGCGGGCTGCCAAGGAGAAGCTGGCAGCCTCTTCCGGAGAGGCAGGGTTTCCCCTAGATCTTACTCTATGATTAAGAAGACATGAGATAGCTTCACCTGTGAAAGGCCCAACAGCTCTTCATGCTGTCATTCAAAACGACACAGAAGTGATTACTACTAAAATATTTCCTGAGGTTTTCCACTGGACACCAGCACTTCAATGGATACTTTTGTGATCCAAACAAAAGTGGTGGTTACTGTATAACTGATGTGACATGCAGTGGAAAGGTGTATTAGAAACATTGTAAGAAAGGTTTAAAAGTTTCACAATCAACAGCAGCCAGCCCCCTACTTTGAGTAAAGCTGTAAAAACATCTGGTTGCAAGTGTGTAATTTCATTGGAAAGAAGAATTTATGATCGACAGAAATCAAAGCTGTTCTGATGAAAGATGTTGAGTTTGTGTCAGATAAAGGCTCGTTTTTTTGGATTTCCATCCAATTTAAGAGGGAAATGTCTATTAATCAAAAAAAGTTAGAGAAAGAATTCTTAACAATCTGTATTTCATCCCTGATGACAAGATTCTTCTCTTTCCTGATGAGCACATCTCAACATCAACTTGTGCTGGAATAAGTTATTCAAAATGATCCACCATATGCAAGTACTACTATGCACTAAAAACTCTACACATCTCTGCACAGACCTGTTCCTGATCAGGCTCCCTGACAGCTGCTTGTCACCTACCACTGCTTCCCAGAACATCCACACAAGCGGTCATTGATCATTTGTGCTACCAACTTACCACAGTGCTGGGGTAGGGAATCTCCCACTGCTTCACAAGAGCTCTCCAGGACTGTGTCTCCAGTAACACGTGTACACACAGAACAACAGGACTCAGGGCACACTAATGCAAAGCTTCCAAAATGAAGATGGAAGTATCCTCTCTGCCTCTAATCTTCAAGAGCACTACTTAAATCCTTCTTGAAATAACTTGCTCAAATGGCTCAATTATTGTGTCACTAGCATGATATGAAAATGATACATTTTACATCATTTACTCTTTTTGTTAGATGATGGTCAGACTATCCTATTATTTTGACTTGTAAAGCTTTCACTCACCCTTTAAGCTTACCCTTTCCACACCCTCTCTCCACTCCCCCAGTATCCCCCAGATAATTATGAAAGCAAGAAAACATACATCCACTTTGTTAGTTTAATTTCTAATCACATTTTCTGCTCTGATTTCATTTTGTTAGTCTCCTTTTACATTTAATTTGGCATCTGACCAATTGAAATGATGCTCTGTTTATGCCTTTCCATAAGCGTCTTTGAATTTGTAACATTTCATTCATGGCTATTTGTTCTTACATTCGGAACATGTAAAGTTTGCCTGCCTTGTAAGTTCCAAATGAGAATAGTATAAATGCCTGGAGACTACTTAAATCTTGAATGTACATTTGAATTTAAAAAAAAAAGTTTAAGAAAGAGGTACACATAATGTTAGACTTCGCATACATCTGAACAAATGAGTTATGAAGGTGCTTAGTGTCTAACATATGGGGAAGAACATTTCCTCCACTCAATGAGGTTTAGGAAAGGGAGCATCAGTATATGCCCATATATGTTTGTGTATTTGTTTGTTACCCCCCCTCAACCCTCCAACAAGGATCATCATTTCCCCTACAAACACAGTGCTGTCACAAGCATGTCTATCATCTGACAATGGAAACAAAACTACCAAATAATCTATTATGAAACTAGGTAGCCATTACAGTCCCTACTGATATCAAAGTATACACAAGCAGGCATCCTGTCCACAAATAAGCAAAACTGCTTCTGACAGATACTTCGAAACACTTGACAAAATACTCACAGATAAGCCAATAGTCAAATACAGAAAGAGGAGTTAAACTCACCCAAGTAGCAAAGAGGCTCTCTAGCTATACGATGCTCCATCTCAGGAAGCAGCCCAGATCAAAGAGATGCTCTCTTTTCTGTGACTGGCCTTTATACAAGCCCAGGGGAGGCTCCACCGTGGGTTCTCTCCCTCTGGTCACACGGGGAGCACAGGTGCAAACAGTTTGCCTGTGCTCCCTGGGCCAGACACACCCCTTCACCAGGTGCTCAATCACCAGTTCAGGACCTGACCTAACAGTTCCCCAACAGTAAGAAATCCAGAATTCCTCCAATTGTGAAAAATGTCCTCATGTGAAAGTGATTTCATTAAATCTGGGGGAAGTAAGAAACCAGCGCATAGGCAGGCTTAGATCTAAAATGCTAGATCTGAAGCTGGGAAAACTGAGAATGTTAGAAATCGAAGCTTCTGAAATATACTCTGGATGGTTGTTCTGAGCTATTGTACAGACAGCATGACTCAGTCATAGTAGTAGTGGTGTAAAAATACTTCTGCTTTCATATAGACTAATATGAGAATTAGACAGTGTTTGTTAATCACACGTTCTCTTAGTTTCTTGAGATGTTTTTTTTACTACTTTTACTTGTTGTCATTCATATTTTAATGCTATACAATCTATCTCCAGGCTTGCACACAAAATTCCTCATTTCCAATCCTGAACTATCTTGTTCCAGCTACAGTGGAAACTGATTACATCACAGCCTGTCACCTTCAAAAAATCACCTAACTCTGTCCTTGACTTTAAGAACATTTGACAGTGAAGAGATCTATCATTATAGTCCTCTCTTACTTTTTGGAATTAAATAGACCTAATTTCTATTGCCTTTCTCTATAGGTCATGATTCCTCAACCTCTTATTACCCATGTTGCGTTCCTTTGGACTTTCTCCATTTTGTCTAAATGTCTGTTAATGTAGGTTGTCTAAAATTATACCCTACTACAAGACCTCATGAGGGCACTGAAATAATTGCATCCTAGGTCTTACAAATTCAGCAACAGGGGGAAGGAAAGGTTCAGTGAAGGTTATTTAGAACAGAGACACCATCTTCCCTGAGCTTCAAATTGGTGGTGACCAAGAGCCTATTTTGGAAATCGGTCTACATTTGTAACAGCAGCACGCTACTGAATCTTATTCATCTTGTGGCCTACAAAAATCCTCAGAGCCTTATCTGCAGCCTGGCTGCACAGCCAGCTCCTTCTCACTGCACTTTACTGAGTTGGCTTTTTTCTTTCTCCCTGGGATACCTTGCACATATCTGTTCTGAATTTAATCTGATTAATTATCGTCTGGCTCCCTCCTTTATAAGCACTATCAACCGAAGACAGAGAAATGAGCTTCCTCTTCCCCTAGGGCAATTGTTTCCCTGTTGAACATTTGACATATCTTTCCAAACCTCAATTGTGCACACAGCAATGGTCCCAGAAAATGGAACCTTTTTAACAGGATCAATAAGTGTGTTGTGTAATTAAGATGTGGAAAATGAAGATCTGCAGGTCTGTCCATCTGTTTTGACTTCTCTGGCTGGTACAAGTGTCCCACAGCAAGCCTATGTTTAATAATGGGATGTGGTCTCTGGACTGTCAGTGCTTGTATCCGTCTGTTTGGAGGGCATGGTGCCCACTGTGTGTTGCTGAGGCACTTGGCAATGCTTTGGGCACAGAGAGGTTTGTGTGGGCAGACCACACAAGCTGGCTGGCTTGCATCTGTTCTGGATTTCCCCCTGCTGCATTCACTGGCTATGCCAGCACAGCTGCCACTTGTCTGGTGTTTACCTCTTGTCCATGAAAAGACAAGGAAAAGCAACAAGGAGAGCTTGTGGTTACTGGTTTCCTTTGGCTGTGCTACTGGGTACTCCGGAAGGTAAGTTAAACCCAAAAGCACTCTCTATAAAAGCACCAGTGCTGTACCGGGTTTGAAAGTAGGGCTGGCTGTGGAGAGAGGTGACAGCAGCAGCTACACAGCTGTCATCCCTCAAGGATGAGACCCACATGGTCCTGTTGCCCTAATAAATGGAAAGTACATCCCAAGGGCCTCTTTCCTGATCCAACCTCTGCTCTAACTTTATTATTAATAATTTGATTTTGTGTTCTGAAATGTCAGTACTGATGTTCTTGAAAATGCAAGAATGACCAAAAGAGATCATTAAACAGGGTCCTCAACCTGATATCTTTTCTCTATCCTGTTGCTCACACATTAATACTGTTCTGGATACTGTTGGTCAAAATGTCTTTCAGTGGTTGGCAGCACAGGCATTCCCTGGTCCAGGAGTGTTATCATCATATTTCATAGCTTTTAAGGGATTTCTACGCACAGATATTTATGTTTACATTTCAACCTGTGTGAATCTGAGCATCCATTCCAATGAGAAAGTGTTCTACCATAGAAGTACCTCATGCCTGAAGAATGATTGTAATACACTGATATTCCAAACAGAGTCAAAAATACCTTGGTTCACTTTGTGAAGCAAAGCTGTTTCCTTCACTCATCCCTCAACAGACATGAAACTGGTGATCAGGCCCGGGCAAGGAAAATGAGTGTTCAATTCCAGGCAGGCTAAAGGAGACTAAAGAATAAAGTCTTGAGATTTTTGGACAGTAATTCAACCCTTTTGTTGGAAAGGCTAAAGCTTTTATCACTGCTTTTTCCAGAAAGCTGAAAAGGGTGCTTTTTTTCTGCAGTCATAGTATGGGTCTAACTGATATAATCGGCAACCCACTTAGCTGAAGGAATCTCTCCCTGCGCCATGATTAAAATAATAACTACAATGATTGATTATTTGTACTGCAGTGCTACCTTAGAGCCCCAGCTGTGCACCCAGTGAAATGAGAGCTGTACAAGCACAGAATAATAAGCCAAAGAACTCTTTTAAAAGTATGTAATCACTACTGGTGTTGTTCCAGAAACACTTCAAGTTTCCTTCTGCAGCTACAGGGCTGTTCTCTTGAAGGTTTCATATACTTGTATTAAGAGCTAGTCCTTGTTCTCACACCTTGCCTTTATTAGAATTGAGGTATTTGCAGAAGGTTGAAAAGCCTTGTGTCAGAATCTGACACTGACATCTTTTTTGGCTTATTGATACCTACATGCTAATTGATTCTGCTATGTCCACATATGCAAGGAGAAACTAGGAACTGCCTTCAGAAGAAAAATTAATTTAGAGATGGGAAAAAAAAAAAAAAAAAAAAAAAAAAAAAAAAGTATTTATTATAGAACTTTTGTATTATTTCTAGGCTGGAAGGGATGTAATATAAGCACAAAAAAATGAGAGATTTTTGACAGCCTAGTTACTGTATTTCTCCACATACACTGAATGAGTTAAAGGTCTCTCTGACAGAAGGCCAGGATGGCAGGTGAGATGACTCAGGCGTCTGGCATAGCTACATCATAAAAATTAGACTCAGTCTCAAAGCTTAGTTCTAATGCCTTTAAATTTTACTGTGATAAAGATGGTAGGATTTGAAAAAGAGATAAGAATGAGAAATGAATTTGAATTTGCTAAAGGGCTTTTACCTTTGTCTATTTTTTAATGGCCTAATTTGAATGACAGCTGAGCCATGAAGCTCAGCCTGTGCTTACCTAGGAACTACTACATCCATCACAGCTGTTCATTTTTGTTTGTTTAAAGTAGAAATTCATTTAGGTTGTTTGTTTAAGGTAGAAAATACTGATCTTGGAGTTAGCTAATAAAAAATCTGAGCAATCTTCAATATTTTGAGGTTTAGAGTAAAAAGGAGGAGATAAAATGAAAATGCGAAGGACAGCATCTGAAAAATTCTTAGTGTAGTGGTTGCAAAAGATAGTGTTATCTGAACTGCAAAAAGACCCTTCTTTCTGCATGACCAATGTACAATGCAGTGCTGTTGGATCTGTGCTCTCCTGTGAATGACCATGTTTAGAAAACTCCTTCAAGCTCATTCTGGATGGTTAGATCACAGCTTCTCCACTTAGACATGTATTTTGTACTTCATTTGCCCCCCTCTTTGGTTTTCTTCTGTCTTTTTTGTTTTTTGTTTTTGTCAAGTCCTCTTAATTTATCAAAGACTGCATCAATCCAAGATTGACAAAGAAATTTTTATAAGAACTAAACCTAGCAAGCAGCCAACACAGGCAGCTCCAAAACCTGCCAAAACAAAAGGGACGTACTTGGAGTTTGGGAGTTTGTTTTTATAGATTAGGGTAAATGTTTTCCATTAAAGTTTCCAAATAGGAATCCAGAAAACAAGGAGAGATAATAATAGAATAAATAAATAAATAAATAAAAATGCAATTGCATTCTGTATTTCTTGGAATAGAAGCAATTTCAGTTATTGTAGTGATTAAATTCTCTCCTGAGGTCCACACAGAAATGCCAGAGATTTAGCCAAGGACAGTGCCAAAAAAACCTATTACGACACAATGTATGTCTTCACCTTTTCTCCCCGTCCTTCCAAGGCTACTGTCAATGGTATACAAAAGATGTCCATGGGGGAAAAGTGAGGGCTAAGGCAGGCAAGGGCACTGGGTTCCTTATTACTGTAAAATCTGGTTGTTCAATTCTTTGAAAACTGTCCACTGAAGGATCTGTCTTTCTTGGATTTAGCTGTCATTTACAAGTGTCTCCCATTTCACTTCTATGAATAATTCGTCATCTGCAGATGGAGCCCAAGCCATCCATCACAAATATCAAGCTATTGAAAGCCAGACGCTGGTCCAACAGCTTCAAGCCTACATGCTCCAACCGGAGAGGCATTAAACACCTGGTAAGAATATGATGAATATGAAATCTTCACTTCAAAAATATTCCGTAACAGGGATTTCAAATGTATTCCTTTCTCTCATAAATTCATTTGATGAATGTATTCATGGAAAGCTGGAGATAAAATGTAGAAGCAGATAAAGAGATTTGCGCTCAAGTCTCTGGATGCCACAGATCTTGATAGAGTTACCATAATCTTACTGCATCCCATTAAGTAAACCAGTTCAACTATTTTGTGCCTCAGAAATTTCTACTTTGAAGGCGAACGCATAATAAGGTAAGGATATTCGGATGAACACTTCATTGTTGTTTCTGTATTTCATATTTGGTAAGTAAATCCAGCCAGGTGAGGAACTTTCCATCAACATGAACTTTCCAATTAGATTTTTAAGGAGAAAAAAACAAAAAACAAACAAAAACAAACAAACAAAAAAAACCTAACAAACCAACCTAATAATACAAATTCTGAATGAAAATGTGGTAAAGAAATTGATGTCCACTTCTAAGTATACTTGGAAAGGCTAGTTATTCCAGGAAGATGAATCACAAAATTTGTTAGTGTTCTGAACTCTCTAAAATACTGGCCTAAAATACTAAGATGAGGACATTTTGAGTCTCTGTGACAACTCAGCATTGAGTGACAGAAGCTTTTCCATCTCTCATAACAGTTCTAAATGAATCCTCAAAATGCGTGGAAGCCTCTGCTCCCCAGAAGCTCCCACATCCAGTAGAACTACCAGGCTTGAAATGTTTCCTGGTTCACTAGATGTACTTATTCCCACCCACGTCCTTCCTATAACCCACTTTTGTTGTTATAGTTCTACTTGTCAGCCTGCCAAAAGAAGGACACTGGAAAGGTAAAAATGAATCAAGAATGTCTTATGGACAAGAGGATAGTATAGTTGAAAGTGACATATGTATTTCAATGTATTTATTCCATGCCAGAGTAGGTAAAATAGTACTAAAAGATTTTTTTCTAACTGTATTCTATTCAATATTTATGGGCTTTCACTGAGACCATAAGCAAAATGCCACTGTAACACTGATTCCCTGTTTGATTAGACCATCCTGCTCTAAAGCTTAACTGAAAGCACAAAGGGGCATTGGCTAATGGCAGTACTCTGATAAGACTGATAAGTAAGAGTTTCCTGATCCAGTCCCCGCTCATATCCCTTTCCCTGAAAACCAATTACTAATTGGGATGAATAGTCACAGCTTTGCTTGCCTTTCTGACATTTTGCATCAAGTGCAGTCAGCCTACAAGGGTCAACTCCCACGGTCAAGCCAGAGACCTGGGACCTCTTGTCTACATATTTTTATTGCATTATAAAGTGTCAGAAAAAAAAGTTTGATTTTGAGATTGGTCCAATTCCTCAGCAATAACCTGGACATTTCACCCCCTGCTGCATTTTGCCTGTACCAAATTCTGAACAAAGAGGTGAGATATAGTGGGTTTACATGAGAATCTAAGAGAAAGAAGAGGAGCATATGCGAACTACGGACCAATGGAAAACCGCAGGAGCAGGACTATATGGAGAAGTGCTTGGGATATGCCAGACCAAATGACAAAACCAGCAGATGAAGCAAGTAAATGAAGGTTTGAATCCCAGTCTTACTCTCAGTGTGGCTTTTGGCAAACCACGTTGCTAAACAAAGCTGGAGTTGCTAGAATATATCAGTCATTCTGCATGAATTTGGTGGGGTCTTTCTCACTCAGATTAGTCACTGCTTTTGCCGTGCAGACCCATACTTAGTCTTATCTGAGTGCTGTTTCAGTAAGCACAACACAGCCAACACAGCCCTTGCTGGAAACAGAGTGCATAGGTGTAGAGATGTTAGAGAAAAACAGGAGAAGGTAGTCCAGAGGTGGTGCTCCAGAACTGTCATGAAAGATTTAATCTCCATGTTTCCTTTTCTATTATTGCTATTATTCTCTTCGAGTGTTCTAATGACAGGGTAAATTAAAAAGAATGGGGTGTTTTAAAAACAGAGTCATTAACAAAATTAAACTTTGCTTGTTTAAAATACTGTGCAACAACTGTGAAAGCTTCCACCACCCTTGTTTACATCCAGCATAGATTTATTGGCAGCTCTCTTCTCATTATTGAAGCTGTACTCAATTTTACCAACAACAATGTATTGTGATTGGAGTGAATTGAATTTTCTTTTCCATTCAAAAATTATTAAATGCATAACATAGAACTGAATAATAAGGACCCATCCATAAATATTTTGCCTATGGTTACACAGCATCATGTACCTTCATGACTGCTATATACAGAAAATATCATTTTAGGGACTCAATAGGATTGAACTAAATGGTCACTTCTGCTTAATTATCTTAGGTATTATACTGACATCATAACCTTGAAATAGAATTCCTACTCAGTTCCTAAATGCAGACTCCTGAGGAGAAAAACCTCAATCAAATGTGTAAAATCAATTAAGATTAGTTTATGAGCAACTTGACTTCCTTTTCCTATCCTTTTACAAATATGTTAATGACCCATTCTAAAGTGCAAGCTTTCCAAATCTGGTGGTGAAATCTACAGGCAGGGAGCAGGGGTGATCTGAATCTTGTCAAGATCAGTGAGACCTGTCTATTTGCCTTCAAAATAAATTCCAGCTGTTTCTTGGAGAAGGGTCCAGTTTCCAGAAAGAAATGGCATTTGCCAGGTCAAGCAAATGTGTCCAACACTGCACAGTCTTAAGCATCATGTTACTTTCCATCTCAGTAATGAAAATGCACAAATAAACTAATTAAATGTATCTGGGCTGGGTAAGGGAAAGGAAAAAACAGAACAAGATTCCAAGTCTTGAGACATTAGAATTTCTGTCTGCACACATACCATCACAGTATTAATTCTCCTTTCACTGTCTCCTGCTGTCAAACACAAAAGAGACAAAATGGCAATAAAGTCAGAAAAACCTGGCAAGGAAATGAGGTTGCTCACTTTATTACCCTTGATTGAAAGATAATTATTCTCCTAACATTTACTTACCTTTCATTTATTTGAGAGTGATTACATACAAATAATTGTTAAAAACACCAGGTTTCTAATAATTGTTTTACTTATTGTTATAATTTCTTCTGTAGCATCTCTAAAGCCTGAAGCACACTCCTCCTGACACAAAATCAAACAAACAGCCCTGTTTCTTCCTCTCTTTCAAGTACACTCTCCAAAAGATCATAAGGTTAAAGGTCCCTTAAAGGTCTTAAAGGTCCCTTCCAACTCAAACCATTCTGTGATTCACAGGAAAATGAGCAACAATATGTAGTTTTTTATATATTATGTTGGTTGTCCAACCATATTCCCAGATGGAGAAGCCTGAAGAACCATTTCAGTTTCTTGTTCTCTCAAATGTGAGCCATTTTACTTAACAAATCTACTGATCCACTGTCCCCTGTATTTGCTTCTCACAGTCACACCTAAAGCCCAGAAGATCTTCCTGGTGAGACTGTCCTGTACCACTTAGCTCTTGAGGCAGAGCACTGAACTGTGTAGGAGCATTCATTCAATCGTGGTGGCTGATACAGAAGAAAAGGGGCTTCAGCCTTCCAAATTACAACTTCCATTAAGCAACACCAAGGGTAACATGGTGAAATCATCACTTGGCTATTCACCGATGAATGTTCTGTGAACATTTTTATTTCATTCAATTCTAATGTGAATATCATTGGAAATCCCACACTGAAGTTTCTGCCCTGCTTTAAAATCCACAACTGGAACAAAACCTAAGCATGCCTTCCAAAAGGGAACGGATTGTCTGCCTTCAGATTGTATTCACTCAACTCAGTATTGTTGCATCCTTCTCTTTTTTTGTGGATAACTGTCATTTCTACCAATACCTTTGGCATCTGAGGGCTCTATTTCTTTAAAATAAGATCTAGCACCACTGGGAGTTACAACAGCAAACAACAGCATAATCTCAAAGTGAACATTACCTTCTCATGAAGAAATGTAACCAGCCAACTTTTTCTGGGATTAGAGCATGGTTATGTTTCTTTAGTGGGAAAAATTTTTCTCTGTGGATTTCCGCATGAATGTGTGTTTGGGCAACTTCACAACATATGCAAACATAAATATTCTTCCTTTAAGAAGAACCACAAAGTTGGAGAGTATGAGAGCAGAAAGTACACAGCTGCCTTCTTGGTATGTGTTTACAAATGCAACACAAACTGCCGTTCTCAGTAAGCCAGTCGGTCTCTGAGGACTTACAAGCAGATCTGTTAAAACCAGAACTGCCAATTTTGCAGCTACTTTTTGAATACCACCACATTTTTTAAACAAACTTTATTAGAATTCCGATCCAGTTATGGAGCTGTACAGGGCTTCCTTAACAAGCATACTCTGGCTGGAGGCAATAAATCTGTCTTTGTCACTAATAATGTTTGCATTATTTTAACACTGTTGATACTGTGGGTTCATATGTGGGACTGAAAGCAATCATCTTTCCACCATAACCCACCTGCTCTGCATCCTGAATAGAAAAGACCTTTCCTGTGTGGATGTCAGAACTACAGTGAGGTACACCAGGGAAACTGTCCAGGGACTCCAGTCACATAGTCTGGCATTTGGAAAAGCCCATTGAACTTCAGTGGCTCTTACTGCTTCCATGTGGGGGAAAAAGGTCCTCTGACAACATCATCCAATAGACAGACATGTACTGAATGACTAAAGTGACTCTCATAATTCTGAACATGAAGAAATCCTCAGCTTGGACCAGGTCCAAACAATTTGAAATGTATTTCCCAGGTGTAGTTCAATTGAATCCCTTAAACGCATTTCTTAAATTCATTTTTTTCGTGGGACTTAAGCCATTGCCTAAGGTTCCAGCTCACAATTCTGATTACTGATTTTGTAAGCCTTGAAATCAAGCTATGAACAGTGTATGTTCACAACCATGCTTCTTGATGAACGGAGATTTCTTCTGTAACTTAAAAAGCAAATTGAAGAACTCAAGTACATCCATATTTTCACTTGAAGAAATCCTTTGCTGGCACTTCATACCACTTAAATATTAGGCTACCATGTTTTGATGTCTTGTACATCTACCTGCAATGTACTGAAAAAGGGAAGAATTTCATCAGTGGGTGGACATTTCCACCTGACAGCTGTGCTGATTTCAGTGACAGAGGTTAGATTAAGTGATATTGCAGTGTCTGCCATGTATCATCTCAAACTGGTGAGGACTGCTGCAACACACCTGTGAGGTATCACCATCTAGATGAGTCACAGCATCACGAAACATGAGCACTGTCCAATTCAGCTGTTACCTTATTGGTGGCTTCCCTCAGTCCACTGGCTTGGAAACGACTTAGAGCTAAAAGACCTGATGAGTCAGAAATGATCTTTTGATATATCTGAAAACTGAAAGAACATTATTTTGTGTTCAGTATCTTGTTTCCCAGACAGATGCTCTGCTTTGTTTTCTCATACTCTCAAAACAAGACTGTTGTAGTTGTGCCAAAATTTAAAGATGAAGCCTGCCTGGGGGCAGCTCCATCATTTAGATTCTTCCCACTGAAGGAAAATGTTGATTCATTGCTGTTTTCATTAAATGCACATAATTTTTAAAGTAATAAACATTTGATCTCTGAAGTTGGCATGGGAGCTTCCAGAGTCCAACTCTAACCTTGTTTTCATATTTTTCTTCTGTAGAAAGCAGTGTTTTTTTCTCCTTTAAGATGGAAAGATTAACTTATTTTTGAAGCAAACAGTTAGCACTTGTGCTAACACCTCAGAGAGGACAGAATGACTGCAGTCATAAGCACAGGCTGTATGGCTGCTCCTTCTGCCACTGCTGTTCCAAATAATAAACACTGATAAGAGTGAATCTAATTCTTTTGTTTATGTGAGTCATTAAAAACTGTTACCTTTTTCCTCCCCAGTCTTATTCCTTAACAAGACTGAATTGGAATGTGTAGATTCACAGGGGCTTCCTGTAGTAGGTGCTCTCCCAGACTGAACCCAAGTTTCCTATTTTCAATACGGGTGTCCACACTGTACTAGTCTACAATAGGAGAACCACTGTCAAGTCCCTTTGGTTACTTCTGCTATTAGATGTAATGTTTAGTGACTGATCAGTAGCTTTAGATTTCACATGCAGGATTTAAGCACTGTCAAGCTTACAGGCAGATAATACTGAGGACCAACAAATATTCAATGCTGGAAAAAACTATGCATGCCTCATCTGGGGATTTCAAAAGTTGCCACTGTTGATGAAATAGTAGTGTCCCATTGAGGACACTGGAGATGCATGAATTTACATTGAATCTCTGACATAACATCTTGGATCTGGAATTGGGAGTAAAGGCTTCTGACTTCAGGAGAGTCTTTTTTTTACTATACATGTAACAACACTACTGAAGAATAGATTCAGCATTTGAAAGAACTCCACAGCAGGGAGGAGAGAGGGAAAGAGTGGGAACAAAAATAATGGTGTTGACTACTGTTTTGAGTCTGTAACAATTAATTACATAGAGCTTACTTAAATTTCCTTATGCTCAAATCATGAAATTGTAATTCCACTACCTATGATGTAAAAATGTGAAGAATTCATGTTGCGTTTGTAAACATTTCCAACTGTTATTCTTAATCAAAGGTCCACTGGAGCTCAATGCTCCATGTGGTTGTTGTGGCTAAAACATACAAATTTCAAACCACTTGTGGGCAAAATGGTAGTGCAATAAACTTTGCTATCTGTAAGATCCTCTTCATTGTTGTGATCTCTCCATGGACCAAATATTCAATATTTAAATGTGGGTCAAGTCTTGAGCTTGGGATCAGCACCCTAGACCTGTCAGTTCAGCAGAGTGAATGAGAAACAGTTTTGGATTGATAGTGACCTAAACTGTCACCTTGTGATATGGCTGTACATATCCTCTTCCTGGCCACATGAAGGGAAGCATCATACGCAAAGAATACGTCCTTGTCCTGTGGCTCACGTGCATGAAGACAGGTTAATTGAAATTTCATCCTTTAGAACCAATGTGACAGTATTATTTTTCTGAACGTAGTAGTGAGGCCTCTAGCAAGATCAGACTTGACTCAAGCAGAAAGAAAACCCCCCAAATAAACTCTTAGAAAGCAAATCTTTCTTGCTGCTTTCTTTGAACTGCACAAACTGTATTTCTCCTTCCCATTTTAGACCAGAGAGAGTCAAAAGCTCAGGGATGTAATCTCTCCCTGTTGCAATGACTAAATATGTCCCAAATACAGTTACAAGGCTCCATGTGTCTCATCTGTGACAGTGCACCTCCAATTGAAATCACTGACAGTCCAGATGACAATACAAGCTTCCAAGAGACTGACTGACCAAAGTCCATTAATCACAAACTAGTTTTGATTAATATTTAAGGGCTTTTCAGAGTGGCACCAGGTACTCTCCAGATGTGTCAAATGTAAAAAAGATTGCTCCCTTTGGGAACTTGAAAGCAATAATCAGCTACCTTTATGCAAAGGAAGAAGACTGCAACTGTAGTACACTGCTTTACATCACTTAACATGACTCATCATGCCAATACATTTTGCATGCTTTGATGGGAAAACTATCTGTAGGGTTCCTTACATGCTTCAAATATTAGCATCATTCTAGGCTCTTGTGATAGAAATACTGCTTGAATTTCCTCAGATGCCTTGGTTTGACAACACAGAAGAATTTTGTTTATACAATTGTAAAAGTAAAAAAGAAAAAGAAAGAAATATCACACACATATCTCTTTGATAGAATGCTTACAATATTTATCCAGGCACTTACTTTTGTCTTAGCAGATACAGTTATATATACCAAAAAAAAAAAAAAACCCAAACAACAACAAATAAAAAAACAACCACTTGTACATTTTCATTTAGTGTCTCAAAAATAACTTGAAATTGTTTTAGAGAGTTCAGCCTGTTATCGCTTCATCATTATTTAATGAGGCAGCAAGATTTGAGCTGATAGTGTTCTAATATAACCAGTAGGGAGGCTGCAACAATTGCCTAATCCAAAGGCCTACCATCAAACAGCATGAAAAGGTTTTCATGACAATTAAGCCTGTCTTTCCAAACAAATCTGACCCAGAGCTCAGTTTCCAGGCAGCGCCTGTCTGCTCTTGTGTCCCTGGCTGGAGCTTACAGTACTGGCTGGAGCCAAGCAATGTCTTCTGCCAAAATACCCAGCCTGAGCCTGGCCAAGCTTCCTGGGATACCATGATATGAAAGATATTACAGAGTTCCCCAGGATGTCTCTAATCTCTGTCCTTTTGTCAGCAGGATAAATACAGCTGGGCTAATGAGAGCCTTTCACTAAATCCTCTCAAAACACCTCTGTCTAGAAGACATAACAGTGATATTACAGGTGGTCTTGCTGTGCTTAACTATTTGGTCATGAGAATTTTGAGGCTTCTCCAGGTCAGAAAGAGAGGTAGGAAAAGATAGTGGTCTTGATTCCCAGTGCAGTGAGTTTCTTTTATCCCATGTTCTGGTATACACACAAAAATGCTGAATTAATATATTTGATACTTTCTAATGCATTATTAGTGAGAAATCTCACAGTGTGGCAGTGAAGAAAATTCAGTTGGTTTGTTTCCTTATCCTAAGAGCTGAATATGCTGTAATAACCAGCAGTGTAACAAAATGTCACATTTACATTCCAGCTCTTTGAAATTCTGTTAAAAAAAAAAAAAAAAGGCAATTGCTTAATAAAATAATAACAATAAAAAAATGGTTTTGTATTAATATCTGTTGCTACAGAGCAGCCTGAATGTCCTAGGTGTGAAATACTTCCTTCTCTAAGACATAACAGCATTGCAGACTATTAATTACACTATGATTAGCTGAGATAGCTTAACTGTAAATCACTGTTGCTTAAATATAGGCTACAAAGAATTAATTGGCAGACTGCCACTTCAGGAAAATGAAATCAAAGCACAGAAATGGTATCAAAGCTGAAGTGTCTATGAAATTCTGGGAGCAGCCTGGAGACGGGTGAATTTGCATGGCAGGTCTACAGGCTCAACTCTTACAGCCAGTTGTGATGGGTGACATCAAGGAAAAAGTCCATCTGACTTTCCCGCCTACTACTTGATACCAGAAAATAACTGCAAAGCAATGCAGATTTCACATCAAAAGATGGCCACTGTCACCAAGCCCGCTCTCTGCTTGATATGAAAGGACATGTTTGGAGCTATAATAAGATATAAGGAAAGCTAAAAGGTCTTTTCTCCAGCCCAGCTTAAAGCTTGTGCCTGCATCAAAACAAACAGGCTTGGGCTGAATTCAGAGATGTTACATCTTACAAGCAGAAATAAACCACAGTTACTGTTTCCGACCAAAGAACTCAAAGTTTCTTCAAGAAATGTACTTAAATGCACACATGATTGATATTAGTACATCAACATCACGTGACGGTTTTCACAAAGAGCTCTGAGAACTTATAATGGGAATCTCAGCCTTGTGGGTGAGATGTCTGCAGATATAATCTTTCAAATAGGAAAAAAATAGAGTACTGCAAACTTGATATCTAATGTGAAATACGTTTAGCAGCCTTTGTAACTTATCAAACATGGAAATGTATCCACACTGCAGGAAATTCATTGCTCTAGTACAAACACAGCCAGCATCTGACAATAATCCTATTAAAGTAAGAATCTCTGTTCACGCTGCTATCATTCATACCATACTGAAATTCCATTTAGCAAGATTAAAAGTGAAATAACTGCCATTTACTTTTTCCTCTTTTTTCATCTCTCTTCAGTGTGTTAAGAAGAGACATTGCTTTTCCCTTTTAAGGTCATCAAAGACATCTGGGATCTGTCTTCTAGCAAGTCCTATTTTCTACACTTTCTTACCAGACGATATTGCCCTTAGCACTCATACTATGTCTATAACACGCACCCCTAAGAAACCCCCTCCAGCATCTTAAGAAATTAGGATGGACTGCACTGCTAGGACCTAATCCAGATTTCCTTCCTACAGCTCAAGTCTTTTTCAAGCTAGTGGATCAAGAACATAGGGTTCTACTCCAGACTAAAACAGCCGTCCAGGCAAGTTGGACAAGATACAGTCAGGTCTATATAATTCTTCTTTGCATTTATATCAAAGCATTAGATTATTGCTTCCAGCTTGAAGACATGGTCAAACTGAGATAAACAGAAGGTAGTGCTTTGTCAGACCTGCATGACTATGCAACACCACAGAATTTGACAGTTTTGCAAGAAATGGCACCCCTAAGTGCCTTGGAGGAACTGGCTAATTGTAGCCTCAGGGATCCTAGCATCAATAAGCATGGGATTTCCTTATTATCACCTCAGTATCTCTGATGCCAGTTTACAAGAGACATGAAGAGTGACGTTCATAAAGCAGACATCTCTCTCTGAGCTACCCTCAACATCAATGAAAGTGAGAGGAGTGAAAAAAGCACTTCTAAGATGTGATTAATCCAAGCGCTACCAATTGTAACCTGTTTTTCCTTCAGTAATTAAGATGGAAGCCCAAGGTAACTAACTCAGAGACAGGCATCCAGAGTTACACAGGATGAATTTCATAGAAAAAGAATGAGATCTTTGATAGCAGTAATCCTGTTTATATTCCAAAGTATCCTGTGCTTCCTCAGGGTGCAGGAAGCTTTCACCTGACTTGAGCACACTGAAAAAATGGATTGTCTTATCCCTGGCTGTGCAGTCTCTCCCACTCCCTTATGCTGGGAAGAAGTGTTGATGTGGCCATGTGGTAAATTGCACAAAATGCTGAGGCTGAAAACAAATGAAACTTGAGGCTTCATGTGCTGGTAAATCTACCGTATCCTTAGTCACCTTGTTCAGTGATTCCTTCCACTGTTGCAGGGAGGGTAATGATTTTTGTTGTTGTTGAAATCCATGTCACTGATTCCTAATCAGCCTTTGCTTGCTAGTTTATGGCAATACCTAGTATCAGCAGTTTCTGTTTAAAAAAAGATAAAAATCAAAACCAACACTGTCATGGTCAGGCACTGGCTGTAAATGTACTGAACAAAAAGAATAGCCAATGTCTATTTAGCATCTGATTTGTAATGGGTCTACTCTGATTTCCAATTGAACATAAGCTTTGCTTAGGTTTAGAGATGTGAGTCTGTCCATAAAATACTGCATTTCACACCATGTGCATTTAAGTATCTGTCACTCCATAAATCTTTCTCTAACTGATGCTGTAGAACACTCATTCTCTACATCTTTAAGGTGCAGGTTTTGTGTATGGGGAGTTTCTTCATTTTAAAGTAAAGTATCCTTGTTTCATTAAATGGAAAGTAATGGCAATTATTCATGAAGTATCATGACTTGCACATTAGTCCATTTGAAACAAGTTTTATGTAAATACACAGATTATGAAGGCTACTGAAACTTACCCTGCATTAGGCAGCTCTGACCTTCTTTTTTCAGCAAAAGTCCATTAGCAGCCTGAACTTTGATAAACAATCCCTGTCTCTGCCACCTGAAGACAAAAGGAGTACTGTGCTGCATTCAGGGGGGGTTACCAGGGCTGCAGACTACCTGAGCTCACGCCAAAGTGAATGTCTTGCTTGTTACATAAGGGCAGAATTTCTAGGTCTTCAGACACTTCAAAGCTCTGAGGCCTTGCAAAGTTATAGAATCACTAAGGTTGGAAAAGACTACTAAGATTATCTAGTCCAACTGTCAATGCATCGTGACTGTGCTCACAAAACCATGTCCCTCAGTGCCACATCTCCATATTTTTTGAACAGCTCAAGGAATGGTGAATAATCAGTAGCACCTTCCTTGACCACTGACACCATTACACCACAACAGAAAGCCATTTGTTGGTCAGATAAAACTTGCCATTGGTGAAACCATGCTGGTTTTGCCATGCCACTTCCCCCTCTTCCACTCACACAGCCTCCAGGAGGATATGCTCCATGATCCACGGCACAGTAGTGAGAATCACCTCTCTCTGTTTCACATTCCTTAGCTTCCAGGAGGATCTCTTCCCCAGCACAGAGGTGAGGCTGACCTTCACACCACAGATGAGAGTAAGGATTCACCAAAGCTCACTGCACCTCAAAGATGAAGGATGCTCTCCCTGGAGCCTCTCCAGCCTTCCTGAAGCCCCCACAAATCCCACACACTCTCCGATCAGCATATCCAGTTAACACTGACATTCACATTGGTTGTTGAACTACTGCAGCTCAAAGGATGCACATGGGCAGGTGCAGACTTATTACAGAAACAAGAGTTTCTGTTGACCTAAGAAGACTCCTGTAGAGGATCAGGAGGCTAAGCACTGTAGGGTAGATTTACCTGTTCTACTTTTCAGCCACTTTCTTCCTCTGATATGTTATGCTATACACCTTAGTACACAGCCTGAAGAGTTAGCCGGTGCCTATTTTGACAAGAATTTGGAGTCCTACACACACAAGGATCTAGGAAATGAAAATTAGGGTTTGAAACAGAAATGGTTAAAAATTATCTCCAAGCATCAGGGTGCTTTGGGAATGGGAGAGCTCACCTCAGCTCTATCTTCAGCAATGCTAAGTAGAGAGAATATTATTCTTTCAAATGTATGTGCATTTATAATACATAAAAGTGTTGTTAAATGCAGTTTGCTGTGTGACTGAAGAGCAAATATTAAAGATAAACAGGTTCCTTCACATCTGGAAGGAAAGCAAATCAGCATTGCTTCTCCACAGGGTGAAAGAGAAATGTGTGTCTTGCAATGCTGTTACTAGGCCAGGGAGAAATAAAATAAGAGTTCAGAGTCAGTATGTGGTAAAATATGCCATTAATGATCAGATGGAATGGGGACAGAAGAGGAAAATATGAGTGAAGGAGGAGAAAGAACAACTGTCTTTTGGACAGGATTGAGAGTTTTTTTATGCATTGGCCTTATATATATGCATACATATGTATGCATATATATAAGGAGGTTTTTGCACTTTTCAGTAATTTACACTTCTTTCTTCCACTTTTCTTTGAAAATATTTTGCATGCTTTGCCCATTTAGCGGAATTATCTGAGATAAGAAAATTTTCCTTTGTACACTCATATGGTGGGGCTCTGGTCCAATCCAGGATACAACAGTAGCGAGGGAAAATTATCTTCTTTAGATGAGCAATATAAAGGCAGCACAAGCAAATAGGGAGTGCTTGTGCATAGATACATTTATTATAACTGCAAATTGCAAGATCCTTTTCAATCTTTCTTCCTGTACCCAAAAACCTTCCTGAGATCAGTGTTTTATTCAACAGGTAGCACAAATGCACTCACCAAATGGGTCACTGCCCAGCATTTGAAATACCAGCATCAGCTGTCATTAGCTAATGACTAATTCTGCTTACAAAAAGCAGAACCATGTAGCTGGTTGGATTTATTTAATCCTTTATTTTCTTCCATCAGCTTTTAAAGCTCTCATCTATATAATTCAGTTTCCAGACACTGACTATGCAAATATACTCAATTATTTAGGATTTTTGTAGTACACTCCTGACAATGAATATGCAAATTCCACACCTAGAAATATAAAATAGACAACATATTTGGAAGAGCAAAACTGACATCTACCTTTTAAAATGAAAAGACAGAAGCACCAAAATAAATGCAAGAAGTGCCTTTGAGGACTTTGCCCCTTTGCCTGTGGGGGGTTGCTTATCCATCTGGAGGTGGAACAGCTAAATGGGATTAGAGAGGACCTCTGATAGGCACTGACATAGAGCAGCAGTATAAAGCTTTGTAACCAAAGGCAGAAATTGGCTTGTATACTTGTAGCTTGTTGTTACTCTTCAGAGGTGGCCTGTCAGTGAATAATTTGTTGGGTAGTATCAGATTCATTAAGGATTTGAAAGAAAAGCAGCAAATATTTATCAAGGAATTCAGTTGCTGCTCTAGTTTTGCATTACCCAACACTGTTACAGTTTACATGAAATGCTTCTTGGGTGGCATGTACCCAATCCATTTTTCCAAAAGAACAATGTGAGTAATTTAGAAAGATACACATCCAGATTAGGTTGTTTTAGATTTATATGATATTTTTTTCTTTAAAACCTTGCTGCTTTTACTTGAAGCTTCTGTCCTGGAACAATTAAGGTTCTCAAAGATTTGTCTTGGAGTGCCCAGCACATTGCAATCATCTTTCCTCTCAGTCAAGCAAACAGCACTGTGTTCTCTCTGCTGTGGAGCTTCTGTTAACAGAAATTAAACAAACCATAAGAAACTACCACTGTTCTAATTTGGGTTTTGGGAATCTCTCCTGCTACTCTAGGACTTTGCCTTATCACGAGATTAAACAAGGCTAAGGGATGTTATCAGGCCTTGACTTGACACAGATCCTGTAGGACTCTCCAGTAAATAAATAAATAAATAAATAAAATTCCACTTTCCATGGGGTTGATAAGATACAATTACATTAAGCATTTTAAATACAGACATTCTATTTCTGCAAGGTAAGAGAGTTTATCAATATTGTTGGAAATGTTGTTCAATACCATTTGGCCTCAGTTCCAGCTAAGAGATATGCTAATTTAATACTATAAATATTGCACCACTATTCACTCTTGTACTTTTTCATATAGTGAACAAGGCTAGAAACCATCCGCTTTATTCCACTCACTTTTTTTATTTAGCAAGCTAGAACTTTGCAACCAGTTCCCCATCTTCTTCATGCATCAAATTTACAACTCTAAACACCATTCTGTGGTTGGTATCTCATTTGAGAAGGTCAAGAAAGAACACAGAAGTAATAGCTCTCCACATTCTCTGATAACAAATTTAAATTCAGCCTAAATGCAATCTGAAATGTTCAGACATAAATCAGTCCAGAGGCAGAGGGTTGTTCCTGAATTTGTTCCTGCTTTTGATTAAAGATTGAAGCAACAAGCATCATTTTAAATATAGAATAGTATTCATAGTTATCAGTGCATTATGATTTTGGTCACTGAACATTATGGTGATAGAACACCCCCTCTCCTATGAGCATACCTTCAAATGTAGCTAGCTCTTCAATTACCTCTTATTTTTGCAGTTGAATAATTTATTTCTTCTTCTTGCTAGAAGTGGGCTGGTCATAATTTCTGGGTCAGCTAATAAACCCTTTTTTATTCCCTACCCAACCGCTGTGTATTAGAGAATTGTTGAGTTGGAAAATATTAGCTTCATTTAGTTATTGTTAAGTTTTGCTGAGAAAGGAGAACCTAGTTCATATACCGGGTCCCTTTTCAGAAGCAAAATGTATTTAATTGGGCTATTTTTGCTGCAAGTTCACAAAGTTTCTCCAGCATAGGCTCCAATTAAGCAACTGAATCTGATATAAGGTAGTTGAGACTGACCCAGCTGTCTTGTAGTACCTGCAGCGTGTTGCTGTGGATGATAAGAGGGATCAAAGATCCCTCTGAAGAGTATTCACACCATGTAAAATAGAAGACGCATATGTTGAGATCTCTCTAGAACTTCCTCAGGAGAAAGGATTAGAGCATACAGTTAACCAATTTAAGCAAACCAGAGTGAATTCCTCTTTCACTACTAGCATCAGTGCTTGTGAGACGAAAAACACGTTCTGCTATAAAGCCAACATATTTGAAAGATCTATCCAGGCTACATTCATTTTTTGCCTAAATCCACTGGTTTCTCTTCATTTCTCAGAAAAACCTAGACTCTACAGCTACTATCAACGGCACATGTAAACTGATTGCCCCACAAAAAAACAGCCCCATGAATGTGTTTCATCTTACCCAACTTCAGCTGTGTACCGTATGATCTTCACCCTCACTAAATTACTGTACATCCTTCATAGCAAATGGAGAAAAATAAACACATATCCAGGACATAATCCATCTAAATGGAGAGAATGAGAATTCAAGTTGCACCAGAAAAGGTTCACAAGAGATATCAGAAAAAAACTGCTCCTCCAAAAGAGTGGTCAGATACTAGAACAGGCTACCCAGCAAGGTGGTGGAGTCACTATCCCTGGAGGTGCTCAAGAAACGTGGAGATGGGCTACTTCAGGATGATGGGTCAGTGGGCAATATTGGTGGTATGTTGACAGTTGGTCTAGATGACCACAGAGGTCTTTTCAATCTTAACAATTCTATGATAAACTCACCTGAGTATCTAAACTATGTTGGAATAAATTTTACAGAGTTCCTCTCCTCTCACCTTGAAAGAGAGTTCTGAGAATCAGCTCAGATTCAGGAGTCCATTCTGTAGATACACATCCTCAAGAACATACAGTGTATGCTGTCACTCTCAAGTAGTTAATCATAGATTCTATGACATAGGGAAGCTATAATCAGTGACTAATTCTGAATCCTGAATTTCTGTTTCTTGGACTGAATAACACTGATACAAAGCAGTCTCCGGGCTTCTGAGTCAAAAACAGGAGTTGCTAGAAATATTGTTTATGTGTAAATTTATGAGGCAACTTGAAGGAGAGAAGTTTCCAATCAGTTCCCCTCCTAAAAAAAACCCTCTAATGTAATGACAGGCAGCTCTGTACATTACAGTTGTGATATATGCTGTAAGGAGATAATTTACACCGATAAATGCAGTAAATCCACATATAATCATTAATGTGTAATTGTTGCTGACTTTTGGTGTGCATCTTGGCATTCCTTGGCTGTTTTAGGAGGCTTCTATGGATGTAAACTATTAGCAAGAAGGATTTATTTCTGATGATGTAAGCACAGAGGGTTGTGAGGTCAAGATCTCCCATCATTATGGTAGCCAGCTGATTCTGCTAGAGTATACACAGTCCCAGTACTTCTCTGAAGTCAGAAAGAGCTCCTTTCTTTTTTTTTTTTATTGGCTATCCATCTGAATTTAAGCAACCTAAAGCAGACACCATCCACAGATCATGCCAGCTGCTTAATAAACAAGTCAGTTTTTCTCCACTTGGAGAACTGATCCCCAATCAGGAAACAAGCCTTAACACGTCTCTATAACTGATCCATACCTCTGACCAATCCCTTTACCACTGATCACCCTTATCACAGTAAGCAGTAACTTCTGTAACACAACTAGCTGCCTTCCTGAGTATCATTCTTAACACTGTGGCACCTCCTCCATTACCAGTAAAAACTACTCACATCCTTTAAGAAATTAGATATTTCAGCAGGAGTCAGTTTCCCTTTTAAGACGTTGCCAATACAGTATGGAAGGCATTGCTAGACTACCCTTCAAACATCTTGCAGCACCAAGATCTTGGAGGATTTGTTGGAAACCGCTAGAATTGGCAGAGGGCATCTTTTTAACCAGCATTATGCATTAAGTGGTGAACAAAAGCTGTGTTCCTTCAAGGATGCTCAGCATTTCCCTCTGCATTATATTCCACAGGGCCCAAAACATAGGTGCAACCATGGAGACAGAATACAACGAAGAGCACTTTGTAAAGTATGTGCAAATAACCAAAGACATATATAGGGGGAAGAAAATACTTTCAAGAGAGTATATAATTTCTCAAAACATAGAGATCTAACTGGGCAAAATATGAATGTGACGGATGCCAAGAGAAAGGTGCAGAGAAAAAGTACTGGAATATTAACTTCTGTCTGTCGTTGCAATGAGTTGAAGTCTGCTGTCCCATGTGACCCCCAGTCATGCTTTCAATATTTATTAGTTCCTTGAAGGCAAATCACTTTGCCTATTTCTTTTATCCCCCTGTAGAAGTAAGATTTTGGGCATAAAATGCAATTTTAAAAGAGGTTTCAATTTTTTAAGTAAGGAGAAACATTTTACTATTGACTACGTCATCTGAAAAGGTAGAAAAGTCCAGTTCATAATTCCCAGTGTGAAAGTAACGTTTCTCCTTTTATTCCACTCCTTCCTGCAATATAGTTGTATACAGTTAAATACCACAGCAGAAAAATTGTGGAGGGCCGAAGAGACTTAAGAGCCATTAAATCATTACAGTAATAATGGATGAAGTGAATGTGCTCTCAAGGAAACAAATATAATACAGGAGGCAGAATCACAGGAATCTGATTGGATGAAGTCAATTTAAAGTGAGAAACGTACCTCTGTACCAGGAGAAATTGAAGATACAGGAAATAACAAGCAGTTGGAGAATATTCAGCTCAAGAAAATAAAGAGATTTTTCTCTCCAGAGACCTGAATGAGCTCTCACTTACAAAATTGCATGAATAAGTGTACTGGTGGCAACAGAGAGAGTAGGTTAATTGTGAACAGAATTGGGAACTACTGTGTAAATAAGGATAGCTGCACTGGAGTCATGAACTCTAGCAAGAACCTGTCCAACAACTGATTTGGCTTCGCAAGTCATTACTCTATGGATAGAGTACTCTGTAGGAGGGCTAGGTTAAGTCATTAAAACTCATAGTAGATATCTATCTACTTCTGAAATCTTGCCACCGTCCCAGTTCATCATTACAACAGCTAATTCATTAAAGATACCAAGGAAATCAGACTGCAGGAATCAAACTACTTTTGGATGGCTCTGCATCCTGTGTGAATGTGTGGACTGTAGTTTTTACTCTATGCTGTCCAACCTAAGAGTTTCAGTCTACAATTTTCTTATAGCAATATTCATCAATGGAACATTTACTCTTAATTTTAAGCCATCTTCCTCACATCCAAACATGTTTCCTTCCTAGCACAATCCTATAACAATTATCATGTCACCATTTTATAACACATTCATACATTATTTATGCCATGTGGCATAACAAGAATGATCACAGCCTTCCCAAGAGCTAACACAGAGCATGAAGCCTCTGGCCAAATGTTTAAGATGTGACAGCTCTTCTCACTGAAGTCTGTCACCTTAAGAAATAACTCCAAATTCATCTTCCCACTACCTATTCCCCCAGACCTCCCCCATTTCTCAGCAGTACCTTATTTCCTGCTCTCCAAGGTTCAGTAAAGTGAGATAAGCATAACTAATCTTGGTGACAGAGATCCCATGTGCTGGCATAGGGGAAGGGAAAGAAGCAGAAGGGGGAGAAGGAAGGAGGACCATCCTCTTCAGCAGCTGCAAACTCTGTTTAAAACACCTCATCCCACCTTTACTTCCTTAGAATTTCAAAGGGAGATCCCAAATATTCCTAGAGAGTTCAGAGAGAGATAGACGAACTCAAGCATCAGAGAACTAGACTCCCAGTCTTCAGTCCTAAAACGTCCCATTTATCCTTTCTCCAATAGTTCTCATATCTGAAAAGAGCAGCTGCTTTAAAACCATATCTACAACATAATAAACTACATACCAACATGCCTAACAGTTTTTTTCACACTCCCAGTCATTCAGTTTAGCTAAACAACTAATAATGTGTGCTGGCTGGTATTAACTAATTAAAATTTGCTTTGAAAAACTAATCTTATTATACTATTTTTTTTTTTTTGTTAAAGTTGAAATGATTTTCTTGCTAGTTCCTTAATAATGTGTAGATTAATGTATTTGTCTCTGCAAATCAATACTTCGTTTTTCCCTTTTCACCCTTGTTACTCTTAGAGAGTAATTTCTGCACTACTAGGAACTGTATTGCAATTTCATAGAATCATACAACTGTTTGAGTTGGAAGGGACCTTTAAAGGCCACCTGTTTTAATTCCTCTGCACCTACAGCTCCACCAGGTGCTCAGAGCCCCATCCAGTCTGATGTTGAGTGTCTCCAAGGATAGGGCATCACTTCTGTGGGCAACCCATGCCAGTGCCTAACTACCCTTATTGTAAAGCACTTCTTTATACCCAGTCTAGATCTCCCCTCTTTTAATTTGAAACCTTTTCCCCTTGTCCTACCAGAACCAGCATCTCGTTATGATAAAATTTCATACTTTATTTTAATAAATAAATAAATAAATAAAAATCTGTTTTTAAGAAATTTGAATGTTTCAGGGCCTGGTTGAAGCAGAGAAGAACATCTCATTTATTTTTAAAGTTATATTCTATCTTATCTTTTTTCAGGTTTTTCGCAGTTTTGGAATTACTGGGCTGTACAGTAAAGGTCTGGACCTTACATCAGATGTCATTATTAGACTAAGTGTCCCAACTTTTCTGCCTGCCAGTTGGCTGCTTTTCTGCACAGACCTGCTTGAAGTGACCCAGATCTCAAAACAAGTTGAAATGAAATCACATACAGATGCACATACTTCTCTTACTCATACTAGCCTTGCAGCCAGGCCTGCACAATGACAGCGCTAGCACAGTAATAATCCGGTTAGCAGGGATTTTATGCCTCATTTAAATGTTAGTAAGAGAAATACTCCTGCTTCCTTTAGCTATCTTATGTCAGTAGATACTGAATACCTTGTCAGACATGTGATTACCGGTAAGAAACATGTAATTCCACTGCTCTTCAAAACCTTCACCAGGTAGATTACGCTATAAGGATGGATTTGGATTTCATTTTTTTCCCTCTTTTTTATTCTATTTTCCTTTTATCTCCCTCTTTCCAAATGCTCAGTGGCAACATTTTTGCACACAAAGAATGTAATCTCCTTTGTAGCAATTTCCAGAGTTTTAACATTTTCCCCCTTTCTACTTGATCAGGAAGAAAAAAAAAAGAATGTTTTGGTGTCTATCAGGAGGGAGAGAACAGGTGAATCTTATTGCGGGTGAGGGAGACATTTGGACCAAAGCTGTATCTACTGGCATTTGTTACTTTTAGCACATTTGTACTAGCTGATAATCCGTCTGATATAATACACTGGGAGGTATCTGTGTCTCATTTAGTTAACACTGTAGGAAGCATACTTCCTATATAGTCAGTAAATAGAGCACCCGTTCCAAGTGTAATCCTTTTTAAGACATTCATAAAATTACTTTCCCATTACTTCCCGAGCATGGGATTTGGTGATTAAAGGAGATTGTTCATCTGTCTGAGCCAAAAGGCACTTAAGTTTCTGTTCCAAAAACAGGAGAGAAAAAGGAATGAAATAACTCTTGCTGCTACTAGGTATGGCACGATGGAGTGGGAAGTAGTGCATAACTGATGGGAAAAAGGTGAGATGTTCCTTTGTACCATATGAGGAGTAACAGCTGAGCTCTGCACTATGAGCACAAGCAAATAAAAGAGCCTCTTGCTTAGTCGAATGCCTATCCAAATGAGGACAGCAAGCTGTAAAGGGAATTCATTACCTGTTGGCTTGGTTGATCAGCCTCATAAGTAGCCAAACCTAACAGCCGTGTAATAATAAGTGACTTGCAGTGCTGGGTACACGAGCAAAACTCTGCACATGTCAAGTAAGTTTAAGTGCAATCAGGTTGAGCTGTAACTGAAAGTAATCAGCAGATGCGTGGTCCAAGACACCACAATGATATACCATGATATGCCACTTCAGTTTCGCAAGCAGAGTGCCCTGAAGCAAGGCCAAGTGCTGGTTCATTCACCCTAGGGGGTGCTTCAGCACCTACAAGCTCTGAGATTAAGGTATGGTATCAGAAAGTCTCCTGATGCATGGCGGTAACAAACTGCATGCATCACTGTCAAGATTTGTAACATGTCAGAACATTTCAATAAAAACAAACACACCAGTCCAGTCCAGGGTGAAATAATCTTTAGCAGCACTCACTCAAGTCCTACACCAGAACCCATTAAGGAAACCTCACAGGCATCCAGTCTACATATACTTGCAAATAACACAGGGGGGAAAAAAAAAAAAGAAAGGAAAAAAAAATGTTGTATTTGAAACAGAGCCCCTTCCCCACTTTATTCTGTAAGAGAGGCTAGAATAGTCCTGGGAGATGAGAAATGATGAGGGAAGTACAAAAAGTTAGCTACTTTGCAAATTGGAATGCAACCCCCCTTCCCACTCATCTCCTTGCTTATCCACACCTCCCAGCTGAAAACAAATAGAACTAAATAAATCTAGTTTTTCATTTATTTAAGGGATATTACAATGCATGCTCTGAGAAAAAGCAAAAGCTGTGCTCATGCATACATCTGATTGCTCCAGCCATCCTGAATATGCATCACTGCCTGCTGCTTATGGAAGAGTTCCAGCTGCTCTCCTCACCATTTCCCTTCTTTAATGGTTCAGCTTGGATGAGCAGAACTGATTCACCCCTCTCTTGGTTTGCCCTTCCTTCCCACTCTCAGACACATGCCAGCATTCCACTCTGTAAAGACGTGTGCAGAGGAAGGCACTGCTTTCCATTTAGGTGTAGAAGGAGCTCTTCCACAGAACTCCACATTCCTTTTCATAGAAGCCAAGGAAAGAGCAAAAGCACAGGAACAGCAGAGCAGAGAGGAACCAGGCTTCAGAATAAGGTGCTTGACTAACTGTGTCACAGCAGTTGCTAAGCTGCCTTTATCCCTAACAGAGAACGCAGCCCTAGGGACTAAATGAGCCCTTGGGCTTTGAAAAGGGCATGCAGCATCAGGCAGCCATGCAGCCAGGTGTAAACAGCTGTCCTGGTGTGTGAGGCAAAGCTCCAGGAGACCTGCATGCTTAGGAGGCAAAGCAGGCTGCTGAAAACCAGAACATCACTACTTTGGAAACAGAATGAATTTACTAAATGAATATCACTGCAGGAAAGAGTTCACATTACAGTCCATCTCCTGTATCTTTCTTTTAGCAACAGCTTTCACACTATCATACTCCAGATGCATTCTCGCCTTGACAGCCTGAGGTTGCCTCTTATGCTAGAAATGTGCGGGTACTCTAGATCACATTAAGTGCTACATAAATTCACAAAAAAGCAAAAATTCAGCAGTGTTAACTAACATGGATGGTGGAAAGGAACAGGACTTGCGAAGTGACATTTGCACTGTGGCACACAACAGCCATCAACAGGTCAAAGAAAAGAGACCAAACTTCTGAATCCCAGCCTGGAATCTGAGCAAGTGGCATTGGCACTACTAGCCAGTTCTCATCCTCCTGCATCTTTAAACACTCATATCCCAAATAACCCACAAAATGTTTTACTTTTTTTCTTTTTTTGGCAGCCAGGGTGTCAGCCTTACCTTCTGTGTATATCTTTTTAGATACTTGTACTTACAGGTTTCCATATCCCAGGCCAATCCAGGTTTCAGTTGACATCAGATGACCATGAGCACTACCTCTTATGTGGTCCAAACCCAATTTATTCTTGGGATGTGCCAACACATAACCTAGGGAAGAGACAAGGGAAAACTCAATTACCTTATAAAACTAGGATCCTGCTGACTGCATCGGTCAGTGTGGAGACATCCCACCACAGACCCAGTCTCAGTTTGTTGAGCAGGACTGACCCATGTGGTAAAGTTAACATGTTCTGCATTCAAACAATGCTGCTGCATTCAGAGCCACGCATAAACACTTTACTGCCGGCCATTAAATTTTATTGCTCTCTCTAATATGCTTTGAGGTAACTAAACTCATGCCTGAAAGAGGCATTTAAACTGTTTTAACAGTATCTACTCCACATAATCTTCTTTATGGCACTGTCTTATGGTTTTACCCATTTTAAATGTGTTTGTTGTTGTTTTTCAATCAAGGGATTTATACTATGACCTTTGAGCAACAGCAGCCCCTGCGAGAAGACAGCTGGCAATGCGGCATGCTGTACAATCTGTAGAGATTAAACTCATTTCAGTCCCTCTTAAGACAGATAACTGGGAGCCTGGTGAATCTGCTGGGATTTCAGTGGATTGAATTCCTTTTTATTTCAAAAGGTGGAGCTGAAACAAAGAAATAAAAGACAATTTTGCTCAGTGGATTAAGCCCTGCACTGAATTGCTTCTCCAGCCTGGATAACAGGAGATAGTGGTATTCTTGTACCAAAACCATTGAGCAGGCATTAGAAAGAGTATGATGTGTGAGGTGAGAAACAACACTTCTGTTCTGATGAGCTCAGTGTATTCCCTCCTCATGGACTGGAAGGTTAATATATGCCCAAATAACTTGAACTTCTGCCACACTGCCTGGACCTGAAGCTCACAAGGGATTCACGTGGTAAAAACAGAGCTGGAAAAGTGCCCAGCAGCACCTGTTTTTCAGAATAGAGGTGGTGAACCCATCTCCCTGCTGCAGTACAGCCACTGGGGAGGAAAGGGAAATGAAGCTTGTCCCATGGATGCTTGGTGGTATGCAGCCTATAAGACTTTGTGACAAATACATCAACATTGTTACAATTTACTCCACATCAGCTGAGGGGCAAGGGCAGCTGTGACACCTTCCATTGCTCAGATGAACATAAGTCAGTCAAGCCCAGTAGGTTGATGTGCACAGAGGCATGTGCCATACAGAATTAAGCAGACAGACCAAACAGATAACTTGAATACCTAAAAACTTCTCTCTGCAATCCTTTTTAATACATCACATGTCTTTGAAATGAATTGAGCTATGCCTTCTCCCTGGCATAATGCAGCATACCACCATCAGTGAAGGCATATCAGTAAGGTTGCACTAAGAAGTCTTTGTATCTCAACAGCTTTGAGATGATTTCTGAAGTTTGTGTTAACTCCCAAAGCTTCCTCACTTAGACCTCATGACAGCACAGAGCAGACCAGGCACCAGGTGATGCAGAGAAGCTCTCTTGGATCATCCAAAGGGGTATATACATTTAGAATGGGGTTGGTTTTGGACATCCTCTGTAGAAATCAGCAACCCTCAGGAAGAAAACAATGGCTGTATATCCCTCTATTAATCTTCCAAATCCACGTGGATTCATCAACATTAACAGAAAAACATATAGGTGAAAATCTGCCAACACATCCAGAAATAAAACATTTCCTCCTGTGGCAAGGTGAGAAACTTACTTAAGATGATAAAATTGACAGCAAGTTGAAGATTTTAGTGACTGCACTACAGGCTTTATAATTGCAAATGGCCTTTCCATTTTGGGGGGTCAGTGTACTAAATTGAAAATCTACAAGAAAGCATTTAATTTAGGTTAATAGAAAGTTTGAATGTTAACTGGATTAAGGCAAATGATTTTTTTCCCCCCCTTCTGAAAGGGAATTAGTCCCACTAATCTCCCAGGGCAGATTCTTAGAAGGTGTAAATCAGTGTTACAAACTGACATTCAAAGGAGTTTTACTATTCAGTTTTCACTACTTTATACATATTTGTATGGACAATATGCTTAGCTTAAGTTTGTTCTATCTTCTTCCTTCCACCCCATTATAGCTGTTAAAAAATGAAATTGTGCAATTCCCTTCACTCTGCATAAATTCGCAGGCTATTAATTATATCCTGCTGCTTTTCAGGTTCTACAAGTGGAATAGAAAATTTCCTTCATGCACCTGGGACAGATGGACTGAAAACCTGGGGGAGGGAATGCTGGGACAGTATTGTTTTGAATGATGACATTCAGGGCTGCACTTTAATACAAAAGGAGGAGGAAAACGTCTTTAACCAGAGCCGCCTGAGAATTCACATTTGAAATGTTTGGTGGAGAGTCAGTTACCACAGCAGGAATAATATTCAATGGAAAAATTGTTCCAAATGCTTAAAGGAAAAATCACGTGGTTGTTTCTTTTTTAATCAAGTAAAATACCCAGTTCCATCTCAGATAGCAAAAAGCACTTCCCTCATGGTCAGAGAAGACCCATTTTAAGTTTCAGATTTAAGAGAAGGAAAAGTCTTCGCTGTAATAAATTAGAGTAAATGTTTAAAGTTATCTTTAAACCACTGCTCCTCCACACTGCATTATCAGGAAGGTTTGGTAGCTTAGCGCTGCAGAATTCCAGAGGCTGGGGCTTGACTTCCAACACACACCAACATAGCAATACTTGTCCTGAATTTCAGCTGGCTAGTTTTTGTTAGCAGAAAACAAAGTCCTCAGGAATATTGCTTAAGATAACTTGATATTACAAATATTATCTCCACACATGGATATTAAGTGACCCTCAGATTATAATCTCTTTAGAGAGAGGAAGGACTGAATGGGTCAAGAAGAATGAACGAAACTGAAATTCAAAGCAATGAGGGCACCTGCTCATAACAAAGGCTCTTCTATATAGTGTAAGAGAGGTGGTTTTAACCTGCTGTCAACCAAATCATTTCTGATTAGTCCCTTATAGTCTAAACTCTTGGTAAGATCATTTAACAAAAACCAAAACCTATCTTTTTAGCGGATGTATTAATTGTAATTTGAAGACCTTCTTGTCTATCTACTTTTGGTCATTAACGCATAGTCTGCAACCCAAGACTTCTCCGCCCACACACGGCACCAACTGCATATTGTAAAAGACATCCATTTCTTCTCCTCTTGTATTCAATCGATCACCATTTGCAGAATAAAACAGTCATACTTGTCTTTAACTTCACAGTTTTTAGCATCAAAGCCGATCTTTGTTATGGTTATGAGCGCAGACCAAAGAAACCAAGCTGGTATTTCACTCAGTATCACAATAGTGGAATAGTGAAAGGACTGCACTTTGCAAGTCTCAGTGCACACCCCTTCTCCTCCACGCTCCTAAACCGCAGTTTGCAAAGATCGTGCTGCAAGGAACGGTTTTAATTCCTCCTAGCCCCAGCAGAGCACGTGGCTTACCTTTTCTTACCTTTTCTTACCATTTTTTTTTTTAATTCATTTTTTAAAAATAACTCACAATGAGAATTTAAAGCCAGCGTTACAACCCAGCATTACTCCTGAGAATACACAACAGCAACTTGCCCTTTTCCTGAGCTAGCCTGAAACGCGACAGGCACAGAGCACAGGAGGAGATGCCATCTAAAGTCTTAGTTTCAATTAAGCCTGGACTTACTTTCCTAATAGAGTAATAGCACACTTCTAGGCAATGCTTTTATTTAAAATCTGGAACATTCTTCAGAATTTTCACTAGCAATACTCGCGTACACATTCATTACATGCAAAAAGATGAAATAACAAAGTTTAAGTTTAAAAACATGCTTAAATGCAATTTGAGAAAGAATCATTACTTCATATCTAGTTCAGGCTGGAAACAGCTTTTGAGTCAGGACATCCAGCCCTTGGCTCTTGTAGTACCAAGAGAGATTCAAGCCAGTTTCAGGCTTTTTTTCTTGAGAGCTACTTCTAACAAACCAGCTGTTGTTTCCGGTGAAAATTACAATCCCCTGTAAAAGCATTAGTGCAATGCAATGGAAGAAACTCAGCAGCAGAGCAGCAAGGTCCTAAGCTGCATTAAGTAAGGACTTGATGAAATGCAACAGGCACAAAAACAAAGAAAATAATTTGCTTACCTTCAGAAGGACTTAAGCATGCAGGACCCCCCAACAAACGACCTTTGCCTCCCCCCTGCCCACCCTTAAATGAGGTGTGGGAAGGGTCAGATCCTGACTCCACCCCTTCCAGTCAGGAACGTTGCTCGCACCTGTTGCTTGCACCTGTTGCTTGCACGTGCGCCCCCCCGGGTTGGCCCTGCCCTCCCACCAGGTGCTCAGTCCCTACCTCAAGATGTGACTCAGCATTTTTGCTAAATGTGGGATTACTTGAATGTGAACCTCCACCTCCTGAGTGCAGATCAGCATCATAGTGCAGTGTGAGCATTGCCCTAGGCCATGCAGCAAAAAACAGACACAGGATTGTTCCTCAAAGTGAAATTGCTTGAACTGTAACTTCAGGCAAGGTAAACTGTACCTACATGTAGCTTTCAAACTATAACCTGTCTATTCTTTAAATGTATCCATGTGGTAGAAATATAGAAATGAGATGCAATAGCAATATCCTCAGCATTACCACAAGGCTTCTGGAATGAAAGTGCCTGTGTTCTACCTGCCTAAGACATGTATCAAGGGTTGGAAGCCCTCTAAACCACTGGTCTAAAAGAACCTGCCAATAGAAAACTGTTCCCCTGACCATTCAAGAGATGAACCGCCTGATCAAAAAGAACGCAGCCTCTTGCTCCTTCTGTCAAACACCACTGCTCAAAATTCTTTTCCTTAGTTTTCAGCCTTCCCATTGTTCTTTACTGTCTAACATCCCAGAGTCTAGAGTAACTCCTACATCCCATGGGTCCCATGCAGGGTGAGCTTGCGTCTGTCTGTGCAGCAATGAGATGACATACTCTAAAACAGCACTTCTTTAATCCAGAGCAATAATTGATTCTGTTCTGATTCAGACAGTTATCACTGGGAAACTAGCTTTTAGCTTTTGAAATATCTTTTATGTTTTTTTACCTTTTAGGTTGGAATCTAAAGCATGAAAGCAAAGACAGAGAGAATCCTCATATCCCAAAAATTAATCTTTTAGAAATATTTTTTTTTCCCTGCTCTCACTTGACCTCTCTTGTTAACATCTATTATATTCTCCCCAGTTTTACTTGCCTTGAGCCTCTAGACCCACAGAAGAGAACAGAGAATGGCAAGACTGAGGCTATTTATAATAATAATCCACTCCCAGGCTCCACTGCAGTAGTTTTAATCATCCCCTATTGTCAGGCATCAAAATCAAAAAGATTTGAGATTTGATTTGTTTGGGTTATAAAGAAGCCCTGAATGCCAAAGTACGGTTGCTTAAACTGCAAAGCACAGTCCCCGTGTGAAGCAGAATGAACCGGTATTGCCCTCTATGATCTGATTTGTAGCCATCATAGCTCTTTAAAGTTATTTGATTTGACATCAATTAGCCGGTTTTCACTAGGGGAAAGTCTCTTTTTGCATTTAGTTCCATATCAATGTCATTTTCCTCCTAAAATGTGACAAGGAGCAGACCGCTTCTGCATAGTTTGCAAGCAACATGAAGAATAGGATGAGGAGGAGGAGAATGGGGGCTGAGTGACTGCAAGATCACTCCAGCCCCATCTTCCCATTTATCAAATGCCTCATAGAGCAAAGAGACCTCCTGCTCAGCATGTACTGAACTGCTACACTTGTGGGTATTGCTGTCACTGTAGGGATGTGGTTCATCAGACCACTGTGTTCTTGGAGGACAAAGAATCACAGAATCATAGAACGCCTTAGAAGGCATTTTGATGGAATAACCAGAGGGTTGCAAAACTGAGAAATGAGCCAGTTGCACATCTGTATGAGGGTACACAAAAAGGAGATCCAAAGCGAGAGGTATAACATGGCCCATGTCATAAATTAGCACTTTGTGAGCCCTCATCTCTGAAGGGAGAGAAAGGTGTGCAGGCCTTCAGTGTGGATTTTTTTTTGTTTCTTCCAAAAAGGAAATTCTGAGAAAAGCTGCCTCTGGAGTATCATATTTTTATCAGCACACTCACCCACCTGCAGTATTTCTGAACTACACATGCAAGTCCTAGAGGTTAACAGTACTCCACTTAGATCACACCCCAGGATGCCGAATGATCTATTTATTGATTGCTTCCTTGCTTCTTTGCCAATAGCTCGTAATGTAAAAAACTGGAAAAACTGGGAAAAGGATGGAGGAGTATCGTTACAACTCACAACTCAGTCAACTATAGTCAGATCTGCAACTGTGTGTGGTGACCCTCATCAGGACACTGCTATGGGCAAAGAGGACACCATTGCACCTCCTGGGAGGAAAAGAACAAACAAACACCAAGGATATCAGTCATATTCAAAGGCATTTTCTCAAGCCAAAAAGAAAACAGCCTTCAAAACAAATGCAGCCACATTAAAAAAATGTGTGAAAATAATCTTGTCATTTCTAGGTAATGACACCCCCCACATAGAGCCCAACCTGCTCCTCAATCAGTCAATTAACATACACTGCACTATATACAAGGCTATTTGTCAGGAGGCCACTCTTCATATGGTACTCAAGTAAAGCTAATGTAAAGTTTATTTCCAAAATCATTTTCCCAGAATGGCAGGTGAGGAAGAACTTGAGATGGCAACTGGAGGCTGCGAAGTTTGGATTGATGTTCTATTCATCCTTAACTCTCTCTCATGAGAGCTCAGGATTCTTCTGTCTGTTGATCTGTGCTGCAGCTGGGAATGGAAGGCAGATACTTTCCCCTGTGCTGTCTCTGAGCTCTTGGTGGTCTTTGAAAGCTTGGCAGAGCACACATCTTTCTTAGATGGTGGACTTTCAAGGTACTGCCTTTGGCCAGGTGTGCCATACTCCTGGGACAAGGACACTTTCCAGTACAGAAGCATCATTCTGAAAGATCTTAATGCTGTAGATTCTTGCCAGAATAATCTTTTTGTGGTTTTATTTTGGAACCTGCAACTCTTATCTTCCAGTTCCTGAAACTAAGATTGAAGTGAAGAGGTAATAGAGTTGTTAATTTGGGCTTGTAATTATTCACAATTAGTACATCTTTGGTGTTGGGTTTTTTTCCTCACTCCTACTTATTTGGTTATCAGATCCAATTACTACCCAAATTATCAGCCCTAATTTTAACTAACAGTAATTCAGACATGAATAACAATGAAACTGAAGCAGCAGAAGGGTCAGAGAAAGCTGGATAACCCAGCAGGAGCTAAATCAATACTTGATAAATACTTCATCTCATAGTCCATATTAAACCAACCCTACCCTACATTGACAAACTTACACAGTTTGCAGTAGATTAAAGCCAGTGGAGTCTGAAGCAAGCTGCAATCACAGCTCTGACTGCAGGCCATCTTTACACTCCATTTAATTCAGTGAAAACTGCAACTCCTCTCTCCCAGCACCTCTCCTTTTACTGCTGAAATCCCAGTTCCATAAAATACGAGATCAGCAGCACTGATGTAACCACCCAGCAAATCACGTCTTTCCTTGATTCATCTATGAAGAAACAGAGCCAGTTTAAAAATAAACCTTAAAAAGGAGGGTAAGGGAAGGAGTGGTTATTTTAAATGAGGAAAAATTTCTTCATAGAAGGAGTGGTGAGGCACTGGCACAGGCTGCTCAGGGAGGTGGTAGACTCAATGTCCCTGGAAGCCTTCAAGAAATGTGGAGCTCAATTATGGATAGCCCCTGAAAAGGAAGCCATGTTGGAGCAGGAGTGAATGGCTAAGGGTGGAAATGAGGTGACAGGACAGTGGGAGCTTAGGGGACTAACAGAATATTTGGAAAAAGCTGCTAAGATAAAGATCTTTGTATTCACAGCCTTTGGAGTCTGCAGGCCCACAGACAGGAGGTATTATAGCTCTCATTTCATAAAACAGAGTGTTTGTGGAAACAAATGGTTATTTTAAGTGCTTGAGCCACTGAACAAACAAAGGAAAAAATGGATCAGTTTGGGCTGACCCACACAGAGAAAGGACAGCTATTTTTTTCTGACTGGAATTCTTTCAGTACATAGTAACTATAGTTATTAAGAGATTTTGTTTCAGGGGTTGTCATAAACATAAATTAACAAAAGATGTGTGTTTGCTGTTTCCAAAAGAAAAAGATGGGTCTTCTGTAAAAGCTTTGTATCAGCACCACAGAGCTCTTGCCATATTAACTTTAATATTTGATGTTTTGGTGGATGTGATTCCCCCAAACACCCTGAATTTCTCTAGCTGCTCATCTGAATACAACTCCCTCAGCTCAATGCATGACATGCTGATGGACTGCAAATAAGGGTCACCAGACCTGAGAAATGAAATCAACAAATCACCCTATTGTAACTGCGTACATACACAGGAAAAAGTATACGGTAAGACAGATTTCAAAATGAGGAAATGCTCATTGCTCGTTAATCCAAGGGTAAACTCATCATTCTTCGGACACAGCTAAAACAAAGTCTATATCTTGTATTTACAAGCTTCAGGGTTTTTGGTTTTTAATGAAGACAGCTTGTTTTGCAGTGCGTTAACTGACTTGCATATCCACTACCTAAGCACTCCTTAAGCTTGTGTAGGAGACCGGTGAGACTATCAGTAATCAAACCCAGATCTCTTGAGTCTCATTTCCATATATAACATCTGCAAGACTATACTCCCTTGTAACTAACCTGGATATTGTAATAGACTGTTAGAAATTGAGAATAGAAAGAAGATTCCAGAGAAAACTGTAAAACTTGTTGGTATGACAGCAGTAGCATTGCAATACAGTTTTACATGGGAAAAATACCATCTCATCAACAGGATGAATGACTGAGCCTTGAGATTTAAACCCAACTTTGGGAAAGGAGAGGAAAGCAGGATAGCACCAGATTTCACTGGGAAACAAAGGCATGAGAGAGCTCTGCAGGATTTTTTATGGATACACTGGGAGTAGGGGTTGGACTCAAGGTGACCTCATCCCTCTGACCCCAGCTTCAGCCCTTCAGGTCTTTCTCTTTCCAGTGAAATAAAAGCAGGCTTTTCCAGGATGCAGCTGAGAGAAGACCTGTGATCTTAACTGTCAATTAAGGTTGCAAGTAAGAAACTTCTGGGCCATTCTGACCCAGTGTGTTCAGTTGTTTCGACTCATGTAAAGACAGCACCTGCTTCAGCCTTCTCCCTTCCCTGCCTAACCCATTTTATTTGAACAGCAACTCCAGGCTAATGAGAAAAAGGCTTATTAGACTTTGTTTCTCACATGTAACCCGTGTCCAGGAAATAATATTGAAGATTGTGAGATACTGAGGTGTTCTCTCAATATTTGCATTTTATAATTGTTTCTCCAAAGAACTGTGCAGGCAGGACTTCCCTGATAGGGCTGTGGTCACCTACCCTGTCTGTAACTTGAGAGAAACAACAGAATATTAATCAGGTTCACTCAGTTCCCTCAGCAGATCATTTACTTCCCTGTTCGTTGCTTATTTACAAATAAACCCTCACAGTGAGTGATTGGAGGGAGCTGGCAGGCAGGGAGGAAGGTGAGGGAACTCTGCACAGCAGGCTGGGAGCAAAAACACTCTCCAGAAACATGCATCTGTTTGCAAATACAATAGATTTGTCCCCAAAAGCCATTGGACTTTAGCTTTAGATCACTATAATCAAAAGCAGCCCAGTAATCCTCTGTAAAATTCAGCCTGAACTGTGCAGTGTAGTGGAGCTAAGTGACTGGAAGGAGAGAGATAAACGATGTCCTTTTTTACCCAGACTCACTCCTGATGTTAATGGAGATCATGCAGATGTACTGCTGGATCTCTCTAATGGCAGCAGTGCAGCTCTGTATCACTTGGTAGGACAAAGATGAAAAGCATAAAGAAGCACTGGAGTGCACAGAAGAATATCTGGGAATTGTACTGTAGTAGAAAACAATCCAGGTATCATTTTAATCTGCTGACCAGACTCTTCATCCAGCATGGACACAAAATAAAGTGGATTCACTTAAGGCACATTCCTGACAGCCTTCCATGTATGCCTCACTGTTCAGCTGAGCAGTCATTACGTGCTGAAGTGTAGAAGCTGGAGATAGGGGCTGTTTGAATCCAGTACTACAGAGCTGGGTTCTTTTCCCTCAAGTTCTTCTGGCTATGCTAAGCAAAACCACACAGTTTCATCCATGTGGCAGAGATATGTTACACAGGTCAGATATAACCAGTGAGTGATGCTGAATGAGATCACTTCTCTGCCTACAGGTGCAGTTTAAAGTGATGGTTTGTTCCCCTACTGTATCAACATAAAGACCTGATTTTTGTAGAAGCACAAAGCACCTCAGGTAACAGCAGCTTGGGAGGACCATCACAACTATAGTGCAATATTCTCCCTTTTGAAACTGATTTCAGAGACAAGGCACTAGTAAATAAGAAAAAAAGGTTAAGGTATTTTATCTATACGGCATAGATGATGTAACTGAGGTACAGAGGGAAGAGGACGGTTGTTTCAGACACCTGAAAGAAAATGAAGTCTCTTGAGGTATTAGCACTGCAAGGGGTTTGTTAATATTTGCTGACATTTCATACACCCCTCAGAGCTACCAAAACTAAGGCCATGTATATGCAACAAAAACAATGCAGTGGCAAGTAATGAAGGTAAAAGATAGACAAGGATTATGTAAAAACAAAGGCAAGACTCTCCATTCATTTAAATGTGGTATTCCAACATAAAACTACGTTCTCCAAGCCTCTAGCAGTGAAAAAAATCTGTAACTGTTCTTCTGCTCAGCTGTCAACACCACCTTATTAGCCCTGAGCAAACAACTTGTGCCAGTTTGACAAACCTCATCTCTTTTTTTTATTTTTCCTCTCCAGCTTGTGGAGATTTCCTCAGCTTTATGCATTATTCAGACAGGAGATTCCTCAGAGAGTTTTAAATCCAAGGTTTGATGGCCAAGAGCTGCCTATGTCAGAATGGAGTTGAAGAACAGATATTTGCTGGATATGATGAAGCATGTGGCAATGAGTTCACCTTCCTGACTGGATGAATGGCTCAGGTGCAACAGCATTTCCAGCTGATGGTAATGATTCTTTCTTGGGGTATTTTCCTGTAACAAAAACTAAGGGGGACAAAGAACAACTCTGATTATTTCAGATGAAGGTTAGTTGGTGTTAGTTTATTTTCTGCTCTCGAGTCTGCTGTTAACCCTACCCTTCTGGAACAATAAATCAAGCCTCATGCCTGTCCCTCTATCTGTCTATCTATTCTGTTTTAAATGATTATAAAACTAGTTTTAAATGTACGTGCATAAAACCACTCACTTATGCAGCAGGTCATTCTGAAGTCACTACAGCCTAGAGAAGTGCTGCGAAAGTCAGTCACATCCAAGCAGCACTGGCTTGATCTCACAGGGATTTGTTCAGTGTATGTTAGAGTGGTCTCTAACGGGGATGAGATGTGAAGAGCCTTGGATTCAAGGATTCATATTGCTCAGTGGGAATAATTCCCACAGCTGAAGCTGACCCAGATGGAGGAGTATTAAACACTGAGTAGAGCAGGTTTGAGGATGATGCAGGTTAAGTACACCACCTGGATGCACACATGAAGGAAAGGACATTAAGGATTTGCTGGTGGAGACAGTTTTAAACATACACTGAAAAGGGGCCAGGAGTAATTCAGCAACTTATGGCATCGTTTGCCTTCGGGACAGAGATTTAAATTCATTCCTCTGAGCTACTCTTAAAATTCAGTCATGGCTGGAAGTCACAAACATTTCAATCTGTTTGCATGGATTTTTAATGCAGGGAAAAAACAGGCCTGGCCTCCTCATGAAGCCACTCGGTGAAATCAATGGACACCAGCTGGGTCCACCCTCTTCCACAAGTGGGTTAAAATGATTCACAATTAAAAGATCATCTAAACACTGTTTTGCTCACTGATTCATTATGCCATGAACTGTTTGCTCCCATACAGCATTAAGCAGAGGAGTCTGCTGGTAACAAGCAAATACCAACAGCTTTTTCTACATAATGATAAGGTGAACCTGAAAGCAGTCCTGCACTTGTCAATTGGTGTCGGTTTCTCAGCGCGTACTTAGGGCACATAATCACTCTGACACCACATCCCATTTTGCTAGCAAAGCACAGCAATTTCAGTCCCTTAAGGTCTCCTTCCAAAGTGCTTTAAAGTTGTCTTCCTGTCCAATTTGTGTAGACACAGTGATTTTGTGGTGACTGAGATAGGTATGAAAGGTGCCACATTTTGTGATTTCTCTGCCATTAAAATAATCTTCCTCCATTTTAGAGTGCACTGGCTAGGGGATGGAAAACAGCAGCACTCTTGAGTCGCTTGCACCAACACTAAGGAAAAGTCAAGGTTAAGATCTTAAAAGACTGTGTTCTTTTTGGAGCAATAGTGATTATTACTCTATTTTAGTTAGCAGTAAAGTCTTAGCTTCTAACCACAGTTATTTCAGCTTTTTTTTTTTTTTTTTTTTTTTTGTCAACTTTTTATTATCATTATTACTATAAAACACTCCTCAAAGAGAATTACAGATTAGACTTCAAATCTGGCAAAAAGGACCACATCAAAGATCCACCCTAAGATTTTGTCCCATTAATTCATAGTCTCTGTCATTAAACTGTAAAAAATCCACCAGGAAGAACACGAAAGCAGAGCAAGCAAAGGAGCAATACCACCTTGATATATTCCCCCAGGCTGCACTAAGTTACTGCTTCTTAAAGCAGAAATAGCCATTTTGTAGTTCGTATTTCTATTTCGTATTAGTTTTCTTCCATGTTGCCATTTGATACTATAGGAATCACTAACATTCATATTGCATTCCTGTCTTTGCTGATGCTCCAACAGGGAGATTGTGTGCTTGCACTTTTTCAGGCCCATTCTTCAGAGCCAGCATAGCTTTTTCTTTATATATGTAGAAAGCATCTAACAGTTTTCAGTGGGAAATAATAAAAAGTTTGCTTTCTCCTACCCAGTCCAGCCTTCCAACAGTATCCAGGTGGCCTTGGGGCACATGAAACACATTCTCATCATCATAGTAGGGAAACAACGATTTGGCAGGCTGCAGCACAACCCTCTCATTATATCAGGCAGTTTGAACTGAAACCTGGGGCTCAGAGGCAGCTCAGAGATGTCCTCAGCTGCATATATGGTCACTTCAGCCTAGATGGTGTCCTCTCTGAAGTGTGTAGCCAGGAGGCAATAAGCATCACTCGCTGCAGATGGCCACGCTCCCTGCCTTGTGGGCACAGTTTGCCTTTGAGAGCCAAGCTGGTTTTGCAGCAAAGACCTCACTTTGTCAGAATAACTGCAGTACCATGGACATAGAGATCTTGCTCAGGACTTGCAAAACTTTGCTTTCCATTATATCATAACTGTGGTTTCTTCAGTGTTACAGGTCAAAATTTGGATCAAGGGCTTTTTAATAGAGCCACATGGATCACACTCCTTTATATTTTTTCCAGTCTGGTTAACTATTGATAAAGGTTCACCTCCCTGTTCAGCAGTCAGCCACTGTGAGGTGCTAAATCACTTATCTGATAGCTCCTGAACATTGAAATTTTAGCTCTAAGGTGGAGATGAAGAAAGTCTCTTCTTCCCTTTGTTTGCCTTGTCAATTTAAACAGTATGCTGTTTGAAATGGGGACTTTATTGTACATACAGAGACTGTACATTGCCACCAATTGTTCTAAAACATAAATATTATAGCAAGGATTACCAGCTAATAACATTATGTACAATTATACATTCCTCCCTAGGAAGGTAAGCACAGCAGAGTGCTTTGAGAGATATGGAGGCACTGCTTCTCTCTCAAGACGATACTGCAAATAGTAGGAATTTATTTGGATTTTAATTTCTCATTTATATAGCATTTCTTTCTGGTGCAAGATTTTCTTGAGAAATGGTGACAATTTTGACAGTCCTGCCCAGTGTTTGTTTTTGATCCTCAGTGCCAAGTTGTTTAGATGCACACAACAGGTAGGTGGCCAAGACCTAAATGAAGGCAAAACTCCTGGATCTCATTCTCTTCAATGAGTTTCAGAGGGATGTAACTCAGAAGAAAATAAAAGCAAAAAGGAACACTCAATGGACATTTGATATGGAAAGGAAGAAAAGGCAGGCCTGAGACACAACAACTTTGCATTGTCGTGTTACGTTTCAAAAATAAGAAATTACATAGTAAAGCAGATTAAGTTTATATTTATATTAGCATGCAAAAATATAAGTTAATTAGCTCTGTCTGGGAATCACATTAATTTTAAACAGTAGCTTCCAGCGATGTGGTTCAGAGGGTAGAGACAAGACAAGGAGATGCAGGAAATTTTCCAGCTTTCTGAGTGGAAAATGCTACTTACAAATTTCCTGAGTGCAGAGACTTACCCATAGTTCCCCATTCTCTTCTAGGAGCTAAGGTAGAAAATATGTCAACAAAACAGGGAGACAGCCAGAGAAATGAGTGAGTCAATAAATGGGAATGTGAAAGTAGATGCTTAGCAGTTGTATACCCAAAGAAAAGGACTGTAAACTGTTATTGTATAGCTAGTCTTTAAGAGTTAGTTGGATTGCTGATATGCTTATCTCCCTTGTTAGATTATATTATTCATTCTTTCTCTTACAATTGCTGTTTAGTCATTCATATCATGTAAGTAACTACACTGCGTGACTGAGCATCAAAAAATGTACCACTACTTTCCCGAGCTTTTCTTTGTATGCTAGTCCTATTCCTCCACCTCCAAAAGCAGGGTCAGCTAGAGCATGTCACCTAGGACCATAATTTCCAGGACCACGTCCGATTCAGTTCTGAGTCTCTGCAATTTTAATTTATCTAGCTGCGTTACTCTTAAGTTTATGTGAATTTTTTTAACAAGGCAAAATTTCCCCAGTTAATGGGTTAGTTAAAATACTGACTTTCCCTTTCAGTACAGTCTTCTCTGCAATAGCTTACAAACTGCATGCTGCACATTCTCTTCAGGAAAGCTGAGGATTTCTTACGATGTGAGTTGTCTGCTTACTGAAAAGCACTGTTCTTCATCAGCTACAATTAATGGTTACTTCATACTGAACTTGCAATGTTTTGTCAAGAAAAATAAATAAATTGAAAAAAAAATGAATTGTTTTGGACTTGTGAGCAATGAGTTTTGCCTTTGTTTGTTTGCCTAGCTACTCTGATACATTTCTAAAAATGACCTTCACATCTGCATCTCATCTTCAGCATCTTTCTTTCTGACGACCTGCATTCTACCGACTTGTAACAAGCAGTTTCTGGCAGGCTTTCACTGAAGGCATAGCTGCTTTTTTAATGATGATATAAGATTCCTGTTACGAGAGTAGTACAGAGGCATTCAACACAGCAATATAATGCAGCTACAGAGCATGTAGCACAGTAGAGATTGTAGCTTGGTCCTGAAAGTAGGAAAATTTTGCTAGTTCAAATGAAGGCAGAAACACTTTCTGTGATATTTCTTCCAGACCTAGAGCTGTCTTGCTTCCAGTAGCCTGGATTTCTCTCTCCTGGGTCTTCATATGAACAAATTTAATGTTTTTTATCTTGAACTTGTATCTCTAGGAAGACCCACAGAAGGGATCTAAGAAAGTCAGAATCATTATCTGTAAAAAAAAAAAAAAAAAAAAAGGAGGTGAACTGTTCCCTAATAATACTAACAGTGACTGTTAACCTCTCTGTTAACCTCTCTGTTAACCTCTTGTGATGTCAGCATCCATCTTTTCTTTCCTCTGGGTGTGTTGGTTTCCCTGGTATAAAGAGTTACCTCAAATAGAAGACACTTAGATCTGTGTGAATCACTGTTAACCGCTAACTTGAAAGGTTTAGCTGCCATTTCCCTCTGCTGCTGAAATGAATTTTCTTAGAGCTGTCTAGATGAAGACCTTCCCTTCCCTTTATCGCTGCTACAAAGACGGTTTGGATCCAGTTTTTAATGGGATTTTATTTATTTATTTATTTGGTTGGGGGCGGGGGAGGGGTTGAGGGGGATTTCTCCCACTTATGTCCCACTCCTGGACTCACATCAAGACAGCAAAAGAGACACTGCAACCCAGTTCCTGTCTTGAATCTAATAACGTACTGTAAGGCCATCCCCTTATCACATGACTTAGGGATCACTATCTTTGTTTTCATTTTTGTTGGTAGAACTGATCATCCTGATAGTGTGACCATTTTCTTCAGTGAAGTACAGTGAGAGTTTCTGTGTGGTTTTATCTGTGAATCTCAGAGCAGAGGTAATACTGACCTAGCCCTGCACACTCTCCAAATGAAGAGAAGTACCTGACAAGGGAGGTAAGGCTTCATTTGTACGTCCCCTCATCATACAGATTGTTCTCTTTCTATGAGCTTTCCACCTGTCACCTAGCACAGTGATTTGCCAGCCTATCTTCTGTTGAGGAAGAGCAACATAGTACTCATATCACCTCTAACTCTGTGACAGCTTAAGACATTAAGATTTTCTCACAAGAATTACATGAAGAGAAGTGGAAGACTCAGACACTGTTATGGTTTAGTAACAGTAAGTTACTTCCTTTATGTGTGTGTCGCACCTGGAATAAGAATACTCAGTAAATCTTGCCCAAGAATGTGGATTTGGAGAATGGGTAATGGTAAGCTTTATAACTTCTTATGCCAAAGTCATCCTTGAAAGTAATCTCAGCCAGAAGAAAACCTCAATCTTGGTTTGATTATTAAACTGTTGCTAACATGCCATGAACAAGATGTACATGGCCAGCCCTGAAATGTGGAACAGATTACATGTTCTGGTTTAGCAAAGAAGAGTGTTATTGTAAACTGGCAGCAATATGCCCAAGGCTAAAATATCCATGGCATAACAGAAGAAAGAATTTCAAGTGAAAAGGAAAATGACAGCCTTAAGACACTTTTACTGACTGCCTATAAAGATCTTCAGGTGACTGAGAAGTCATAAGGATAAATCCATGCTGTCTTTTGCCTTTCCATAATAATAGCTAAAAGCTGAACATTATGAATGAGTAGCATTTATACTCTGGGGCTCCACTCCATGAGATGGAAAATGGATCCTAAGATGCTAAATGTCAGTGATACCGATCTCATAAGCTAACTGAATAGTCCAACTCAGGATATGCTCTTTAAAGATGTTCTTTTGCACAACCTAATGTAGTCATTTTTCTTGCATAAATATCCATACTTTAGTTAGTAAAGACGTTATTCTGTGACTGAAGAGAAAGTTAGGAGGGAATGACTGTTCATGAAATTGTAGTGAAAACTGTCAAGTGAACTTTCATAGTAGCTAATTAACAGTATTGTACAAGAGAATCTACAACTTTTAAGTGCATCCATCATCCTATTTGCAGAAGCAAAATAAGAATCCAATATCCTGACCCCATTTCACCTACCATAAAGATCAAATGGGTCGGTTTATTTCTGGGCTGTTGTTTGTTTTTATTTTTTCCCCTGCAAATACTACAATGATGACGAAGGATAGCAGGGCCCACGTTAGCTGAATGTCATTGTATTTCCAGGCAAAACTTCAAGAACTCCTCTAACCACAATGACATCTCTCAGAATTAATAATAAAGATGTGTTATTTATACATTATACATTTGAAAAAATATGTAATTATGCCTGTTCTTAACAGGCCACAAGAAATGTACTCTTAAGAAATAAGATGGTTTTGTTTCTTCCTTTTTAGCAGAACACACTGTGTGCACAGAATGGTGATTATACACTAAACACCTAAAGTAGGAACACCTAAATGTGCCTAAAGTTCCTGATCTCTAAAGGAAAAAGTCTCACAGATGATCTCAGGCAAGGTGTAGTCCTTCCCACGGAGGTCAAACTAGACAGAACAGATCCCTTCTCTCTCAGGATTATTTTGTCTCCTGCAAATGCTGCACCAGAAATAGGCACTTCTCTAGAACAAATCCTTCCTTCAGTCCAGCAGCAGGACCAGTAACCTTTCTGCAATGTCTGTTTGCTCCCTCCACAAAGCAGGCACTGCCTCCTTCTGCATCCCTGACCTTTCCTCACTGTCTCTCCATTTGTTGCTGCTGTCCTTTTTAAAAAGCCTCTTATTGATGTTTTTAAACTGATGGGGGAACATAAACAAGTAATAACGAAAGGTTAACAATACTGAATCAATACTGCGGAGAGAGGCGTTGGGGAGATGGAATTCAGGAGGTTGACTGTGAGAGAAAGCAAAAGGCCAAATTTAATCACAGTGCTACTGGCAATTAAATTACATTTTGGATTGTTCTTTTTTTTTTTTTTTACTATTTTATTTATTTATTTTTAAAGGAAGAACTAATGAAAGCACTGCACTGACTTTTATTAGCGCTCCAGAAAAATCAAAATGCCTGAATGGAAACTCTGACCAAGGGCCTTTTTGTGTTCTTCTTAAGAACAGAATGAGTTATCCTCAGTTATTATGGCTTAGATATACTACCTAGCACAGAAATGTATACAGTGTGTGTGCTCCCAGGAAAGTCACTGGTAGTCCTTATCACAGTTTCCACATCCTCAAAATAGTCTGAAAAGAAAGGGCAGATCCCACTTCTTGATCAGATAACTCCTTTTTACCTCTGCATATCACCATGAACTACCACCTAATAACAGCACCCATTGCTTAGTTTGGGGTCATTCTTTCAGTCTGGCATGCTTCTTGCCTTCATTTTCTCACTCTTCTGCTTACAGTAATTATTTTTACCTATTCATCATGCTTATGCATGCATCTATGAAACAAAAGCTTACACTGTCTCCTATGTTTGTGATCTCATCACTGAACCTGCTTTAGCCAAAATAGGGGATGGAGGCTTATGCTAACACTTTGTCCTGCTGTCCCTTCGACTGCATACAAAACACAATGTGAAGGGCTCCATCCTCATCCCTGTGTTCTGATGTGCTGAGTAACTGTGTTGTGCTACTGTCATCACCCATGCAGAATATGTGGGATACTCATGAAGGAAAGGCAGAAAATCTGCTCGTGGCCATTCTGGGTGCTGCCAGTACATCCAAGCTTTCACCATGTGAAACTCTAACATTTCAGCCCTCACAACTGCTCTTAGTTGCAAATAATGCAGATTTTAAGAAAATTTTAGTTACACTGAAACTCCTTCTGGCTGAGAACTCATTTGCCCATTTGCCATTCAACACTATACAACTCACCTTTCATATCGGGATCAGATTATCTTATGCGTGAATTTAAATGCTAAATTGATTGCAGGTGTCTCACACAATAGAAGCCAGTAATTTTTACATTGATTTGGAATATTTTCCTTTGCTAGATTTTGAACTGGTGGGAAATTCAGAAGCAACGTTGCTGGATGTAAAGATGTTTTCTACAGCATGTTCCATGAAAGAACATCGAATCAAAACAAGAGAAAGCATAAAATGATTTGAAAATGTCAGTAGTCCCATGGTTTTCTTCCTTGCCCTAGGGATGACACATTCCTGCATCCAGTTCTGCTTTAAATGGGGTGAGGGGAAAGACAGGCTAGAGGGAGATACACAGTGCATATGACGAGGTATCACCGAGGCTGCAACAGCTGCTCATGAGTCTCTAGAGCATCTCCCTGTATAGGATATGAACCGGAAAATGCAGGCTTGTGGTTTGATTGGGAGAAGGACTGTGTTGTTTTGCAGAGCTTAGTATTTTTTATTTTCTCACTGCTAATGAACTTGTGCAGTAGCCTCCTCAGAAAGGCATTCAAAGGCTCAGATGCTAATGAGCAGGTCTCTCATTATGGTAGGCAAAGCCACATAATGGGAACAAGAAAAAGAATTAGCATAAACAAGGGAAGAATACTGGGGATGAGGACTGTTTGTCCTAACTAGTGCTGTGGCCAACCAGAAGCAGCTCTGAATCAGAGGTTGCCAGGTTTAGTTTGTGTGCTGCCTGTGGTCTCCAGATTTCAGATGAAAGATGCCAAATGTGAAAAGAATGAGAGATCCACAAACCAATCACTGCTAGGCTCTGAAACAGGAAAATGTTACTTTGCTTGCCTCTCACCAGCTAGCATTCTCTTGGCTTCCCCCTTGTGTTACCAAACTATTCCTTCTGCCTTGGGAATTTATGAGTTTGCATCTCTGCTGAGTAGCAGTGTCAGCCTCACCGTGCAAGGCAAAACCATTTAATTGGTTTTCTTCATTGGACTTTGAGCAAATGACAGCTGACTTCTCATAGGCTTTTTAAAATATGCCTTCTATCTTCACAGCCTGGTCATGTAATTTACAGGAGAGGAAGGGTAGTCAAAAACTTGACTTCTATTGTTAAAAATGTGAAGAAAGCTGAGGTGTTGTTTTCCTCGGTTAGAATAAATTAAAAATACAGGTTGTTAAGCCTTCCATTTGGAAACATGGGAAAATTACCACATCCAGTCAAGGACATGACCCCAGGACAGGGGCATATAATGGACATCCATGATGGTAACCACAGCTCTGCCTGCTCCAGCCGATAGGGATAGGACCTGAGAGAGCTAAAGGATATTAGCAGGTCATCTCAGGCTCAGTGACCCTGCTACTCTAAGAGCATTCCAAGTGTGATTCTCTCAATTGTGCCACCAACAGCATGTGTTATCATTCTTTCAATAATGAATCCATGGTCAATTTCCCAACTACGTGTTATTACCTAGGAACTGGTTGGAGAGATGCTGGCAGGCCCAGACTGATCAAGTTCCTGTTACTGTTTCTCTCAGATAGATAGTATCATGAACATAAGAATGCTGCTGGTTTTTAACAACCATTTGATTTATACAGTGTCTCCCAGAGGTCACCATTGAAGAGGGAGCTTGCTCTCTGCCATGGAGAAATCAATGCACCAGGCATGCACAGATCAGGAAGAATATGGCACTGCTGTGTTTGATACTTCTTTGTGGCAGAGATGCTCAGCTTCCCCACTGAACTGAAGTTCCTTCTGCCTTGCAGAATTTGGGCTGAGGAAAGCCAGAGGAGGACAGCCTCGTGTTTGATCTCCTTCAAAAAGAAAAATGTTCCATTTCCAAATTTGGCATCATTCTTCCCTAACTCTTGCATGGTGGATTTATGCAGTTCCTTTAAATATTTACTGCCATAAGCCATGCCACAAAGATGCATTATTACTTTTTAACAAAGATTAAAGTTTAAAAACAGAATAAAAGCCTTGCCTCATACCAGAAGAAACTGTCCATCAAACAAACAAGAAATGCACCAAGTCATACGTCTAGAAATGTAAAGAAAATCTTAAAACCCCATTTTTCAAAAAAAAAAAAAAAAAAAAAAAAAAAAAAAGTTAAAGAAAAAAATTAAATATATTTTCTGTGGCATTGGCTTTAATTCCATCAATGCCATGGCCTGTTTCGTAGAGAGGAAAATGTTTGTTCTTAATACTGGATCAGCATAAAGCTATAAACCCAAACTAGAGCTCAGAACAGTTGCTAGTAGAAAGATAGTGTCAGATTCCCTCTGCACATTTCTGGCTTACTGAGATTGAACAACCCTTGTGATAGTAAGTAATATTTAATATTCTTACCTGTTCAGCTGGGTGAGGTATGCAGGCATAACTATTTTTATTTTATTTTATTTTTTTGTCTTCACACCGATCAAAACCAACAGGAGGTTTTGATACCACTGAGGTATCATAGCAACACAGAAAGTTTACTCCATACTGTTCTGTAATTCTCAGGGTGCTTCAATGATCATAGTAACAGCTTGGCCTGAAACAGAGAGCAGAAGTTTAGTTAGCACTGGGCAAAGTAGCAATAGAAGTAACACTAGATCATTAAGCAACCCAACAAGCCATATACACCACAGGCAATGGACTGTTGTCATATCCTGTATATGTTGTTGACATTTGGGTCAAAAGAGAGCTGTTTATCTGAAAACAATGACTGCCAGAAATTTAGGAGAAAACAGGAAGATGTGCCTTGTCAAAATGGAGCTGCAATAAAAATATATCTAAACAAGATGCCTCTCTTAAAGCCCAGTGCTCCTCAGGCACAGCAGAGAACCTCCAGAAGAAGAAACCTTGCCAAAGGATGTGAGCTCAGATAGTAAATACCGGTGAGGTACTTGATATAGAGATCTTTTCAGGGTTACAAGTTTCACAGCACTCAGAAAGACCCAAGCTAAAAATAAATGAAATCTCACACATTTTCCCTGCTCCTTTTTTTTTTTTTTTTTTTTCTCTAAGAATTGCTTATGACCCCTATGGAAATTTTTTTGGTCCTAGATGACCATTTCTGCCTTCCAATGACATACACAGTTCCCAGGATGAGAATCAGTGGATTTCACTATGGATCTTCTTTCCAAATAATCAGTATCACAGACACATCCCCAAGCTTCTCAACACCTGGCTGTCTTAAAATGTTTGTTAGCCAGGTTTCTCCTGCTCTGTAGATGGAGAAGTATGAGAGTTAAAAGAACTCAAAGATCACAGAAGGCACCACCTCTCAAAGACTTTTCAGTAACACTGTCTAGCCAAATGTTGAGCCATCTTTTCTAAGTGAAATTTATTTGGGGGAGGGGAGGTGTTACATATTTTCCTTAGCATTGAGTATATTTGCAGATTTCAGCAGTAATTTTTCTAAAGGATTTCAGCACATTTGAAATTTCTTTTCTTTTCTTTTTTTTTTTTTTTTTTTTTTTTTTTCTCCTGCTATCACAGAAGAGCCTGTTCCTTGGAGAAATGTCAACTAACTTCAGTGGTGATCATAATTCACAGGAGAGACCTATACAATAATTTCCACTGGGATCAATATTGACCTGAACAGTTGCTTGCTGTTGACGCAACATTGCCAAATGCCTCTTCCATGCTTTGTAAATGACAAGATATACAGCTACTTATCAAAACAAGATAAGTGATTCAGCAGTGGCTTCTGTTCATGGAGAATCAAAAGGAAAAGAAAATAGGTGAGCCTGTATTTGCTAGTATATATTAAGTATATATTAAGCAGCCTATTTCTTGGCATTATCACTGACTGTAGCAAACACAGCAGCTGACAATTAGGATACTCACCATATACACATCACTGGCCTAGGGCCAGCTTGATTGCCTTCTTTAGTTCACACCAGAAAGTGTATTGCACTTCACATTAAAATTTGAAGCCTACATTTTCTGTAGCATTAAAAAAATAAAATCCAAAGAGGTGCACTTAGGTCCCCAGAGACAGCATAATTCTACTTTAGTTTAAGATTTGCTAATGCATTGAAGTCATTAATGTTTCATGGTGGTTCCATTTCTGTGTGCACACAAAGCCTTTTATACCACCCCGGCTAATGAACTTCTCCAGTTTCCCAGGAGGCCTTTGGAAGCAGAGATGGTTTCCCCTAATGAAATGGCCCAGACTCTTTGTTTTGAATTTGTTTACATAGTTAATAGCTCCTTATGGGGGGAAGAACAAAATAGGAGCCTGCATATAGAGTTGCTCCATAGATAGAGTATACAAGTCATTGAAAGATATAAATCAATGAGTTGTGAATGATTTTGATATGGTTTGGGGGGGGGTTGATTTTTTTCCCCAGCTAAATTCTAATCTCTACAAAGATAAACAAAGATCTGCCCAGAGGGATGCAGAAAGTGAGAGAGTAAAGCAACAGGGGGGTGCCCTCCATCTTACAGACCATTTGGTCCTTTTAATCAGAAACTCCTACTAAAAACATGCTGCTTTTCTTTGCTCCAGGTTTCCGAATGAACATAATTTAGGACAGTAATCCTGTTTTGAATGGTCTGAGGTAGCACTAATTCCAGTATTTATGGTTAGAACAGTTTCCTTCATGCCCACCACTTTCTGTTTCTGAGGGAAAATTTCAGCATCTCAGCCACTCACCTGTTATTTAGGCCTATGCAGTTATCAATAAATAAAACTGAAATAGACGTTATAAGATGCCGCAGAGATTCCATCTTTTGTCAGTTCTGTCCACTTTTATCTGCACCTGACACATTGGCAAGAAAAAGTGCTTGAATAGTGAAGAAATGGGTGTAATACCACTTAACTCTGCTTTCTAATACTTACCTTGGTGGCTGTTAAACCTAGAGAATAAATGAGTGGTCTGTTACTTCTGAAACTGAAGCTCATTAAAAACAAACCAAAACATCACCACACAAAGACCAAAAAAGCAAACAAACAAACAAAAAACCTTCAAACTAAAGAGACATTCAAAATGTCATTTGTATAACTCACCTGACTCAGTCTTGATGTTATAATTGTACAATGAAATATGCTTAGAGCAAAATGATCCAAATTGCCAGTGTCACCAGGCTGACAGTAAAATGTCTAGGAAAGCAGCAGGCTTCCTACAAACAGCTGAATGTTCGCATTTTTCAAAGTGAAGGAGTAAGGGGAAAGAGAAAGCATACCATGGAGAATGGTGACTTAGAGGAGAAGAGGAAATGGGGCAACAGGAATGAAGGCAGCAGAACATGTTACTTGAAAAGCTGGGGAGAATCTGAGTTATTTTCTCAAGGTAGATTAGCTCTCATTTACCAGGTCAACATATTTTAATCAGACTAAAGTAGGCTGTCTGAAGTGCTACCTGTGTTAATTTGAAAGTCTCAGCTGGTGTGACACAGATCTTCTGAATATCTCAAACAAAAGGCCAAAACACCAAAAGATCTTTTACAGAGAACCCAGAGGGCCCCTGGTGAAAACTGCAAGTAGCTTTAAAAAGTAACAAATTCTCATCTTTATTCATTTTCCCTTAAATATATATATATTTATATACTTGTCAATGTAGAGAGAGGATGGAAGGGAGATAGACAAGATGCCTCTTGCTCCAGCCTATAGGGCCAGCAGAAGGTTGGCATTTCCTGTAAGCATTACATTAGTCATTGGAAATAGAAACATAGAATGGTTTGGGTTGGAAGGGATCTTTAAGATAATCTAATTCCAATTCCCCTCCTGTTGGAAGGAACACCTCCCTCTAGAGCAGGTTGTTCAAAGCCCAGCCCTGCCTTGAATGCTTCCTAGGAGGGGAAATTCACAACCTCACTGTGCAACCTTTTCCAGTGTCTCACCACCCCCACAGTAAAGAATTTCACTCTAAAATCCAATCTAGATCTACCCTCTTCCAGTTTAAAGCCATTTTCCCTCATCCAGTCGCTACCTGCCCTTATAAAAAGTCCCTTCCCAGCTTTCCTGTGGGCCCTTTTAGGTACTGGATGGTTGCTATAAGGTCTCCTCAGAGTCTTCTCTTCTCCAGACTGAAGAGCCTCAGCTCTCTCAGCCTGTCCTTGTTGGGGAGGTGCTCCAGCCTTCTGATAATCTTTGTCACCCTTGTCTGGACCTGCTCCAACAGTGGGAGCTCTACTTCTGATATGGGTATTTCTTCTTATCAAGAAATTGGTTTGTGCAAGCAATTTTAAACAGTGCGTACACCTTGCTTGGCTTAACTGGGAATGAACTGGAACAACTGCAGAGCACTTGGATTCAGCTGCTGCTTCCCAGTTGACTGGTTGGGAAGGTGGATGAGAAACAGGCTGCTGAGTTGCACCATTTAAAATCATTATTTCTCTTCTTAGTTTTGACTCAAACTAGCAGGAAGAGGCAATTCTACCTGACACAAAGAGGTTCTGAAAAGCATTTTCTAAACTGCATCATTTTCTGTTTGATTGATGTTGAATCACATCAAAGGACTGGGGAAGGGCTTCTACCCACGCAGGGCTCATCCTTCTGCAGCACCTCCACTGCAAACAGGAAGAGGACAAGTAAAGGATAGAAAAAAGTATGAAAATATGAACATGAACTTTTAGTCATATCGACTTATCTCTCCATGTTTTAATTTTTCAAACACCACACAACTGAATGAACTCAGAGGCTTTTTCATAAGATTTCTTTCTTAAAAAAAAAAAAAAAAAAAAAAAAAAAAAAAAAAAAAAGTCCCAAATGTGGTTATTAAATTACAAGGACTATTGTGTACAGGTACTATCTATCTAATTAGCGCTAATTGAACAACAGGAAGAACTGCTCCATTTGAATCAAAACCCACAAATTTACAGCAGAAAACTTTTAACTGTGGGGAAAGCTCTAAAGTCATGGCTCACAGGTTACACCCGCACACATTAAGTAACCAAAGAGCACAGTCTGTTCTGTCAAGTAATGATCCATTTTTTTCTTCTGCTTGGGGAAGGGGAAAAAAAAAAAAAATCAACATTTAAAGTATGCAATGAGCATCTACTGAAGGGAAAAGGAGAAATAAGTCTTCCATTCACACACCAGATGTTCCCATTAAACAATCGTTTTCGAGAAAGCTCAGCTCATGTGGAAAGAGAGCGCTTCAGAGTTCAGAAGGGGGAAAGAGAGAAGAAAGTTAACTTGCAAAATAAGGGCAGCTGCTGAGGGGATATCATCAGCTCTAGCCTGGCAGATGTCAGCCCAACATTGCAGGGTTGGAGGCCAAGCCTGGTGTAAAACTGTGGTGGTGGCAGCTGAGGGTCATCCTCATGGCCCTACTGCCCCCAGCTGATGGACCGCGGCCTTATGCTCTCACCCTCTCCTCTCCTTCCCAGGGTCCTGCTGTTGCAGCCACATTTGCTTTGGAGCAATGCCACGAGTAAGACTCTTCAGTATTTTTTTAGTACATGATTTAGAACCTACCTTAGGCTTCTGCACTTAGAAATTAAGAGCTCAAAGCAAAGCGGGCCCTCCTCTAAATTCCTTGTAGCCTTTGCTGTGCTGTTCAAACTAACACTCACTAGATGCAGGTGCAGCATATACAGACATCAGTACTGAAGGCATAGGCTAAGCAGCTGGATTAACTTCAGCCTCATCTGTTTTTGGGCCTAGGCCAAATAACACTTCATGCCATTTGCAATAGCAGCCTGACTCAAGAGTTTTCCCCTGTGCTACTTGCTTGCACTTTGTCATCTTTGTGGTACAGTCCTGATGCTCATCCAGCTACAGCACAAACCACTTCACTCAGGCCAGCTTTTGCCTTTATACTTAAGGGAATGTGAGGAATCATCAGCCACTGGAGCAGTGATTCCTCACCGAACCTCCCATGGTGTCTTTCTTGCAGCAGGTAAGCCAAGGACTACACAGGATGAGTTTTAAACCTGTCCTTCTTCTCTAGAGCTTACAGCAGCAAGACAGGTCAACATCTGCATCTGCAAGAATTATGGTTTTGGGGAGGCAACAACAAAAACAGCACTTGCTAAACCGCCAAGGACAAGAAAGACATGTATTAAGGCCCATCCTGCCTTCTAAATAAGCACAAAACTAGATCCTTTTAATCTGAAGCAACAATTACTGTGTCACTATTGTTTTCCTAGGCTAATTTTGACATTATTTTATCCATGTTTCCTGAACTTCATCAGGAATTCTAATTAAAGTTCTCCTCTCCCAGGTTCCCCCTCAGTTCAAGGTATCACCACATGCCCTTGGCAAGCCAGAGCTCAGCCCTTCTCAAATTGTAGCAGTCCATTTTCCTATTAAAGGCATGTTGCTGCGGAGTGATGTATGGCTCAGTGTGGATCATCTAATACTGTCCTTGTTATGGACCAAAACAAGGACTGGTGAGCGCTCAACCACCTGCACAGGCAGAAAAAAAGTATTTGTGGTCTCTATAGAAGCAGTTGGCCAAGGTGAGCTGCGTGTTTCTGTAAAATACACCACTTCTGCAGTGAAATGCCTGGTGATAGCCCTAGGTTTAAAATTCCATCAAAACAAATAGTTGCACAGTAGTATTTGATAGCATTGTATGGTATTATTGCGTTACTACTGTTGTCGCTGCTATTTGATACTACATGCTATTTGGCAGTTCTGGATCCAGAAACATATGCCAGAATTAGTGATAACAGTGATTTCTGTTTAAGAGTTAGAACCTGTGCTGTCTTTTCAAGTAATGAAAATGAATTTGCACTTCGTGGAGTAAAATAATTTTTCTCTACTGAGACTCATCTTGTCGCAGGTTGTAGCTCATCTCCAGCAGCCACAATGCACCCCCTTATTCCTGGGTGTACAGTGGAGCCTTCAGATATCTCTAACTTATGCTAGTGCATGTCCTGCAAAGGACCATCCTTACTTACATTCACACGAGCCACACTAAACTCATTTTAAAGCCTTGTTGTTCATGTTCTTTGTGTTCTTGGGATGGCAAACATCTCCTCTGCACCTGCAAAATAGAATCAATCAGGGTAAGCAGTCATCCCCCACTGAGCACTGCATCATACTGCTATGCCCCTCATCTTTTTAAAGCCAGGGGCCTGAGAAACAGCTGACAACTCGGGAAGCCAAGTATTTCAGCAACACTGTTGTAGCAGAGTAGTGTGAATCGAGATTCTCCCTCTGAACCAGCATGGGGAACTGGAGCAAATAAATGTCACTTCTTCTCCATGTGCTTAGGGGGCAACACAATACTTGGGGAAAAATTTATGCATCACATCTCAGCTCCTTCTTTTCTTCTGTTCAAGTTGATCAACTACAGGCAACAAAGAACATGATGCTTTGAAATAAAAAAAAAAAAAAAATGTCTAGAGCTTTTGCTGTCAAGTAGGTCTCTTAAGCCCCATGGGTAATGTTCTCAAATGACAAAGCTGCTCTCCTTTTTGGCAAAGGTCTTTTATCAAGCAATATAGCAGCACATTTTCAATCATCTCCGTATCACAAGGAAGAGACAAACCCTGTTAGCGTTGTTCTCCGAAAATCATAAAATGCACTGGCTCAGTACACCTAGGGACTAGGCTGGGCTTTGAGCTTCCATGAATCTTAGCAGCAGCGGGAGAAGTGTAATTCAATCTTTTTAACTTGGTGATATATATTCATGTCAGTGGCTTTAAGATAAGGAAAAGACGTTAGTTGAAGAATGAAACTTTTGATGAATAACCGAGAGTACGATGAATAATGTACAAATATTTCTTTCCTCTCAGTCAAAATGATTCCAGATCCTTTTTCATTTTAATCCCTGTCATATTCTTCATTTTTATAAAAACCTTAAGGAAATGAAAGAGGAAGGGGAAAAAAAAGCACCCTATATTTCTAAAGGGCACTGGAGTTCTAAAAGTGGACTTTTTTTCCAAGCATTCCCAATTGTATTCAAAGATATTTTTATCAGTTCTTTTAACTGCTAGAAAACATAAGGTTGTTTGGTTACAGGCAGTAATGATGGTATTAATGATGAGTTACCATGTAAAACCTCAGCCTTTCTGTTTGTGCACTGCAGAAAATGTGAAATTTAGTTAAGAAAAATGTCTCTTTTCACCTGGGAGGTATTTTTTATCAGATAAAAAATAAAAAGCTGTTAGAAACATTTTCCTTCCTTACAATTTCATTCTTAATTCTGTCCCAGCTAAGAAATTATGAGAAAAACATATCGAATGGTAGCGTCATTTCTGAACAGAGGCAACAAAAGCAACTGGTGCAAACATATTTTTGATTGTTTTCTTGCAGGACAGGAGGGGGAAATGAGACAAATAGCATGTTAGCTGAGAGACTTGTCCATTTCTCCATGGGATGTATCAAAGCCTGACTTAAGAAAGATGCTTTCAGCAGAAAGATTTCACTGAGCTGCAGGCAGACACAGCAGCTATGTTTAGTAACCCCCAGTAGAAGGTAGGTCAAGTTGCCTGGATCTATTTGAACTTAAAACTTGTGATGATCCTGCAAACATGTATAAGATGTGCCTTCCCTGCACCTCATAGGTGGAGGGATCTTCTCTTCTGATCCTTTGAACCTAACAAGGGCATTTTCAGCTCTGCACTAAACTGGCTGCACAGATTGGAACTTCTGAGCAACAATGTGATGCCATTTGAAAAGTTAAGGAGGGCAGAGAAATGGATGGTGGGGCTGGAGACAAGGGCTAACCAAAAGAACAACATGCAATACAGCCAATGAAAGTACATGATCATTTAAAAAAAAAAAAAAAAAAAAAAAAAAAAAGTTAGGCAAACTCAAAAGATAATTAATTCCTCCTATGGTACTGACAGCAGGATCAGGAGACCTTAGTTATGCTTCCATCTGCATAAGGAAGTTCCGAACAATGACTGTTGTATGCTTTATAACAAACATTACCAGTCCAGACAAGACAAAAAACATATAATTGTTCATCTCGGGGGGACAACTATATTATCTGTACTCAAACCCCACTGCACAGTGCTCAGCACAAAGTCAAAATTTAACTTGAATATTTCCAGAACAAATCTACTCCTGCCCTACCTAGATTTCTGTCCCCTTTGATTTATCTTCTTTAGGAAGGGCAGGCATATCATGAGACATGTTAGATGAAATTGCTGAAAGGAAAAAAATTAAGACTAAAAGAGTGGCTTGCTGAAACCAGTAAGAGTGCGAGAGTAGCCCTTGCTGAATGGAGTTCTTCTTTATAAATGTTTTTGTTTGAAGTCTGTCTCTGGAGGGGAGAAAGTCTGTCAAAGTATTTTTTCTGAAACGAAGATGAAGGCAACACGTTTTAAAATATCATGCACAGGAACAAAGCCTTGCTCTTCCAGGCATGCTGAGGATGAAGCGGGTCACTGTACACTTTGATACACTAACTTGTGTCTCCTGTAATCCAGTAAAAGTGCAGTAAATTGTTGGACTTGCTCCCTATACAGAACAACTCTCCCTGTATCCCAAGGATGCTGTTCCCAGAATCCATGGTATTTTCCTCAAAAATTCTGATTGAGATTTGTATCCATTCAGTTCGCTCCCAAAACTTATCAGAACATCTTTGAGCCAAACTTTTTAGACTGTATTAAGAAGGTCTAGGGTATTGATTTATTATCATTAATTCCGCTTCTTTATCCTTGTCACAGCTCTTCACAGATTTATGAGGTTAAGGAGCATGAAGCTAATTAAATAATCTGACTGGCTGAACATCTGTTGAAACATAATAATAACTGTTGAAGCCAACACTCTCGAGTAGCTATTAATTCTGGTTTAAAAGTTAGAGGAAGGATTTAAAAATAAATAAATAAATAGAAGTAAAAAGGCTCGCCAAGAAACCTAGCACTTCTTGGGTTCAGAGTGAGCCCTCAGCCTCCCTCTGAGGTCTCTCCCACCCAAATCACAACACATTGACCAAGCTGTCAAGCTTCACCGCTCTTGGAGATCTAAAGGTCAAAAGGCCATTAGAGGGATGCAGGACAGTTTGAAGATTGTTGGTGTGCAACAGCTACAACCAGAGATTCAGACAAACAGGAGGGAGCATGCAGAAGTCCACATCAGTTCAATCCAGAAATGAATGAAATTAGCTTAGTGATTTAAATGTGTCCAAATAACCATTTAAGTGAGGAACAAAGCCTTTTCTTCAGTTCTTTTTTCTTCATCCATACAAACCATATAGAGGACCCCTAAGGAGTGTATTGCTTTGGGTTGACTAATTTTCTAGGGGGGAAAGGCTGAAGTAAGTACTCACCCTTATCTGAAGCTTCAGGCTCCTGTTTGTAAAGGCTGGGCTAGGAGGACCAAATATGCTTCCTTTCAGTCCATCAGCAGCTCTCCCCAGTGGAACTCCTCCTCCTGTGTAGGGTATGCACACTCTGACCTGAAGCAGTGACAACTAGAGTGGACATCAGGTACACACCAGCTCAGGCTGGAAGGGACTTCAAAGATCATCAAGTTTCAGTCCCTTGCTGTGGGCTGATTGCCACTCACCAGATCAGGGCCAAGGATGCCACACAACATTTCCAGGGATAGCATCTCTGGGCAGCCTATTCTAGTGCCTCTCATCTCTCTCAGTGAAGGCTAACCTAAATTTCCACTCTTTTAGCTTAAAGCCATTCCCTCTTGCCCTGTCACTATCAGACCATGTAAAATATTGCTTCCCTTCCTTCTTTTAAGTTTCTTTCAACTACTGGAATGCAACAATGAGATCTTCCCATAGAAGGTAATAGGACTTGTCCATAAGTTTGATTTTGACCTTGCAGATTAAATACAGTCTGAGTGACTACATTTACAAATGGTACAGGGCCTCAGACACCCAATGGACCCTACTTACCCTCCTTCCCAAGCTTGTTTAGAGCAAAACCAGTGATCTCTCCCAGTTCTTATCTAGGGTATATGCATTTAGTTGATTAAGTATTGTGAAAACAGACAGCAGCAGAGTTGCAATCGTCTGCTCATAAAGGGTCCTGATGGACACAACAGCAGTCTTGTTGACTGGAGACACTTACCCACAGCCTGGAGATCCTGAGCCCAGGAATGCCCCCAAGCCTAACACACAGGTCCTTGATTCACACCTTAGCATTTTCCATCCTAATTTGCTTGGGTCTTGCATTTTCTTCACACCTTGATCTCATTACCACTTTGTCCAAAAATTCTCAATGGAATAGATAAATAAAGTAATTAGATTAACTCTTTCCCACTACTCACATTTAGTACTCTTAAACCCTCCTCCTTTTCTGGCATTGAGTAGCAATTGTGGGACTCATGTGAGGGTTCACATTGAATAAGATGTGATCCAGTGCCTGAAGGATCTGATGGCTGACCAGCCACAGTCTTGGCTATATTCACTAACGTCAACAGTTATCCCCAGGCTCTACTGCAAAAAGGCTACTAGACTGCATATGTTTATATAGTACATATTGTAAATATTGTTCATATTGCAAATCATTCACAGCTCCAAAGTGCAGTGGGTGTGGATGTGTGGATGTGTGAAGAATATGTTGAGAATTTGCTGTTTAACCTACAAAAGGGAGAGAAATTCTATGCTACAGTCAAAGAGAAAAGTCCCTCAGCATCCTGTAACAGGGATCAGATCTCTAGCAGCCCGTAGAGTGGAACTGACAGGAACATTTCAAGGTTAAAAAAAAAAAAGATTAAAAGCACAGTCTCACAGGTATTCCTAACAATATCTCAGATTATTCCAAGTGTAGGCGATATTATTAGGTAGTAAGGTCTCAAATCACAAATGGATTTAGACTCCCAAATTTGCCCACAATAAGCTTTAGATAGTTAGGGGCATATGTTCAAGCTGTGAAGCAGAGCCCCTGAGGTAACTGCAGCATTTCTTCTGCTGGCAAGCTGCTGCCCAGCTTGACTCTGCTTTTTTCTGGTGGTCATTTTGTCTCCCCTTCATTTTCACCACCTTTGCTTCTCTTTAAAAACCTTTAACTTCAAGGCTGGGCCTTAGGACACAGGAGAAGAGATGACTCCATCCTGTGTACTGGTTGTGCTACATCTTCTCGTGATTCAGCTGATCCAGCCTGAGAGTTTAGAGTCTCACATCAAAAGAACTAAACATCAATTTCTCCCATGGTTGCATGGTCAGCCACAGCCTTTCAGCTAGGCCATTGTTCTTCTTTTCTTCCTCACTGTTTCACATCTGGTTTTGTGTTTTCCTCTCCTTTTTGCAGGTTCATGTAACAAGCACAGAATTTTTAATAGCATGCTTTACCATGTCTCCATTTCCTTTAATAAACACCCTCCTACTTCCTCCCCACTATGTCTCCATATGTGTTATTTTTGTTAGTAGTAATATTACAAATGTCCTAAATGTTTTGAAAACTGCTTGACATTCACAGCAAGGCATTAAGAAGAATTTATTCTGTCCCTGAGGTAGGCACGTAACTCTTAATGTGAGAGCTCACAGTGGTGTAAATCCAGACTAACTTTGTTAATGTCAGCAGACCTGCACATGTAAAACTAATGTAAAGCAATGAAGAAACCAGCTCTTTTACACTGACCAGGTGAGAAATCCCAACCTCAAACACAAATATTTCCTGTCCTGTCTGCACCTACTCAACTACATGAAAATCAAAATAGAGCCCTGCTAATAACAAGGTATCTAAAATGCAGGGCCAGGTCATGTTATTGTCTAGAAAGGATACATTTAGGTCTTCTGTTCATACATAGACTTGTGCTAGTCTCATGAAACAGTTTGCAGCAAGCAATCATTCCCTTCTTCATGACCCAAAATAAACCCCTCTCTACAGGCTCATACAGAAACATCAGCAGCCTTGTTTAATTAATGTTCTGGGGTCAAGGGGAAAATGTATAGATAAATATACTTAAAAGTGCTGAAAGCTTAGTGGCAGCAGTCCAGCAGTTCTTTTTTCATCTTCTCTTGCTGTCTCAGGGAAAAAAATAAAAAATAAATTAAAAAAAAAAAAAACAAAAAAAACAAAAAAAACCAAAAAAAAACAGTCCATAAAGCTTAGAAAAGTGATCTGTCTCTGGGTCTTGGGCTGCTGTCAGTTGTCAGTCCTGTAATGTAGCACTATGATATATGATAGGAGACCAGCACTCAGATGATGTATTACAATAATATGTCAGCAGTGCAATGGCGCTTTGATAGTGCTTAATAACCAGAGTACTTCACCGGGGCCAAGGGAAAAAGAAAGACCTGGGCAGAAACCAAATCTAGATAAGAACTGCCTTACTCCATAGAAATGCTGCATTCTGAGCAAGCACTGGGAGGTGGGCACCAGCATTCAGCAGGAGGCACCTGAAGCACAAAGTTCTTTTGGGTTAATTCTCTGAGGTATAAGAACTTACATTTCTTAGTGCACCAAAATCTGGACTGAATGTGTCCTCTCCTACCTTGGCAAGGCGAAGAACACTCCTGGCAAGCAGGAAAACTGAGTGTATACATCTTCGGGCTAATTACAGAAAGGGGAAAATGCTTATTAGATGTATCTCAGGTTCTACCTTTCAGCCCAATGCCCCAGCGTCTGAAGACAGAGCCTCAGCTGGTACAGGCACACGTACCTTCCCTTCATTTCTGTCCTCCCCTACAGCCTGTGTGTGAGGACGCAGCCAGCTCTGACTGCGACTCACTGCACTTGTGCAGTCCATCACCAGCATTGATGTAACATGGTTTATTCAGTCATGGACACAAGGGGGATGTGTTCTCAGCCAGGCCCTCTAGGTGCTCCCATTATACAAGCAATGAAAGGCTCTCCCTGTCAAAGAACACAAGAGTATCAATAGACAGCAAGCCCATACCAAGTACACTGTTCAGCATCAGCTTACCAACCTGGGTAAAATGCACTTGGCAGTACATTTCTATCCCACACTACAGTTGTCTCGTTGATCATTTGTCAGCCTTAGTTCATATAGGTGCTATTGAGCATCACAGTGAGAATGGAACAAGACAGTGGTGAGTTGCCTCCATGAGTAATTATGCTGGTCTTTTCCTGTGCAACACCGTATCCCTCATGGAGGGATATTTGATGCAAATATACAGCTACCATAGCATAGTAAACAATGCTTTAACTGCCTTTAACGAAGGCAATAATAAGTGCAGTGTGCACAGAAATTGAGCTGGATTCAGTCAAAGGCAGTTCTCAGATTAGGAGGGCTACTATCAGTGCTTGCATTTGACTTCTCAACTTAATTTAGTTGGATTTCTGCACATAGTTGATTACTGAGTCTTAAGGGTAGCTCTTGATGCTACTGTAACATCATGATTTGTGCTTATCCATTCAGGATCTATATTTCAGGACTTCATGAACAGAATGAAACTGGCGTGGTGTAAAGAGGGCCAAGCCCAAAGCTTTCAAAAGCTGGGAATTCTTTCTGTGATGCTGGAGGTCTCTCAAACACCACTCCCAGAAGCAGCCACCCTAGTTATTGGTTTCATGACCTTTTCAGTTTAGTAACTGAAAACAAAAATAAATGAAAAATAGAAACTAATTGCTCATTATAAAATGCAGAATAAGCATCTCAGTTGCATTCATATGTAATACATACATTAAAAATTTTCTGCATCAGACCAGAGAAAAACCTTGGCCCATTAGTCTCACTTTCATAAGTGACCATTAGTAAGACACTTGGGAAAGACCACAGGAAGGAAACTGTGGTGGAGAGATGCTTCCCACATAACTCTCACACACCAGAAATCTGAAGTTCAGGAGGGGTCGCGTGTGGTGATTGTAGAGAGATGGCTGATGTGTATCCAGAGATACATTAGCACGTGCTCTCTTTTCCTTTTTAAATAGCTTCTTGTGCCAAGGAGTGAAGGCAGCTTAGTTTTTGGTTTGTTTCTTTTTTTCCTTAGCATGGGCACTCTGTAGTATTTTCCAGACTAAAGTCTTCTAAAAGAGAGTTTGGAATTTACAGAGCCTTGGCTGCATAAGCAAGACACAGTAAGTTTCCCTTCCTGTTTACTTTCCACGCTCCAAAGAGGATCAGATCAACCTGTGGGATGGGAAGACAAGGAGATAATTATTTTTGGAAGATAGCAGGAAGAGGAAAAGACAGGTAGCTGTTTTACCTTAAAATCTGCTGCCTTATAACACTTCTCTGCTTGCCCTCCATAACCCTGAATAACATATAGGGTTGGAGGGCTAGATATGGCAAGGATAATCCAGCAAAGACAGAGGAGGCTCTGCCAAAAGGAAATTTGAGAAGAACCAGGACTGAAAGAGCAGACAGAGGTAACTCTGATGTACAAAAATACATTTATTTTCAACAATTTCAAAACCACTGCCTTTTTTTTTTTTTTTTTTACAGTAAAAATATTCAAATGGAACAATAAAACCAAGAACAGTATATATATATGTATAGATATGACTCATGCATTTGTATTACTGTGTTTAATACAAGTATTGCAATTGTCTGCCTCATTTGATCCGTTAAAACCATGGTTGTGGTTTGGATTTAATGCACTGTCCAACATCATCAGAAGGGATGTGAGGATTCTGGTTTGCTTTTTCAGACCAACACAAGCTAGAATGTGTGTGGGAACTGACTGGAGGGAAAGGGAGGGGAACAGGACACCTTTTCATGTCCTTGAAACCAAGGCTTAAACCAGAAGAAAATGCATGTTTTCTTGCACATGCTCTCACTGACAGCAGTAAAACCATAACTAAAAACCTCTGCAATCCCAGTCTCTCTAGCTTCATTTTCAAATCTTCTGCATTTAGTGTTGGGGTTCTCAAACACAGGTTAAACCACATTGTGCATCTACTAGCTATTTATAATATTCACACAGAGTCAAAAGTTGCAGCTAGTCTCCACGTTTTATGCATTATTTGTATTTTGCAGTCAATACAGCAGAATCCATTGCAGGCAGAAGGCTGGCAGTAATAGAAGGCACCGACCCAATCTTTTGCTCTCTCTTTCTTTTCCTCTTCATACACAACTAGACTGTGGGAGCAATTTATGTTATGCTCATATTGCTGCCTTTTCCCCTCCTCCCTCAGGTAAATAATCATCTACAGCTTCAAGGATTTCCATTACATTTCCTCCAACGTAAAATTGCAGGGGGGAAAAAAACTGTTGTTACTTTACATCTATACACAGGTAAAAGTGGACAATACTCCAAGCTGTGCCAAACAGCCCAGGTCAGTACCTTCCAAAAAAGCAGACAGCACTGGTTGCCCAACCCAAACCTTAGTAGAGGTCCCATGGATAGCTGCAGCCTCAGGTACTCCACAGTGACACAGTAGTTACCTTTCTAGCACCCTAAAGGAGCAGTTTTCTGTTATGAACACACGGTTTTTCCAGCTGCCATCAGCAATTATTTGCCCTATTGAAGGAGGTATGTTCTTGCAAATATGGTCTCATGCATAATCCTAGTGTGAGCTCTTTCCAGATACACACGGAGCCCTGTCTGGTCCAAGTAGCAGTGTGACAAACCACTCTGACAGGTGTTGATAACCACTAAGTCTCATTGAAGATGAAGTTTGAATCAAATCAAGAACTAGGCAAGTTTTTTTTTTTTGTTTTTTTGTTTTTTTTTTGGCATTTAATTTTGGCTCCCTGCTTATTGTTTGCTTGCTTTGGAGCAACTGTAGGATAATCCTTGATTAAAACTAGTTCTCTGGACAGCAGTTTCTCTAAATAAATTGACTGTATCATTTAGAAAGTTCTCAACCTCCACTGAGATTTTTTTGTGTGTGTGAAAATATTTCCTTTTTTTTTTTTTTTTATGTAACTTCCAATTTTCCCCCCTTGATTCCTCCCATCTGATGAGTTATTTTAACGTACTCTGCATTGCATCTTCAAGAGCGTAGATGGAGAAATTGGAGGAGAAAAAAAAAACTGCGAAAAGAACTTGTGAAAACTGTAATCCCAAACCTTTCCTTTTGAATGAACACAGGCTCATTTCTATGTAAAACTTAGAAAATCTGAAACAACACTGAACATTTTCACTCTGTTTCCCGGTTTAGAAATTATATGGAAAATAATTTCTCATTTAGTCCTTTGCAGCAGCTCACAAAAGCACTCCCTCAAATCCTAATGTTCAACAAAGACTGAGATCAGCCCACAGTTTAGCTCAAGGCCCACAGGACCATTGTTTATGTACATCCCTCCCATCTATGTCTAAATGGGAAGCTATGGCCTTGCACTAACACTGTTATTACCAGATTGGGCCATTACTGTAAACTACTTTGGTGTTTCAGAAGAACAGAGACAGTAGCAACAGTTTATGCGCATGTGATGGATGGAAACTTAAGTTAAAATAGAAAAACACAGCCATCACTCTCCAGCTTATGTTTGAAACTAGAGCAGAAAAGCAATGGAGCAAAGAGAAAAGAATTCTTTTTAAACCACAAAAGGCCCACAAGCCTTACTGAAATGGAGGAGCAGAAGAATTGAGAATATTTAGCTTTACTATTTCACACAAAAAATAGTTTGCTACATTTTGGTTTTGTAATGTTAAACTTGAAATATCCCACTATTCTTTCAATAAAACTATGCTTAACCACTGTTTTTCTCCCCTTTGAAGAGATAACAGCATTAGAATCCTGAAAAGACCTTCCAGCCCTTATCAGAATGGACAGGTGGAGCTGAGGCTAGTTTGTAGCCAGCATGTTGCAATGAAGAGAGGTAGCAAGAAAGGCCTAAACGCTACTAATCTTCCCATTTCAGTCCTGCTACACCAATGTCCCATATTCTGATTGTCACCTGACCTCGTTTCTGCCTGCTCTTGCAACTCTACAAGCTCTAGAACCTCTTCCCAAACATGCCTCCAATCTTCCTTCCACTCCCATTAGGCCTTGTAACTCAACACTCTGCAGAATAAAGTCCACTTTTAGCATCAGCAGCTCATGAAAAGTGGATAAAAGCTACTCACCACTAAGTCTATCACCTGCATCAAAACTCCATCACTACTAGGGGCTATCCTCAACTCAGTTAGGTGAGAGATGGATTCTTTAGGAGCTTTTTTTGCTAACATTTTTTTTCATGAACCTCCCTGTACTGATCAGAAATGATCAACCAACCTAGCATGAAAAAATTACTCCAACAGCATTTCCGTCCAGAACTGGATGCAGCCAATCTGTAGAACTCACAAGAAAGACCTTTCCTAGCTCAGTTTTGTAGATCAGACTACACATCCTCTTCTCCAAAGAGTAGTCTCTAAACATGTGTCCTGTTCAGCTAAAATCTCTTACACATCCTGAAAAGCATTTACTTCACCAGCTTAACTCTTAAACACATGACATCACTGGAAATAAAGGTACTGCAGCCAGACCCACTGTTGAGCTGATGTTACACAAGGAAGTGTGAACACACTGATGTTTGTGCACACTGAGATTGTGGTCATTTTCTGTTTGTTTTCCGCATCTTCCCCAGCTGATGTCATCAAGAGCCTTCTCAGAAGTGAACAACAGTGATAGAGGTGAGTAGATGATGAACATCATTAAAATATTCATGACAGACTCACAGTCTGTCCTGATAAAATCGTTTTCTGCTCCATCATAAGAAACGATAATCTTAAAAAAAAAAAAAAAAAAAAAAAAAGATTTGCAGTTATACACAAAGAAATAAATGGTACTGATTGAAATATGACAGACAACTGGAACACACTTGGAACCAAAGTGTGATTCAAGTGCTCACCACAGTCCCTGGTTGGCTGGAGTGTGTGTGTGCGTGCATGTGTGTGTGTGGTTCAGGTTTTGTTTTAAACATATCTCCCTTTACTAAACATTAAATTATCTCCTAAGAAATAAAAAGCTATGTACATCGTAATTATCTACAGTAGGCCTTCGGCATCCTTGCTATTCACATGCATGGCGTTTGAGCTGCGTTCATAAACTCAAGCATGTTTCTTCATTGCTTGTGGTGCTGTCCCCTCCAGCCAATCCACAGTCCAAGGAATACTGATGTGCATGCTCTGAATTTATTTTTCCCCTTTCTCAGCAGTCAACAATGCCAGAGGGTGACTGAAATTAAAAGCAATTACAAAAAGGCAGGATCCTGCAAAAAGCTGAGACATGCACATCACTGGAATGTGAGGGCTGTTGGCAGGTTGCAGACTCTGGTCCAACAGCCCAGCCTGAGCCTTCTAGCAGGATGAATCAGATGATTCATGACTCACAAAAAGATCAGAAAAGGGACCATTTACCTACATTTACCTTGCCTAAGGTACCATATCTTCCTACTGTATTTGAATACTTAATTCCTATTCTGTATTGAGAGGAGTTGAGCATTCAAATCCCATTGCACACTTCTCTCATTCTTTGCTTTTTTATTTCTGATCCAATGGGCATTTCCTAAGTATGAAGAAACCTGCTCTTTATGAATGCAGCCCTGGTAAACGGAAAAAGCCCACCCCCATCCCCTCCCAAATGATAATAATGACATATAACTCTCTTTTTTTCATAATAATAATAATAATTATAACAATAATAATTACAAATAAAAAGTCAGAAATTTTGTAGACCAAGAGGATTCTCAGTATTAAACACTAGTGCAGTTGGGGATTTCCTTTGTGCTTTCACTGTTGGCAATAGTTGAGATGCTTCCTGTGGAGGAGAAAATGGAGAAGAGAGTCAGTGCAGCAGCTTCAACAGTTGGGTCTATACTGCATCTTACTTCTTCTTAGGATGTGATTGTGTAAGTGTAGAGACAGAAAAGGAGCTTAAAAGTAACACATTCTGCTTTGCACTTGCAATAAGCACAGAATATGCAGAAAATCTGTAATTACAGTTCTGTTGGCTACCAGTAAACTTGTTAAGCCATTAGCGACATATTCATCTGTAAAGAAAGCAAATCAACAGTGTAATCTTGGATCAGTTGTTTCTTCTGAGGCTTCAGTGAATTTGGGAGCCCTCCACAGGAGAGAAAGGGTCATGAACAGACCTAAGTGTGAGTCACAGCTGTTACTAACTCCTTTATTATCTACTACTATTGCCAGTTTCCTGCTCTAGTCTATAGAACAGGAAAAAGGCTGGAAAACTGTAGGAAAAAACTCCCTTTTATTCTCTTGTTGAGAGAATTTTTCCCTGTCTCAGTGTCTCAGCATCTGCTTGTACATGGGATCACAGTCACTGCCTCACTTAACACCCACATCCTCACCTAATATACAGTGAAAAAAGCTCCAGCCAAGGGCTGTGTCTCACCCATCACTCGCGTGTCCAGCTCTTTGTCCATCAGCTCTTCAGGGTCTGTGAACTCACTCAGAGTGATTTTGGGTGCATTTTCACTTTGGCTGACAGAACCAATCATTTCCTGCTCCTTGTCATGCTGAACTTGGGCATAGATATTAATCCAAGGGATTTTCCTGCACAGAAAGGAAAATAAGTTATATTTTGCCAAGGGATCCTTGGTACATCACTGATTAATCAGACCAGTTAAACTGAGACTAATCTCAAAAACGCAGCAGTGTCAGTGATGCAGAATATTATCTATCAGATGGTGATGGCACCACAGTGATATTCAGCCCTAAACATGCCATTAGCATCCGCTAATAACTACACCAACCTAAAGCTACCCCAAGTCTCAGGTCACTGCCTTCCTACTCTGTGCCAGGGGCTCTTCCAGCAGTAAACCTGATGTTCTGGTGCTGCCCTTCTAAACAACAAGGTGTGTGCACAGTGGACACTGCACACCCAGCTCAGACAGCAGCAGTCAACTCAGTATAATCAGTTGCAATTGCCAACTCCCTCAGTATTTATTATATGATCAGTGGTGCATTGGAAACCAAAAGTAAAAATCAATTGAAGCACTACTATTAACTGAGAAAAAAATTGCTAGGTTTGTTTCTATTGACAGGCCCACAGCGACACAGTAGAAAATGCCACTTCAGAAAGAGTTATAAAGAATTGATCCTGCATCAGAGAACGACAAGGACTTGAACCTCATAAAACCTAACCAAAGTCTATTTGTTACCATTTCATTGCAAAACATGGTTTGTCATGCTTAGGATCATGACAGTTTGCAGGGACTTATTTTCCCTTGCTGCTTGGGAAAGTGAGAAAGAGGAAGCATTATTTCTTCTTCCTAACTCCAAGAGAAATTAATTTGGACTATTGGAATAATATCCTTGAAAATCAGATATCAGATAGGCAGATGGAAAGGCCCCCACGCATAGTTCCCAGGGGAATATTTAAAACAAGAGAACTGACAAATAATGTCTTAAGCATCCTAGGGGTCACTAGGATTATTAGTGTGCAGTAGACTGTTGAAAGGAGACCAATTGTTTTTTCTACCTGCTGAGCCTATAGCTTGATGGACTCAATAATAAGAAGCCTGTGTGCAAACCAGCAAAGCACTGATTCTATAAATCTGTGGAATTAAAAATTCATGCAGGCCCATGCTCTTCCCAGAACATTTTCCTATTAGCAGCAGTTCTGTATTCAGGCCAGGACCACTGTTAATCAGAAAAGTACATATTGCTAATGGACCTCTGCATCACTAACAGCTAGAGGAAAGCTTTTGTTTTCAACTCCTTTTAACTTTCCATTCATAACTGTTGCCTGCTCTTACTGAGCTCAAGTATTTGCTTTCTGTTCCAAAAAAAGTTAAGCTGAGGACACTTTGGGTATCTAACTTCTAAATTTTGGCAGTTCACCATGCTTGGAACAAAGCAGATTAAGAACTGGTAAGTTGAAGAGCTTTGGACTAAGCAAAACTCACACTTTTAGCCATCTATTCTCTCTTCCTCCCTCCCCATCCAATTTCTAATGCATTAAATTCTCAGACATGCTTTAAAAGGACAGTTTTTTTTTCAGCCCTGGAGCACAGCACGAGGCAGATGAATGCTACACTCAAGGTTTCATTAAGGCTCAGGATCCTCAGCTAGCATGAGAGTTTGCTTTATGAGATGTAGAAGCATAACATGATGTGGACTCTGGAAGTCAAAATATGCAGATCCTTCTTCTTGACTGATCCCAGACCATAGATCCAATGGCATTAGCACAAGCCTTGGAAACTGGCTCACCAAGATGAAAAGGAAAATTCACCTGACTCTGGCCCATAGAAAAGATAGCAGAGGAAACAAAGTAGTGGAAATTCAGACAGGAAAAGATGTAATTCCCCAGTTTGAAGTTTTACAAACTATTCATGTCCAGATTTATATTTTTAAGATTCTAATATGATATTTTATCACTAGGCAGGTCATGAGCACATAGACCATTTAATGCAGTAAGTTGCGTACTGAATACAAAGTTCTTGACAAGAAGCTCCATCTGCCTAAAACATACTCTCATAAGGTAGTCTCTCAGCTAACAGGTTGTTCTTATCCCACATTTTGTTTGATAGCTTGCAGCAGCAGAACATCATAGGCCAGCACATGTCCTGTTTACTGTTGAAGCAAAAGGTGTATTTTAATATCTGGTAAAGTAAATCTCAGCAAAGAATCCCAAAGACATTTTGATGCATAACACAAACTTTTCTGGCATCAAGTCTCCTTCCCTTAATATAATGACACCTGCTTCTTTACTCTTGCAAAAGCTATTCACTTTGCAAGACACAAAGTAGATCCTACTGCACTAAGGGAGCTGTCAAGATGGATGTAGACTCTATGAAGACATCAGTCATGTTTTTTGAGTAGGTGAGCACACAAGCTTCCCTCATTTTCTGGTCTCTGGTTCAAACAAATCTGCTGAAGCAGGAAACAGCTTGACTTCTGAGCTCTTGGTGAGTTTTCAGAGCACTGATGTGGAAGAGCAAGAGGTGGATTTCTGTCTGTACTTAAGAACAACAGAGCTATCTAAGAGCTGTCTAAGCCTTAGGCCTGTACAACTTATTCTATGCCTGCAATCCAAGCACTGCTCTGCCTAAATTTCCTGTAAACCACCCAGCATCTTCTCCTATCCTCCAGTTTTTCAACTTACCTCTTGAACTTGTAGATTAAAAAAACAGCCAGGCCTACAAACACCACAGACAACAACATCAGCATCGCCGAACTGCTGTGACCTGTGCTGGAATCAACAAGGGGTGCTGCAAGAGGAAAGGCAGAGCATTACATTTGCAAGATATTAGCAAACACATAACTGCCAGAGAATTGAGCTCACCACTGTCTTTGTCACATCTGCTTTATTATCACCACTGCATGGTGCATGCTGTTTCCATCAAGGCCAATCAGTAGAAAATTAATTGACTCTCATATCCTTTGAATGCCACATTCCTTTTTCAAGGCAATGCAGTCTAACATCTCCTAGTGAAAAGGCACAGCAAGCCATGCTCAGCTGAATGGCTGATCATTCCTGCATTAACACTGAGCTATTTCTTTTTAGGTTTGACCAGGGACAGAAGTGGAAATGAAATTTATGACGTTTGACTTAATAATACTTGGAGAAGTAATCTCAGAGTGGTTCCCATCTTCCAGTGACATGTCTGCTTCACATGTGAAAGAGTCCTGGTCTTTTGAGAAGCCCGAAGGCTCATCCTTCTAACAAGACCTAAACATTATCTTTTAATTCAGTCATTTTTTGTTTTGTAAAGGAGCCCAAATCAATAAACCTGGACCCAAGCAGACACTACACTTTGGATCTTTGATCCACCCATCCTTGGCATTTTTGGTAGGGCAAATAAAGTGTGTTATAAAACCTTGTTTGTGCAGCTATTTCCACAGCTCATTGGAACACACTGTCTTAATGGACTGAGAGCTATTAAAGTCTGATGAGAACACTCTAACAATGTGCAAATGATTGTAAGTAGCATCTGAACATTTCTCACTGCATAAATATTATTTGGTTGGTTTGTTGTTTTTTTTTTCTTCTTTTTCTTTTCTTTTCTTTTTTTTTTTTTTTCCTCTATTATTCTCTATTCTTTTTCTGTCACTTAGATAATGGGGACAAATTCTCTGCAAATAATTCTCTGGTTCTAGTTGCAACTTTTCACATTTAGGAGTCTGATCCTACCAGTATTCTGCTTCCACCTCTTCTATGAACTCTTTCTTGGAAAATAACTGACTCTTATTTCACTCAACACAAAAAAAAACCCAACCCTACAGGAATGCTCATGAAACAAAATGCAGATACAGCACTCCCACTATGGTGCCTTACTAGAACACACCCAGAAACAAACCATGATGACTGCAGAAATTTGGATCTCATTCTGTTTTGTAAATTAATTCCCTTCAGACTATTTCTGTTAAGGTCCGACTCCCACCTCCAAGCAACAATCAGAAAGCAAAGGTACAAAGGCATTATCTGCTAGACAGAATCTGAGCCTTGGTTTTGCCCAAGTTTTGGCTCTCTGAAAGTCTCAAGTAAAAGGAAGCTAACATGCTTTATCCCAGGACATGAACCTCACTTTTCCAGAGAGGCTATCAGCAATGTCACATGCACAAGATCCCATACTTCAGATAACTGCAAAAGCAGCCATAAAAAGCAAGGGCAAAATAAATCCTTCATCTCCTCCACAGCCAACAGTGTCTCAGCAATAACCAAGAGCTTTGCTCTAGGCTGTCCAAAATTCTCATCTGTAGCTGAGAGCTTCAAAGCAGGGCAGTCTAAAGCAACTGTGATGATGAATCTTAAAGCAACTACTTGCTATTATGTGAAAATGGAGATAGGCAAGAGTGAAACAGTGATTTGTGTAAGTTAATATTCGGGTATAGATCTTTTCATGACTGTTGCACACATAAATCTTCTTGGCTAGTCATAACATTAACAAACCCTCTACAACAAAGATATGATCCAGTATCCATGAAAGTTAGTAAGAGTACTCTCCCTTCATTCTACAGGTGCCCCATGAAAGTTTAATAGAAGATCATTAACCCGATGTCCTACAATAACTGATAAGCATCAACACACAAGCTAATTACACCACAAAAAACTCTTAAATGGTACTTTTAATACTTGTACAAACTGGTGCATGAGGACTCACTGCTTGACTCTGTTTGCAATACTTCCTTCTTCTGTCTCAGAATGACAAGCCCTAAGTAACCCAGCAACATACATCAAACCGTTGAGCACTACAGTTTAAACCCATTCACCTGCAGCTGCATGAATCCTCAAAACAGCAGTTGTGCCTTTTACTCCACACTCACCTAATGTTAACTGAGTGACATACACAATGACTTCAACACCAGGTTTCAGTTCAAACTGGACCAGGTTCTGATTGAGAGCGTTGAAAAGGATTTCAACAACCTACGAAAATAGTAACAGATACAGTTACAATATAGAAGAGAGCCAGCTTAGGAGAATGTTTAGGAATGTTAGTCACCATTTGTAGGCTACATATATCTCTTACTGTCTTCAGGAAGAGATGGACTCACCCATAGCTTCCACATAGTAGCATAGTGGGAATGGTGTGTACAATAACATTAGCTAGAGCAAAGCAGCTTTTTCAGCACTACTTCACTCCTTTGCTTTCATTTCTTTTGCTTGATGAAATCACTTGGTAATTCCAGCAAAAATAAAAAGCTTCAGCAGACTAGTGCTCTTGTTCCAAGCTCTTCCCTTGCCTGTATATCACTGTAGCTATTCATCACTGTAATTACCTATTTATCTAAATGGATGGATATTGTAACTTTCAAATACAGTTTGCACACACCATGTGCTGCTTCAGAATAAAGAGATCTTGTACCAGTGATATACGAGCTGAAGAGCCTGATTTATTTTTAGTAAACCTCAGTATATTATCTTGTTGCTTTGGCCTTTGTCTATTAACATTCCTCCAAGGAGTGGAGGGAGTACATATTCAAGGTTCCTTTGGCCATAACTACTGTAATTAGGGCACACTACTGATCTAGGTAGAACCACTGCTGGTAGACTGTGACACATCTCAGAGAGGAGCTTGGGAAGTCAATTTTCCCTGTGAAAGTCATTCTCTTTAGTGGCATAAACTATACTTCCACAGTCCAAAGCGCATCCAGTTACATCACACTTATTGCAAGTCATTTCCAGTGCTGAAAAGGATACATCTGCGAATGTTACGATGGGAATAAATGATGTGTAAATCCTTTTTTTCTTACCTGCTCCAGATCAGCTTCACTACTTTTCCTCCTCTCTGTTGTGTTTTTACGGGGTAGCACAAAGAGCTCAGCAGAAGTAGGCAACCCAGGAAATACAGCTACCAAGATTTGTTCATCAGGAATACCGGTCACCTTAAAAAAGGTAGAAAGGTGGTCTCTAGCTGCTCTTCTACTGCTGATGTTTCCATTCACTATGGGATACTACACTCCCATCAAACTGTAATTTGTCAGTTCTGCTATAGCTGTTGAAGCCCTCATGAACTGCTGTACCCACTGAGTGAGTTTTTAAGTAGAGGTTCTGCTAATGATGCACTCTGTCATTTTTAGAAGTAAATGTAGTGTTGACAACATCCATGCGCCTGAAGACCACAACCCAGTGTTCAAAGTAAAAACCTATGATCTGTTCATATCTGAATTTTCCATGTAGTCCCTCGCTACAAGAGTAATCTAAAGTCAGATCCAGAGAGTCAAGGAGACAGATAAGCATGCAGCTAATGGGGATATATGATGAAAATTACTTGCTAAATATGAAACAACCAAAACACATCAATGGGGCAGCCTTTTCCTGTTGATTTGTCCTATAAGAACAGATTGTAGGTTGCAGCCAAAGAGTCAACAAACAACATATAAACAAGCATTTCTATGTACTTTCTATTGTTTAGGCTACTGTTATTACAGTATAACTCATCTATTTTTTCTGCAAACTTGACTTGAATACATTACAAGGGAAGACCAGCTAAAACAAATGAAGTAAGTGTTTTCTCAGGGTGGGAAAACAATCAAGGAAACTCTCATAAACTGTGAATTTTGAGTAGGCTGCAGATGAGGAAAGCTGAGCAGGAATGCACTTTCCTCATAAAAATAATCATTCACCATTTCTAAGAGCAGATGTAGCTGAGGAAAAAAAAAAAAAAAAAACAGAAAGCAAGATATATTTTTGTTAGACAGTAAAAAACACAAAGGCTTGCTCAAATCTATTTCTTGATTTCACACAAAATCCCTGGCTATTTGATACCATAAATTATTCTGTCCGCTTTCCTGCAAGAATTCGAGAGCTAGTTTACATATTCTAATTAATCCCAAAGGAAGGTTCAGTATCTTCCACCCCTGGCAGCTTCTCTTTGCCCTGTGTTTTAAGAGGTAAGATTATTTTCCTTCTGAATCTTCATTTTCTGTCCCAGTTGGAAAGGGAGTAGACCTTTATAACATTCACTGGTTGGTACACTTAGTTCTGTTGGAAGACTGAGTATTAGGAATAGACAAAAATATCCTCACGCACCTAACATTACTACATTGGTCTGTCTTCTGGCATGGAGTGGATCACCTGTCAACCTGCACACAGTAACACTAACCAAATGTTCGGAGCAAAACCAGTGCAACTTGTAACATCAGTTTTGGCAAAATAAGAATAATACCAATGCTATTATAATCAGGAATTTTTAAAGTCCTCGGGGATATTAAAAGCTGAAAAATGCCACAGAAACATTAATAAAAGTAATTACAATATTTCCACAGAACTCCCAATATAGTTTGCCTCTATAAAAAGATTCAGCATATTAAGAAGCAGTCTATTTAAAATGATAGCTTCATTACTGCGTTCTTCCCACTCTTTTAAGCTAGTATGTTGAAAAAGTCTGCATACTTTATCAGCCTAGTCTACATCAGGCAGAAGAAGTGGAAACAGAAGCTCACCTGTGCTAAAGCTCTCCTGATGACTTTGCCAATATCTTGTCTCCACTCAGGGATGTCAGGGTTGTGGTAGTCCAAGTTAGGAGAAAATGAGAGGAGCTGAGACTGGAAATACTCTGGAATAGAAGAACAGTATTGTTGAGAAGATTAAATGGGCAGCACTTAGGATAAAGCCAAAAGTGGGAATTCAGTAATATCCCCTATTTATTTCCATGGAAACTACAACAGATACAAAGAGCCCAGTAACACTATTTAATAGAGCAAATTCTCAGCTACAAAACACTATCAGAGCACTATATTTCAACACAGTCATGATGATTAGCTGGACATTTTCATCAGCAATGAACAAGAGCCTGCATGCTGTGCTCATAAAAATCTGCACAGTGGATGTGACCCACTGTCACTGTTTTCACTGCTGAAACACTGCACCCGCTGCCTCACCATGCTCACATTCACTGTTTGATCTCAATAAATGTCCAGCAAGCATTGGTGAATGCCAGTGGGTGCCTATTTTGATGCATGAAGGAATTCAGTGACACGCCATTGCTTCTTAAGCACTTCCACATCAGACACCATTCTCTGTCCCTCCACTGCCATCTCACACCAACATGTAACAGAACATTGATGGAAGGTTCAACCTCTATGGGCGTACCACCAATATCCACATCTGACACTACAGGCCAACAAAATAAAATAGAAGGCATTACTTTTAGAGCAGTCCTTGCATTAAAGTGATTTAAAACAAAAGAGAGATAAAAGAGTGATCGAAGAGAAGAGCCTGGCTAACACCAAGCAGGACAGAAAACTTGCAAATAACTTAAAAAGGAAATCTTGCTCTATTGCCAGCTTGTGGCTTTTCCCAGAAGCAACTGAAATAAAAAACAAGGGAAATAGGATGATGCCTTCCTTTCATGTCATTCTTAGGCCACCCAGGCCCAAGTAATTTTGCCACTCAATTTCTTGTTCTGCTTACAAGAAAGTTAGCTAGTAAATAAGACAGCATCTGCCTGAAATTTGGAAGGTCTGTGTAATTACATGCACTATGGTCTGCAGAGAAAACACATACTGTAAGTAATATGTTTTCAAAAGCAGGCATTATCTGTTTGCTCTCCTGGAGGGAAGCCACGAACAGTTAATTCCCCAACAAATCAGAGCCCAGTGGTGCTAATGACAGGGTAATCAAGCAACGGCTATTCATGAAATGCTTTGAAATTACTTCCTAATTGACTGATTGCAGGAAGAAGAAAAACTTCCTAGACTTCAAATTTAGACCAATTTAAAATCTTCTCCTACTCCATCTCACCCCTCTGGTGTCACTACAGTTCACGCCTAACATTTATGACAAACACGCACAATGAATTTAGGAGAGTAGGAGACACAAGTTCAGGATGGGAATCACACTCAGATACAGATTCTCAGGGTAGAAGATTGTCCTTCCTGTTTCTAGAGATGTGCTACGTCACACCTTGAAGCACCTGATCTGCAGACACTTAAGTACCATTAATCATGCTTAAGAAGGTACCAGTTTTAGATCAAGCTAAACCAGCAAGTGTATAAATGAGGAAATCCACAGAATAGAAGGGATGTGCCAGCACAGCATTTGTTTGCATCTTTTGCAAGTTCTGTTCTTCTTTTTAGACACTGCAATATATTTTTTAATAACACAAGCATAGAGAGCAGGCAATCTCTCTCATGTTCTTTCTGAAGGCATAACCCAGAGCCTGACATATAAAGCTTTTGACATTTAAACGCAGTAAAACATCCAATTTATTATTATTATTATTATTTTACTAAATTCTGCACTCTTAGCTACAACTGTTGAAAACCCTCAATAAATCTCCTCCACTGCTAACACCACAAAGAGTGAACTCACACTTAGAGACATAATAATTAAACATAGGTCACAGATTAGAAGAGGTAATGTAATTTTACCAGAGCACATGTTTACCAAAGATGTCACTTATTTACATATTTGGACTTGAACTGATCACCAGATATGGGTTCAGGAAGGATGCCTTCCTTCAAACAGATCAGTTTACAACATAGCCTCATGTATAGAACTATTTGGATGTTCCAACTGCATGAATTACTCTGTGATAAAGTCCAAAGCTTTGAATATTTTACAGAGTACAGCAAAATTTCTTACAGGGCATTTGGAAATAGAGTGAGAAACACATTATGGATCTGCTGGGACCTTCTCAATAAAACATGCTGCCTAAAGAGAAGCTTGTCCTTGAATGCTGGATGCCAAAAACTTGGTAAGTAGAATGAAGGCTAACCCAGGAGAAAATTCTTCTATGTACAGGTACAGCACAAACATACCAAACATAATGCATAGAGAAGTCCAGTGAACACACAGTGAACGTCCCACTGTGGTATGGAATATGGGCAGAAATACCAACAAGAGGGCCATTTCTGTCCCATTTCTTCCAAACTCTTCACCTTTATACAACGACTATGTGAAAAGAAATCCTGGCTGTATACAGTCCTCTTTACAAATTATAATAAATCTGATCCACTTTGTTCACAATTAACAAACATTTTACTTTGGAGGTCCCTCCAGGAAATAGGGAGTTCGGAGTTCATTTTGGTTCAATGACAACTGCCTGTTCTTCACTTCTATGCGCTCCCTGACATCTCATTGTAAGTGGATGAAGTTACCGTGTACTGCGATCTCCTTGGTGTCTTGGATGAGGGTGTTGCCTGCAGCAACCTGCACAGTGACAGTGTTCATCCCCTCCTCACTGAAGACGTAGGAGATGCTGCTCTCCAGAGTGATGAGGGGCTGCAAAGGGGAAATAATGACAAGAATATCAAAATTGGGATGCAATTAACTCAGGTACAACAGTCAGCTGAATAATCCACCAGGTCAAAGTATCCTTTCACCCCTGGCTGATATGGAGTGCACAGCTCTGCATGTTCTGCTAAGTTCAAAAAGCATGTGATCCAAACATCACCCACTGAGACCATTCCACAGGCTAAGCTTACTCTCACTTCACTAAATTCCTCCTGAAAATTATTTCCACTGAACTGCAACTCATTACGGTATGAATACCTCAGCAGAACACAGTCAGTGACTGCAGAATTAATGCTGTAGAATGCAGAGTTGTAAACATACAAGTATGAACACTCAGCATAGTTTCTTTCTCTGCTGTCCAAAACAGAAGGTCCAACTCAAATCAGTATTTGAATGTAATCCAGAGACACAATACTTTTTCAAACAACTCCTATTTGTCAGATTTAGGATTCTTTAGAATCACAGAATCATTAAGGTTTGAAGAGACATCTAAAATCATGTCCAACCATCAACCTGTCAGCACTATGACCACTCAGAGAATCATAGTATTACTAAGGATGGAAAAAACTTCCAAGATCATAAAGTCCTGCCATCAACTCATCACCACTTTGTCCACAAAACCACGTCCCCTAAATGCCAAATCTCCACAGTTCCTAAACACCTCCAGGGATGGGGACTCCACCACTTCCCTGAGCTAGAAGTGAGCTTCCACTTCCTGTTCCAGTGCCTTAACACTCTTCCTGATAAGAGAATTGTTCTAATATTCCACCCTTGCTAGTCCCACTACACCTGCCTAGGAAAATAACTGGACAGGGAGACCACACCACTGTGGTTTGGAGGCACCACCATGCTGTCACTTGCAGTGAGGATGTGGCCAGTAACCCTGTCTGAAGTCACCTTTGGATGCATGAGAGGCTCCCTAAAACCTCAAGGACTCAAGCAGCTCAGCAAGGTTTGCTCTCACTTATAAGTGCAAATCCATGCATCTCTATCTCAGAGCAGCTCTGATCAGGACAGTGCAATTGACACCAAATATTGTCTTGCCCATGTTTCAAGTCTGTAAGGCATGAGTCAGCTTCAGTTATAAAACTAGCAAGTTATGTTAAGACTTGGCATAACACCTATAGACGCTACTATCTGAACACAGCTGGATGGCTTCCAGAATAAAGTTGAGCAGCATTTGGCTAGTTCCAAACTGCAGCTGAGAAGGCTGACTTTATCTACATCTTCTCAAATACATTCCTGATAGCATTACAGCTCTCTCCTTTGCACAGAAAATTCTTACACTGATACACATCTAGAGGAGAAAAGTGCACCACATTTAGGGAAAGAGATTCACTTATTGAAAATCAAAGGTCTTGCCCTAATAGTTCCTTTGAGCTGACAGCTGGTCTATTGACAAGTCTCTTGGTTTAGATTAAACCATTACAATAGAAACAGTGATACATTCTCCTTTGCAAAAGCACTTAGAGGTTTAAGAGCACAGATAAAACAATTGTGCCATTACAGCTGTTCATTCTCCAAACTGATAGTTTGTTTCCAAAGAAAAATATCCTAAACATTCACTTTCCAGCTCTAACACTTAATCCCATCAGACTGATAATTTGCCTGCATTTCAAAACTGTGACTGTACATGTCATTTTCATAGACAAATCAGTTTCCACTGGCATAAGCCCAGGCTGGCGAAGACATTTTTCATCTGTAGAATGCCACCTTATTTTGACCCTCTCATTCATCACCTAAAAAAACAACAAAAGAAAAGCCTGTCTGATATCTGGGAACCTGATGGCAGCCTGGGGTAGCCCAGGAGTTGCAGCTAACATATACTAAGATGCACATCCTGGGCAAGCAGAATTAAAATGCAGTGATATTAGCAATATACTTGGAGGTTACAGGGTGTGATTATGTGCAAAGGCAGATAAGAGGAACCAATCTGGTCTTTAAAATTACTATTTCCCTTTTGTGTGTGTGTGCATGCAGGACATTCCATTATCATGGCTGATTTCACCTCCATCATGGAGTTTTAACATTCAGCCAACTCCTTAATTTTAATTCAGGCACCAAGACCTGGAAATCAACACTAAATTAAATCAAGTAGTTTAAGGTTCATTTGCTCAACCTATTAGACAGCTGGACACATTTATTAAACTGGACCTGTGTTAATCCAAGCAAATTGGCCTTTGGGTATACTGCAAAAATTAGTACAGTAGAAATTCAGTACAATGATTCCAGCAAGATGTTGAGGGCAACAGAAGGATCTCAGCCAGGTTATTGGAGTGTAAGACAACATTTTCCTGTGTAGCAGGACAGAATACCTCTGTGAGAATGTGCAGTGACACAAGACACATGGTTCTGCTTGGGATGCCTATAGGCTGATCAGACATAGAAGTTGCTATCAGGGTGTAACAATGCCAAATAGTTGCTGTGCAAAATATTACACACCACATCCCACAGTTCACAAACAAATCAGTGTGCCCAGATTTGACCAGTACTAAGAGTGCCAAAGTTTGTCCACAAGACATGTATCAAGCATCCCAGAAGGAGTTTTAATTTGATTCAGACTACTGTTCTGAGGAAAAAATATATATATATATATCAAAAAGCAGCTATTGCTGTATCTACACATATTGCCATACACTGTCAGTGGCTAAGCGGCACAACTGAAATACATGAGGTAGCTGTAGAGAACAATAAGAATGAATGGTGCTCTGGATCTTTGATTATCTGCAGATAAGAGGAACCATCTCGTCTGATCTGTAACTCAATGTAATTCAATAACACATAAAACCACTCCAAGGAATTAAAATTTTAGCTACTCCACATACAGCTATGTCCAAATCACTGACACATCTACACACCTGCCTGTACTCTACTGAAATTTGAACTAGATGATAGTGTAAGTAACAGATCCTATTTACAAGACAGATCCAAACACCACAACAGATGGACGAAAATCTTTAGCAAACAAAACTGTTCTTCTCCCTCTATACTAATTTCTATTTCAAAAACTCTTCTACATTAAGGACAAAAGTTGTGGCAGAATAACAATGACACCTAAATTGCTTTCAATATAGTAGAAAATGACATGACTTAATCTGCTTTTCGTAAGTAAAAGCAGATTCTAAATTGAAAAATAGGGGTGGTACAATTCAGTGCAGCCACTGTTTTTCATGGAGGATAGTGCCTGTGTCAGCTGTCTCACACCTGAAGCCTGCGTCAAAATCTATCACTAATAAGCAGTTCTGCTCTCTCCACTAGAAAACACTATCACAACTTGTAGATTCATGCACTAAAATTATTGATAGAAAAAGTATTTCTTGATAACTTTTTGCCAGCATCTTCAACATTCCCTATAAAGGAGTCTCCTCTCTATTTATCTATCTATTCCAGTATATATCCAGCCTATGAACAATAGTCACAAACAGAGCTTCTTGAGCTTCTCACTTGAAATTCTAGATGCAACTGGTTATTTCTGTGATTCTGTTTGAACACCAACAGCTTTAAAGTATTGTGTTGGAATGCAGTGTTATATACAGCATTCTGGTACATAATGGAAACACCCATGGTTATTTGGACACTGGCAGTTTTTAAATAGTGTTGAAAGCCGGTATTATCCTATACATAGAGATATAATGCAGTTACATTGCAAGTGAACTCTGGTAATAACTGTGGTCTTCATAGCTCAGTGGGGCAGATAACAACCAGATGTAAAAAAAAATAACTACTTCTAAGAACAATGTGAGTGAGGGTGAAAAAGATACACAGAGCTGAAGTTTAAAATAATGACAATCTTTTTTTAGAAAGTAAAAAGAAGAAAATAACACAAAATAAGCAATGACATGAAGTTTTCATTGGGGTTAAGGGAGCTCCCTGCCTGGTACAAGCTTAGCAAATAAATGTGAATCAAAGGGCAACCATACCTTGGTGCTGTTACCAAACCACCAGAAGTAGGTAAGTGTGCCTGCTTGACTGGGCCAAACTACTGCAGTAATGTTGACATCCTTATTCCTGATTGCAACAAAAGGGACACTCAGATGGACGTGCTCCACTGGACCTGAGGGAAGAGACGGTTGATTATTAGAGGCTCTGAGTTAAATCTTCCCAGCTTAGTTGTAAACAGCAAGGATTTTTCCCTTAAACAAATCAAATCACTGTCAGCAGTGAGTCCGTTATAGACATACAAGAGAATTTCTGAAGCCAGTAAGCGAAAGATACTAAATTAATAAACAAAATCACTCTTTTTTTCCCCACTCAATTCCTGAAGAGCCAAAAATGCACACTTTCGATGGTGCTAACCTCAGACAGGATCACGACTGTCTTTACAAGACATGTCTTTAAATACAGGCTAAGAGAGAACAATGAACTTGCTTCGCACAGGATAGGACAGGCTGCTACTGAAGTCTTGATGGAGTTGTAGATGTCCCTGTTCACTGCAGGGGAGTTGGACCAAATGACCTTTAAAGGTCCCTTCCAACTCAAAAGATTCTATGATTCTATGACAGGACACCAAAGAGAAAGAAATTGTTTCGGTGAAAATCTATCCAGAGAGCTAACTAAGATTAGTGGCCAAAACACGTTAACTAAGTTGGCTTAAGCCTGATTATGTAAGAGGTGTTTATGGCTTGAATAAATATGCCCTCCCAGTTCCTCTTTAGAAGGTATTTTAAAAAAAGATTTATGATTTTGAGTAATAGTAAATCTTAGTATTATTTTGACTTTGGCCTTACTTTGAATAGCTGATGGGAAGCCAGTAGCCAGTTAACACAAGCAAAGAAAGGCAGGAACAGATTGAAAGATGTGTGCATTGGCATATCAAGGCTTTTTTTACAAGGTCATACAAGTTTGCTTTCAAAAACATCAACATAAATTACATCTAATAAGACCAAATGTCCAGAATGAGTCCAGTGCAAGAAGTCCAGAATTAAGAAGAAAATTCCTCTTGCCAACCCCAACAAAAAAGCGTAAAAAATTCTAAGGTTTTTGGTTTTTCCTCCTATCTCAATTTCTTCCTTCTTGTAAAATATGCCAGTTTTGCTTATACTGAATTCCAGCTGGTAGCTGGTGCATTACTGAGCCTTTTAATATAGAGTAAACTGATAGACTACCACTATGAAAAGGAAAGAATGAGTAAGAAAGGAGGCTTTTTTTAATATAAAATATTAAGTTGAGGAAGCACAAAATTGCTGATTTTAACTGAGATTATCTTGTTATGTTACCTCTCAGCTTTTCAAATACGAAATGGGGACATTAATTACTTCGCCTACTTGGATGACAAGAATTCTGCAAAGCAAGAGTTGTTCTTTTACCACCAGAACACAGAGCTTCAAGGACAGAACCATATTCTAGGTTTTGGCTCTCAGTTTATTTCCCCTCTTCCTAAGGGGTCTACCAGCAAGTCATTTCTGAAATGTGCCTATAGGAAGTACACAGGATTCCCACGAAGAGCAGGTTCCCCCAAATACTTTCTAACAGGGAAGTAAGAAGAAAAGTCTTCCCTTCCTTTAAATGAGGGGATGAGTAGATTCCACAAAGGTGAAAAGGTGACTGCTCTCTGTTAAGGCTGACATAGAGAAAACTACTGTTGCTTGAAGCCCAGGAGCTCCTTTCTCTCTCTTTCTTTCTTTATTTTTTCTTTAAAGCAAAAAGTTCCAGCACCAGACAGACATTATACTAAAGGTGATTTATATAACTTCCATTTTGTCTGTACAGTTGAGCTTCAAGGGCAAACCTCCAATATTGATGAGTACATCAAAACATACTAAAAGTCTAGTACTAAGATTTGGATTTTAATTTCTTTATTCCCACTGTTAGTGTGAATGTAAAAGTCTGGAAAATACTTCTCTAGAGATAATAGTAACAAGCTGGCCATCTAAGAAGTCTAAAGAAGTCAATGGAGAGAGATCTGAGAAGCTGAGGGAGAAGAGGACACAAATAAGCCTAGCAATTAACCCTCTTTTGCATTCTGTTCTAAAATCCTCAGCATGGAACAGCAGTTCCTGGGAGAAAAATCAGATAATCCTTACAAAGTTCGTTGTTATTACCAGGTAACCATCACTTTTGTCAGTTAATGGCCCAAGGTGAAGGAAAAAACAGTTAATGCTCTAATAACAGGTTGTAAAATGCAGCCATGATTGACTTTGAGGGAATTATGAGCATAATAAAAGCTTCAAGGAACATTTATTCTTTCAAACAGGGAGCCTGAGATTTAAAAGAAGAAGAAAATAGTTCTTGCATTTTGGATTTGTCTGACTTGTTTCCATTGGAAAAGCTCAAGCACAAGACTGGCAGAATAGAATACACAGATTCAATTGCCTTTCCAAGAGACCTATCAGTCTTACAGCAGGACAAAGAACCAAGACCCTCCTGGTCTCATCCTGGGTTCTCTCCTCCCTTTTGAGTGCTTTGAAAAGGTCAGTCAGGGGCTCTACAATTCTGCTTGTGTATCAGATGGAGAGAAATTGGACCCATCTCTGTAACAGCAATGGAAAGTCAGGAGTGTGTGTCAAATGCATGAAGCACAACAAATAGCACAGCAGTTCTCAGTACATCCATATACCAGGAAATACACTCATCACAATGATTTCTGTCTTATTTAATCTGTGTTGAAAACATCTAAATACTGAGTAAAAATGCACTAGATTAATCCTCTTGGTATCAGAAGCACGCTAAAAATACATATCTGGATTTTGTTTCATACGCTGTTTCACCTCTGAACTTTTCAAAATCCTTCTTAAGCTTTTCTCTGCATGTGCAGACTGTAAATACACTTTCGTTAAAAGATGCTTCCTCTTTATTAAATAAGCCAAAATTTGCATATATGTGTTTGGTTGTATGCATTCCTAGGCCTCACTGAAATTGCAGGGATTTTCAATGAGGCTAGGATTTCACCCAAAGAATCTAGCAGGAGGAAGTACTTACAAACCACGTGCAGGAAGAGGACAGCAGTGTCAGAACCCAGGCTGTTTTCTGCATATGCTGTCACCTGGAAGATTCCAGCACTCTTATACACATGCCGGATGCCATCCTCAACAGGGCTGAAATTTGCATAGGATACCGCGATGCCATCCCCAAAATCAAGTTGAATATTAGTCCTCTGGAGATCACCCTGCAACAAAGAAAGTTGGATTAGGGAACTGGGCTGATAAGAGTGATTTATATTACCCTCTATCCCACTGCTCAGCTCCACTTCATCAGCGTGGACACAAACTCATGACTTTACTTTAAAAGTCAAGCTTCATTCTGCCAGATCCAAAAGGGGCCAGATTCAAATCAGTGCCAGATAACTACTTATTATTAATGCTTAGAGTAGCTGAACATTTGCAGCTGTTACTCTGTCATCTTGGATTTAGAGATTTTGAGAAAGTAGAATGTCAAAGATGTATATATCAAGGGGATCATATTTGATTCTTCTGGTACTATGCATGGTTGGGGATTATGTGTCACTGCAAAGGGCAAGGACTTTGCACAGCCCTTTGCTAAATGGGTGACATCCAACAAGCACTTTTGGCAGAAGCAGCAAAATGGGAGGCACTACAGTTATGGGAGGCTATATGTTAATTGCCAGTTGCAATTCCCAGGAGTAAATGGAAGCCTTGGGAACATTTTGGAGACAGGTTAATAATTGATGATACTGACATACTCAGGTCCAGTCTAACCTAGTTTTCAGGCTTCCTGAATAGTCTATGGAAAAGAAAAAAAAAAAAAAAAAAAAAAGGAAGGAAAGAGACCAATACATTCTATTCTAAGATAACCAAGACAGGTGACACAAACTACCTTCTGCAAATATCCATCTCTGTACCCTTATGATAAAAAGCCTAGATAACTAATTTCAGCTAGACATGTAACTTCTGGATGAAAGAACTTATAAAGGTTGAGTTCCACACAGATGACTGACAGCTGTTGTCTAATGCCAGAGATCGGTCCTGGCGATATGCAGGAGAATGCAATAGATGATGAGAAAATCCCTACTAAGATTATTGTCAATGACAGCTATGAAATGAAGGAGGGAACAGCAGACAAGGGATTCCAGCATTGCAGGTATTGTCTAGAAGCAGCAGCTGCACTGTTTTAGTTTAAATTACGTTTTAAACCACTGTAGTTGAACTATAGAAGAGTCTGTTATTTCAGCTTCTTGGAGTCTTACTATGTATTTGTTCTCAGCTGGCTAAAAGTAACACAAAACAAGTCTAATTTAAACAAATCTAAAGCCCACCACAGTGATTTACTAAAGTGAAATAAAATTACACCGATAATACCTGTGCAGCTTTCTGTATATATGTAAGCTGTATTAGCTCAAATCGTTTATCAGGAAAAGGGTTCCACTGTATTTACCATGGGTGAAAAAGATGCCTCTACCTTTTTGAGATGATCCCAGCAGTACTGATGACGAGTTCTCACTCATCAGCCACAGAATAACAGGTCAGGTCAGACCCTGCACAGTCCTCCATTTGCTGGAAAAGACCACTGAACTCAAAATTCACAAAAGTCTCTGGGCCAGTTGTTGCACAAACGAAAGCATGGCTTCATAGAATCACAGAATGGTTGAACTGGAAGGGACCACAAGTATCATGATGTTCCAACCCCCCTGTCACAGGCAGGGCCACCAACCTCCAAATCTGGTACTAGACCAGGCTGCCTGGGGCCCCATCCAACCTGGGCTTGAACACCTCCAGGGATGGAGCATCCAAAGCCTCTCTGGGCAGCCTGTGCCAGCACCTCACCACTTTCCGAGTAAAGAACTTCCCTCAGACAACCAACCTAAACCTTCCCTCCTTCAGCTTAAAATCATTCCCCTTTGTCCTATCACTGTCTTCCCAAGTAGGCTTCCTACAAAAACGGTACAGATTAGATGAAGTGAAGATACTGACAAGGACAATCACAGTGTGACAGTCCCCAAGAGTTTTAGATCTGACAGTACCAGATTCCTACTAAGCAGTACTCTTCAAGTATCTGGGTACGGAAGAACACATAGTTTTCAGTCTAGATTCTGACTGAATCCCTCTGTCATAAATGATTTTTTTCTATAGAAACAGTAACGACAGCCCTGACAGACGCAGGATGCAGTGTTTTGCTACTGATTCCAGTTTCAAAAGTGCACCTGATCTTATACTCTGGAACCTGCATTGGCAGGCGGGTTGGACTTGATGATCTCTGGAGGTCCCTTCTAACCCCTACAATTCTGTCATTCTGGGAACACAGACTATAGACCAGACTACATTGCAGTAGGTCTTTGAGATCACAGCATGCCCCACAAACATTTTCTTGCCTGCATTAACAAATCAGGGTGGAAAAATGATATTTTCAGGGATGATTTTGCCTTGAGAGTACATCTGGAGTCCTCAGGCACACACCTATAAAGTAACTTATTATGTAGGTTTCAAAATATGGGCATTTGATTACAGGTGCTAGATATCTCATCTTTCTTGCTCCATCATTCCCATTTCACACAGGTTAGGGAAATGCTGCTATTGACTTTGTTAGGAACCATATATTTTCACCTCTGTCCTATTAGGACATTAAAGTTATAGTAGAAATCTAAAAGAAAAAAACAAAAAACAAAAAACAAACAAACAGAAATAGAGCGGAAATAACAGCAAAACATATCTATAATACTGAGTAGCCAATAACATTGTTTCGATAGAGAGGTTTCTTTTTAAGTTGTTCAACTGAAGTCTCTAAAAGGGACAAAATTACACTCTTGGGATATGCAGTTACTTGATAGAAATGCTCACACAGCTTGTTAAGCCCTTCAAAACTACTTCTCAAGGGAATGTACTAAGACCACAAGCTCATCTCATACGGAAGACACTGAACAGAAGATAAAAGTCAGATCTGGGCTGGATTCATCACTGGTGACCTCGGGCTGTCACTCCTGTACCTATCACAGCAGCTCTCCTCTCTTGCTTTACAATTCTATTTTCTCCTTGCTTCTCCAATTTGATTCTATTTGAAAGGAGAAGGTTTGAAGCAGGGAAATAGGAAGAGACTTCTTGTGGCTAAGTACAACCTAATTATGAGTGTTTGGTCTTCAATGAAAAGCCAGCCCATCACACTAATCTTTTCTTTCTCTTTTCCACACCTCTGTATCCAGTATATAAAATAATAAAAGAAGTGCTAGCCCCACATACAATGTCAGACATTCTGGAATTTATAAATTTAAATTAAAATAGAAGATGTTGGAGACCTTTCAAATGAATAAAGTTAATTGCTTTCTATACATAATCAAGAGGCACATTTTATTGCTTTAAGCCCCTTAAGCTACCAAAAGCTCTGAGCTAAGGGCTGTCACAAAGACTGGAGCTCTGCATGTAGGCATCGGTGGGCAGGCAAATGGTAGTGAAATAAGTGGAGAAGAGTATTGCCATGTAATGGCCTTTCAAAGTTATCACCCCAACATGACCACCCTGGAAAAGTTTTCCCATCTGTGTACATATATAAAGCATTTTGATCGCGAAACCTCAAATAACCCACATAAAAGAAAAGCTCAGGGAATAGCAGGCAGAGTATTGGGATCAGAAACAAAGCAAAGCAGGCAGAGAAGAGGCTTGGGAGGAAACTTTTTTTCCCATTGCATTCAGAAGCACACAATCTCATTTCTGCAGAATCTAAAGGTGTTTCTCTAATGAAGCTTAAACTTTGTAAAAATATGGCACAGCTGTGGCTATCTCTTTCTATAAATATGGTTCAGTAATCTACTAATAGATGTTCAGAGCTCTAATACTTGCTCAGACTTGTACTTTGAATAGTCACTGCCTGCTTTCTCAGCTCACTTGCATTTACAAACCTGTTATCAAGCTTTGCCATCAGCTTGTAATTACTGAAAGAGGGAAGCTGTGTCATGGCATAAACAGAAGACAATAGAATCTAACAGTTCACTATTTGGAGCTGCCACCTAAACAATCATTTAAGCCTGAGAGGCAGGCTTTCAGAGAGAAGCTGAGGATATACAGGAAAGATCAAGTACAAAAATAGATTCACAGATCTGGTCAAGAACACAACTCCTTAACAGCATACTGGCAGTCTCAACTCTTTGTGCTGAAACTCAAAAAGCAGAGAAGGCTCTTATTTCCTCATGTTTCTCTGCATATACATGCAACTCAAGTCCCCACACCTCTAAAAACAAAGCAAGATCACCTGTCAGTGCATCTCTTTGTCACTGCCACACATATCCTGAATTAACACTGTGAACAATACTAAGATTGAATCTGCAAATCCTGAGAAATATCATTTTCCAGTAACTATAGTAAAACATTATTTTATCACTGGACAACGTTAAGGTCAGTCACTCACACCAGTATACTATGGGTGCATGTCTTTCTAGGAGATAGAAAGGAACTGATGGCTAAACACAAAGTTGTTGGTCAGGATTAATCTGGAGGAATAGAAGGGCTGAACAGAGGTCACAGAGAAAGACTCAGCAGCAACAAAACCCACAGCAGACTGTGCAGAGGAAGTGAAGCGAGGAAGGAATTAACCTGTATGACAGTAAGGTTTGCAATAATAAATATTTCAATTAATAAAGAAATCATAAAAATTATTTCTTCCAATTGCTGAGGGATATTTTGATGGCAACTCATTTGTTTTGCTGATTTTTCTTTCAGTCTCAGGTCGACACTGAAAGACTGAAATACTTCTCTCCAAAGTCTCAGGCTGTTTTATATTTTCCCCTTTTAAAATGACCTTTTATTTTAAGAAACAAACTCAACATACAGCTCTCTGTGGAGTAAGCTGCTCACCCACAGAAATGTGTTCTTGCAAACACCCTTTTCTTAGGATAAAAATTGTTCCATTGAAATATTTTTCAACAAAGGACAGAGTCAACACCCTCACATATTTATTCAGCAGCCTCTTCATTCTCTGAAGCCTTGTAAAGGCTCCACATTTCAGCTACTTTGACTGCTGCCTTATTCCCCATCTGTTTATCATTCTTTGTACACAACAGTTCCGCTTGAGTTCCTTAATAAATTACTACTAGATTCCTAATTTTTAGATTATGTCTGTTCTTTTCTGAACTCCCACTCACTAGTGTCTATACAAATCATCTTACCATGTCAAGTCTGCAGAATATAAAGGAACCAGCCATGTAGACAAGAAATTCCCTTTGTGTAAAACCAGAGCAAGCATGAATCTCTGAGGAAGTACGTAAAGAAGCCCTGTCAGATTAGCATGGTTCCAAAATTACATCTAGTTACTGGACAAGTCCTTAAATTAACAGAACTGTATGCGTTTAAAAAATAATAATAATAAGCTATCACAAGAAAAAAATATTTCTCCATGGCAGCATGCTCAGACTTAGAGTACATTATATTCTTGAAGGCATAAGTGGCCAATGTAGTCTACTCTGCTCCCTGTAGGGAAGTGTGGTAGCTGCAAACAGAGCCATCACACATGCCCCTAAACATCAAATCACAGACCAAAAAAAGCAAAAATATTTTGAAGAAAACAGCCCAAAGGCATACAAACTGTTTGAGCTATCTAACTGTCCACTGGGCCACAAGACTTCAGTGGCAAGGGTTGTAAGGTATGTGTTCACCAAGCAGAGGGATACCTGATTCAGACGACTGGAACTACCTCAGTGTTTTGATGCTTCAATATAGCATGGCCCTGTACTGTTTATGCTACTGTTAGCTAAAGGGGGAATCCTACCATATTAAAAATAAAACAAATACATACCGGGGAACTCAGAGGTGGGTTGAGGAGGCTCCGTTCCTACTGCAAAAGCAATAAAGCTTGAACATTCCTCACTGCTTCCCATGAGCCTGAAAACACTTCCCAGCATTCTTAACCTTTCCTAATTATGGTTCAGCTAAGATGGAACTAAAGGTTAGCAACCCAGAAACTGGGAAATGGTAAGCATAAAGACTTCATCTCTGACTCACAGACTCCCTAAACCACAGCTCACTAGAAGCAGCAAGAATCTTTTGGGAAAATACGATTTTGACCAGATCTCCTGTCATTCTTCAGCAGCATCCTTCACTGGCAGGCAAGATAACCAGGCAAACACATATATGAATTGACACAATATTATTTGCTTCTATGTTTCATGTACAGCTCTCTCATGAATTCCCCCAGAATTCTGTAACATTCAACATTTTGTAACCTTGCCTGATTGCTCTTTTCCTCTTAGCTGCCTGATAGATGAAGGGAAAAGAGTACCAGTCCTGCCATGATGTGGAAGACTTGCTGAGTCTGGAAACGCACCTCTTCCATAAGGATAATGAAGGTGGCATTGTGCCCCAGCTCTGTGACCAACTTTCCATCGCTGGTGAGGATGTGCAGTCCTCGTGGTGCTTTTCCAGGGCACTTCTCCATCTTGGCCTTATATTTCTCCCGCAAGCCATCTGTGCAATTGTTGGACACAATCCTTCGGTATCTGGGGAGCAGAAATGAAAGGAAATTGGGCTCAGGCAATGGGTGGAAAGGTTTCTTTTTCTGTTTTATTTGCCCATAATATTGCACACATTTTCTCAAAGGCTGTCGGTATGACTCCCTGACTGAAAGGAAGAATCACATTACCTTATTAAACCAAACAAATCACAATCCAGCCTTCTCCAGAGATTCTCAGCAGCACCACTGAGAACAGACACTCATTATGGAGGTCAATTAGTCTGTGTTTCTAGAAGGTCGAGAATTCCCCCAATTTGCAATGACGGCAGAATTTGCCCCCTGCATCCCAGGTTTTTATTATGCTTTTTATTACATTTTGTCTGCATCCATTCTGCTAGTAAGCACTTGGAAGGATCTGGTAATGGCTTTGTCCAGTTCAATTTTAAAATTATTCATGGAAAAAATCTGCTTGGAAGATATTAGCAAATTTGCTAGATGCTTGACTATTTCCATTGCTGCTGACAGTGATTAACACTTTCTGGTAATTCCACACTAAAACATTGGGTTGGCTAAGAATGTCCAGATTCCAGCAATTTTCTTCTTGTCCTCTGTCAAGAAGGCCACCAGCAGTCACACTGGCCAGGTCGGTCATTACATCCCAAACTTATAGCAACCTTTGAGATGAAGTAGGATAAGGGGAATTCTGTCCCTGAAGCAAAATGACTCCAGATTCGCAGCGGCTACGTTTTCTTCAGCTACTCCCAATTATCAACCTCAAATGACCCTGTCCATAATAAACAGGGATGCAGAATCCATGATTTAGAAGCAGCCCTGTAAACTCTTCAGGGCCTGCAGTGCCTGAGAAGGAACACCACAATTTTGCATCGAGTGCAACCAGCATTTAGAGTATCACCCACACAACAGAATAGCATTTGCAAATGATACTGCTATAATAGACCAACATTTGCTGTATGTTCTGGGTATAGCCAAGAGAAACCAGCATGTGTCTTATCTGAAATTTCACTGCACTGAACATACAACGTGAAAATGGCAGGAGAAAAAAAAAAAAAAAATAAAATCACAAGGTGAAAACTGTTCATTTTAGCCTTACCAGAAGCTATAATAAGTAAGAGCTTTAAAAAAAGAAAAAAGCTTCAATGAAAAACAGGGTGAAATACCATGAGCCTGTTCTGTTAAATGTTCAGCTTTCTCTCAGATGCACCTTCTTGATTCGTGTTTTAATTCTGCAGCAAAGAGGAGCTTCAAGTCTAAGCTCCAGGGATTACACATCACCTGATAGCAATACAATATCTACATGTCATGTATGTTAATGTGCTTCTCCCTGTCTCTGAAGAATGAGGCAATGTTCCATACAGATGCAGCTTCAAACATTACCACACGAATAAGATTGGACAATAGCCAAGCAGGATGTGGAGGAAAAGGTCAGAGCAGGTTCTCTTGTCTACCAAAATCAAGGAGCTGTCAACATTCACTTACCCAGTGCTGTTCAGATAGCTTTGACCAATGCTGCAGTCCTTGGACAGGGAGGACGGACTGAACCAGAAGGCTGGGATACACTGGTTGTTGTTGTGCCTCTCATAGCCGTAGTCACTATGGACACAATAAGTCATGAGTGTATTTCTGCTCCTCTATTCATTGGATTTAGCTCACTTTTAAGCAATGCTTTTGCTCCCCAGTGTGTGTGTTGGCAGCTCTTGATGGCATGGCATTGTGGTTTAGGATAATTCTGAGACAAAGTGCCTGCTTAGTTTGTGAAACCTGACAACACCAGAACTACCACCCCTGCAAAACACCAGAGAACTTCTGTTTCATTTGGAAACAAAACATGGACAAAGATTCAGAAGAAAAATGATATTGTTAATTTTTTTTCCTATTAATAATCACTGTATTTGTTGGGTTCTTTTGGCTTGCATTCATTCTTTTTACAGTCTTTACTTTTAGAATAATTCAGACAATAATTCCACAATAATTATACTTTTTCACAAGGAAGTGCTTTGGAATATGAAATGGTAGGAACACTTCTTGAACAACTAGCTTAGGTATGCCTACAAACATGTATGTTAATGGCTCTTTGACCACGCTAAGGCTGACCTATAAAAAAACAGCCTATGCTTTTCCAACCCTAAACTAAAGCAGCACAGTCAATGTGGTATCAAAAGATTACACAGTACTGCGTTAAGTGAAAAAGGTAATCCAGAGTACTGATGCTTCCTTCGATCACCGAAGAGTAGAAGTACAGGTAATTGCATTTAAGACTATTTTTACAGCTTCCTTTTCATGCCAATACAATGATGAAGCAATAGGATTAATCCAAAACTTTCCACAAGCTTTAATAGTCTCTTGATTGAGTTTGTATGCATACTCTTTATTGGCAAGCTGGATTTGAGGGGTAAATAAAAATGGAATCTGGATTTTTGCCTGAAGCAGGTTAACAAATGCCAAGAAATTAAACCTATGTGGAAACACAGACATTGCAGAAGTCACTGCCTTGAAAACACTCTATGCCCTTTAGGACACTCTGGGCTTTATCCTTTCCCCTGTTCAGAGCCTGAATTGCCAGCAGAATGTCTCCAGGAGGAGCTTTGGTGAGACAAAATTGTGTTATGTCTCCAGTGACCCCAGATGCTACTTTTTTTTTTCGGAGGGCAAAAATTCTGCAAGCTACTTTAAAAGGTTCAGAAATTCCCAAATGTTATTTCCCTCAACATTCAATTTAATCATTCTCAGTGGGTTCGACCTGCACAGTCAAAAACGCCTGGCAGTGACTTGGTAATTAAAAATATTCAGGAGGAGCTGTACTTTGCCCCAAAGAAGAAAAGAACTGCATAAATATTTAATAAAATTAAAGACAACATTGCTGTATGCCCTTAAGGTTCTGCGCTTGTTCATTAACTTCTGGTAAGTGTATATTAAAACCTTGCGTGCTGCCCACCTTCCTTCTCATGAGCCCCAGGGTTTGCATAAGTTAAAGAAATAATCAAGTCCAGCTGCTTTGCTGTCGTTCTCAGGAAAGCTATCTTGACAGAGTAAATAAAGAAGCAGGAAGAGGGAAAAGAAAGATCAGTAAGCATTTTAATAACATTTCTGAGCTCATTCTGCCATTCTCTCTGTTGAGAAATGGACAAGGTTTTCTTTTTAAAATGACTGAGAAGGTTGGAAGAAATAACCCTTGACCTTGACTTGTGAGTATTTGTTGAATTGTAACCCTAGATTACAGTTAATGCCCCTGAAATTCAGATTAGACTCATATCTAACAGCAGCAAACTGATATTACTGCAAGATGAGACAGACAGGGGCAAAGGCTCCATGACGAAATGCGAAGGAGAAAAGTTGTCACAGCTTGTGCTGTAGGGCTCATACAGACATTTGTTCCTTCCTCACAGCTCTCAAAGACAGGCGTGATCAAACCTTGTAGCATGGGATGCTCTGAAAACAGAACAAGCCTCCAAAATTACTTACTGGAGAAGACTGGCGTCAGCCTTTTAGGACCTGCTGGTCACTGTACTCACACAACAAAGGCTGCCAGCTCCTTTCCTTTCCCTGGCTCTCCATGGACGTGCTCAATTCACAAATAAGAGAGACCAGCTGGTGTTTCCAAGAACAACTGATGATTGCGAACCTAGCCAGACAGGTTTAGTAGATAGCTTCCTTTTCAAAAGCACCAAATGAAAGAGTAGTGGTGGTATCTCCAACTGTAGGTATGTATGTACATTGGAGGCATATCTCAATCAGATCCCCCCATATAGAGCTGCCTTCTAGTCAGCAAAGAGAAGAGATGCTCCTCAGTACCTCTTATTCACATGTGAACATCCAAAAGAAGGCTGATGAGTCATATCCTAGAACAATGTGTATCTTGCCATGCACTAAAGGACTATGCCTTCCTGAAGAAGTCAAAAGTCAGAGCAGACAAGTATGGCTCTCCTCTTTGAAAATCATCTTTAAGATAAAGTGAGTTTAACACTCCATTAACAACACTGTTAGCAGTTTTGGGTTGATTTTTTTTTACTTTTATTTTTTAATTTTAGTTGCTCCATACCTTCTCCCAGTCAGCTCTGAAAACTAGCATCAAATCTTACCCTTAATGTGAAGCTAGTCCTTCTGATTCTCCATTAGCAATGGAGACAAGTCCATTAGCAAATGAAGAAGTTGGCAGTGCAGAGCCTGAAACAAAAAGCAGCTTGCTATCCTCTAACTGCATCTCCTCTGCAGGACTGGCAAGGTTAACAGCAATATTCTCTCATGTTAGTAGGAAAATTAAGCAAAAATGATACCGAACGCATGCAAGGAGCAGGTCAATTAAAAGAAAAGGTGGATTCTGATGCAAACACTTTTTGAGGCAGAACAGCATTTAAGGCCAATTTAGCTACTGCAGTTTTACACTCACAGCTTAGAAAATACAAGCTTCACTGTGAAATTATAAAGCTGGTGAGGCACAAAGCAAAGAGCAAAATCATAAGCCTCTCCAGAGATTAGGCCTTGGTGCAGCTCAGAGGCATATGCCAAAGTCAAGGGCAGATACTGCAGGGCAAGATACTTTGTTCATCCTGTAAGTCCTCATGATGAGAACAAAGGGAAAGATCTCCTGAGTCAAGCTAAGGAGTCTCAGATGTAATTTTGTATTTAGGAACAAATTAAGCATCCATCCAGATAAGATGAAAATCTCTGCTCTATTTCCCTGAACATCTTACAGTGACAAACTACTCCAATATTCAATAAATCACTCTTGTCTATATTTTTATTCATTTTTTTTTGTATTTTAGTGGGTTCACAATCTGAAAAGAATGGAGTCTCAGCTAGCCTAGGTCCAAATAAGTGTGCAGACCTCGTGCCTCACATTTCTTCAGGCTGAATTCAAAGATAAGTGAAGTTTTCATGAATCACACTGATATTAAATCAGACACTGATCCTGATAAACTGCTATAAAAATGAAAATCAGTTTTCTCAGGGTTATTTTCAACCTCATTTAAATGATGTTCTGATCACGCAGGCTCAAACATCACAGCTACTGACAGTCTTAAATCCTTCAAGTATTGCCTATCATGGGTTCCCCATAGGATATCCTTGTGCAGAAATCCTGGACTGTTATATATTTCTCTAACTCCTGTCCCTGAGCATACAAGCAATATCAAAGAGTGGTTCATTCTTTCTGTTTATATTTTTAAGCCGCTTTCAAAATGACCTTACAGCAGTTCAGAAATAAAAGCCCCATTAAATTAGAAATACCAGTATTTATGCAAAACAAGAGGCTACATCTGACAAGAGCGGCCTTTGCAGTCCCATCACTGAGGCATTTTCTTAGATTTATCAATAAAACACTGCTAAAAAAGCAACTAATGGTTCCCTGGAACTCAAAGAAATAATAATCTAAAATGTTTAAGTTTTGCTAGCTTGCTCCCAAGGTATTCAATGACCTTTGAAGTGAATATAGAGAAAATTCCCTTTTCCTACTGTAAAGGACATGCTTTGGACCAAAGAGAATAGTCCTGGCTGTCACTCTTTTAAAAACGATGGATGTGAGAATGTCAATCAGTACTTGCATTTTTCTACTAATTCCAGGCTTGGATTTCTCACAGAGATTAACAGAACTCCCCTGCAAACAATAGGGACACATCTCTCACATGGCAGATATGAGAATCACATTTATGCTACGTGGTACAGTCAAATTCACAAAGCTGCATGAGACCCAGTTTCCCCATAGGTTCTTTGTAGTTCAAACACTGCCAGTGCTACAAGAAGAGGCTCTGCATAATTTACCAAAAATCACACACTCACCACTCAAAGTCCCCTTGACCACAGACACATGGTTCAGACACCACAGTTTGGGAATAGTCTCGACCCAGGGAACACTGAGATCCAGGCTTGCGTTTTTTATAGATCTTCCTCTCTCCCATGACACAAGGTTCCCCCTTTGGCAAAGATAAGGGGGAGAAAGAAAAACAGAGTTGGAGTAGCACCTGTGTCCCAAACCATGCATTTTAACAAGGAAACAAAAGACAACAAAAGCATATTTCCCACAGGGAGAGTTGAGAGCTTAGAGTCCAGCTGCCTTTTGTGAGTCTACAAACTCAAAAAGCACCTCGGGAGTACCCACAAGTACACTGTGTTCAGCACTTGAGTTGGGATGCTAGCCACAGTGTGCCCATAATGTTTGAATATGCAAGCCATCACCTGGTCATGTCATATTTTAGAAGGCACCCACAACGGTTCTATTCCTATGAATTATCCTGAAGAGCCAATGTGGAATGAACCTCTAGGTTTCTTCTACATGTCAGACAACACTGATAATGAGAAGAACTGCTCAAGTCTGAAACCAAACATCAAGTTGTCAGTTTCAGGAGTCCTGGCTCCCCTCTTCTTTCTCTGATAGAACTGGCTTCACTACAGGCTTCAAATAATTTTGATGGCATGTTACGTTTGGCTTTGTGCACACAAAGTTTTTCAAGAGCACTACTGTGCGTAGCTTATCTAAAAGAAACATTTGACATTTTGGTGAGTTGTTATAAGCAGAATTTTCTCTGAGGCAGAAATAATTTATCTACATAAAAGTAAGAATAAAAAGACAGCATCTAATTGAAATATTTCTCTTTCCCATTAATAGTGATTCCCAAGATGGCTGCCTGGCTTCACACATCCTCCCTGTTCTTTCATTTAAATTTCTTTCATGTATTCCCTTCTATAACTTTAGTCATCTGATACATCCTTGCCTTATTAACGTTCATTTCTAATTCATGGGTTTCATACAGGAAAATCACAGTGCCAATAGTTCTGGCTCCCGTTTAGTTTCCCTGCAGGGAGTGGGACATCATACTGGTGGCCCATAACCTATAACGAATCTACAGAGAGTATTGAACTCCTTCAGTTCTAGTGGCTTCAGGATCTAAGTCTATCCAGGATGAAAATAAGCCAGAATGTATGAAAAGAAAAGCATGTATCGTTGAATAAAATAAAATAATTTGGTTTTCTCTAGTGGCTTTTATTCAAGGACTCCCCAGAGTTTTACAGACACCTGCAGGACCTGAAAGATGAATAAATGTTTTTATTTTCATTTTTGTGCATGGAAAATAGAGGCAAAGTGAAAGAAAATTATTTTTCTGAGTCACTGATAGAGCTACAAAGAGTTCAGTGTCTCCTACAATTCAATCACAAGGTGAGGTTTTACATTGCTGTGAGCACCAAGGGCAAAAAGATCCATCTGGTAAAATGGAATATTTTCATATAAAGAGAAGTTAACAATTTCCCCAACTTGCCTGGAGAAGACAGACTCCATGTTTGTTTCTATGTATATTTCAGGGGAAATAAGGCATCAACAGGTTGGAATGGTGACTCAATGTATGTAAAAAACACGCTCTGCTGAAAAGAATATATATATATTCCTACCAGAAAACACAGGGTATCAGAAAAGGACTCCCCCTCATCTCCTCCCTGTACAGTCAGAGTACCTGATTGTGCAAATGCCAGGTTTGGTAGTCATCTTTGTTACACCTTCGGTTGAAGATAGGCTTGTAGTCCACCTTGACCAGCTGCCATTCTGAACGGAGACTGAAGTGCCCAAAAATTCTGAGCAAGAGAGAGGGGAAAAGAACGGACCAGAATCAGGCAGGGATATTCTTCCACTAAGCACAGTGAGCTCTGAGTCTAATGCAAACATCTAGGTATTGCTCTGAACAGTAAAGAACCAAATGAGAAAGTTATGCAACTAAAAACAAGTGAGGTTCTCTGATGAATATATCTATTTGTCTGAGTCAAAATTAAGCCTTCCCTTAGTATAATCAGTCTCTTCACTGCTCAGCTGCCTGGTTGCACAAACTTATTACTTCAGAACTGTAAAAGATACACCTGAAATAACATTTAGAACACGGACTGTAGGCAAGCAACCTGCAAAGATGTCAGCCTCCCTTAAACTTGGAAAAGCTGGCTGCAACTAGGAGTGATTATAAAGTATCACCACTGTAAGGTTATCATCTGAGCTTCTTCTTAATTCTTCTGAGTAGGTCACACATCATCAGCAGTCACTGATCACAGTCCACAGTTCAACAAAGTAAGTTGATTTTCAGGATGAAAATAACATCTTCCCCACACAGCTCCAGGAGACCTCAAGGCTCTTACTGAGTAAAGCTGTTGGAGCTGAAGGGTCAGCACTCAGAAACAAAGGGGAAAGGACTCACTGTAATTTGTAATCAAAGCACAGACCTGTTACAAATAGGATCATAAAAGTGATCATATAAAATTCAATAGTACCAGAGGCTTCTGCCCAAGCTTGGATCTTGCTTGCATGTTGGCAGTAGAGACAGTTATCTAACACAAATTTCCCTAAATCCCTTCCCACCCACACAATCCTCCTTCATCTGTAGGGGAAACTACACCTAGTGTCTTAAGTATCTGGAAAACAAGGACCAAAGCAATGATGAGCACTGGTGGAAAACATCACCAAACCACCACCATCCCAAAGACTATGGAAATTCTCCTACTCCCTTGGTCAGCCACACTTTTCTCAGTAAGCAGCAGTTTTTCAATCAGCTGCAGCTGGATTTCCAGAGAAGTGTGTAATAGGAGGATATCAGGGCAGGGACGCAGGTGACCAGATTTTAAAAGTCATATACAATAGTACACACACTCATGGGGGAGCACATTAAGAAAAGAACAACAACAACAAGATCGCACAACAATTATGTTGATTTCACATTAAAACAAAACTTCTTGGTCATGTCCAATGAATATATAAAAGAACCTAAAAACTCATCGTCATTACCTATCCAAAACACGAATTCCGGATTAAAAGATTCCATATGTACTGAAACTGAAATCTTTTCTGACAGTCATTCAGCAATGGCATCATATCACTCTTACAGCAAAATTCAGAAGGCAGAGAAAAAGCATTTTTTTTCATTACATATATTCCCATGTGTTATTTCATATATCTTCCACTAATCTATGTTTTCAACAAAGCCACTTATGAGAATTAAAGTTTTTATTATTTTAATTATTCCAGATCAGAAAAGAAAGATTGAGAGATACAGATGGTTTAAAATTCCCTATGAAAGTAAAGCAAAAGAAAAAAATTATCTCGAGTTTCCTGATCTGCGATCTAGATCCTGCTGTGACCCCAGTGCTACCCTACTTACCCTCAGTTTTCACTGTAATCACTCAGTGTTGCTGGCTTTGCTATCATCGTGCTACCCAGACTACTAGCTTCAGGCCAGATCATGACTTTGTCAGGTCACTGGTTAAATCCCACCAGTTCTTGTGCCACAGCTGCTTTCACCCCATGCTCTTGCAGGGTGCTCATCTGGTCATGGTATTATTGTACAACTGGGCAGCTCTGCCATGAGTCTTGTTTGTCCTGGATTTGATGCATGACTAAAATATCATTCCTGCAAAGCAGCAACTCAGCAAACAGAAATCATCTAGTCCAGCAGATTTATATCAGTTCAGGATTTGACCTGTGTGTATGTAACACAGAAGGCAGAACAAGAGGAAAGGAGGACACACACACAAACACTTGCCAACCCAAAAGATAACAGAATTAGAGAAAACCAATGCTTTGTCAGCATCTGAAAGGAAAATGTTGTTCCACAGAGTGAACCTTAACTAAGTGTTCAAGAAAGAGAGTAAAATGCTTCTTTGTGCTACAAAAAATGAAGCTACCAAAATCACTGGAACCCTTGCTTTTTAAATTTGTTAGAGCAAGCTAAAAACCCTCTGCCACTGAAATTCCTCCATGATAACAATAATTAATGGAAAAAAACAAGGATTCCTGAGTGGAAGGCTATATATTAGCATTCCAAAAGCACAGAGCATTAGCTACTCTTTAATTAAATGATTTCAAAGAAGATCTTTGTATATAATTGCTATAATTTAGATGGAAACAATACTACTCTAAATGTAATTAGAGGAGTGTGAACAGAGAAGGATGTTTTTCTCTGTGCTGCAGAGGTGGTTCTGGGTCACTTGGTTCCTGAAGTGGCAACTTTTTCCTCTCCTCTAATAAAAAGCTTTTTAAGCCTGATCCATCACTGCAGTGCAGCTTTCAGAGTGAAAAGCTGCACATGTGCAGAGGACCTAGCAAGCAGCTGTACTCTGTGAACACGGCTCACTGGTCAAACACAATCCAGATGTCTACAGTACTTCTCAGATGGAGAGATGAGCCAATGACAAAGGTTACATTGTGTTTCAAGATTGAAATTAAGAAAGTTTGAAACTTCCATAAAAGTAAGCAAATGTAACAAATAAAAAGGAGATCTGTGTTATCTGTGGAGCGCCACTGAACTCCCAATCAGCTTTTTCAGGGAAGAGATGAAAACTTTCATCTTTTTTTGGCATTAGAACTAACATAAACAAACCATCAAAGGGAACAAATTCTGACTGCATATTACAGCAGTCTACACTCTACTTTTATCAGTTTGGTGAACTATATCATTTGATATTTTTCCAAAGTGACTCAAGGTGCATTCACCTGTTTCCCTCCGCAATCTCTGTTTTGGGTCACCAAGCCCATCCAAGAAGTCTGGGTAGATAGTAGAGAGCTCAAACATCTTAAACTGGCCGTGTTAATATGTCAAAAGTGCTCAGCATTGAGTGTTTTGGCACAGATGACTCAGGAAGAACTGTAAAAGGCAGGACAGAAGACAACGTACTTCTCATTAGCCACTTCTCATTGGCTGAGGAAAGAAAAATCTTACGCACTCATTACCTCAGCTCTATGGTGTGTTTTTTTTCTCATTTTTGAACCTCTCGCTTTTAGAAATAAAACAAGTCTCAATCACTCAAGGACAGTGACTGAAAAAGGGGCTGCAAGGAATTTATCCTTCCCTCCCTCCCCCAAGTGGTAAATCATCACATTGCTTTGAAGATACACTTTCATTTATATTACCCAATTCCTTATGGATCCTAGTTTCTCAATTACTTTGTTTACTAAATTAGGTGGTTTTTTTTTTTTTGTTTTGTTTTGTTTTTGTTTGTTTGTTTTGTTTTTTCCCCCTAAATATAACCAAACTATCAGGATGACAAAGAAGAAGAGCAGACAATGTACTATGATTTTTGCCTCAATAACCTTGCCTACCACGGTCTGACTGAAAGCTCTTAAAAGCCCATTGCAAGAGCAGAAGACAAAAGAAAGGAGCTGGGTTTTCAAGGTCTTATGCTGCAAAGCCAACACAAAGATAATGGTTTGACTTTTTTCAATATTTGTAGTCTGATCTGGAAGCCCTTGAGAAGCAGCAAATACAAGAACCCAGATGGTATTTAGACAGTCAGTTTTCTGAGTAAGCTCAATTTAAAAAAGGTTCTCCAAACTAAGCCATAGAATGGCAGTTTACTGACATTAGTCAGGGTAGATTTTGTTCTGTCCCTCAGAGCAAGCAGTTAAAGCTCCACATAAAATCTCAGCTAACAGGACAGGCATCTTCTCAACTGGATCTATGCAACCACTCACAGTGGAGCCATTTCTAGGAGACCAGAAAATTCTTCCCAATCTCTCCTTTTGAGAAACAAGGCAAGGCTTTTATTGCCAGAGCTTGATGTCATTAATTTGCAGCAAAATTACTAAGAACATGAAAAACAATTCTGAAATGCTTACAGATTCATGACGGAGTCATTTTGGAAAAGGTCATTGGTAACACTGCTATAATTATATCTTTCATTAATTTTTTAAACACACAGTAACTTACAAATGTGGAATATAGTAACTGGATAACCTTGTACAGAAACTATTCAAGAGGGTTTTATATTTATACAGTATACTATTGATGAACTGTAATGCTTCTGACTTATTATCCCCTGCATCGTTGATAGCTATGCTTTTTATGTCATTGAATATTGTTCATTCCTGACAGGTCAATGAGAAAATTGGATGATCTGAGGGTCACAAGATAACAACTCACCCACCTCAAGACCATAGACTCGATCCCTGTCCCTGCCTAGATACAAGAAATAAATCTTCTCACTTAATAGTTTCTGCATTGATCTCAGGAAAACTGTCACCTGTATCTATCTGGATCTATTCCTTCTGGCAGTGTCAGATGAGCTGTCCAAGCACAGAAACAGAAATATCTTTTCACGGCTAAACCAAGTTGTCTTCTACCATTTTCATAGTAAATTGGTAAGGCATTATGTGAGGCATGCATTAAAGTTGTCTGTGTTTGGCTGGTCTAGATATAGAGGTAGGACTTTTCAGTATTCAGCTCTAACTCCTTCACATGTAATGGGAGACAACTGTCAGGATTCCCTGGTAGTGCCTTCTGTTCTCAGTTGTACCCATCTGTGAGATGACTGAAGATACAAACCAAGGAAGCAATTGCTAAGGTCATCTTCACTACACAAAACATCAAATGTATATTACTTTCTGGAGCATTTTTCCTTCACTGCATATCACCAATGTGAAAGGGATCAAAAGGTACCTCATTTTGCTTCTCACAAAGTACCCTGGCAGCCTCTGAAGTCAAGTTTTAACAAGATTAGCCCCCGCAGAATAGGCTGCTTATGTTTTAAGCATTTCAAATATCTAAAAATAAAATGAAAGCAAAAAACACTCTCAGTAGATAGCACATTTGTAGATAAACCATACAAAGAGACAGAAGGATCAACAGAAGACTAGATAGAGAGCAAGCCAAATATACACTTTAATTAATAATAGTGAAGGAAAAGCTGATTGCAGTGTCAACACAAATAATTTAGGACAACCTGAAATCAAGCTTGTTGCTTCCTTTTTAATAACTAATACTGTAAAAGAAAAAAAAATGGCTGAAAAGGAAGCATCCTAGCAAGTAAAAGAAAACTGTAAAATTACCTGGAATAGTAAATGTTTCAGCTGACCAGAAATTGTGCTTTCATTGTGGGAACTGGGAAAGGGAGAAAACAAAGCAAGGCTGTCCTCTGGTTCCAGTTAAAATTTCTTTTTAGTTACATCGGTGCCTCTGATGGGTAACTACAGGAACAATACTGGAAAGGGAGAATCCAAGAAATGCTTTAAAGCACAACCTCGAAGAACCACCTCCTGGAACAGAAATGTGATTGTTCCAGTTCCCTGGAGGGAATGAAGCTCTCCCTCTCAAACCATGGTGAAACCCAGACCTAAGCAGTCCGAATTGCAAGAGCACTGAGTGGTGAATCCACCACAACTGAGGGTGCTCACACTCTTTGTTGACCAGCAAGCACAAGCATACACTGCTGTTGCTGGATTTTTAAGAGCTAGACAGGCACAGAAGACCGCCCTTACCTCCCAGCAAGCATCAACAGTGTGGTTTCACTAGCAGGAGATGAGAGGAGGCTCGATCAACTGTCAGCCTTGGTATAGGGAACACCAACCAACCACAAGGGGTGGACTAGCATAAAAAGCCAAGATCCAGTCAGATATATTAGCTCTAGCTGAGAGGTGACTGTGTCTCTGCATAAGGTCCTCTCAGTTCTATACTGCCTAGATTTGGTTTTCAGTTCTGTCCCCATTAGCCAGGCTACACTCATACTACACTACCTGAGAGACAAGGGTGAGCTTGCTGGCTCATTGCACGCACATACAGAAGGACTCAGTAGATAAACAAACCTCAATCACTAGCTGACATTCATAGTTTTTAAGACAATAGAAGAATACGTTAACGATTTTGCACACAGATGAGAGCCCATTATGAAATCTGGATCTGAAGCATCTGTGTGCAAAAAAGTAGTAGGAAAACAAGACTAGCTCTTGTGTGCAGGCTGTGCTGTTAGGGCTCAAAACACACAAACAGCCACAGAACAATTGCAAACAATGCTGGAGGGGCTAGGTTTTATGAATGGGGAGTAAGAGATGAGCCATTTCCCTATGAATTAAACATAAATTACGACTTTAGAGAAAACCAAATGGGCTGTGTAACCTCCTGATTGTATTTTATTAAGGTTTGGATGGAATTAGCATTAAAGGAGGTCACTAGTTATGTGGAAATTGAATGGGGAGGGACTGAGACAAGGAAGTAGAATCTAATTGAGAGAGACACAGATCAGCAATTAGGGACAGCAGAAGAGGAGCCAGAGTTATACTGTCTCATGACTGGCAAGATGATGCAGGGACCAAGAGACTGGAAATGAAGGAAACATAAAAGATGAAACATGGCACTGGAAAGGCATGCAATTGCCAGCAAAAAACACTATCTGACTTTTTTCCTAAACAATAAATACAGTCTTTAAGAGCCACTTTGGAGCTCTTAAGTCAGTTGCTTTTGGCTGACCTGTTAACTACAAACAGCAGCCCGAGGTCAACTGGGTGTTAATTCAGGGTTGCTATACTTCTGCCTGGGAATGGGAAACAGAATAAGAAAAATTTCAGACTTTCTAGAAAATGAAGATTAGTTTTCTTCCAATCAAAATATACAGACTATTTGGATCTAGATTTTCAGCTGGTGCAAATCAGTGTAACTTCTATAGAGGATTACAGATATAAGGCCCTATTCTACTGCTGCTAATCAGGGGAGAAAAATGCATTGGCTCTGAAACTTCTAAGAATATATTAAAAGCTGACAGAGGCTCCCATGACGACAAGTTTGGAAATAAATACGCTCGATAAAATCTTGGTCTGTATTCTATTTCCCAAAGGAAAAGGTCAAGCAAAATTTTCACAGAATTGCTCAGATAGACAAAATTTGAAGGAAAAAGTCTATTTCCACATCCAAGTGAAAGTGATTGCCATGACATGGAGATTTTCTGCAGAGGAGAAATTCTAAATGTTGGCCAGATTCACTGACTAGCAATCCATATCAATGCAATCATGCTCGTGGAAAGCTGAAACACTGCCAGATTCCAGGTCAGGAGAGAGAGGATGCTACAAGGGAAGAGTTTCTACAAATACAAAGAAAAACAAAATCCTCCCCATAAAAATCCTGCACGGTAGACCCTTTTCTCTCAGCTTTGGAAAACAGTTCTAGGATTATTCATCACCCTGATGGGCACTTCCTTTAAAGCACAAGAGGAAAACTACTGCAAATGATATGGTACAACACAGTTAGCAAGTAATGCCAAGTATTATTAGCAAGTAATCTGCAGAACATATAATTACGAAGCAAGCCTACTGCTTGGGCTCGATTTCTCCATTAACTGCACAAATACCGTGCAAGGCAATAGGAGATGAAGGGAACTTTTTTAATTTTTATTTTCTAATACAAAGTGCTATCAAAATAAGAGCTCACAGTATGACAAACCAAACCTTTTGAAATCCGGTCTCTAAGAAAATTATTGCCAGTGTGCCCAATACACTTTACATGACAATTGCTTCAAAAGAAATCCCAGCAACATGAAAGGGAGTGTAAGACATTTAGAAAGGGAGATAGGAAAGCATGTTAATTTTTAATGCTGTTTTTTTGTGGGTTTTTGTGTTGTTTTTTAACAGTGTTATCTCTTCTTCGAAGTAGTCATGAAAGGCAACCAGTTTCTGACAGCTTTGAAACTTGAAGATGCTGCCTCCTCTTCTAGAAAAGATACTGGCAACTATCAGTGATCTGAGCATTTCCTAATAGGTCTGTGGTCCCAACAGAAGCTGGATAACAGAACATGTTCAGTCACTTCAATCAGCCATCCTATGAAACAGCAGATTTCGAACCAGAGATGCTCAACACATGTGGAAGACATTGCTCAGAACACAAAAGACCCAAATACATAAAGCAGGTACTTTTTGTGGTGGGTCAGGGTTACAAGCTTTTTCTGGCATATACTATCAGATAACTGGACACAGAATGACCCAGAAGAGGAGATCATAGAATAATTTGAGTTGGAAGGGACATATAAAGGCCACCCAGTCCAACTCCCCTGCACTGAGCAGGGACACATACAGATCCATCAGGTGCTCAGCCTGATCAGTGGTCCAGCCCAACCTTGGGTATCTCTGGGGATGGGGTATCCACCACCTCTCTGGACAACCTGTGCCAGCACTTCACTGCCCTTATGGTAAAACATATTTTCCTTACATCCAATCTAGTTCTATCCTCTTTTAGTTTGAAAGTAAGATGAGAGCTGTACATAGCCAAGAGACAGCGTGAAGTAGTCGATCAGCTATAGAGGGAGAATTTTCACAGGTTTGAATCAAAGGGATCATTAAACAGGGAAACCATGTACAATGAACATTAGAGGACAGGCTCTCCTTGGTAACAGGCTTGTAGCACCACCAGAGTGATATGAAATACCTCAAAGTATAGCACTGCTGCTCTGAAAAGCAGTTTTCAACCACTCACTGCAGACAAACAGTGAAAAATCTGCTAGAGTGAACTCTGCAGCCAAGATAGGGTTGAGCCTGTCCAGCTGCCAGAGAAGCTGTGAGCCGTACCACCCTCTGCCCCATATGGGATCAAGGGTCAGGCTGAGCAGAAAGGTGTTGAGGCCATACAGTTTCTCAATCCGCCTGAGGCTGCTGGGATATTTTGGAATATTTTATGGCTTGCCCTAACTGAAAGGTGAAAGAATCTGAGGAAAAAGCATGTGCACGGCACCTCATCCCTGTCTGTGCACCCCAGGGTTACTATGGGTGGTTAGTACAGCTCATCCCAGCTGCCAGCAGAAGGACATCACAAGAGCTGTTATCCATCCATCCATCATTTTTTGAAAATACAAGAAGTGTGTTCTATCCCTTGGATTGTTTTTGCAGCCTTCCTCTGGGCATGCTTTAACAGGTCCACGCCTTTCCTGTATGGAGGACTCCACATCTGGACACAGCACTCCAGGCAAGGTCTCACAGCACAGAACAGAGCAGCGGAATCACCTCTCTCACCCTGCTGGCCATGCTGCTTTGAGTGCAGCCCAGGATACAGTTGGCTTTCTGGGCTGCAAGGAAACATTGCTGGATCATGTCCAGCTACCATCCACCTGTACATCCCAAGTCCTTCTCGGCAGACTTGTGCTCTATCCTCTCATCCCCCAGCTTGTACTGATAGCAGGGACTGCCAGAACAGTACGTGCCCAAGAGCCTTCTCTGCATATCATGGCTTCTATCAGGAATCTTCTGAGTACATGGTGCAACTGCTGGGAACTGATCTCAGGTCACAGCCATCCTTCTCCTAAGGCCCTATAAATCACATGATTCTGTCTGAGAAACATTTGCTCTCCTCAGCTGATTTGTCAGTTCAGGTACCACCATAAGACCTCAGCTCACGCTGCAGTTATCAGCAGCATAATCAATACTGTGTCTCTGCAAGCTGCTTAGGCGAATTCATGCAGCAATTCAACAGCTAATGAATGTAGCACTCCTTTGGCAGGGAGATGGGAGAAGGAAGCGACACTGATTAATCTGTGATCACTAATAATGTTTTTAAGCCTTGCAAACGAAGATAATGATATGGGTAATCAACTGTCTTTCTTCAGGGTATAAACTGATCATCTACTAGGATAAAATGAGAATTCCTATAATACACGTTTTCTTGTCCATTGTAAAATCACTTGATGGCATTAGCAGATTGATCATCTTCTCTCTAAGTTCCAACTATTCATCACTTCCAGATGGTTTTGAAATTAGATTAGCTGATCCAGGAGTGCAGCTCACTATAGCAAATGCCAATATCCTCTCAATCATTTTGCTTTCCTAACTTAATAACCACACCTGCAATTCTTCTTTGAATATCAAATTTTAAATTTCCCATTTCTGTGCGCAGAGTTCTCATCAGAGCCTTTCTAACTTCATGGATCCTGTTCTAAAGAACACATATACGGGTATTCACACTGCAGTCTGAGCAGCCCCATGAGTGAGGAAAGTACAACAAACTCACAGGGCCACATCAAAGTCCTGCAATAAAATTCACAGCCAAGAATAAAGCCAGCTGCACCACAAATGGTTAATGCAATATTCATTAAAAGACACAAAGAAAAAACATACAAAAATGTAAGTCCATAATGCAAATAATAATTTTAAAATCACAGTCCTCTCTAAGGTGCCTAGTCTATACAGAAAAATTAAGTTTTGAAATCTTCACCTTGATTTCTCTTAAAAAACCCTAATTTGGTAGACCTTAGAGTATGCTCAGGATGGATATTCTATATTCAAGCCCTGTTTTGCAAAATCAGAGAAGATTTTGAAGGATAAAGCTGTGCATCCTTAATCACAACAGCCCCTACTCAAGATCCTTTCTGGAAACTCTTCCCAATGGAAACAGCATGTCAGACTTAATTTTTTACAGAACTCATGAATTCTTCCCTCCAGATTCCCTCCTAATCAAATCCTGTTTAGCCCAGTAGCAACAGTAAAGGTCACAAATAAATAAATCTGGATTTTCTCAGATCACTTCTTTCCCATTTTTTCAAGCAGAGTGCAGCTAACAGACCTGAGTGACAGCAGGAGAGTCTCTGTCCTCTGCTGGGCCGCAGGAACTGAGCTACACCTTGTGTCTTTTCTTTGAATATGTTAGGAAAAAACCTCAGTTACCTCCATGAAGAGCAGCCTCTCAGTGCTTCTGCCATCCACTCGCCTCTTCTCTCTTCTGCTGAGACTGCAAACAAGGGTACCAGCTCTGAAGGGAATCTACTCTGTGGGGTGACAGCTTACCCAGAAAGAATAAAGCTGTCTCCTCCAACTGTATCCCAGCAAAGGCACTATTTTCTACCACATGTCTGTTTTCACCTTACTTTTCTCAGCAAAACAACACAGAGGTGGCAGATCCACAACTCCCTACCCCTAAGCAAAGGGGCAGAATTATTCAAGGACATTGTGACAGCTTGTAATTTTCTTTTCCATACCAGCTTTTAAATGTGACAGCAAGACTTGAGCAGAAGGCAATGAATGTTGCCTTGCTTAAAGAGGAAAGATGATAATCACCTTATCAGAAAGTGACAGAAAAATGACTCTTGACTCCTATGTAATTTTGAACTTACTAGGAGTTTGGTCCTTGGAGCTGTTGTCCCCCTCATATTCAATCTGCTGGTCTTCTGCCAACTGCTAATCAGGATCTGACCATATTGCCTTAGTACCTACACATACTTCATTGATGTCTTCCATAAGTCAGTCTGCTCTTCACAATAAGAGTTAACTCCTGGAATTCCTAGCTGTGATGTGACTGCTAAACTTTTTAAAGGATTTAGGGGAAAAAAATGCTCAAAATTTAGAAAGAGAAATCCCAACAGTCTTTGAAATACATAGGATACTGCATCTGGCAAAGAAAGGCTCTTATTTGCAAATCTCTGTTTATTGGCAAAGTGTACAAGGGACTGTCTTTATTTTTAAATACTTTCAACATCCTCTGCTTGCTGTTGTTGGAACAGGCAACTGAGAAAGAGAGATTTCTGGATTCAATCAATACTACCCATGCTCTTAATATTCCCTTTCTCATCTCAGAAGTCTCCCAGCCTCCATCTCACCTTTTCCAGTGTTTTACAGCTTACTCATTCTGCCCTACTCTCCTGCCACCCTGTGATGGGTTGCCAGTAAAAAGTGCTCCCACTTCACCCTCTGGTAAGGCTGTAAGACAGGTAAATGAGAAGGTGCTGGAAAGAGCCATAAGCTATTCATTTACAATTGGGAACTTTTTCTAATGTACACATAGCCACGGTAAAGAAAAACAGCTAAACTGGACTGGCTTATATCAAAACTTCCCAATGAAAATGTTAATACTCAGTCTTGCATACACAGGTATATGTGGATCATTAAGTATATGTACCTAGAAACCCATACATATTTATGTACACATACATAGGTGTGTCTACATAAATATATATTGATCAGCAGAGACAAACTTAATGATCCCCATCTATATATGAGTGTCTGCACTCACGCATGTATAATGAGTCTATTAAAATAATAGCAAAACTTTGCAAGGCTATGAAGTAAAAAGGTTATTTCTGTTTATGCAGGTCTGGAGAGATGCTTAGCTCAGTAGATGAAGTGGTAGAGATTATAATTAATACTAAGAACTGGAACAACATAAAGAACTTCACTAGATACAGAAAAATCTCTTCTTTGATTTAAATGAGAACACTGTTTCTTTTTGGATATCACAACCCACTAGAACAGGAATACAGCTGAATTACTTTCCATTTGTGGACTACCTCAGACAAGTACTATCCTGTGCCTGTGACTTGTCAACGTGAAGAAGTTAGACCCAATCCACAAGAACAAAAAAATCATGAAAAGACCAGTGACGGATACATTCATTGGGTCACCTCAAAATACACCAAACCCACTGCCCTTATCCATTCCAGTTATTTTCCTAAAAGATCCTTTGTTTTGTACAGTTGCTTTTCTCACAGCTAAACCAAACAAATTCACATATTTTAGCATACTGCTAAGTTCTGCAGGACTGTTTCAGGACAAATATACAGAGCACAAAGCACAGGATCCCAAAGCCTAGGATGCTCCTACAACACAATTACTGCAGCTGCTCACATAACAGCCATGAAGTGACACAATATTGGATAAAACTGTTACTGCTTCCTATAACCCAGAAAGCTCACTCACAGTATGTGCCACAAAATTAAAGTTGGGAATAATAGTCATCCTACTGATATACTGATTTTAATAAAATAGCATTATGGTAACATTATTAATAATGCAACATGGTAATAATAGAATCATAGGCTCTTTAGAGTTGGAAGGGACCTTTAAATATCATCCAGTCCAATTTCCCTCTAGAGACACCTGCAGCTCCATAGGTGCTCTCTAAGCCCCATTCAGCTTGACCTTGGGTGTCTCCAGAGATGGGGCTGCTAAAGAGTCTGTCTCCTTCTTTCTTACAGACCCCCTTCAGATACTGAAAGGCCACTATTGGGTCTCCCCAGAGCTGATAGTGCTCTCCTAGCTGAACAGCCCTCTCAGCCTGTCATCATAAGACAGATTATTATAATAACTAGGCTATAATTATTATTTAGTACACATCCTCCACAGCATATATTTATTTATTTTTTTCAGTAGTAGTTGACTGTAAACCACTTTGATGCAAATAAATGGCAGAAATTTTCTTTCATAGGAATCAGCCACGACCTGTAAATTGAGAATCTCACATGTTCCAGGATGAGAGACAAATCCTCAAAAGCCACCTATTCAGTTTGGCAATACTCTAACATGACCACAGTCATCACCTGTATGTCCACTCCTTGATTAGAGGACGTTGATTACAAACCATTGTGCTGCACCCACCAGTTTCTTGAAATCACTGTGATCTCTACCTGCAAATGCGAATTCCACACATCTGCAAACACCAAGGGTTGCATAGAATATTCTAACATAGAAAATAGCCAGTAGCAATAGATAAGCATCGATTTCTTCTTGGTCAAAGCTTCTACAATCTCAGCTTGATCCTAAACTGTCCTTACATACTTGTTAACTGAAATACTCACTGTGATAAATTCTTAAGCAAATGGAATGGAAGTGACTTTAAGATAAACTTTAAAAATGGACTGTTTTCTAAGTGCGTTCCTTTAACACTGCAGACTGGAATTATTTTAAGTATTTGTGGCAGTTTTAATGGGAAATTACTTTTTCTGACTTTTATGGATTCCTAAGAATTATTTTTAAATTTTTTAATGGTGGCTAATCATAATAATAAAATGACAGCATAGATCTCAGAAGTCAGAAGCCAATGCAATATTTAGCGAGTTAACACATAATCTACATTCCCCATCAGAAGACTATGAACATACAAGAAACAATAACATTAGATATAAAATGCATCTTCCACTTCAAAATAAAACCACATTGGTTTATAAAGTAAATGAGCTAAATCCATAGCTAGTTGAAACTGATTAACTCCATTGATTTCAGTGATGTTGCTGATGTGCGCATTTATTTGAGCTCAGATTTGGCTGCATGCACAGTTAGAAAGTGACACCCATCCTGCAGATCATGAAGAATGTCATTGAAAACCATCACATCAGCCAGCACAGAAGGATGAACATTAATGCTGCTTTTGGAGAAAAACACATAGACTGAACAGAATGCAGGCTCTTATCTTTAGTCAGGTATTGGCATGCATATTCCCAATAAGATGCTTCAAAGCAGTCTTGCAGAGAAGTTCACAGGTAATTGACGCATTGTTCTGTTTTGTTCTTGGCAGTGTTTGCCGACTGCGAAGCAGCAGATATACAGGTATATCGTCTTCTATGTTAACAGGTGGAGAAAAAGCTGAAGCCAAGGCATGGTTTTGAAGGAAAGAAAAAAACTAGCATCCCTACCAAAAATGATACAACCTTTATGCCAGTAATAAACTCATTAACTGTAAGCAACAGTAGCATGGAGGCTGCATTGTGCTGCCCCAGCACTGTTTGGAAAACAAACTCCATGTCCCTTAAGAGTGCCGCTCTTATGCTTTAGTGGGAACAAATTATAACCATAATTACTTACTCTAGCTTCCCTAGGACAGCTCAGAACAGAAGATGAAGATGGCCTAGAGTTAGCTACAACTTCCCAATCCTCTAGCTATCCAGAAATACAGCACCATGACATGTCACTGGTCTTGGCACGGATAGCCAAAAAAAGCCAGTTTGAATGATCCTTTGCTATTAGATGTTTTCCCCCAGTCACCTTCAGCTAAAGTGACTCCATGATTCCATGTAAATAAACTGTTAAACCATTCACAGTCACTTTTGTTCTTGTAAGGCTGATATATGTCAAATTTTTGAGATGCATACCAACACAAATCACGCAATGTAGTTGGAACAAATTCAATTCACTAGCAGAAATGCCCAAGACAACTGTTATCTTAACCAAGCTTTCTTAAGAAATGCTGACAAGCATACACAGCAGTCTACTCTCAGTCTGTCACTACCTGTGACAACAGCAATGAGATCCACCTACACTTTCCTGCCACGTATAGTAAGCAGATGGACTGAAGCCTAGAAGAAAACATACTAGGTCTGCTTATCTTTCCTGTGGCAACTGTTGAAAATCTGGAGCACTTTGCAGGGTAAGATACAGAAAGCACAATGAGCAAAAGGTGAATTCTCTCCTACATTTCCCATGCCTGAATTGGGGCAGGAATGACACATAATCAGATGTGCAACAATGTCTGATGTGAATAACCAAGGGCACCACTTCTTGACACAGCAGATATGCTTTGCAAGCATATCTCAGTTTAAGTACAGCCTCCTAGCCAGCTTGCTTTCTGATTCTTTTCGGAAATCTGTTCCAGTCAGCCCAGATAAAACACAGGTAAAGCAGGCATCTCTGTAAGAAAGGCAGCACATCTAGTCCTTGATTTGTTAGGAATCCCAGAGCTGAGTGTTTTTATCAGCTTTGCAAGAGAAGTCGAATGACTCTTTGGGGTGCCTTTGAACTTTAAAACTTTCCCCTCTTCCTTCACTGTTAAATTCAGAACCTTGCTCGCTCTTGGGGCCAGGATCTCTTCACCCTTATCTAGAGCTACAACACTGCTGGGAGGAGGAAGGTCTAAGCACCTTTGGTACCAGCCTAGGCTCCTCTTCCCAAAGCATGGGTAGATCATAGTAAATTATAACTCCATTCAGGAAGGCTATTCCGAGTTCAGCTTTGCATCTGCACACTAAGAATGCCTTTATCTTGAGCTAAAACCAGATGTAAAACCCATAATGCAAATAGTAAGTGATAAAGCTAAGGAATATTCATATCCAGCAGCAAACTCAAACAACAGTGAAGCAGCACATCTGGAGTAACCACAGAACTGACATTAGGTGCAACCACCTACATTGCTGGCCTCCGAAGAGCATTCACAATCCCTGGGCCATCAGATCTAAGGAACAGTGTGAACTAGTCTTTATGAGAAGGGACGGCTGGATGTAAGAAGCTCAACTCCATACTCAAAGTCTGTCACTATCTACATATCGGGGCAGATGCAGCTTCATCTAAGTCAAGGCTTGAAAACATCCAAAGTTGATAACGCAAATTCTCAGCAACCTGACCGTGTCTATGCCACCCTAACAAGAAGCAGATTTTCCTTCTGTCCCATCTGAACTCACAAGTCACAGCCTGGGATCAGGGACTACCTCTCCTTGTCATACCTCTCTGTTCCTACTGGGAAGAGTTTCAGTGCATCATCTGTTTGCCACATGAGATACATAGACACTTCACCCAAGTCTGTGGTCATAAAAATAAAACACAAATCGACACCACGCATTCATGCAATACTACATGCGCAGCTACACAATGCTACACTGCACAGCAGAGGCTCACCATGCACTGCAGGATCTCCATGCACTCCTTCTTGCACCACGTTTTAAGAAAGTTAAGAGCTGCTATACTTACGTCATTATCTGAGTCTCTATGCCAGGATCTACAAGGGATCCATCCACAAAAAGTGGGGTTGATGTGAAACTGTATTTACTCCAGGATCTTCCCTCATCAAAACTCACCCTAGGATAGAAGCAGACAAGATTCATACACATAAAAAGACTTACTCTAGAGCAACCATGGCAAATGAATATTGGCTGAGGTCTGCAAGACCCAGCAGCTAGATTTATAGACAGGCACCAATCTTTGCTATCTCCTAGCCACCTAATTCACATTCTTGGTGTATTTTGAATGAAAACTTATAAACACAGGTAATAAGGGTATGGATTTTCATGATCCAGCTGTACATCAGACCTCAGAGGATAAAGGAGGCATTGCTGAGTCCTGTTTCTGGATCTACAAGAGCACCTGGCATGGGGCAAGGCTCAAAGCATAAGCAGCCCTTGCATGAAAAATGTTGTCAATATCATAGGATTTTTCAGCCCATGTGTGTAGCAATACCATATGACATTAGCTACAATCTCTCTATCCCTACTTGCAGTTACCCTGTTCCAAGAAAGGTGCCCAGTACCTAGGGCTAATTCATGGGAACAGGACCCAGTTCACAGGTCATGTCCCGTTATCCCCTTTGTTCCTGTCTTCCTGGTCTTAAGGGAGCTGCCATCCTTCATGTCACCCTGTTTCAGAGAGTGCAAAAAGCAGCCAGAGGAAGGTATGCATACCCCCTGTGGTATCTGACTGTTAGCCTGGCAGTCGGCATCCAGCTCCTACAGCTGCCACCCAGCAACTCCGAGATCTGTGAGGTTTCCCTCTGCCCAAGGCTTCATACGATTGCTTCTGTAAATATCTGCCCAGAATTTTATCCCCAAGTTCTACTGGTAAAGGGAGAATAAACAGAGAAACACAGAGGTTTATTGGCTCTGAAATTATTTGATCTCTCCCAGCAGGGTCATTTAAGAGTTCTCTGTAATATTCCAAAGTACCTGAGCTATGAAAACTGACAGATTACCTTAAAAGGACATTACCAGAGAGACAATCATGGTCTAAACACATCTTCTCCAAGCAGCAGGAAACACTTCCTATTTTAAAGTAAGTATAAAAGAGAATTTTGCCTTATTTTCCAGGCAAGGAAAGTTTATGGGTGCATGTAGGTGTGAATGTACCTGAGTAGGTGGATTTGCATGAGAGGGTCCTACTGGAAACTGAGCGTTACTCACTCCAAGTAGGCAGCATCAGGGACACAGAGATACCATCTGAGGACTGGGAGGCCAGTGCAAACAACAAGTTACAGTAACCTGAGCTAAATAATGTAGAAAGGCAAAGACTTTTTTGCAGTGTAGTCATCATTCTCTAAATAACTGCCTCTAGCAGCACTTAGTAAAACCTTCACCCAATTCACGATGCACATCTGCCAGAAAGGGAAGCTGACTATACACCAAAGACAGAAAGCTGGAAGAACAGTAGCATACAAAAAGCTTATCTGTCCCAAATCTATTTATTTAAATGTATGTATCTTCCTCTACACCTGTGCATTTGTATGCTGTTCTGCCTGCATGCTTATCTGTCTAAATAGCATTTCAATTTCGGGGGAACAGCACACTTCATTAGGTTAGCTAAAGTTCTCTCAGCTTTTCAATTATCTGCACCTCTTTTCTCTGGGATGAAACTTATTGTACAATGTCTCAGTCTGAGAACTAATAGATATACATATACCCTTTAATTTATTCCGCTCCTGTTCATAAAATGGGTGCCTAGTAAGGTAATATAAAGCAAATTCCAAATCCCTTAAAGGCACAGTTTTGGAAGAAATCTGTTGGAGCTTACTGGTAACAGCTCTAAATCACTCCTTATTTAATAGATTGGTTGAGGCACTCACAGTACTACACACAGCATTTCAAGAGATTAGGTAGAGAGGAAGAATATCTGAAAGGAAACTTTCCAAGGCAGACAAAGGTGAACAGGGTTCTCAGCTCCCCTACAAACTTAACCTGTGACCAAATCTTTCCTGAAATCTAAGTACTTAAGCATACATACAGTGCACTTGTTAGATCCAAAGAGCCTCCACAAGGACAGACAATTAAACCAGTTACACTTTGGTTGAAGAATTTAACTATAAAAGGTTAACACACGTCTCAGAACTCTTTCAAATAGTGGCTCACCTTTCACTCTCCAGAGCTCAACTTGCCACAGCCTGATGCACCTACTGCTGGTGACTCCTAACCTTGGCTAACACTTAACTCTCTTGCCTTGGCTCCTACTTGACTTGGATTAAAGGCCTGGACATGGCCTTGATGTGCTCTTTCCTGAAGGAACTTCAAGTATGACCATGATTATCGAATTACCTAGCATAGGCAAATGTTTCTAGTCACACAAAAACACACACTAACCACAGACAGAAAGATCCTGAGCAGAAAATAGCTGGAGTCTGCTGAGAGCATCATTAGAGACCTGCTCTGCTACTATTCTCCTGTATATATCCCAGTTATGGAGGCTGTTGGCAAGGGGATGGTGGCCTAGACTGACTAGTTTAGTGGTCCTGACTGAGAATGGTTATTCTTACATTATGACTGCTGCAAGTTTGCTAATGATAAAACAGTTGTGAAATCCTTTAGGGATCAGTAACATTTAGCAACACTATATAAAGCACGATGATCATAGTATTAAGTAATAAAGTCAAAGAAATATTAGAACACTTATAAGAATGATCTCATTTGCTCATTTTGTAGGCACCAGAAGACACTGACCAAGAGATCATAGCACCACTATCAGCTCACTCCCATCAGGAAAACTTGTCAAAGTAAGAAGCTTCCTTACCACAAGTGTCGGACGGGCATTGATGTGTGTTTCAGGGCCACCAGTGCTCCTCCCCAGTCCAGAAACCACACATTATACTCCTCCTCAAAGATCTGCAAACAAAGCAAATACTGCATGAGTGTCCCACTCCACTGAAAAAGGAAGACTAAGAGAAAGAATAGCAAAAGGCTCTATTCTACCTCTCTCTCTGCAAATCATACCTGTCTCCAGGAATTCCCACCATCAGAAGAGATGAACATGCCAACATCAGTGTAGGAAAGCTCAGAGCCAATATTGCCTGCAAAACAGGCAATAATGTTAGAAATTCTTGTGTGGATGAACACAAAACTGCATATGAAATCACACACCCATTTGGTGCTTGTAAATTGGAGCAGCAGTCCAATAGTGGTTAAAGATCCTGGCTACCATATATTCCACTGCACATACATTTTCCTCTGAACTTTTCATCTCTGCACTCTGGCTAGCGAGTTGGATCTCTGTAATCTGCCAGTCTTCATCATGTGTAATGAAATTACATCTCTCTCTCTCCCCTTCTTGTGTAAAGGACAGAATCCAAAGGGAAGTTACTTACACAACTGAGTTTAAAGGTGAAAATTAGGCCCCCACTGAAGTTCATGATTACAGGGCTAGGAAGTCCATTTGAGATTCTGTTAAAATGCTTAAAAACTTAATGAATCTCAGAATCTGCAGTTAAACAAGCAAAGCTTCTTCCTGGGTCTGTTGATAGTTTGTGATTAACAAGGACTGGGATGTAATGAAATATCAGTTCTCTTTAAAAGAAATATTGATTGTTTAAGTCTGAAACTCAGCCAGGGACAGAAGCACTGCAGGGAACTATGTTGGGTCAAAATAAATTAGCAGAGATAGAGACCAGGCTAAGCACCATTCTAGATAATAGTGACCATTCTCACTGACCTAGCAAACTGTAGGGTTCTTAAGTTTATTCTTGTAATTTCCATTATGATGGAGTGTTCTGCGAACAATTCTATAGAGTGAAATACCCAGCCTTCACCATGTGTTAGGGAATGGATATGCCACATATCAAAGTAATGCAAAGTTCAAACATCAGCCTGAACTGTCTACATAGACAACCCAGCAAAATGTCATTTGGAGATTACATCTCAGAGCTTGAAACAGATTTTTTCAAAGGTACTTCATACAAGATGGCAGACAGAACCTCATCTCTCACAGTGATACATCTGAATTCAGAGTACATAATGAATTTGTACTAAATCCTCAGCACTACAGAATTTTGAGCATCATCTAAAAGTACCACAAGTGATGTCCAATAGCTGAAAAACTTGCAAATAGTCTGAACAAACCTCATTCACTTACCCCACATTACCTGAGGTGAACCTCTTGGTTCTGTTTCCAGAATTAAATTGTCTACAAGCAGTAGGGTTCACCAAACAATGAACATAGGCCTGTTCTAAGTTAGTTCACACAGATCTCCCTGCTTCCCAAAGCACCCATTGGTTAACAGAAAAGCTAGCACAGTCACCATGTTTTTCCTGACAGCCTGTAAACAGTACCTTCTGTCAGTGCTAGGTGGGATTCTGATTATATGAAAACCTGTCCCACAGTAAGCAGGCAGATGTAGCACTGACACACTCTACCAGAAAGTCTCCCAGTCATAGGAGCCAACAGTTATCACAGTGTGGTCAAACCCATAATTCTTTCAAACACTGAGCCAAACATCTTCCAAGAAAGATTGGTTTTACAACAATTGTGATTTCAATGAAAGGAAGGGAAGACTAATATTTTTTCCTCAAAAACAGCAAAGGGAGAAGTGGCACTGCAACATCACATCTGTAGCATCAACAGGAGCATAATAAAAGCACCCTAATGAAAATGTTAATTGAATTTCTGACATTTAATGCTGGAGAATGAGAAATTAAAACCCAGCTGTGGGCTGACGCATTCCCAACAGCATCATGGAATCCAGCTAGCTCTATTGTTGTGACAACAATATTTCCAAAAATGAAACTTCTAGCTCTGGGAGGAAGGGTAATTCAAGAACAACTTTTCTATTAGTGCTCACGATATAGAAAATGAAACATTGCCCACCCACCTAATCTTCCTTCCCTGACACCAGCAAGAATAATAAACTATTGTAGATGAAGGTACAAGAAAACTCCACCATGTGAAATCATATAAAAGGTCAGTCTTTAGGGACATCCAGGTTGACAAGAACAAACCTACAGTGGTTCAAAGGTATCTTTAGCCCAGAGTACTATTATGAGTGGAAGTTATCAAGAATTACCTTCTGTCTTAAACAGAAAAGTATAAATTTTGTACAGTGATCTTTTAAATATCAAAACTGGAAGATGAACATTCCAAACAGGGATTTCTCAATTGTGCCAGGAAAAAAGTAACATGGTGAGGCTCTGCTGACGCCACTTCTCTCTCTCTCTTTTTTGGGGGTGTGTGTGTAAAGCTTTTCCATACTTTTCTTCATTCTTTCCATCTAGCTTCATTCATTTATATGGATTCAAACATTACAAAACATAACTAATACCCAGACAAGTGAAGGGGATTTGGCAGCTGTAGAATTAGATATTAAAACATAATTCTTCCTTCTGCAAGAATCTAAACTCTGTATGACTTTCCACCACTGTAAATCAGATAGTAAGACACTGCTTAACAGAGAGTTTGAGCAGTGCATATTCTGGAACATACTTGCTAGCATAGTGATACACTGCTGTTATTGTGAAACTAGTTTGTGGACACAGATGTGTATATTTCCAACTGGTTAAAGTTCTTTATTGTACAAAACAGTAAGGCAGAAATTATATTCTGCCTCTTAAAGGTTAATTGTTAGACTGGGAAAGCATTAATCCTACCTACTATCAGCCTGAAAAGAACTGCATTTACTAACAATATTGACCAATGCCAAGAATTTCACTGTCCAACTTCCTCTATTTGCTTCCTACATGGCTACAGAAAAAAACGTCTGTAATCACAGCATTGTGAGTAGGCTTGTTCCTATGCATCCATCTAGCAAGTGTGGTCTGCCAGGAGTGATGACTCCACTTGGTTAAGCACAAGAAGATCTGGAGGTTTAAACCAAATTATCTCGCCCTGTTTGGCCTGGATCAGTGAACTAGAAATCACACAGTATTTTCCTTGTGGAGCTATAAATGCCATGAAGGGAACCTGCCTTTTAGGTTTTGGCTTAGTCCAGCAGACACATGGAAGTACAGAAGAACAGTTGAAGGGAAATGGCTATAAGAAACAATGTAAATTCATACAGGCAGTATGCTAAATTGACAGAATTGCAAGCCACTAATGGGCTGAACAGGACAAATGAGATACAGTGACAAAGAGATCAAATTAAAATGAGCCTTGGAAAGAACAGTCAAGTTACTTAAATATATTCAAATTGACAAAGGAACCTCCCTGAGAAAAGGCAGGACAGCCTACCTGCTTCAGAAGCCAGTTGTCAATAGCAACAGCCACTTAGAGAGCACTTTGTTACCCTAGTAAATAAGGCAACAAACTAATTAACTAGCAACTACCCTGTTACCTGTGGGAGCTCTGAGCATGGTTGAGATCTAACCTGATTAGGGTGCATACTGTATGTAGGCAATAGAGGACAAAAGCGCCCATGATAGTTGTCAGATTAATTACAGTGGGTCAGCCATTATCACTGTTCAAGCAATGTAGCAGGTTGTCATTAAAACACTGCAACCTTTTAAAGCACCATTTTGCAGAATGACACACAACAACAATGACCCATGAAGTGCAGGTGAAATGCTGCCAGTCTTGGAGCAACACCACATAAAAAACAGGTGCCACACACAAGACAGGCATTCATGAAGGCCAGGCTTCACCCAACAGGCTTTGGAGACGGCTCTGCTTGTTGCTCAACAGGTGGAACTTATTGATAGCCTTAAGTTCTCTGTTAACTTCAGTAAATAAGTATAACTACAATAGTGGATGTAAGGTAGTAAGAGGAGTTAATAATGACAGTTGGTAATGATCCCACACACATTTAGGCTTAGACCTGCATAAGGGTTCTTGCACAGCAACAAATACCTGTCAGATATTACACTTTTATTGAAGTAAGGGGCCACTTGTCCTCTCCTAGTCCACAGCAGGTAGGAGTGGATCTGAAATAGCTTAGCACTACCTGAAACAGAGCTAAAAACTTACACCAACACCGAACATCTCAAAACACACTCAGACTCCCAAGTAAACATGTGTAAATGCTGAGAAGCACATAAATTCTTACCTGCTGCCACCATCAGCCCAGGGGCTGTCTCCTTACTGGAAATGCTTCCTGAAGTATATGGATTCTCTGAGAGTTGCAGATGCAAGTGCAATGAGCAAAAGGGCTGTTGACAGGAAACAAACAAAAGGCAGAAGTTTCAACATTCACCAAGTCAAATAACAGAGGAACCCTTGTTGACTGCAGACAGATGCTCTAGTCCTCCTGAAAATGACCCCTCTACTCTTAGCACTGTTACAAGTATACGTTCATTTTCTGAATAAGCACCACAGAAGCAGCCGAGAGCATGAAGCAGAAATGAGCATACGATACCTGCATTTGTTTGTACCATCAATCAGATCTAGAGCACTAATATTTCCACTAAAAACTTTCATATTTTAATTTAAGTTCCATAAAAAAACGTGAAGCAAGGCGGTGAAAATTTTCTATTTGTATAGTTTCACAGAATTTAAGGGAAATATACTTAAGGGAACTCTCTTAACATCTAGCAAATCAGGAGGAAAACACACAGAAGAAGTCATCAGTAAAACACTACTCCTTCGAAACACGGGGGCTACAGTCTACAGTAAAATAACTGTTCGCTAAATGTTGTTGAACTATGTTGTGAATCCAGTCTAAAGTTATCATCTGTAAACTGTGCTCCACTGCGGAGCCCCTGACTCTGCACTTCTCTGGCAGGCAAGAATCCCTCCTACCCTGCTTCATTTGCAGCTTTTTTAACCTAGTGACTTATGTAAAAGGCTCAAAAGGAGTCAGCAGTTCTTTGAAAAGGTCTGCCACTCACCAGTTGGCATACTACAGGATCGCCTCTCAGATTGGTGTCTGGTGCCTTCAGCAAACGCCAGTCTCTGCCCTTGTTGTAGGTAATGAATGTCTTGACTTGGTCATCTATTTTTTTGTTAGCCAAGAATATGCCTTTGATCCCTGCTACCTAGGAAAAATGGAGAGAGATGAAAAAAATACATCGGAAGATCAGGCCAATGGAAAGGCCCATCTGAGCACTCTCAGCAGCAAAAGCTCTCCCCAAAAGCAATAAAGCTATCTCACATTCCAGCCTTAGAAGACTGTGAATGACATTACAAGTACATCTTGATCCTTCCTAGACAGTTGAAATGGCCTTGTGCCATTCCTGTCTCTTGAAGAAAAAGACAAGTGTGCTCATAGAGCAAATCCCTATCAAACAGACCACTTACATATTTCCATAAGTAGCTGTGGACAGGTAAACGATGGGCTTGAAAGGACAGCATTAACCACCTCTCACATTAGCTCTGTAATCCTAGGGATGTGGTCCACTTCGCTTCCTCATCAGATTTCTGTACATGGAAGGCAGGTCATACCAGAAGCAGATGGGATCTGTTTGTTTGGGGCTTTTTCTTTTTAACAGAAAAGATGGAAAACCTAAATATATCTAAACACTGATGTTTTGCAAACTTGATGTTTCCTCATTCACAAATTCTGTCAAAATCAACCCAGTTGTTCCAAATGTTTTGATTTTTGTCAGCAGAACCAATTCCAACAGAAAACAGTCCTGCCAAAATGTTTCCAAGCACATTTCATGCTCAGTTTGGTCTCTGTTGCACAGCACTGAAAGTGAGACAGGAAGGAGGAGCTTGCTGCAAATTTTGAACTTCCTGGCAAGAGCCAGAATACAAATCCTTCTAGTTCTAAAGGCCCTTGAGTGACACTACCCTTGAAAAGACACCATGAAAATCTCCTTTGGTATTTATCAATAAAGACTAGTGCACATGCAGAGAGTACTGACTTCGCTCAGGAATAGGAGATAATGCATGTTTACTTCAGCTGGCTCATCACAATACAGAAGTACGTCTTTTTTAAAAGGCAGGAAAATATATTTAAGTAAGCAAGAATAAAATGTAAAGCCTGTCCTTTCTATTGATCCATGTGTTACTTGTAAGATTTTCCTCACCGCCTTAAACCAATTGGATTTTTATAAACAAATTAATGATGTTGTTTAACTGGCATTATTCTGGCTGAAATAAATTCTGACATAACCCTGGCTTATATGTAAACCTGGACACCTCAGTGTTATAGTAAAACTTTCTCAAGTTAGCATACAATCACTATTAATATTACCAGTAAGTTAATATTAATGTTTCTTGCTGCCAGAGCACTGAGCTCGGAATCTCAGCAGATCTTTCAGCCAGTAAGTTAAAACCACCAAAACCAGGATGCTTTGACTAAACCACTATCTGGAGTAACTACTTCGAATGGACTGTTCTTGGTCATGGCTGAAAGGCCTAGCAAGAGAATGCGAACGGAAGATCACTATGAGTAAACATTATTTATTTGTTATCTCTAAACGAATGACACCTATAAGCTTTTCCCTACAATTCATGACCTGATTAGTGCTTACAAGGGTGGAATTTATATTCCCTGCCTGTGACCAGATGTCTCTAGCTATCCAAGGAGAGCACATGTATTTCTAGACCTTCTCTAGCAACTAGATTAGGATGAAAGGGGATAGCAAGTTTTCCCTTTTGGAAATGTCACACAGCATAACTAGACATTGACTTGAAATAAAAATAAATAAATAAATAAATAAATAAAACAAGAAAAAAACCTCACAACAATTATTATCCTCATAGCAGAACACTCTGCATCTATTCCCACATGAGTAAGCTCAACATCAAATTCAGTAAGTGCCTCTGGGCTGATTCCAAAACAAATGAAGATCTTGGAAGGATGGTAAGCGATTTACACTTGCCTGAATGGTTGTAGTTCTTGTAGGATGACCTTTACTACATACCTCATAAAGGTCAATCATGACATTTCCCTCCAGTCCTCTACTGCTTTTTACATTTTCCAAGGCCAGAGTGAAATAAATCCCTCGGGTGTCTGAAACATACAGGTTGTATGTATCATTCTGGTTCCACTCTTGGACAGCTGCAAACACCTGATTCTCGGCTGTGCTGATAATATGCATGTCCTGTTAAAAGAAGAAAAAAGGCCTATTACTAGGACCTCTATATTTCTTTGCCCTTTGGGACATGTAGTAATTATCATGACTTATGGAATAATGAAGATGGAGCATGAGTTATAGGTATGTTAAACAATTTTCTGTTAGAGGAAGACAATAAATTATCACCACTGCAACTTTTCTGCATTTTTTTTTTTTTAAAGACCACCAGCTGGGCAAAGGGTTTTTGCTTTCTGCATTTTTGGTAGCTTCAAGGAATTTCATCTAGTTTCATTTTTTATTTATAAATTTGAAAGTGAGCTTTATCATTCATGGAAGATTCACAAGTCTTGGAGCCAGGAGTTCTCACATAGGCAGTAGATTCACTATAGCTAAATCAGTGACAATTTTCATCCACATGCTTACCTAACAGACTTTGTTTCCAACAGGAAAATAATTAGTTGCAAAAAATAATAACAATTAAAAAAAGAGAGACTAACAAACCACCAGACCACCCACCAGCCTTCACTGTATTCCTGTCAGTGATGGAGACGTGGTCTGACAATATTTTAGAATCATAGAATTGTTTGAGTTTAAAGGGTCCATTAAAGGCCATCTGGTCCAACTGCCCTGCAGTGAATAGGGACAACTACAGCTCCATCGGGTGCTCAGAGCTCCTCCAGCCTGACCTTGGGTGTCTGCAAGGACAGGGCATCCACCACCTCTCTGGGCAGCCTGTTTTAAGTGCTCCACAGAAACTTTCTCTTTTGCTCCACTAGCAACTCCACTAGAAACTTTCTCTCTTTTAGATAGCTGAACCCTAAGTGAGGAAAGGCAGCACAACTGTATGAGAAATACTAGCTTCCCTCCTTCCCAGCTTTGCCAGTAACTGCTCACCATAGGCACTGTCATCCAAGTCATCTCATAAGCAGCATCACAAAGTGCTTTTATGCGTCCAAAGTATCACTAAGACACAACTTTTAAGGGAGCCAAGTTTTCTCCATGATTTATTGACAATTTCCAAACATGGAATGGGGACAGTGGGTCTTCTGTGTCTTGTGCTGAATGGAGCACATTATGGAGACTGCAGTAGTACTCAGCATCCTAAGTATTTTCCAGTACCCCCAGTGCTTTGGAAAGGCTTACCAGGGAAATCTTTAGTAGAAAATAAGACAAAACTGGGGAAAACAGTTCACAGCAGATCTGTCCAGGAGGAGTTGGTTCAACCTGTTTATTTTCTGAGGTACTTGTTCATTCCCATTTGCTGTTTACAGTGGAAAAAATGAATCCACTTTTTCTGAAATACTCACAGATCAAAGGCAGATAAAGATCCTAACTTCATATTTAAGAAAGATCATTCAGGAAGCACAACAAATGTAGTTCCCCAGAGAGGAACTCCACTGAGATGCTTCATCATTGGGCAGGCTATGCTATTAAAGGTATTATTTGTTTGTGTTCATAAATGGTGCACTCACCTTAGGAAGAGAGTATTTGGGCAATTTAATCTGTGCAAAAGGCTCCCGTCTGTATGACACATAGTAATTTGCTCTTCCACCAGCTGTCACCTGTGGAAACATCAAAGAAAGTGAGTGATGGCTCTTTTGAGACACCCTACGCTGACACCTTTAAGAGGGTTTAACAACTATTTTTTTCAGGTATCTTTTCTATGACCTGCACAGCTGCCCCTGAAAGCCTCTGTATAATTCCATCAAAGAAATCCCAGACTTGGGAGGGTTCGACAATTATTACTTAAAATGGAAAGTACAATGGCACAGCTTATCTCTTATGCTTCAGTTCCAGCATGACTTTAATATTAGGTATCTCATGAAAAAAGTGAAAAGTGTGAAGCTTAAGGTCTTGTATGGAAGAAGGAAAATGACCTGGTTTTTATCACAGGGTTTGCCAAGCAATTTAAGTTCTCTCCAATTGTCTTCCAGTAATCATTTGCAGTGACTAATATGAGAGCTGCACACAAGCACTATTTAATACAAACAGTAAATGCAGTGTTCTCATAGAAAGCTGGAGCTAATCTCTTAGATGCTCTCTGTCCTATAAAGCTAGTTTCTCTGAAATCATATCATCCTTGAATGAGACTGTGAGGGAAACTGATAGATGCCCAAGTCTGTGGTATTATGGAATGAATGAGGTGCAATATATGGGATTTTGAACTTGTCACTAGTCCTTTACTCTTGTCAGGGGTGTTCTTTGGCATCATTTCAGATCTCGCTACAATAAGGTTTACACTGGTGAGCTTTCTATATCCTGCTGCTCTGACAAGCTTGTAGTTTTTGAGATAGAACAATACCACAAAGCATTTATTATATGCACTTGTTGGCTTTTATGGTTTCCAATAAAGCTAACAAAGGTCCAAGATTCTTTTCTGGATATACTCCTTTTTATCTGATAGTGATATTTCAGAATGAGCTAACATGGAATATTTCTATAGCATCAATTATGTTCTCAGTAACAATATCACCTCTAGATAGTAGCATTCTTCCCTAGAGAAGTTGTCATTTGAAGGACACTATGTTACTGGTCATGAAATTTGGTACCTAATCAACTCAAGTTTTTTCTATTAACAGCTTGAAGAACTGGAAAGAAAATAAGGTTCAGTAATAGGAAAGGCTGTACACACAGAGATTTCTCCTTCTGCCCGTTTGCCATTCTTACTTGTAATATTATTACAGTCACATTTATTGCTCCCAAAGTAAAAAATAAAACATAAAAAAACAATCATTATGCCATATACCACATATGAAGTCATGAAAAAAAGCCCATATCATAGTGAACTGAAACTACAGACAACATATAGCTAAAGCCAAGGTGAGACAAATGAAAGTGAAAAGCAATTTGCCTGTTGCCTGTAGTCTCAAAACAAGCCAGAAACAGAGAAGAGTCACTTGACTCTCACTGCAGGTAGAGTGCACTGTGGACTGGCACAGCAGCATCTGTGGGCTCTGCCCTCCAGGTGTGAAGATGGTAAAAGGGCTGTGAGTGTCATTTGAAAGGAAATCTTTCCCATCTAGTATTACCACATCAAAATCAAGTTTTCATAGCAAAGAACAGACTATGCAGTTGATGCACACTCAGTACAACTTAGAGGATAGAACTCATATTTGCAGTGATTGTATTTCTCTAACAATTGTAAATACATTGCACAAAGTATCTCTCACTTCTAGGTGATTCTATGTAAACAGCACAAGGAATATTTCAATATCCCCTATTATCTTGGGAGCATTTCTGACCTCCAGAGGAAGACCCACATTCCCAACTGAGATAACTGTGCAACATCAACTCATTTTACAATACTAGTGATTTCAGTGCCAGCTCAGTGTATATAACAGAGTGGAATTAATATGTCCAGTGACTACTTGGCTAGGTCCCTGTGCTCAATATCTACCTCTTCTGATGGACTGCGACATAGGTTTGATTCTGCTTTAAGATACAGATAAGAATGTTTACATACTTCACAAGGATGCTATACTGATTCATTAACATTGGGAACAGTCCACAATCCAAGATCAAGGGGTGATCAGATTTCCCTAGCTTTGTGCCAAAAGCGGGTTCTATTCCAAATCTGCCACACCTATTACATAGTTAAAATGTTTTATACTACTGCAAGCATATTCTATTTAATTCTCTTTAAGGCAGAAACTTTAGGATTCAAACATCATTCACATTCACTGTAGATCGGATACACTCTCTTTCAACACTCTACCTAGCAATAAGGTCACCTTGACAAAGGTTTAGAAGTAAAAATCTTTATGGTCTGTGATCTTTCTGAGCCAATTAATAGGAAGCCACCCACAAATTCTGTTGGCAGGAGTTGCATGAAGATTATCTCAGCCAAGACTTCATCTTTGCATGATTTACATCCAGGGTTATAACTGTTCCAAAAAAAAAAAAAAAAAAAAAAAAAAAAAAAAAACCAAAAAAAAAAAAAAAAAAAAAAAACCAAACATGATCAAGCCTTCAATAAAACTTTGGCAAGCATTCTGGTCGAAAATGAATTTTGGAAGGACCAACTTAATTTATTTTGATGAACTTTTCCTATGAGCAAAATCTCAGGCATTGTAAATCCCAGAGATTACGATAGTGTTATCCCCTCTAATGCCTCCCCTTAGTTTACATTTGATGAATGTCACTGAATTATTTGCTGTGAGCTCATCTGTTATGTCCTGCACAGAATTAGCTGGGTTTGTCTTTTCCTTCTCTTTTGCTAATGACTGATTAATCTGTTTTACTGGATTTCTACTTTATGTGTTTAATTGGCTTCTGGTCAGCGGAAAATATTCCTTTGGACAAACATGTTTGCCATTAAACACATTCGTCTTTCCTAACCCATGTTCTTCCTTCTTCCTTCCCTCTATCACAATCTACTAATTCTTCTTTAATACTTGCATGTTTTGTTACAAGATGAAAGGCTGGTCTGACATTAGTTGGCACCTAAGAGAAATATGAGAAGTTTCTCTTTAAGAGACATAAGAGTTCTGATACACCAGATCATCATCTACCCCAAGCTGCAAAAGATAGTACATTAAACACAGAGGAAAACAGAAGTGTGATCACAAGGCTCCAGAATAGTAAAAAATTTGTCACAGAATCCATTCATCTCTATAATTTCTGAGACATACGTAGAAACATTGTTATGGTTCTTTCAGAGCAGATTTGGATTTTATCTAATGAAAAAGCATATTTATCATTTTAAAAAGTTAGGAAGGCAAGTGGAATGAGTTATAAGGAGGTTCAAGAACATAAAGACACCCAAAATTATGTCAAAAAAAAGAATGCAGCACAGCAAGCTTCATTCTTATCTTCCTGGCTAGCTGATGCTGGCACCCACAACTTCCAGTATAAGATAAGTATTGCTGTAACCAGCATGGAACAACTAAATCTCTAAAATGACTCTGGGCTCAGCAAGACTACATTTTCTTCCTGCTGCTCAAAGAACTCCTGGAAAGAATTAATGTATGTGCACTGATGTAGACTCACACAAACTACATGTCAGAGGCACAGTCTTGTCATGAAACATTTACAGCGTACAGCTAGCACAGCAGAAGACAACAAAGAACTCTATATACTTTATGTACTTGAGTAGTTTACAAGGAAAACAATCACTTGCCCTGCACAGTTACTGTAACAGGACATCTATTTTATTTTTTTGCATTGTTGATAATGTTCATATGAAAAGAGAATTGGTAATAGCACAGCTCAACCTACAATCATTAAACATGTTTAGACATTTGTAATTCCTATAATTTACCTCCCACATCAGCTATAGTAAATAGCAACTCAGTCGATTTCAGAACCAAATTTTAAACTTCCATGCTGACAGTAGCTCTTTGGATGTTATTTCCAATACATTTCTCACTTTTCGATGAAACAGCTACATTGGCTTGTAGAGCTTTCTCCTTTCCAGTAACATAAAATAAGTTGGTAGACATTAAAATATGAGAAATGATGCATCAAAACTGTAATAGAATCCTTGATCTGTGCTCTTCACCTGCACAGGGTGCCCTGGCATCTTTTCTCACTGTTTTACTATTAGTTACCTTTCCTCCTTGCAGGCATAAAATCTCCTAAATCAATTTGAGGATTAAAGTATGGAAGAGTTATGACAAGTAGATTTGTTCCTTAGCAAAGGATTTTGGTTATTTCAGAGCCAGAACCAGTCACAAGAGATTCAGAAGATACATAGAAATTAACACCTGAATGAGCCCCAAGTAACGGTCTTCTTTCTTGACTCTTCATCATGGCCAGGACTAATCATCTTCCAGATGTTTCTGTGTGCTGAGCTTACCCACTGCCATACATAAGCCACACTGTGATAGGTACAGTCTAGCCTGAATTATCTCCCTGTTTTTTGTTAGCATCCTACCTTTTGTGCAGTCATCAAGGCAACATATAATGACCCGAGTGTGAGAAGATAGAGCTCCACACTGTAGAAATAATTCTGTAGTAATGCATCTGTGGGCTAAGAACACTCAAGCTGCCCAGTAAATTTGGCAGGCTTTTAACACATGCCACACTTCAGACTGTTAGACTCATCAGCAAACTTTTGTTAAGACAAAGCAGTATTAATTATATCGGCCCCATACCCATTCATTTATGCCCCACTTCCCTCAGAGCTGTGATGGCTCATGATAGAATGAAACAGTCTTTAGTGAAAATACTGCAACTCGTGCAGGAAACATGCACAGCTATACAAAGTAAAAGCTAAGTTAGAGCTGCAAACATACACTACCCACTCAGTAATCAACTTAAGAGAGTTGAATAATTGTACACATTCAATCTCCTGAGGGATTTCAGAGGAAACATGAGTCTGCCATGGTAATCCTTTACATCTCCAGCTGCAGACAATGCTGATAAATCATATAAGATGTGAGGAGGGTAGAGAGTGATAAAAAGTACAGCTCAAAAAGCCAGAGAAAGAAAATATACTGAAGTAAATAAATAAATACGGAAAGAAGAATGCTAATCTACTTTTTCAACAGATGTTCAGCTTCACGTTCCAAATCCAGTAACATTTGGCACAGCAAAGATGAAACAGTGCAAGAAATGGATGAAAAATACCCAGCAGTGAATAGGAAAGTAGCTAACTCCTCAGTGCCTATCTTGCCTTAAGAAGAGCTTTTAACTAGCACCTGGCATGCACTTTCTTTTGTCTGTATGGATTAATTTCCCCCACTGGAGCAATGTTCAGCATTTTAAATAGGGGCAAGAGAAGATCAGCTGTGGCAGACATTATTCACCAGTAAAACAGGTGTAATCATGTTCATCATTTAAACATCTTCATCCTATTAGTTTCATAATAAGCTTTTAATGATTTCTTCAATAAAAGACTCAAAGACCAAACCCTACAAGTTGGAGAGTGCTCCATTGTCCCGTCAAGCCATTCCCTCCGCTATCGATCGCAAAGATAAAAATCAATCAGAACTAAGCAGGCTGAAGTTAAAAATAAATTGCACTGATTGATTTCTGTTAAGACCTTTGGCTCCTAGTTAAAAAATTGAGGAAAGAAAGATATATTTGAACGTGGTGCATTTAGCTTCTATGAAAATAATGAGAAGGCTTCAGACCAGGAAATCAAAGTTTAATTTCTCCCCTTCTATCCCATTTCACTAGAGGTGAACAACAAAAAAAAAGTCCTACTTAAGTTATTAAATTGACAGCTCAAGAGCTGAAGTTGGGTATCCATATGAATTAGTACCATCTCAGCTGTGGCTGGTGATCAACATCTACTCACCTACTATTTCTTTCAAAGCATGATCATTCAGCCCAGCCTTAAATACTTCATAAACCTGAAACATACACTTATGTCTTACTACCCAATTTTTCTAAATAACCATAGCTAGAAGCAGTAATAGTAATAAACTATTTATCTGAGCTAAGCTTAAAGCAGAACCATAGAATTATTATGGTTGGAAAAAACACTAAGATTATCTACAATCCAACCGCCAACCTATTAAATCCCGTCACTCAGTGTAGCATTTATGCTTTTCTTGAACATCTCCAGGGACAGTGACTCTACTACCTCCTCGGGCAGCCTGTTCCAATGCATCACCACTATTTCTTAGAATTTTTTCATAATATCCAACCTGAACCTCCCCTGGCACAACTTAAATCCATTACATCTCATCCTACGTTGTTTTCCTATGAGGTACATGTAGCTTATACAATAATTATGAACGTCTTCTACACTATGAAATCTTAAAGAGAAAATTTCCCCCATCTAAGATCTTAAGCTAGAAATGATCAATATTTTTCTTTCTCTTAAGACTGGGAAAAAAAAAAAAAAAAAAAAAAAAAAAAAAAAAAAAAAAAAAAAAAAAAAAAAAAAAAAAAGGTACTCATAAAGATATCAGTTTGGATTAAAATAGAATTTGATTCAGCTACAATTTTTGGGCACACACAGATGAGATGCCAAGCATTCAGAAAACATTATATCATTGATAGGTGCCATAAGAAGCTACCAGTAATTATGGGCAAATGCTGACATCTGTGTGTTCTAAGGAGACTTTCTGATGAGAAAGAACACTGATTTGCTTCAACAGCTTTTGGCAGAAATGTTCGCTCCTGTGAGCCAGAGGAATTATTTGGATCTGTATTATGAGAGTTGCACTAAGCTACATCACATAGGAACATCTGGGGAAATTCTGGGTTTGCTTGTTCTTACTCATCTGAGTGAGCAGACTGAGACACTGCTCTGCTGTACATTTCTCTGAATTAAGCAAAAAACTTCCAAGTACAAAATTATTTCAGAGGGTGAATAAGAACATTCTGACTTAAACTCTTCACATGGAATTCCTGCTGCATATGTAAGCTGTGAGTGACCTCTATCCTCTCATGCTGCCATCCCATTCCATTCAGGAGAGTAATTAATACCAGTCAAGACACCTCTTCCATGCTACCTTACACTTCTGCCTTCATCATATCTTTCTCAAAAGAAAGGACAACCATCAGAGCAGCTTGGCCTTACGGAATGAAACCTTCATGTATCCCAGGACAACCTAAACCAGAGGAATCAAGATTCAAGAGACAGCTGTGGCACCTGGGGTTCCCAGAAGGTCAAATCACAGATGAAATAGCACAAAAAGCTGCCAAGTAATCTTTCCAAGAGAAAGGGCCAGGAAAGAGACAATAGCAGTGATTAATATGGGAATGCCTTGCAAGTACGTGGGGACCAGGCACGAAAGACCCTCTTATGAATTTCAGCCTACAGTTAGACACCTTGATAAATTATGGTATGGGAGTAGAAAAGGAAAGAGGCTCCCATGTTCTCACTCTAAAAAGGCCTTGGAAAGTGATAATGTAGTGCCTCTCAGCATGCCTCTCTGGTTAATGGTGCAAGGAACTTCTCATCTAAACTGGAAATGGAGCAGAGCCTGATGTACACAAGAGGCCCATTTCAACCAGAGCTTGCAGATGCCATTCCTTGTTCTTACAAGGTGAGGCCACCAGCCTCTAGCCCTAAAGACAGATTTGAGTGTCTATCTCTGTCCTGGATTCAGCTGGGACAGATCTGACTGTGGCTGGTATGTTTTGGCTTTAGAAGAAAAACAACGTTGATAACACACTGATGCTTTAGTTGTTGCTGAGCAGTGATGTATAGAATCAAGGATGTTTCAACTTTTCAGTTTCTCATACTGTTCCACCAGTAAGGGGAGCTGGGGGGGCACGAAGACCTGGGAGAGGACAGAACCAGGACAAGTGACCTAAACTGGCCAAAGGTATACTCCATGCCATATGATATAATGTGAAAAAGGTATAAATCAGGAGAGTTGGCCAGTGCAGGGGCAGCTGCTGCTCGGGAACTGGCTGAGCATCAGTTGGCGGGTGGTGAGCAATTGCTTTGTGCATCACTTGTTTTTTATATATAATTATCATTACTGTTTTTTCTCTCTTCCTTTTCTTCCTAAGTAAATAGTTTTTATCTCAACCTACGAGTTCTACCTTTTTTTCCTATTTTCTCCCCCATTCAACTGGGAGGTGGGTGAGCAAAACAATGTGTGGCATTTTGCTGCTTGCTGGGTTAAACCACAACGATCTCCAAAAGAATTTGTTTAGACTTCCAGAGAAAGCTGGCAAATTCAAACCAGATATTAGATTCTTCTAAAACTCACAAGACTTTGTTGTGCCCATAAGCTCAGTCACTGCCACAGAAGCACTGAAAGTCTGAGCTACACTTCAAATGGACTTCAGCAAAGGTGGTACAGATTTCCTATACCAACCCAGAGAAAAATAAAGACATAAAAAACAGTTGTGATGGAAATTGATTGCCCATCTGCACATCTCTGCACTGACCTACAGCCAGCTCAAATCAAACAGGCCAAAGTTACCTTGAGGGTCTTTCAGCACTCACAGAGACAAAAACCTAAGGGAGAAATGGGGACTGAGTTAACTGGATGCAGAGCTGGACTGGCATGACCTCTGGGACGAAAGCCACACATCAGTGAGTTTACACAGGGAGAACACAAGAAGATTAATAGGGAGGAGAAGCATGTTCTATGAGACTGACGTCTATAGCTGAGGGGCAGGAGTTGGGGGAGATATTTTTCACATACCAAATCCTTCCTCCTAAGATCTCAGGAGTATGTCCAAAAGCTTATCTGTGTATTTTCTACCTCCATCAATTCTGATCTCATAAAAAATATTGCCTATCTCTGTAAACTTCATCTCACTCGCATCCTCAGGCCACCAGCGCTGTAACATCAGTACTGCCAGCAACCTTCACGCTACACATTGTGGAGAGTTTTATCTTTATTACTGTCCCTCACCCGACACCTAGGGATCTGTGGGAAAATCCAGTCCTCAGTGAGGTCTGCACTGAGTTGGGAAATGTCCTCAAGCTCCATTGATAGTCAGACCTGTCCAGCGCAGGACTCCACGCAACCACTGACATATCACACTTGAGATAACTACATTACCATTATGTAATTGGGAGTGACATGGCAATAATTAGCTCCCTCTGCCAGCTTTAGGTCTGCCCACATAAATGTTGCTTTCCAAAAAAGGGCTTTACAGCACAGTTGATTCCTAGCAATTGCAATGCCATTTTTAATACCTCCATTAATTCTCAGACCATCACAAATAAGCAAAACCATACAGAAAGTTTTTCATCCCAGACTTTTCCACTCCTGCAATAAGTGAGGACATTTCTCATGCTTTCTTGCATTTTCAGTGGAACTTCTTCATTTGTTGGCAAGAAGAGTTACACAGAATGTTTCTGCTCTTCCTTTTCATAGCTACTCTAAAAAGCTACGACACTGACATTATTTTCTTACTTAGAGAAAAATAAGTTTTCCCTCCAAACAACACTTCCCATTCAAAATACAATTTTCTGCAAAATAATCCCCATTTTCATTAAAGCATATTGCATTCTAGTTTCTTTTCAGCAACTTGAGCATTTCCTTTAGAAACCCTGATACGTGACTTGGATGAAAAATCTTTTCCCCAGAACAATACTGATTTATTTTTACCGTAGAAATTCTATAAGCCATCAATAAACTAGGTACATACATAAAATGAAAGCCAATCCCTGACCCCTGAGTCCTGTAACATAGGCTGTGCATGTGAGAATACCATCGCAGTTCAGGTAACTGTCAGGAAGTCAACTCTTACAGACAGTTTTCAGGTTGTCTCTGTGCCTGAGTTTAGGAAGTGATACAAATTGTGCAGCAACTATATGACAACACTTATAAGGAAAGGCATGGCACAATCATCAGAAATTACTGGATCCTCTATCGCACAGCTATATAATTGAACATCACTGATGTTGACCTTAATGGCAAAGTTGCAGCTAATATTTCCTTTACTTTCATGACATTGGCTCCTTTTTGGTACAGTAAACAAATTCACGCTTTATATCATACTCCAAGGTTTTCTTACAACTACACAATTCACACTGCAAGCTCTATGAATTTTAAGTACTACCTATGAAAAAAGGAGCTGATAGCGGCTCCGGCTGCACCAGAGCAATTCCAGGAACAGAAAAATCTCAACACATAACAGAGGGCACAATTTTCCCTTAATGGATCAACTTATACAGAATTACCCAATCTTAGAGCTGTGCTGGGCATTCTTCAACAACTATTGATCAATCCAATAGAAAGTCAGTCAATAAGAGGGTAATCGTTTACCACCCTATTCATAAGGATTTTTCCTACTCTCTCCTCATAGATATCTCTTTGCTCCTTCTTCATTACTTTTTACATTTTTCATCATGTAATATGTTATTTACCTATGTTATATGCCTAGTAAGCAAGCCTGAATTTTTTCAGCTTCTCTTTAAAAGTAACCTTCTTTCAAGCATTCTCATTTTCTTTCTTTGCACCGTGATTCTGGACGATCCTTGTAGAAGTGCTGCATAACAACACTTCACATACAGGAATCATTTATTTTTAAGGGCTCTATAACATTTTCCATATTCTTCCTTCCCTGTGCATTATGCACCATAATATTTTACCTGCTTTGGGTATAAAGTTATACAGGTTCATGATACCCAGGAATCTACAGACTTGCTTATCAAATTGATTAGAAGGGATATGCTCTAGTGAATAATTGCATACAGATAATCTAAAATGATATAAATAGCTGGGATACACCTGCCTTAATTTTAGCTGTTGAAAAGTTGGGGTCTTCTCAAAGCTATAATTAGGCACTTTCTACCATTGATGAGAAAAGCACATTCAGAGAGAGATCTTTTGCATCCTGCAGTAAGTCTCTGAGAGAAAATCAATTGCTTCTGATGGTTTTCATCTGTCTATTCAACTTTAGAGGAACACAGACTACCAGTTTAGACTGAAAATTGAATGCTTTCAAGATGAACATTACAAGAAATGTTCTACTCTCTACTTTACGATGTTTCTTCTGATTTGCTCCAGCACAGACAGGTTGAAACTCATACACCTATAATTTATGCAGCTCTTAAGCCTCACCAGGTTCTTAATACTTAAACTGATATTTATTTATTCACCTGTCTAATATTTGAAATTCAGAAGAGCTGGCCCCCATATTCCTGTTCAAGACTATCCAGACAGAAAGACACGCATGAGATACTGTGCACAGCAAATCAAACACATCCCATAATAAGCAGCAATCTCACACGGTTTGTGAGACTAATACATCCAGGACACATCTCTCTTACATATGTACCAGGCAAACGCTGCATAGTCCATCGATTACGTGCTGAACACAGTGGATTGAACACACTTTTAGTACAGCAAGGTGTGTACAGCTAATCTGAAGTGTTAGTGGAGTACTCCACGGACTCAGTCAGCATCCAGTTTCTACAGCCAGTACAGGCTGACAGATGGCTGGAAATCCCACAAGTGGGATGTAGAACAGGAAGGAAGAGTGGTAGAAAACCTGTGAAAGGGAAAGCCTTTTCCCCAAACCTGCAGAAATATTCAGTTTGTGCATTTAAAAAATTTAAGAAGTGTTGGTATATGATTTTCACTTTGAACATCCACTATGATGAAATAAAACAGTGATAAAGATATTCAAGGCATTTGAAGTATTATATATATATATACACATGCATGTTTGTTTACAAACATGCTTATTTATTTTTTAAACTTGAAGCAATTAGCAGCTACTACTGAGCCTGGAGGACTGTTTTCAGAGGCAGAGGCATACACACACCAGGCATATATCCTTACTGTGAGCCCAGGTTTCTAAATAGATCAGCCATCTTTTAACACAGGTGAGAGCTATGAAATGAGAGACACCTGTGAGGCCTTGTGCTCACCATAAAGGATTGGATGTTATGCAACACCCTCAGCCATGGGTATAAAATGCCAGATAAAAACAATCTCTCAAAAATACTCCTTGGAGAGTACGTCCAATTGTAAAATATACCAATTGGAAAGACGTTGCCTCTAGTGAAACTGTGACTTGCTAAGTTGCAGCGGATACATTTCCAGTATATTCCAACAGTAATCAGTTTTTTCCAGGACAGCTCGCTCCTCTGCACAAAAGGAGGAGACCCTCAGTGCTATTCATATGCACACAGTTTCCATACTGCAGTCTTCCCAGATCATACGGATGCAGTCCTCCACCTAATCCCACCACAGAATTTATCAGCCATCCCAGTAAACTCACAATTTCACAATAAGTGGAGCAGAACTTCCAATTTGGATGCATTCAAGAAAAATGCTCCCTCAAGAATGAGAAACAGGAGCTTAGCTTAAGCCAGTCTTAGTCAAAAAGGAAGTACGTATCTTTCCTTTACTACCTGGATCAAAGCTTCATCTCATTTCATTTACCCTATTCAGGAAGGGGGACAGCTGGTTACCATCAGCATGTGTATAATCCCTGTCTCCAGAGTTTTCTATATCCTGGAATTACTGCAACACAGAGTACAGTCTTCATTTTCAGCACATCTTCAGGAATTACTCTTTCATATCATATGATTCATTTTCACAACTCCATAGGTAAGAAATAGGGAAAGATGGCCACATTCCATTCAGCCCACGTTTTTTCAGAAAAACTCATAAACAGGCAGTTTCTCATTTAAGTTCTGTCAATTTCTCCTTATCTACAAAACTATCATCAACTGGCTGGCAAATTTACAACCATCTTCTACTTTGAAGGTGCCCTGTAACATCTTTTTCCAATCTCTTTGCTGTTTACCTCCCACTGCAAATCTTTGTTCAATCCATTAGCATTACTTGTCTGTCAAATTAGCATAAAACTTTCCATTTGTTAAAATGATCACTCACTCCTTTCCTTTGCTCTTCTCTGTTCTTTTCAGTTCATCAATAGCTTATTTGCATTTTCCAAGTAGACACAACAATAGCAAGTTAGAGTTTCTGTGACACAAACGGACCCTCATGATTATTGATGAGTGAACTTTCAAAATATATCAGATTCAACATGAGACAAATGAGTAACGGAGACATCAATTGTTTTGCTTCACACTGCATAGTCAATCTACAGCAGGCAGGAACACACTCACTCCCTGCTCTTGTGATTTGTGATCGCATGCACTTGTCCTAAAAATATGCCTCCTCTCTTGCACAGAACAAATATCTTGTGCAGGCAGAATTCATGTCATGTTCTTACCAAGTCAACGTACCTGGATGAAGATATATTCATCCTGAACAACAAGGGAGTTGATGTCAATGGAGCGTGAAAATGGCCCACTCCTTTTGGTCTCTGAGCATTCCTGGATCCGACAGGTCAAATAGTGGGTGTCTGTAATAGGAGAATACGTACACATGAGAAATGGCCATACAGGAGACTGCTGTATGAAAATGCCATCAGCAGTTCAGAAGAAGGTCTCTAATGGGAAGTCTTAATCTCTTCTCCAGCTCCCTAAACATTAGCATAAGATCTACTTACATATTTTAAAACCATAGATGTTCGCTGGAAACAGGAATTTATCACAGTTACACACCCACTGTTCTCCTCCCCATTATGCAGACATTCCTGAGGCAAGTAGAGTTCAAACTAAAAATGGTGGATACAAATAATTAATGCAGCAGAAAACTGATGAATGCTTCTGTCTGGAGAGAAGACAGGAAGACCCTCATGGTAATGGGATGCCCTGTCAGTCCTTGGCACTGTTTGAGAGAAGGAATAAGACTGGAAGTAGAATATGAGGGGAAAAAAGACATAAGGCAGACAAGGTGCTACAAGAAAGAGGCCTGTGTAAGAATGAAGTCATATAGCCAGATGCTCAGTGGTTAAGCAGAGACAGGATCACCTCCAACAATTTGGCAGGGGCTAGAGGGGATTAAGCACTGTTTCACTCAAGCTAAGAAAAAAAAATTGTGAAACAGAACAATCACAGCACAGCGCTGTGTCTCTGGATGTATGTAATCTAAATATGTCATCTCTGCCTTTCAACTGTTTTTCTGAGAAGTGCAAATTAGGAAGAAAATGAAAATACAACTAAAATGATGGCTGCGGTGATAAAAGGGTCATATCTTTTACACTGCAGCACTTCTACAGACTTCTTAGCTTCAAGCACTTGTTGACTTTCCTACAAAGGGTGAGAACATACCATCCAGGAAGAAAACTGAGCTTATAATGGCTGAGGTGAGATTGATGCAGAGCTTTTTAGGTCCCATGATAGCACCTATTAGTAAGGATCTTGCTGAACTGTGCCCAAAAAGATAAAAGAGAACTTCAAAAGAGGAGTAGCCTAGCAAAGCTGCTTACAGGATTCTTCATCCCATGAAACTTGTTATTGTCCTTTGTCTGTGTCTCTGGAAACAGCAAAATGTGTTTAACTGAAAAGCAGCAGGGGACACAACTGAGATTCTCTGACGCTCCTATCTACCTTCTCAGGTTCAAAAACAAAATTGTCCAAGTTTGGCAGTTTTGCTTTCCACTGTGAACTCCCACCTACTGACTCTTAGAATGCAAGGCAAAAAACAAAGAAAGTCAAAGGTATTGACTGTAAAAAACACCACAGCCATTAAGCTTTAATCTAATTAAGGTTCATGCCTAGCTTCATGCACTGAAGCTCCATGGTTCAAGGCTGCAGACCTGTTAAAGGCATTGGGAATTCCAGGTTAATAAAGGCTACACAGCTGATTTAAAGCAGTTGCATACATCTGGTGCTGAAATGAAAGGTGGTCCCACTGATGATGCTGAAGCAGCAGCAATGGTTGCCAGTTCCAGCTCAGACTATCTCGGGATAATTAATGCATATGGCACACACTAGAATATTTCTGACCTAGAGACACTGTCAAATAACTGGAGTATCAGAGGAGGTTTGCTTTCTTCCAACACAAAATTCCAGCAGCAGCAGAGAAGTCAGATTTTCAGATGGGATACATTGAAGCTCTTCATCAACTGACGTGTACAGACTTGGTCTGGAGTTGCAGTTTATGTCCTGCATGTAGAATCTAAGGTGTTGAAGCAACTTCTCAGAAAACAAGAGGGTTCCCCGAATCTCCATTCAACCCAAAGAGCTCAGCAGCCCTGATTTGTTCTTTGAGGTAGCACTAAAATTAGGCAGAACAAGGAGGAAAGGTCAGGAGCTGTATTTTTAGAAGCTCATTCCCTCCAGTATGTTCTCCCACACAGTCGCCTGGATATTCTTATCCCACTGGAAAAGGGGATAATTTGCTGCTGCTGAGTGACAGAATGGGAGGAGGAATAAAAACCTGTCACAAATAAATGCAAATAAACCACAAGTGTTGACATGACAACTAGCTTCCTGCCTACTGAGAAATGTGTCATTTTGAGTGTGCTACACCAGCAATCAAATACACTCAAAAAATGGCACCTGATTAATATTCATGGGAAGCTGGTGGTGGAGAAGGTGAGTCATGCTCTACCCATTTTCTGCTTAGTCTCTTGTTTACTTATTTTCATGTATATTACAACACAAAACCTGCAAAAGAAAACAAGTGCACGAAGAATTGTCTTAAAATCTGTCTGCCTTTTGCTTCAAAATCAAGCTTAGTCTTGAGTTTCTTCCTGATGTCCCACAGAAAATGAAAAATGATTCCCTTAAAAGTACCTTAAAAATCAGGTAAAAATATGTCAGAGTATAACAAATAGTAACTTCTGGGCAAGAAAAAAAAGTCATCCAGCATAACTAATGTCCAAGTGGACATTTTGCAAGGCCAGAGGATCAAATTAGAGAAAAATCCAAACCAACAATTAAAATAAGGATATGGCAAAACTCAGAAAATGCAAAGGCAAAGATTTCCAGGCCAGGAAGACTGGTTTTCTTCAAGTGAACAGAAGCTGAGGAGCCAAATTCCGACACAGTAATGTCAGAAGATGAACAACAAAAAAGAAAGGAACATCCTACCATCAAAGCTGTTATGTCCCTTTTCTCTGAAGTGAGCTCATTTTTCATCCCTATTTTGCAGAGCCACAAGGAAGAAGTATGGCACGTGCCAAAGCTAGGCACTAACCATGTATGTATGCCTTACAAAAAGTTAGCTTTGATTTGAGGGTTGTTTCCATTTTGTATAATGTTCCAGACAATGCCAGAATTACATACTTTTTTTTTTTTTTTCCCACACCTTTTCTTCCTTTTCAATGCATAAAGAGTTGAGACTTCCTAACTGACTTCAACAGCTTCTTTTGCTTATAAGCCAATATCCAGTTACTTTCTCAGCCCATCTGTGAATGAGGCAATATGAACACTGAGCAGCCCAGACATTTTGCTGCAGCTCCAATCCCAACATCCACACCTCTGCACAACCCTTCCTGCAAATTTATCACACTCCAGATTAGGGAATGGCTTTGCAGAGGCAAATCCATTTCCTCAAAACACTCCCTCATTGCAAATTAATATGGTCTCCCATGTTAAAAATTCAGAGTGTATTTATACTCTTTTTGGAAGTGATAAAGCTGAGGTAAATTCTTCAAATTTGCAGTGAAATGTGCAAGTTAAGACATCCACAAAGTCCCTTCTTTGCCCATCAGCCATGACTGGGTAACTCCAGGGAGAAGCAGGTGCCCATGAGGCTCTGTTGTGGGTGAAACCCAAGGATTTGATCCCTTAAGGGAGACACTGGAAGTCAAATCTGCCACTGTGCTGAAGGCTTGTTAAGGGTAGGTCTGTGTGGCAGGTTACTGTGACTTGTGGTGACACGGGGCAGCACAGGCTCATAGCAGGGACTGCTCCTCCAGGCAGCATTAACAAGCCAACTGGAGCAGGCATGGATAGACAGCATGGTTAATGGGAAGAAGGGTAGCTGAAGGAAACAAGTTGTTCTGGCAGACTGGCTTAGACTAAAATCAATCTGACAGGGAAGCACACCAAAGAAAGGGTGAAAAAATGGCTGGAAAAGAGGATGTGGGAACGTAGACAGGAATGGAAATTACTCCATAGGAATTAGTTACCATTGTCTTCTTTAATTTTTCAAGGGTTTTTATTGTTGTTATTTGTTTTTTCCCAAATTAACTCTTTTCCCTTTAATTGAAATATTGTTTATTGTATCTTACCTGTGAGCAGGGAAATTATCACAGTGAACATCAGGAAGTTTAACTGAACATTCTCAAGAGTACCAGTGGGTGACTGTGTCCCCGTATCTGTAATGGTTCCCTTCCTTTCAGCCTTGTCCTTCCTGCTATTATACCCAGGCCAAAGGTACAGTACACAAGACTCCGATTTGTTCTTGTCAGGGATAGGAATGGGAATTCTAGTTCCCATCTTGAGCTGAGCAATGGGAATAATCAAATCTGCGTCTCTTAATGCATCAGATAAGTGAACCACAGACCAACCTGAGAGGAATTAAAAAGCCTCCTCTTCTTTCTGCCAACCACCGAGGAAAACTTTAGTCACAAACTTTTTGATCAAGAGGAGATAATTGCAGAGACCCATTTTCCAGCAGGTGTAAGTGCCTCAGCCACTTCACTGAGAGTGTGAAGTACCACTTTTGTTACAGAGCCAGCCAGGAGAAAAGCTCAGCCTGCAGTTCCTAAACACGCAGAGCTGCACCATATCACACCAGGTGAGACCATAGCTCTGAGGCAGTCAGTGTTTTCTAACACAAGCTAATATTGTTTTAAGCCTTAAAAACTCTAATTAGAGCAACATAGCTCTTTTGTGCTATGCTTGGCTGGGAGAGAAGCCTTTTCGCTGCTGTCCCACAGCAGGACACACCAGCAAGGCAAGTACAGCCCACTGGTGCCCTCCTAAAGGGACAATGCCTTGCTATGGGCCTATATTGCTGACTACTGTTCAAGTCTGACTCTCAGGGAAACCCTCTATGCCATCATCTGCCAATTTCAAAATGCTGAATTTATACATTAAAACAAGAACAAACAGCACGCCCCAAGGAAACAAGGCCCGAAGGAAGAGAGCTGTCTGGGAACTGGGGAAGCATCTTTCAAATGAAGCACGTTCAGCCTTGACGCATCCAGTATTCAAATAGCTGGCTGAGCTAGTTTAAACTTTGTTTGAAAACAGATTTCATCAGCATTTTGTTTACTTACTTGCTTACTCTTTCACTTGCTTTTTGCCACTTCCCCTAGCATCTCTACAACAACATATGCAGCAGCAAAAGCACTGAAGAAGCCTCCCTACCTTGCCCACGCACCTGCAAGCTTGTTTTGCTCTTTCTCCATACTCAACAAACAGCTGTCACCCCTAAGCTTTATTGCCTGGTTATTTATTCAGCTGCCATCACTAAATAGCAGTGGGAGGCCCATGAATGATTTTGGAAGATCCACAGCCTCAGAGAAGTCACCCTGACAGATAGGAGCTTGTTCACACAGCACCTAGCCTATGCAGTGTTCAACTAAGACAGAAAATTTGTAACCAACAAAAATGAAACCCCTTTCCCCCTAGAAATCTACAACTTCAGTCCTATGCTGCTTTTCTACACTGTCCCTTTAGCATAAAAGGGATGCATTCCATAGCTGGAGAGCACTGAGCTGGAATAACACTGTCTCTGCTACACGACATGCATTACCATGCTAAAATTCCTGCATGAAATGCCTAAAACACTGTGAACAGTGGTGGAAAAATTCAACTTCAATACACATTTTATTTGCTGGAGTTTAGTTCCACTGGAATCTACAGCTATATTCATTTCAGCAAGGGGTTAAAATTTGTTTTGTTTTGTTTTCCCGTTCATTATCTCAAATACAGACAGTTCTTCTGGTCATGTTTCCAATACAGAGGACCTGTTCATACATCCTATGCAAAACTAAGAAGTCCTTTCAAAATGAGTCAAACAGTACCTGGAGCATAGGGACATCCTAGGTAGAGAAGTCTGACTGTAAGCAATTTTTCATACTCCTTGGTAAAACCAAGCTGTTGTGAACGCTTCTGGAAACACACAGTGGCTGTACTGCACAGCACTGGCAGCACAGCTGTTTATGATTCATACATGTATCACATAAAATACGTGATACTGAGAACAGCTAAATAGTGAACAGCACAGACTGCTCCTTAGCCCAACAGATTGTGCTTCCACCCGGGTTCTCCACAGATACACATCCTGCAGCCTCTGAATTCCCCCCAGGTTTGAAGGATAAGAATAAGCCTCACATCAAACCCCATGATACACATTTTTCCTATCAATTAAAATGTAAATGGAAAGACAAAATGAGCAAAGTGAATTTCAATTCCCACTCCTTTCTTGACTCAAAGTACATTTTTTCAAAATCGACTGCAGGCACTCACGTCCATCAGCTGTCCGGGCTTCCATGTGTACAAGGTCTGGTTCTTTATCCAAACCCATCACAGACCTGGGAGAAAGACAGAAAAAAAGGAGTAAAGAGGTGAGCTAAAAGGCTGTAATCAGATGGACCAGAGAGGAAGGGATAGCAAAACCAGTTCAACTTTGTGATACCAGGCACGTAAATCCCTGCCTTCTGCCCTCTTTGTAGTCTCCTCTGTTTCTATATAACCCACTCTCAGAAGCCAACTGCTAATCTTAACTCACCTTCCCAGAAGCTGGTGAATAAGCCCACCTGTCCCTGCCTACAAAAGCAAGACTACAGCAGCCATTCCTGTGGTGGCAAAGCTAGATGGCACGAGATTCAGTAAAGTGAAAGCTGTATTTTCATACTGCAAGAAAGATGAAGACACAGCAGACAAACGCTTATAGACAGCAAATTAAAAAGGGGTTTTATTCAGCTGAGTATTGTGGTGAGATCTGTCCCTTGTTTGCTGGGCAATCTTGCAACTGTTTGTCTAGTTTACCCATCTTCAAATCAGGTACACACACGGTGAAGTTCAGACAAGAAATTGCAAGACAGTATTCATTACTCACTCCGAGTCATAGCCCCTGATTGTCATGAAATAAGGCATGAGTTTCTCTAAACCTTAGGGGCTGAACACCTCAAGTCAAATCTTCAAGTGCATTTTTCTTTTACTCCCTAAAAATGTTTCACATGGCACACTACAAAGACAGTTTTCCTCTTGGCAAAGGGAAAGTCAAGCCCAGAACAGAAATGTTATTCTTAGTGTTCTGGCTGATAAGAATCAGTAGGAGATGAACATTTAGTCCTAGCAATGGCTGGCAGGGGAAAAGAAATCCATAGATGTCCACGTGATTTATGGAGCTCCTTCTCCTGAGTTAACCAAGGGGTTAGATTAAAAAGGGACAACGACAAAAATCAGTTTCTAATTTGGTGGAAGCTGAATTTGATACAGTAGATTGTAAATAATAGATTCCCTCCGAGCCAACCAACATCCACAATTCCCTAATGCTATGAAGCGCTTCCATCACAATCTTTTGCTGCTTAATCATTGGGGGGGGAAGGGTATCAACAGCTAAAACATTTTGAAAGAAAAAAAAATTAAAAATGGACATGCAAAATACAGATGCTCTGATGAATTTTTGTGGAGCTGAAAAAACAAAGCAATTAAAACAACAAACATACATACGTCCCAGAATTTGGCTAAGATCAGCCAGTGCTGCAAATGCCAAAACAACTGCCTACAACACATCTCCACCCAGAGTGGAGATATCTCAAAGCGGCTTATCTAGTTAACTAGAGCTTCATGTTAACAGTGAACCCACTCTCAGCACACTTCGAACTATAGCAAAAACCAACAAAACAAAAACAAAACCGCACAGGAAAAGTTTTCATCACTGCACTCCCAGTGAGAAATAGCCTGTTCCTTAATTGCGTCCATCAGTTTCTAGGTTGTGCCACAAGGAAGAAAATGCTGTTCATTATCAGTAAGAATGTCAGAAAAGGCCAGAGTCCCTTTGACCACATAATTGTTGAGGTCAAATCTTCTGAAAGATTTGGTGCACAGTTAAAAGTGGCAGTAGGACAGGTAAGACATTCCTTAAAATGTCAGTGAAAAACGTTACGGGATACAGCAAAATACATTACTAATGCGCAGAAAGAGGGCACATTTTTGCAGTCCGCAACCCAATAGCCCTTCCTAGCAGGCTTTCTAGTAAATTCAGCTGTCACCCTAGAGGCTACACTCTACAGTGTTTTTTTCTGGAAGCCAGATGCCAGCCTTTTACACAGAACCACTGGCCATGTCACCAATGCCAAGCTGTCATCATTCCCCCTTGGCACCTCCTGGGTTCCTCCCACTCCTGGCCCAGAAAAAAAGCATCAATATGAGGCCACCAGATTGCTATCCATTTTAAAAGTGACTGGAAGTAGGGGAATCTAAGCATTTCTGAATATAAGCCAAAATACTTATTATCATTGTGTGTTTGTAAACCCAGACTCTGTGGATTCCATGCACTTAAAATTCCTATTATGAAAGCACCAAGGGAGAATAGGAATCTCTTGAAGTATGTCAGTCTAGCTTGAATTTCCTTCCCAATGCCATCTAATTCTTTTTCCTTAATTATTTTTGACAAGCCTAATGGTTCTTTTCAGAGCCACAACAAAGAGACCAGCATACAGCACCTCCCAGTATTTCTCTGCTCACTGAACACTGTACTTCGAGTGGAAAAGCTCACAAACCAATCTCCTGCTATCGAAAAGCAAAACAAGCTCCTGTTATCTGTGGGTAGATAACAAGCCTGTAAAGTAATGCTTCAGTTGTCCTTCCTTATCCCAAACCAAGTAGTTCCCTTCTATTCAGAGCCTCTGACTGCAAAGCAAATCCACATCAATGCCATTTCGTTATGTCTGCTCCCACCCTCAATGAGGATGGTTGTGCTTTGCAGTGCATCCACCTCCAGAACACAGGTGTTTTCAGTAAACATCCTCAAGTCCTTTCTGTCTGGAGAAGCTATACGTGAAGAATGCAAAAGAAGTCAGGTAATGGAAAAAGCAAGATGTGAACATAGGTCCTAGAGCACACTTGCATAGATTGTAAAGCTATTCCTCATCCCATATGATAACTCTGCTGGTCTTGAGATCACACTGCAACAACCACTCAGGCGTAGCAATACAAGAAGGAAACCAGACACCTTTACAGTTGTATATTTTCTCATGCCTTCTGTCTTTCAAGGACATTTGGAGAATGCACTGTGCAAAACAACTTAGCAACTTAAACATGACAACGAGGATGTCAGAATTCTGTGACTTACAGTTTCCTTGCGTGTTCTGTACAATCAAGTGGAGCTCACAAAGCAGACTTCTTGGGAAGGAGCTTCATTGCTCTCTGACTTACAAACACCTCTATTTTAGAGGGTTACAAAGAAAAGAGTATTTAACAACCCCCAGAATCCCTAGCCATAGCTTGAAAACATTTTTCCTGCTACATGGTCATACCTCAGGCTCTAGGAACAGCTCAGCTCTGTTTGGGATGTGCACAAGCTTCAAATGGCACAAACCAAATCAAGTTCCACAAAATATACCATGTATGCTGCTGCCCTGGATGGCCCTGTGCTGAATAAAATAAATAAATAAATAAATGGCAGTTGCACTGTGACAAACAATACTAAATCAACACCCTCCACCATCTCTATTCATTTATCACCACTCGGATGAAAAAGCGCTGAGAAAAGAGGATGCAGCCAGAAGTGACAGGAAAGGTCATTTTTTCCTGCTGACATGTTCCCTGACTGCTGCAAAGGCAGTTTTTGAAATGGGGAGCCTGCAGCTAATGTTGCAGCTGACACAGGATCATTGGCCAATTAAGAATTCAAACTACCTCTGAATCCCATTAGGAAGGATGCAGTGGTTACACAGTCCCTGTCTTCTGCTGCTTTTCTTTTCTTGCTTTCACAGTAATTCTTCATTTTCACAAGATCTTCACTCCATTTCAGGAGAACAGTCTGTGATCTTGAAAGGTGAAGGACAGACAAGACCCTCACAATATCTTTATCTTTAGGGGAAAGCATTGTGCATGGATGCATATTTATTATGCTGTTCTGGTAATATTTCATGTCTGACCTGGAGGGAGAGCAAGCAAGAAGGGCAAGGAAAACACAGTACTTTGCATTGTAAGTAGATATTCCTATAAGACACTGCATAGTTCAAAAATTAAATATGCAAAGAAAAGGAAAAAGAAATACACAGACTCTCAGCCTGGGCTCCATGCCCTACTGAACATCACAACTCAATGATAATACCAACTCCATTGCCTCTCCTCGGAACAAGCCACATTTTTCTACCCATTATCCAGACATCAGGCTTTAATGATAAAGAACAGCACTGAGATTTAACTACTCTCATATCTTAGACCAAAAATGCTGAGCAATTCAGACTGCCTGCCATAGATCCCAGTTTCCTAAACCATAAGCAGAGGATAAGAGATACTTTCCTCCTCCATCTTCTGGACCCATTCATATGGGGGGTGGAAAGGAGTTATCACTAGAACTCGGGAACATTAATAGTCAAGGATTTATAATAAGGTCAAAAAGCAGATCATGGTGTTCAGATTTTCAAACTTGGTCTGGAAACTGCTAGACTGAGCATGTGGCACAGGAACATGCATTGTTCTGAACCAGCCAAGACAACATTCAGCAACTCTGGCTTTGAAAACAACAACAAAACTTTTAAAATGAACTGAAACTTCCCCAAGATGACAACTCGGTGACACTCTTTTGGAATCCAGGATGTCAAATGAAATGCACCTGTGACCGCTCATATCCAGAGATGGAGGAAACAGATGGAGACTGCTTAGCAGGATATTGTGCATCAGGACTGGAAATAGGAAGGAACAAAGTACATTTATTGTGTAATAATATGTAAAGTGGGAAAAACACATCCTTTTGCTTTAGGCAACTGCAGTCAAATAAGTGGATGCTGCAATTTTAATTGTATCTTGCTCCAAAAGCGAGTAAACCCTTGTGGATGGTGCCAGGCAAGCAGCACTTGTGATCAACTCACCCAAGCAACAAAGAGGGCAGGAGGGAGCAGAAACTGACACAGACCATTCCTGGTCAGCTGATGCAGATCTTCTAACATATAGTGCCATTGGTGAATTATAAATGCTGTTTCAACATGGCTCAATTGATTACCTTCTCCTCTGTGTTGCCAAGGTATCAATAAGTGACATCAGATTTTCCTCAGCACCAATAACTGGGGTTGTCTTCAGATGATCAAGGAGATTCTGTCTGTTTCCCTGCTACTTACTGGAGTCAAGCCTAGAACTAGATCCAACAAGTATTGACTGTGCACAAGTAATAGCCAATGCACACAAAAGCTACATACACTCAGGCTAACGACATGAAATAAACAAATATAGTTGGGGAAACTATACATACAGTTGAAGAAAGAATGCATTCATTAAACACACAAACACAGCATTAATCTCTGTGGCTGAACAGGGGAGACACTGCTGGATGGGGTAGAATGTGAAAAGGCTCTGAAGAATTGTGGATAAAGTACCTCCTTGCATAGCATATTTGAAATAAAGCTTAGAAAAAGAGCTTGGCAGGAAGATACTGTAAGAAAATGTATGATCCAGGTCCTTTGATCTTCCTATGTCTTTTCCAGTGCTAATTTCTGTGATGCTACAGTTCTGGACATTGGTAAAACTAATTGTTGTGAGATTTAGCTCATCTTGAGGAGGTGTTCTGTCTGAAATACCAAAGGAAACAAACTTGCATATTCACAATTTTTGCTTGTGTGTTCATACATATTGTATTGGTTGTTAATATACAGATGGTAGCAAATGTACAGAAGGAATAAGTAAAGGAAAACTCACCAGTGGTGGTGCCTTGGCTGAAGAAGCTGGGGCAGCCCTCACTGGTGAGAGATCTCCAAGAGATACTGCTTCAGTGGGAGTCAGCCCTTAAATGAGGTCTCAGAGGGGATGGAGTCAAGCTCCACCCCTTCCGGGAGCACAGCTACATCACTCTCACCTGTACTCCCACAGCTGACCCCATACTTGCCTCAGCTGATTAATCAGAGGATCAGGCTGTGATTACCAATCTCCCATACATATGCATACACACACCTGACAACCTGCATTCCACACCTGCTTCCTGCTGGACATCTAAACCAGTTTTCTGCCAATTCAAAATCGATTAGAGATCCTAAAACTAAGAAGTTGCTACAAATTTTACGGACATAACAGTGCAGCAATAGGAAAGAGGTCCGTGTTAATCTGTTCACCGAGGAACAGGCTGATATTTAAACTCAGCCCCCTTGCAGATTAGTAGAGAAACCACACAAGACAGCAGGCTTTGTTACACACAAACCTTTTTTCCCCTCCTCTCGTAGCATAAAGAAGGTGACTCTTTATTTCACAGAAATTAACAGAAACCCGAAAGAAATGTCACTGAACCTGAGAATGCCTTTAAAGGATATTAATCAACTGAACAAAGCCACTGCTGGATTACATTTTTCTTTATTCTGTATGCTAATACCAAAACCTAAGGAAGTGCAAATATTCCTCTCTAATTCTCATCTAGCTAATAGGTCTTAGCTTTTTCAAATCCCCTGGCATTTCTTACTTGCCTATACTATGAATCCCAATAAACATAACTGAAGTTTGTGATACAATCATGAAAAAGTGTGTGGGCAGGAGGGTGAAGAACCTTACCAGCAGCCCTGTCAGTGTTTGAAAGCTCCAGCAGCACCGGCAGAACATATGCCGGAGGTGGCATCTTAATTTCCCAGCGGTGCCATAAATAACTTCTCCTGGGGACTGAGGCTCACACGGGGAGCTGATCTGTCAGCTATGTCAAGGCAGCACTCGTAGCGGGTGTGCTCCCAGGTGTAGTCACAGTCCTGCTGCTAACTTACAAACTAAATAAGCTGCTTCCATGCAGCTTGCTGCTTCTCTGCTCTGACCCATCAGCATACACCTGAACCAGGGTAAAAGCAGATATGGTGAAAGTAAAGCAGCAGTTGCTCACTGATTTAAGATGTTGCTGTTGTGAAGATCTCAAAGCTTCAACACACAGTATTCCATCCTGCTCTAAGTGCATCCAATACAGACAGCAAAGTTCTGAGAAAAGTGTTTATAGAAAATAGAGAGGGGATTCACCTGCAATTAGAGGTCTGTAAAATTAACAGTAGACAAGTCTGAAACATTTTCCAACAAAAGGATGTGGTGATTTGATTCTATTTTGCATGCAAATGGATGGGACACCCCCAGTATTTCAGATTTCAAGTCCTTTGAGGAGACAAGAATAAAATCTGATTTTTGAAACTTTTAAAAGGACACATTTTAAGCTTTGTCTTCATTCTCCCCATCCTTTTTGTTTTGGAATAGATAAGGGGAAAAGAACACAGAAGATAGCATAGGGAGGGGAAACTGAAAATACTGAAAGTACCTCATACAAAAGCCATTTCAGCAATCAAAAATCTAAATTTGGGAGGATGTTGTAGTTTGCAGCTTTTGGGGGTAAGAAAAACATATACATACACACATACATATATTTATCAGGGGAATTTCATTTCCTAGCCAGCTATGCTTTGGACAAGTTTGTGAAACTCAAGCAGAGTTTTTGTTTCTGTTCTCAGACTGATCATTGATATTGAGTGACTTTCGGTTCTCCCCCTGCATTTGGTTTAAAATGAGGTTAGTGCCTACTACATTATGAAGTCCAGTTAATTAATGTTTGCTCAGTGCTTGGCTGTCTTCCTTTGAAAGTCATGCAGGTTGGGAATCACTATAGATTATGGCTATGGTCTTTCAGGAAACATGAATCAACCATGTTTACATTCAATTTAGAAAAGCAAAACACATGATCAGCAAAACCATCAGCCAGTCCTACAGACAGGATTTTGCTGAAGTTATTGTTTCCCTCCATGGAAGTGAATGCTTAGAAGACTCCTTGCTCTCAGTTTGTCTCCTATCAAATGTATCCTAAATGCAATCTGCTCAAGCAAGGTTTAACACCAGAATAAGGATTCTCAATTTACTATGTGTTTAATTCCCCTCATTTGTATGAACATTTTCTAACTGCAAATAAAACATGCCTGAAATGCTAAGGCTCAGTGATTCTCCTATTAACAGAGTCCAAGGCAGAACACAGTGCTTCTGAAATGCTTCAGTGTGAGCGCATCATTTAATAAATGAATGCAGCATTAGATGAATAAAAATAAAACTTAAATTGTCCAAAGAGGGGATGCCAGTATGAAACTTGGCACAGGCAGAATGTATAAGTTATGCTGATGAGTGCCATATGCCTATGGGCATTGTACGTTGTATTAATTAAGGAAGGATGAGTCTTCACATTCCCTGTTGCAGAATATTGCAAAGAATCACCATGGGATAACGTCTAACATTGCAGAAATAATTTTGTTGTTCAGTTCATGCATTTTGGAAAAAGGCATTGTGGAAAAACAGATTTGCAGAGCAAACCTTTTCTGACCATTGTTGTGCTGTATTTCAAACACAAACCTGAAGAGAACAAATGTCTTATTTCATTCTTTGACTTTTACAAATCAGCCAGGAAAGGCAGAGAAGAGTGAGAGGGGCAGGAGGAGAAAGACAAAGGAGGAGAATAAAATACTCGTTCAGAACCAGCAAGCATAACTGCATCAATGCATCTCCTTGCCCAAAAAATCATACTCAATTAGCTGCTGAGAGTGAGATACGCATTTGTCCCAACATCAACAACAGGGGAAGACAAAAAAGGAGAAAGCAAAAAGCATTCTGGCAGAAGTCAGATGTGCAAAGACAGGCTCTTTTCTATAGAAACAGCATGCTTATGTGGCTATGATGGGTAAAAGAAAGCATGACAGGAGGTCTGTAGACAATCCAGTATCACGTGACAAGATAGGTTTGCATTTAAAATACGGGCATCCTCAGATATGGCATGGAGAGAAGAATGAAAAGGACAGGGCTATTTGCATGTCTGTCCATCAGTAGTAGAATGACATTGTAGTAGGAGAGATCTGTGAAATCATGGAACTTTTGTGGGTTCCTTTGCTTCAAGTTGGATTGATGTCCAGAATCCTGGCAGGTTGAGTACAAAATGCACTCCCAGCTCTTCTGAACAGTAGATTTCCAAAGTGTCATCATCCCAAAAGCATTCGCCCCTTTTCAAGTAAGCAAGCACACTGCAAAGTGGTACAACAGGAGTACGTGCTGCCTATGTGACAAGACATGAAGACATATGGCCAAACTGTAGGTGGACCAAGAGCTTCTCTTTGTCAAGTTCTTAATCTGTTGTTATCAATGAGCAATAAGAGGAAAGAAAAGTACAAGGCCAAATGAAATTTAATACTCTGCTGTTTTCTAGCTTTAGGGCAAATTCCAAAGTACTAACACATTGCTCAAATCTAATGATTTGGAGAAAGAAAAAGAATTCTGGAGAAAAGACGGCAGATCTAGAAATGGCTTTAGGGAGACGCTATTACATATTGTCCCTAGAATCAATACTATAATTGAACGTGTCTCTTTTCCTCAATTATTTTCAATCAAAACCTGAAAACCAAAAATACTGTGAGTAAAACCCAAGAATCTTGCCATACTTTTTGGCTAAAGACTTGGCAGGGTTTCTGGTTCGCTTTACTTCACTTTTTTTTTCCCCAGTAAAAAGCAAGATGTCACCCTGTGGGAGAAAACACAGATCTACTGCAATCAGCTCTGAAGACTGCTGGTATTATTTATTTCCACAAGTTTTTTCCAGTAGTCACAATTTGGCACCTTTCTCTGAGACTCAGCCACAGAAATTCTGATGTTTCACTAAACATGAAGATGTATCTACAATCTGATTTTATTGCCTTCTGCCCAATGGAGGACAATTACCCATACGATAATTACAGAGCTATGATAACCACTGCTATCTCCTATTCCAATTAGCTTGCTACAAATATGCAAGTAGAACAGCCTCACTCACTGCCTTCTCATCCTTATTCTATATATGATCAGCAAGAGACAAGTTGCTGGATCAACATTATTTAAAAGAACCTGTGGCGTAGCTAATAAGATACTCCTTCCTGCTCTTACATTCTGATGTAGCTTTGTGCTTGTTACGCTGAACAATAGCAAAATTAAACTCATCTCATTCTACAGAGGAGACTCGGGGGAATGCTGAGGAACGAAAGGATGGGAGTTTCAATTTCTTCTCTTGCCGAGAACGAATTCAGCCTCATATAACTGCTGATGAATTGTCGTTTTAAGAGGGTTTGTTAATTTCCAACAGGCAGAAGGCATAAAGAGGGACCTCCTTATCTTTAATGGATGTTATTGAGCAACACAAATGGCTCACATTTAAATGAATGCAGAAGCATCTTGTCTGTTTTGCCATGATAAGACTGTTCTTCCTGCACAGTATGGGTTCAGTTCCTTCTGTTAAATAAAACAACTATTCTTGTTCAAGTTAATGGCAGGCAAACTTCGAGAGGTTGAGAGGCTGAAGTCAGTTCAGATAAATGAACTGGAATTTATCTGGGTCTTTTCTGATTCTTTTTGAGAAAATTACCTGAAGAGCTTTGAGATATGACTGAAATTCAAGTTTTAAGCAAAAATGGCCTATATGAGTGTGAAACACTTACTGACAATAAGTTCTCCATTAGATTGCATCCTTCTCCAACACAAAAATGCTTCCAGATACAGCTGCTGCAAAGAGGCAGGAGTTGTAAGGACTCACACCAAAGCATCTCTGGAAATCTCTGGAAATCCAAGTGGGACACCTGGGATGAGGCCCGGGGAAGTGAGGAAGCTGTGCCCGGGAAAGCTGCTCATCTCTCTGCTGTCAGCAGATGTTTTGCTGCTGCATTAAATGCCTGAAAATTTATGTCAGTAATCATAGCAGGTAAAAAGATCATTCCAAATCTTCTCAGAACAGTAGTGGTTTTAAAAACAAATCCCACAGGTTTCTCTGTCAGTCATCTGAAAGCAGAAGCTCTCCCTCCCACAGTGGAAACCAGCCCATTTACGCAAAAACAAAGAGATTAGCATGGTATGAGCCAAAGGCCAAAACCTAAGCCAAATTGCACATGAAAAACTAGGAGGATATTCCTCGCTAGCCAAAGAGCACAAAATATGATAATACCATCACTCTGGCAGCCTAGCTTTCAATTTGCTTTGCCAAGCCATGATAGTATGGGAGATCCCCATACGCCTGAGGGAAATGCATTATTCAATATATTAATTAGAGGGAGCTGGCTTTCATCATTGCTTCCTACAAAGTATCAAACAGAATTACTCTGGGACCGTTACTGACAGGCTGAAATTAACTTGTGTTTGAGTTCACATGCATCAGGGAGAGGCAGAATAAAGTCAGCCCATACAAGCCACTCTAATCTACATCACAACTTTTAGGCTTCCAATGCTGATCATGAAGTTCTTATCACATCTTATTTGATGTCCTGTTGCATGAGAAGGAAATAGATCCTTCCACCACAAGCTGTCTGGAATGACATGGTACTGGGATCCAGCCCAGAGATCAGCCTTAACTGGGAGAGGCACTGAACCAACTCCTCCTCAGACTTTTCTTGCAGGGTGGTTTCTCAGGTCTGCTCCAATCTTGGACAGTTAGTCCTGAGACAGTCAGGGTTACAAATAGATCCAAGATTTACAATTGGGAAATAAGAGAAGATGCTGGCCCTGGGGACATGGAGAAACTTGATGGATAAGAGACCAAATCACGAGGCTTTTAGACAGCAGAAAGCTTGAACTCCAGAACAAAGTGTGACACTTTATAATAGGCAGCAAATATAAAACCAATGAACACAAATATTTCAGCCTTTCCTTTTAGAGTCTTAAAAAATAAAATAAAATAGGACACTGCAAGATGCTTTATATTAATGCAAAAATAAATAAAGAAATAAATAAAATCAAGAATTATACTAAAACTACAAGTCACAAACTTTAAAAGCCAAATAGCGTTCATGTAAGGGCATCCACAGTTGCATTAGTGGAAGAAGGTAGTCCCTCCTTTTCCAGTTTGTGTCATCTCTCTAAAGAAAATGGAAGTTAAGAATAAAAAGCTTTTTCAAATGCAACTTATTTTAAAAAATGTCTCTCCTAGAGATTATTGCATCACCTTTGAAAGAGCTCACTCTGGCTGCATTCCGTCAGAGCCAGAATTCCAGAGGTGCTGCATAGACTTCTAAGCCTGCTGTCACCTGATCTCTTATTTTGCTTCATTTGTTATGTAATTCATGGGATTTAAAAGTATTTCAAATTATTTCCCCTCATGATTACACACATTCCTTACAGCCAGTATGCTTTTCTCTAGAACAGCTTTGAACCCAGGGAGCCTGGCAGCATAGCAACCACAAGATTTCATCCAAAAGTCAAATGTTTATTTTCCAAGGAAAGCAAGCAGCAAGGAGAGGAGCACCACCAAATAAATAAATAAATAAATAAATAATTTTAAAAAAGTAAATTAATAAAAATGAATAACAAAAAAAGGCAATGAATATCCTTTGCAAGTTCCTCCAAAGTATCAGACATTGTTTAGAGCTACAATTCACAATATAAGAGTCTAATTGTACCAAATGGTTTTTGTTAGCTTAAGTCATTAGAACCAGTGGGGTTCATGGGATCTCTGTAGAACAGTCCTGAGGGATTTTCCAAAAAAAGAATCCAAAGGATTTTCATTTTCTTAGGGCCATTTCGGAATTAAGACTCTCTTAACTCTCCATGAAATCTATCACAGGGTCCCTGGAAGAACACTTAGCAATCTATAGTGAAAGAAAGGGGATACTACTAAGTTTCGGGGAAAATACATTTATAGAGAAAAGCAACTTACAAAAATTTCAAAGGTTTCCGAAACCTTGCTAGTCACTCCTTTAAGGTAACAATCACAGTGATGAAGAAGTACTTTCTGAGTGTGCCGACCATTTAGTTTGGATATCAGGAACCAATATCTGCTTTGCATCACAAAAATAACCCAGATGTGAACGGGAGTAAGGACTCCCATATCCAGACACTTTGTTTCAGACTTCACCCTCCCTCTGCTTTATTTTTAGAAGCTCATTTATCTACTGAAATAAGATTTTATTTCAAATTTAAAAAATCACTTAAAAAAAGAAAAACAAACACTCAAAAAGTCAACAACTCAAAGAGGATTCTTTTTGTTGGTGTTTGTTTTTGCAAATATTTTACACAGATTCCTAAAATACTGGTATTTGAAACTTAAAACAAGCAAACAAAAAGCCACAACATGTTTCAGCCAATAAAATGCATCCAACTCCAAGTTTCTTTTCTATCTCTGCCACTGACATACTGTGTAATCACAAGCCAATCAGCTACAATGTAATATTTGGAAACATTGAATATCTATATTGCCAACTGCACTAACTGTAGCACACAGAATGAAAAGAAAATCACTGTTCTCAGAGTTTCCCCATTTGTTCATCTCTTGAATGAAGGTGAAAATAAAATTGCTCTTATTATCACCACAATGTTGTGATCTTTAATTAAGTAACGTGTCCTTGCAAGAAATTCTTCAATATATGCCAAGACCTTTTAAGAAGGTCTCTCTCCTCAACCCTAATTATAGAGCTTGAGACAAGAAATTTAAAATTATCCTACCTAGTGAAGTTAGCTGTCACAATGGCTTCAATAGTACATTCTGAATTTATATTAGCATCACCCTCTGGGAAGAAAACCTTTCCCAGGTGTTCCCACCTACAGGACATGGTAAATGAGTCCCTTAACACAGGCAAATGAGTCATCAACCCACAGCAGCTTACAGAAGTGATAGGTCCCTGTTCAGTCCTCAAAGCATGATGTATGTGTAAAAGCACTCTGTGTATGCCTCCATGAGGTTACAGGTAGTGTTAGCTGTGGCTGTTAAACTGGATTTATTTTATTCACAGCTCCAAGTCCAGTATAGTTTTAACTCCAAAAAACCACTAATGCAGGATCACTTCATCGTCAATTTGATGTCTACAAAACTGTAATTTCTTACCACTAAATTTGGCTGTAAAAACTTCTGAGATGTTTCCCAAGCACTACGCAATGACGCCATCTGATAGTTAATGATTAGTGGGATTTACAGGAGAGACAGGCACATGTTTGACTAACCATTTAATTGCTGGCAAACAAGTGAAGTAAAGCTAACCTTAGCTGTATCCAGAGACCTGGAACTGCCCCTGAAACTTTCCAGTTAGACCCAAATTGGCACTGAGATTAGGAAATATTTGTGCTTCAACAGAGTTGAGGAATAAAAACAAACCTCTGCCCATCTGCAGATCTGTAACCTTTTGAAACATGGATACAACTTCCTTATCTCCTGCTACTTTGCTCTCAGATATCCACATCAGCCTCTGTCACAGTCTTCACAAAATTCAAGCTGCAAACACATAAAAATACACCATCTAACTTTATCACTGTTTCTATCCAAAGCATAATGAAAAGGACTGAAAACCTTGCCTTCAAGCTTGTTGGCTTGTACCTTGACCAACTATGACAGAAAACTTACAACTCCAAAACACGATCCAAGGTGAAGTACAATCTCTTTCCTTCTCCTAGTTTCTAATCCCTCTGTTCAAAACAACTGGGGCTGGCACTCACAGGTACAAAACATCCAGAGACTTCATTTATTAGAACAGAGAATGGCAGGACAGGATGACATCCACACAGGGTAGTGGCCACTGCATCTGCTCAGCAAATATAGGCAGGGACTCAAAAGACAGATGCGACAGCATATGATATTGACAGCCATTTAGCTGATCAGCCAGAAAACACAGCTCACCTTGTTGAACTCTGCATTTTAGAGAATAACATAATAAGACAATAAAATGACTTTATAAGACACTGAATATCTTTTAAATCTCTAGTGTTGTTGAGTATTTATGATTAATTCATGGATATGCAATGATGCAACACTTGATATGACAGTACTTGAGTACTTCAACCATTACAACCATCAAGGAAAAGACACGCTCTCTGATCTTGATCTTACCTAAGGGATAAGAAGGCAAAGGTATCTTGAGTCACCCAACAGGACATGGAAAAGCCATGGTCCAGCTAAGTAGTCAACAAGGCTTGGCAAACGCCCCATTAATCAAGTTATCTTGCCATCAGGTTAGTCCTACTGTCCCACCCAAATGGATAGACAGAGGTGGCAAAGCAACTTGAGAACTCAAAGGACTTGATTATCCTTATCTGAACAGATACAGAATTAGTCAATTCAGAACCGATACATTTTACAGTCAGGGAAACTTCCCCAGAGTTCCTACAGTACAAAATATGGACTCCACATTTTATGATGTTCCACACTTCAGCACAAGTGTCTACATTACAGTGAGAGGAAAAAAAAGCAGGGCCCAGAGGCAACTGAAGAAATAAGTATTGAAAAAAGAACACTGAGTATGCCTTTAACTGGAATCAGCATGAGTGCAAAGTTCTTTATCTTGAGTCATTTCATTGTGTGATGAAAGATTTGGGAATATATGTATCACATTAACGTAAGCTCCTATTTCCAGCCTTACAGAATCCTAAATTATTAAAATATCCAAGGCCAAGGCACACAGGAACCAAATTTGGATTGTTGTGATCATATCAAGTAACACATTCTGTTCAAGCTGTGCCATTGCCATCAGTGGGTGTAGCTAACAAATGAATCATTACTACAGAAGTAGAGAACTCAAATCTTAGTTTTTATAGCTACAAGTGGCCCAGATAAGAATTTCAGCATATGGACAAACTCAGAGCTGGGTGCAGGAAGTGGTGGGAAATGTCCCACAAGCTGCAGTACATGTGATATCCATATGGAATGAGAACACAGTGATCAGCACAGAAGTCTGAGACTAAGGAAAAGAAAGTCATAAGTAAGAGCCAGAATAAAAAGCCACAGGCCACAATGCTTTTGACCAGCATGGAGCCATTGCAAGTGCAGCCTTACAGAGCTACAGCAAAACACACAGGATGACTTGTGTGTCCATGGCTACCAAAGAGCTCTTGCTCACTAGACTGAGTGAAAATTCACATTCCATCTTCAACAGTTCTGATACAACTGTAATTTCCTCCTGGCCTTAAAGTCTCTCTATTTGAGTTCTCTCAGGGAAGGTATAATTATTTGGAGAGGTCTTAGAGAGAAAAATAAGACCTCTCCCCATCAGGTTGACTGATCCTATGAACCAGGTAAGGATTACAGTCTTCACAAAATTATTCTTACAGTCTGACAGATGAAAAACACATTTTGAGAGAAAAAAACAGTAGACAGAATATGCCTTAGACAAGACCAACTGTATTTACATCTGATGATTTACTCGTTTGATGGAGGAGGTTCATATGAGGCCCTGATGATAAGTAAACACATAGCACCACAAGTAAGCAAATAACCACTGATTTTGCTAACTTCCCATCATTAGTTCAACTTTCCTGTAAAATTTAATAAAAGGGTTTGATAATGAGTAGTTTACAGGCTGATGAAGGCCACTGAGTAGTGGCTCTGAAACTTATAACCACGTCTCCTTTCTCTTTCTTGCACAATCTAATAAAAGAGCAAAAGTGCTCTTGCATTTCTTTTTTGGCACACTTATATGCCAGAGCTTGTAAGTCATTACAGTTTGCAGTTTCAAAAAGAAAGGACAAAAGAAAAAAAAAAAAAAAAAAAAAAAAAAATCAGACAGCTAAGGGGAGTTATTATGTTCCAAAGTTTCAACATTTCTGACCCCTGTACTACGAATTGGTTCAAATCTGTCTCACTCTGGGAAAAACCTAATTCACTCTCTTGGAAAGTGTATTATCAATGGGATTCTACTGTTTCTGAGTGGAATAAAGATTTCTAGATCTATGCTATATCAGCTTTAACAACAGAAGACTTTTATGTTTTCTAAGAGAAGGAGATAATTGAAACAGAGGCTTTTTTTCAATGCAGTGATAAAAACGAGCATTTAAACTACACAGTGATGAGACTGCATGAAAACCAAAGTGAACTGTAGAAAAATCTACATCTTTAGGATACAAGAGGACAGAGGTAATCCATTAACCATTATTATTAAGGACAAACAGCAACAACAACAAAACACACACACACACACACACACACAAAGAAAACCACAACATCACAGCATCACCTTTAGAAAGAGATTGTTTTATTCACAGGTCAGGTCAGCCCTTGTGTGTTGTCTTCCATGAAAGTCACTCCTCTAAGATCAGTTGTGTTATTTGAAGGGTAGGGTACATCTATTCCATAGGACCAACTTATTCTATTCCACAGAAGCATATACCTGAGAGGTTCTACGCTCAGCTGTGTTAAGTGCCCCTAGGCATGAATGATGAAATCAAAAGATTTTTGATAGGTCACCTGTTACCAGAATCAAGAGAATATAACCACCTTTCCTTCGCTACCAAAATGCCAATGGTGACATGGTCAGAAAAGAGTGTAAGTCTCTGATTTATTTTGCAGGTCTGTGAGACTTAACGATCCTTACGAATTCCTTTCCCGCATGGTCAAACATCTCCTTTCATGGTCCAAAATCCAAAGGCACACTGAGGCAAATCAGATATGGTACGAAAAAGCCATCTTTCAAATGTGGGAAACTAAAACTGTTTAAAGGGACTAGCAGAAGGACCTAAACAATTTGAAAAACCTGAGAGACATTATTCTCCATTGCAAGGTGCAGAAATACTGCAGATTCCATCTGCAGACATTTTGGCATGGATTCCAGGCATTCTTAACGTTGATCAAGAAAGCAGATTTGACTCGAAAATATTTACATCGTTCTTTGCAATAAGGAGTTAATACCTAAATCGTACGAGTCCTTTTTAATTATTGACTCTTCAAAATAAAGGCCTCTGGTTCCTTAATAATCACATCTTTTCAGCCTTACGTACAAGGCACTTATTTAACCATTCATAGATTCCGTAAATCAGCACTTTTACACACTCACATACACTGCATTACCTATCATGTACAATATTAAGAATGATATAAGCCCCAAATCCTAGATTCAACTACAGAAGAATACCACTGGTTTCTTTTCTCTCTCCAAAGTCAATTATTGAGCCTTCAACTGGTAGAGAAGTTTGGAAAAGCAGGATGTGAAATAGAGAAGCCTGGAGATAGGAACTAAGTATATTTCATCTTCTGCTTTTAAGACACTCTTCCAATTTTGGATACGAACAGTTGGGAAGAGGAAAGAAAGATAGTCACAAAGCAAATTTTTAGCAAACACTTTGCACATCCTGGGCTCTCACTAGTCAGTAGAAAGAAACTGGCTCCTCAGAGTGTGATTCAAAGCAGAGTCTGAGTCATTCTTTCTCACAAAGGCTTGCATAAGGAGACTGGTCAGAGTGTCTGGCTCTGCAAAGATTGTGTTGCAGGTAAAAGGAGCTTTAAGAAGAGTGGAAAATGAGATGGTCTAGCGATCACGGATTTGCCACTGAAGTACTGGGGCAGGTTTTGTTAGTGTAAGCAGCTATACAAAATAAGAAATAGGAGTTCTGCAATTACCAAAAGACTTGTGTTAACCACCAGAAGACACCAGCTGATCCTGGGCAAGAAAGAGGTAAAAACATGGAGACATTCACCTATAGCTGTACAAGATACCAAGATACATACTATGGAATGAGCATATAATGTTAGTCACAGCCAAAATCAAGAACATATTTAGTGTTCTGGTAAAAAAAACCAATCCCTTCAAATTAAATATGCTTCACCTCTCTATGATATACTGAAAGCAAGCAAATTCAGAAGGCAAAACTCACCAGTAAAACCTGCTTGGAGTGACTCTCTCATGCATGAGCTGCCATTTTCTTCCGAAGTCGGTAGAGCTGTACAGCTGAAAGACAGAGAGAAAGAGAGAAGTATAAAATTTGAGCAAGAAGAGGAAGAGCTGCTGCTTCATAAAGGATTAAAATCTGTTCAGATTAAAGAATAGGAAAGGATTCTCCTGCATAGTTATCTATCAACCTTACTGACAGGGATGGCTAATAAGACAATCTCCTCCTCTCATATTTAACCTAAACTGCACTACTGAGACTAAAAACAGGTTGGCTCTTCCAAAACATTTTCAAACATTTTTGTGTCAACATGTTCGCTTTGGCTGCCATTTGAGAAAGCTGGCAGCCCCCCAGCTTTTTCATCCCAACAGGAAGCAGGTGATGGATGACATGTAAATTCCTATCATTGGCTAGAATGAAAGATAAATGAGATTAGTTAACATTCTTATGATGTGGTAGATAGTGACTCTATACTCAGCACCATGCTGTGATTTGTTTTTATGGTGAGGATTACATCCCTCTCCAGAGTAAGAAAGAATAATTTACAGCTTCCATGTACAGAACAGGCGAAGTCTACATTTTGAGACAGGTTAGGAATCAATCTGCTCAAGTAGTTAAACATTCAGAACAGTGAAGTAGAAACTTCCTGAAAGCCAGATTTTCCATCTAATAATTGTTCTGTGTCTTTCTAGCTAGCAAAAGGTGCAGCAACCAAATTCTAATGTAATTCCACACTGTCTCAGACATAGGTTCACTTCACATGTACTCTGCTTAACATTACAAACACCATCCTCCACAATTTATCACCTACAATTGATTCACTCGTAATCAATTCATATGTAACCTGCAACTTTGATTTTTTTTTTTTTCTTTTTAGAAATAAATTGCACTTCCAGAAATAGCTGCTCTGCTTTACAATCACAGAGAAATAACAGTATTTTGAAGGGAGCTTCAAATAAATTCCATTTGAAATAAATTCTCATTTAATAGAATAAGGGTTGATTGCAGGCTAAGCAGGTAGATAACAGAGACAAGAAACTTATAAGTTTGTAACATTTAAACGTTAGGTTCTTAATAGCAAAATGATAACATCTGAGTTAAGGTTATGCATTTGATTTGCAGTAACTGAATTTACAAATAGGAGGCAGGACCATGCTCAGATTAGAAGGGCTCACGACCTCACAATTTGAACTACGGTTATACTATGATGGATGACTTAGTGTATATGGGGGAGATAAACTACACGTGCTTGCACTGAACATTGAAATCTCCTGAATGATCAGTATCTTTGACCACGAGGATCCAGCAGACGCATCAGAGTAGGTCCCTAAAACAATTTACCAAAGGAGATTGGGAAGGACTGTTAAAGGAGAGTCTGCACCTTGAGGCAGCTAACTAATTTTTACTGTGTTTTCACATGACCACATAGTCAAGCCTTTGCACTGCACAACTAGCAAAAGAAAACTCAAAAAGAGACCCCATCAAACATCTAATACAGCTAGTTCTGCAAAGACAAAATAATCAGATATTTGCTTTTTTGCAAATGGAGAAAATTTCTGGCACTGACAGCTCAAGCTGCCAGTGAATAAAGCATGTCAGGGAGAAGGGTAGAAGCAGGTGTCCCAATCTTCATGTCAGAATGAGTTCCACTTCTGTAGACTTTGGCCAATGTTGTTGGGCTTGCAGTAAGGATTATTAGGAAAGATTTTCTGATCTCTGTTCTACAGGAGATCAGACTTCCTATCTGGCTTTATTTCTTTGGCAATGTCACCAGATAAGATACAGCACTATATAACTACTGTTATCTGGACCTCCACTCCTTTTCTGATCAGTCATCACAGTGATTGTTTAAAAAATTAAAATAATAATAATAATAATAAAATTGAGTGGAAAAACCTCTTCTCCCAAAATAATAATCCTTAGACATAAAATAAAAAACTGCTTATCTTTTTTTGTTTTCTTTCTTTTTTTTTTCTTTTTTTTTTCTTCTTTTCTTTTTTTTTTATTAAAGGAACCATGAAAAGAAAATTCCTTATCTGAACCCAGTAACAGACTTATGAATTCAACTTCATTATTAAGATAAGTACCTTCTAAGGGAACACCCTGATTAACATTGTCCTTATAGAGAATTACTGAAAATCCACAGTCCAGAAGTAAGATTGGACAGTGCTACAACTCTTTAGTCTGGTACTGGCCAGTAATATTCCTTGCATCATTTAACATGGTTTCACACATACAAGGACTTGTACACACAGACTTAGTCACATCAATCATATGAAACAACTTTTTCTCCCTATCTTGACTGCATGTACAATTTGCAAACTGATCCATAATGTTTTACAAATCATAGCCTCAGTAACTCCTGCTCATAAGTAAGTGGGACCAGCAACCTTATTGTATTCCGCAACAGATTAACCATTCTCACCAGGAGCACAAAGGATTAGCAAACTATATCCATTTCCTCAGATTCTCTTTTATCTTTTGCCCCTAGCATTTCTTTTTCTTTCACAGCTCCTTAACAGCAGTAGTTACAGACAGCTTAGTGGCAGGAGGCACAAACTCTTTCTAGCTACTCTTCTCTCCCACTGTGCCTCATTCAGGAAACATCGTTCTCTTTATCAAGCTAAAAACCAGAGACCAACTACTGAGTATTTTTTTCTCTTCTTTCTATTAAATCTCAGACAGACTGATGGTAGAGAGATTAAATTGAACCTGCAGCCTTTAGGTAATTTCAGACAGAGAGATAAGGAGGATACTTATTCATTGAACTTTCTAGTACCTGGAATGGCCCTTCTGTCCACCCACCACATCCACTCTGCCGCTAGATACCCCCTACCTGCTTCACGGATCCCCTTTCTTATATTCTGTCTGTTTGCCTTGGAAAAAGTCTTTGACCAGATACCCTTAAAGAAGCAGACGCTCTCCTTCTATGAATTCTTATACTATTAATTTGAATAACTTGGATTTATCTATTTATTTTAGGCTTCCACTTTGAATTCCAACCAGATGACTGAGTCTCAAAGCTATTTGTTGTATGACAACAAACTCCTGAAGGGTATGCCCAGACCAGTTCACTTGCGTAGTATTATATACATATGCAAAAGTTAATATTGAATAAATACTCACTGAGTATTTAATACAATACTGAATAAAACTCACAATAAACACCTTTCTGGTTTGCATCAAAATTTATTGTATATATACTTACCATTCTTCTCCTTTCATGGGAGAAAAGATACATTTTAGATGAGACAACAAATTTAGTGGCTAGTACAGCAGATTTCAATAGAGATTAATTTGACCTAACGCTGAATACCAAGTGATGGAAGGAAATGAGGTTTGCATGGTGCCAAGATTTTCATTTTTTAAAGCTCTGCCCTGGCTCCTCAGTGATAAATAATCTTTGGCATTTCCACCTCCCAGACTATTCCAACACATCAGCTCACAAGACAGATGGATTTCAGCATACCATGAGTGTATACCCTTTTGCAACTATCTTGTATTATTTGACCTGTGCTGATTAATGGAAAATAAAGCCAATTACAGGTCATAATGTTTGGATGGGCTGATCCTCATTGAAACTTGGTTCTTATGCCTTGGCACAGTTGAAGAGGACCATGAAAAGGCCTCAACTAAGGAGCAATTCAGAAACAGAACCCAAAGCAGAAGGACTAGCTCTTGGTCTATGGCAAGTGTGACAAAATTGAATTTTTAATGCAAAGATAAACTCACCATCCTAAATCTACTGAAGATGAACCTCAGTAACCACCACTACAGCACTTGTTCCATCCCAGCAACTGCTATTTGAACAAGCAGCTGCCAAAAGCAGACTCCTTCAAATTCCAGTAATGCTCATAACATTTCATTTAATAGAGACCTTTTTTTCTTTTTTTTTTTCTTTTTTTTTTTTTTTTTTTTTTTCCTGAGATGAGCAGCAAGACCCTTAATAAGGGAGTTTTATCCCTGATGTCACATTCTAGGCCATAAACACATACAAAGAATCTCCATAGCTTCATGCCTGCCAGCCAACCATGGAGTGAATTTGGAGTTTGCAAATAATGGTGCCAGATAGAGTGAGCAAGAACAGCTGGACTATATGTACTGACAAGAATAATTCATTTACTATGCACAAAATGATGCTTCCTTACTCAAGAGAATACATCCAGCTGATGATGGTATGTTATATTCATATATTCACCCTGAATCCAGCAGGGTGAAAGTCAGCCTAGGGGTAATTACTGGGCAGCAGCTGACATGCGGTAACGTGATGAAAGAGAAGGGGCAGACCAGACAGGCCAGCCATGTGCTTAGAAGAGCATGATCCCGAGCAGTAGCTTGGGTTGCTTATGTGAAAAGATGGCTCTGACACCAGAATAGCACAAAAGCAAGCTAACACCTTCTCAGCCAGAGCTGGCGGGAAATATCTACAGAATGTGTGGAGGATTCCTGCCAAAAAATCAAACTGGGACGGATGAAAAATAAAATCAGGTCAACATATCTGTAGGAAATTGGACTGCATGCAAATGATCTGCAAAAATTAACTCAGAAAACTAAGTCTGTGGCAGGGTCTTAAATTCTCGCACCAGAAGGAAAAAGATCACATTTACTGGCAAAGATTTAAAGGCTCAGAAATAGAGAAAAAAAAAAAAAGTTAACTACTCAGAAAATTGCAAGACGTGTTTTCTGTCTACACGGTGTTACAGATTAAATTACAAAAGGGGAAGAAGGGACTATCATTAATATGTCAGGAAGTTCATTTCTAGAAGGAAAATGAGCTTTTTGCAGGAAAAAATCACAGTACTTTTCAGCTTTTATAGTATAGAGCAGAGAAGCTCTGTCTAAAAGCAGTCAAAGACTCGCCATGTGGGGGAATGTACATAATAAACTCAAACTGCGGATTAAGTACTAGGTACTTCACGAGGAGAAACATTTTGAAATATCTTGGAATAATATTCTGTATAGGATAGATGGACGATTCTCACTTCATCCACTGCAAAGAAAGATTTTTTTTTTTTCACCACTAAAATTAGACATAGGAATTAACTAATATGGCTGCCCTTACTTGGCAAAAGTAAATGAATAAAGGGGTCTGTACTGTCAGAGATAACTGCTCCAGCAAGTAAAAGGAGATGAGATATAGTTACAGTTCTGCTACCTCTTATTTCTTTCATCTTTAAAAATATACCCATCTCTAGTCACCAAATGTAAGACTGCTCCTGAAGATCAAATCCATCTAGTCAACATGCTCTGTTGAATTTACCACTGACTCTCCAAGCTGCCAAAATACTATTTCTTTTTTGTTTCATCATTTGAAAATGGTGTCCTTCTCATGCAGTTCCAGCTGAATCCCTGAGACAATCTCTATAACTTCTCATTCATGAGCTTTCATGAGGCACCTCCACAATATCAAGCGGAAACCATAATGAGACATAAAGGCTTCTGTCACATTCGAGCTGATGTCCAACTGAAGAATAATACCTGTTTCATAACACCTTGCTTTGATTGGGGCTGCAGAGAAGTTCTAAAAAGCTGGGAAGTTCTTCAGGACCTTCAGAGAAGGTAAATGAATGCTTCTCATTCTCTTCTCTTGGCACAAGCTGTCCAGCAAAACATCCTTGTCAGCTCCACACTAAAAAATATGCAGTAAATATATCCTGCATCCTGAGCCAAAACATTCACGTAGCAACTGGAGGAACTGAGTTTAGGTGAAAGAAATCTACCAGTACCATATTTATGGACTTTGTTTATGTAGAATTGTAAAAACTAGTAATTGTAATGAAAACAAATGGACCAGTTTATCTCTACGCTTTGATTTCTTTTCCAGGTGATTAAGGGTTGCATGAAGACAACTCATTAGAGACCAAGGCTTCACTCTAGCACAGAGCAATCAGACTTTGTTAGGCATGGATGAAGAATACTTCCACAGAGTGCTGTGTGCCCAAGACCCACCCAGAGCTGCTCATTTTGCTATAGATGTTTCACAGGAAAAGGGGCAATGGAAACAGGCTCTTTTGATGAAAATGTTGGCCTAGAGAGAAATTAAATATTAGGTGCATTTGTATCATCTCTCTCATACGGGAAAAAAAAAAAAAAAAAAAAAAAGTATCAGAAGATGGGTAGTTTTCTTCACGCTTAAAATCTTTCACTGAAATATTTCATTAGCTGACCGGCAAAAGTGGTTCTTTGGAAAAAAATAAATAAATAAAACCTCAGACTAAACCAATATAAAAAAAAGGTCAGGGGATCTTCTGTGCAAAGCCACGAAACTTTGGAAATCATAGAATTGCTCAGGTTGGAAAAGACCGTAAATATCATCAAGTCCAACCACAATGTTTAACTTCACATTGTAATTGTACAGCTCAGTCCAGACCTGTCTAATAAAGCAACCAGGTCTTGCACCAGCATTAAATTTTGTGGTTTTACAGTTAAATAAACAAGTGCTTTCATCTGATGGGTCCACTCACAGTAGTTGAATTTGCTTAAAGCAGGTGCTCAAAGCAATACCTCCTTCTCTGCTTCTCCCCTTCACTTCCAAGATAAAGTGGAAGTGGATTACAGTGGTAGAAAAAAAATGCCTCCACAAAAACCTTCCCACTGCAATTTTTCTTAAGCCTAATTGGTACAGAGTACACTCAGCCAAAAAAAAAAGAAAAAAAAAAAGCCATTTCTGCTGAGAGCACAGCATATCTTTTGCTTTTCCACTGCATGACTGGTTTGCAGTGGAACAAGTAGACCAGATACAGCTTCAAGAGGAGAGATGACATAAATGTGTGTTACTAAAGACATTAAGGCATGCTTCAGTCCTGGGTGAAAAGAGCCTCTTCTTTCCTCTCGTTGCTCTCCCAGCCCCCAAAATGCTGGACTTGTCCAGAACTGAGGTGAAAAGCAGACTTTCAGATTTCTCCCTCTCTAACTGAAGAACTGAATGAAAAATTGGTCACTCAAAGTACATTTCAATCATGTATAAATAATTTAGTTTTAACAACGTGCAAACGGTACTATAAATAGAATTGCCATTTTGAACGAAAGTTCACTTTTTTGACCGCTTTACTATTCCTTAATTCCTGCCATTTCAAATACTCCAGAATTAATTCTAAGTCCAGGGGAAGGCAAAGGCTGAGTAAGTTGCTGCCAACTATCCCTTTGTGATTAAAGTTTAGTTAATAAACCTTATTGCAAACTACAGAAATTAAAGGGGGGAGTGGGAGGGTGGGAGTGGGAACTCCAAAACTGATAAAGAACTCTACCAAAATATGAGGGCAGAGATAGACCTAGCAGATGAAGCAAGCAAGGTGTGATGCATGGGAACATAATTTCCCACATCAGTGATGCAGAGTGTGAGACTAGACAGTGAAGGGGCAGAGATGCAAGGGAAGGGAAGGATAATACTGAGACTGAGAGATCAGAATGGAATGGAGGTGGCAGAGGGGCCACCTGCTGCCAGGGTCCACAAAGTGACCTAGGTGATGTTTTTGCTAGTATTTCTTCTACTGGCATCCAGAGGCAGAGAAAGGCCTGTTCCAGCTGCTGCTTCACTCCCTTTTTCCCTAGGATCAGCTCTTCAATAGTGGCAAAAGATTGAGTCAGCTCTCTGGCTGCTGACTTTTCTCCCTCTGAGCTGAGCTGGTCCCTTTGAAGACCAGTTTATACTCAGCTTAAAAACCATCATCAAGAAGATACCAGTTTGAGGTCTGTGCTAACCAGATCCACCAGCTGTTCCACCAGGGAGCTCTGTGCTCTTCCTATCCTTGAAAATCTTATTTGCTCCAGGGGCATTCACACTGCACGTCTTAGGAGCTCATTCAGTCCTTATATTCCAAAAATTTAACAATAAGAGGAACTGAATGAGAGCCACATGTCTGATGGGAAGATTTTTCTTTTAAATGTGCTCTATTGCATGATGTATGCCTTTAATTAAAACGCAAGCATCTGGGTACATTCATTGCTATTACAGACCAATCTTTCATGTTTATTAAACGTAATACTACAGCAGGGAAAGCAGTTGAGGCTCAGACATTAGCCTGAGCAAGACATAAAGCTACAATCACACACTTGACTCTTCCTTTCCTGCTTTCTTTGCAACCCCTGCAGCACTTTCTGTAGGGTAACCTCCATATTATGCAAAACAAGGTTTAACGAAAAGCTTTTGTGTTTTTCCCCCCAGGATAGTGAGGTAGATTTCACACCACCAAAATACCTTCCAAATTCATAAGATTTTGCTGAGTTATTTCTTTTAGTGGAAAAAAGCCCTATCATTTCTGGGTATTAAGGAAAATGGTTTGAATGGATTTTTGTTCTGAGATGTAACTGTTGTTCACATAAAAAAAAAGTTCACGTGGCTAGAAAGAAAGAAACATTAATCCGAGCTCAATCAAAAAGTGCCATTTTGGCAAAATTAGAGCAATGCATTTTGCTCGGGGTTAAACTGTGTGTTATTTAGCACACATCCTTCCAGCCAACTCAGCTTCAGTTTTTCTTCCATTCACATTTTCACACATCAGAGAGGCTACTCAGAGTGGGGCTCACCACCCCACAGACACGGAGCCGAGATGCAACTGACACAGACTAACTCACACACACACACACAAAATGAGTTAAATGAAACCATTCTCCTTGCTGAGGCTATCACCTCCTTGGCAGCAATCACACAGAACAGAAAATAAAGTTCTCCTTTTTGAAAGCTCTAGTTAATCCTGCTCTGATCCCACCTTTCTCCGCTGCCAGAGACCACTGCAGTCTCTCTGCAAGCAAACGTGATACCAAAATTGTGAAGCTCGAGGGATTTACTCTGCTCAGCAACATTAGAACATCAGCCCAGATGCGCATTCACAACAGCTAAGCACTTTGCTCTCCTTGGCATGGGTTTCACTCTGTCTGAGGCAAAGTAGCACACACCAAGAAATGCATGGCAAGTACAGGTGTCAAACAACTTGGAGAGAAGTTGGAGAAAGGTAATAAAAAGTGACCCAAGGAGATAGATTCTGAGAGTTGAATGCACAGAGTTTCTCCAGAGACTGTAAAAAGAAAGCGCAGAATTGCCTATCCATATGTAAATGGCATAACACCAAGCAAATGGGAAACTAACAGGATTTAAACTGGATGACTCACAAAAAGAGGTAAAATTAAGAAGTTAGTACAAAGAAGAGGCTAGTATGAGTGAAAGGCAAAGACTGTTATTACCAACCCTTAGAGAACATTCTTAGATAGAGTTCCAAGAATTGCAAGTACTAATTTTTAATAATTTCCAGTTTGCAGCTAATCTTACTACTTCAAATGGCAATACAGTATGCAAAGGAACAAGAGAGACATATTCTCCCCTCTGCCTGTTAAATGACTCATAAGCCAGGAAGGGTGGCACAACCTCGTGCTCCACTCCAGCTGCATTCTGCTGGTTGGGCCTCATAGCACACATCTACAGACACTCACAACACACTGTGCTATACCTTTTGGTCATTGATATGCCCCAGATGCAGTCCAAGAAGGTTTCTATCATAGTGAGCAGAGCAAAGCCCACTATAGCCAGTGGGAGTCTGGTGCCCCTCAAAACTGAACACAAACTCTGCCTGTAGGACAACTGTGTCTGTGAAATAACTTCTGTGAGTAAAAAGGTTATAAAAGGTAGAAAACTTTAGCTTCTGATTGTGCTGAAGGTGCAAGTTCAGTCCAGCAACTACCATCTCCTACTCAAGCACGCCAGCTCTTGCACCAACTTCTACAGTTCCTCTAGGCCATCTTTGTTACCTCACACTTGTTATATCCCATCCTACAATAAATCAGGAGAACTAAAATTTAAGATGAAATGGCCCATTAAGTCTTGCTTTGTTGAATGCCTCAAGTGCCAAAGCAAACTTTCTTCATTATGTAACCTGTTCAAACTCATAGAAGCAACAGTTCCTCAGCTTCTCCCTACATCTACTCAATCAGCTCCAGTCTCTGCCAGATGCTCTGCTGGCTTGGAAATGTTCTTAAGTGTTCTTAATGTAACGCTATTAAAATGTGGTGGAGAAATTCTTATACCCTGAACATCAAATGGTCTCAGAATCACAGAATCACAGAATGACCCGGGTTGGAAGGGACCTCAAGGATCATGTAGTTCCAACCCCCCTGCCTAGCAGGGCCACCAGACAGTCCTTGGGCTTCACAGTGCTTCAGTTCATCCTCATCCAAACATGCAGAGATGGATAAATACCACCCATGCACAAGCATGAAGGGCAGCATATAGATGTTTAAAGGAGGAACCCAAATGAACAGCGTCATTGCAAATGCCAACCACCATCAGGAAAAATTTAGCTTGACAGCTGTAGCTGAAACTGTCACTGCACTGAGGCATCACTGCCAGAAAAATCACCAAATGAGAAACTTGCATGATTCAGGGATCTCCTAGGGCTATTGGGCATACACCATTTACACTGTCATCTCTGATTCATCCATCATGCAGTTCCTGCAGTCAAACAGTGGAAAATTGTACCTTTGGAATAAGTGAATCTGCAATGGCAAATCATGCAACAAAAAGGACATTCCTACCTAATCTCTCTCTGTATTTTATGTGATGACTATACTTAAACTTGACCCATTTAATTCAAACTCTAGGTACCTTCAATCCACTTCAAAGAGCAGGGGCAATAAGGGGGGATGGAAAGCAAGCCTGATCCAAGCCAACATGCATAGTCTATAATGAGTTAATCAATATAAAGCAACATTAACTCCTGAAGGTAGCCAGACATTTCAGTGATTGTACAGCATAATTCTTAGGATAAGGGAAAGCTGCAGAGGAAGAACAAAGCAGTTTTCTCCATGCTGTCAATGGAGAAAAACACAGGTCATCTGGATAGGGAACAACAGACTTGATTTTGCAGCAGGCCTCTTTCAGGTTTGTAACATCCATGCTGCTGGGTATGCATGCATAGCTCTCATGGACTTACGCTGAGATCTAAGGAAATCAACTGGCCTGCAGCTAGAGCTGTGTTTGTAAGAGGACAAAACTAGAGCCCTGATTTGACAACAAAACTTTTGATGACACTGTTGTGCTACTACTATATGGCAGGAAAGCCCCCTTGGGTACACTGTATTCTGCTAATATATTATTTGTACGTGCTGCTTTCTCTTCAACGCTGCAAATATAAATTGCTACCAAATTTAGATGGTTTATGATGACTGAATCTCTGGCAAAAAATGAGATGCCCAAGTTAGGAGGCTGTGGGAAGAATCAGGTTTTCTTCCTTTGCTGTAAAGAAACTGAAGAATTTTCTATAAAGTTTTGAGTTTTATTGCTTGTTTCGTTGTTTGTTTTTTTTCACTTGTCTTCTCAAAAATTTCATTCCTCATCTTGGTCCCCCAGCTCCTCCTTTTATCACACCCACTACACTTTGGGTGTACCAAAATATTACTGCAACATGCCCTAACTTTCATTTTACAGCCACCCATGGTCCCATAAAAATCAATTGAACACAAACCCACAGGATTTTATGACAGTGGAAGAACATTTTGTAAGTGCCACAAAACTGTTGTGGGGCTTCTACTGCGGTAGTCCAAACTTGCACACAAATATGCACACCTGCTAATAAGCAATCCATTAGTCTTCTCACAGACAACCTATATGGAAGACCAGGTTCCAACACAGGCCAAAATGGAACTGAAGGCAAGCAGTATTTGCAATGATGAATTAAGAGCTCTCTTGAAAGAATAAACAGACCACAGCAGAATAATGCTGGAATCAGTTTATGGAAATCTTGGCCTTTTCTTGTTTATTTGTTTTTCTTTGGAGATAGAACTTTCAGCCTTCATAACTGTGAGGAAGCATCTGAAAAATATCATTTCCAACCTGTCCTTAGTCACAGAAGCATCAGAAGAAATCTAAGAGAGAACAACCAATTACTCAAACACATTCCAGATATTCTTTCTGCCCAACTCATTACCAGTTCATGACTTCGAAGATCCTGAGATTAGTAACCCAAAGGTGCTAGACCAGAAAATCCATGGTTTACATTTTCACCACTGAGGCAGTGAGCACAAAAAGCGGAAACCCACACTGCATTATCAAAGGCAGCATGAGACTTTGAAACAACCCTGCTTACTGAGGGTCAAAAGACTTCAGGCTGTGCCCCTGGTAAGTTTATGCTCCAGAATAGCATTGATTACATGCAGCTACTATCAGAAGAAAAAAAAATACCAGCTGAGGTAAATTTCCATATGTCAAGATTCAGCAATGGAAACAATCACCTTCGCATAAGCAACAACTTAACACACAGGCAGATGAGCCCACCAGAGATTCTGTATGTCTCAGCAGGCAGATTTTTGGGGAAAAAAAAGAAAAAAGAAAAAAAAACCTGCACACTGGAAGGAGTAAACTACATTCATCTTGTTTTCTCAAGGGAACAGAATACAATGCAAGTTTTCAGGCCAGATATACCAGACTTAAACCAGCATTTTCCTGCTAAAATCAATGGACCCACATTCAATTTCAGCTGCTACATATGTGACTGCATGCGTCTTTTGTAAACCAGCTCAGGTGTGCTATTAGATCAGGTCATGGTCCATTTATCTGCTGAAACCAAACACTGGAGGCAGAGATGGTTTGGAGTGATTCACTAAGAGGAGAGAGACAGAGAAACCTATTTGTGCAGAAAAATCTGAAACAGAACTAGGGCCACATACCAGCTTTCTGTATTACAGAGATGTGCTTCACACAATAGTAACTAAATTATTTAAAATGAAATGTGTGAGCTCTTTAGTATACCCTTTCTGCCCTGTGGTACATTTATACTTACAGCATCTGCTGGCACAAAATTCCCACACAGAGCTCTTACCCCAACTGTGTTGGAAATTCCACCAGTGTATGAAGCCTGGGGAGAAATGAAGTTGCAAGAGGGACTCCTATAACTTTTCTACAGGGTCATCCATGCCAGTGGAAAGGAAAACAACATGATTTAAGAATCCTGGGTAAACTGACAGCTCTGCTACTGGTTAGCTGGCTAAGTTTACACAGCTCATTACCCCTTCCTGTGCTTTATTATCCCTCTAAATTTCTCACTGTCATACCTACTATGCCTCTGTATTGGCAGTGATAAGGCCATGTCTCCTGAGCCATTCAGGCTTCCTTCTCCTGACGATGGAAGGCAACATTACATGGGCAGGACAGTGATAACACAGGCAACTCCTGGATAAACCAGATGATTCTTTCTGGTCATGGAATGAAGGGAGCTGCTAAGGACTGCATGGTGCAGTGCTCACCAGGACATCTCAGGGTTTAGTAATTCCAGTTACATTTCAGAGAAGAGTGGTGGAGAGGAAATGTCAGCTGCTGTCTGTAAACTTTTTGTTGAGTTTGTTTTGTTGTCTATCAGATACACACGTTCCAGCTGTATAAACAGACTTACAGAAGATAGTGGTACAGATAAGGTACAGTAAGAGTTGTGTGTTAAATGGATGTGCCATGCCCAGCAGCAAATCACTAGGCAAATACTACCATCATAGCAATAGACTCCCAAAAGAAATAAAATCAGAGATTTCTGTGCACTCTATGGTGAACATGTATGATATAATGGCTAGGCTGGGCCCTGTGCAACCTTACCAGCTTTCAAATCAATTGTAACTTAAAGGTACTATAGCAGCTAGAAGCAACATAGTAGTAAGGACTTTGGTTCTCAGTACTGCTGACTACAGCCAAGGTTCTGCATTGGGCTCAAGACTGTATACATACTAATGGTTCCCATCATTGGACAGTTCACTTCACTGTTTTTCCCAGTACTAACACTGTTTTTATGTTCTACAAATATGTCAAGGGTTCAGCAGCTGTTATTAAGAAGCTGAAACAGCTCTGAGTTAGACACAAAATTGAGAGCAAAGGAAAGTCTGCTATTCCCACTCCTAACTGTAAGTTCCTAGTCTGGCACATGGAAATGTACCCTAACAGACCGCTCCATTTCTTGGTTACTGATCATGTAGAAATTAATAATGTGCGGGTGCATGCATTGTGGGGAAGGACACTATCTTCTATCTTCTCCCCTCAGCATTATTCATCCAGCTAACCACCCAAGGGCATTGGTCTATCCTATCCCAGTCATCCATCTTGGATAACATTAAAAATGAAAGTATTGTCTTTATTAAGTGGCCCACTGACATCCTAATGTGCAATACTTCTAAAATAGAGAGGTCTAGTATTGTCAAGGCAATGTGCAAATACTAATTAATGCCACCATTATCCAGACAGAAAGAATCGGCCCTGTTGGGCAGACTTCCCATAGTTCTCAGCCATCTGAATCACTGACAGTAATGGGAGCTTCTGGGCCCCTGATCCTTCTGGGTAACACATGACCCTTTCCTGTTTAACAAAACATAACAGCTTTTCAACTGTCACCTTCAAAAAAGCATGCTTGGTTGGAGGGAATTAAACAGTGTCCCTGTGTATACAATTCTACATGCCTCCAGTCATACTTTCAGTTGCTCCCGGACACATCTTCCCCCAGGCTATGGCTTTAATGTCCTGAACTGTTAAAGAAACATGAGAGTATAGCAAAATCCATGACAGAGAAACTACTTAAAATGCCAACAGTAAAAGCCCTTATGCCCAACTTACTTCTATGCCTTTGCAGGCTCTTCACAGTAGTGGAAGACTATCTTTATAACCACTTTACACCCTGATTTGTAAAGGGCGCCTCATTTACTGGCATTAATCCAGGAAAGCACTTATGCAAACTCCTAAATGTAGGTCCAAGCTAAAGCATTTGACTGCTCTGACATCAGGCAAGATCACCTTTTTTAATACTAAATTCTACATTTTATAGGTAGTGCTATTCAAAGTGAAATTTTGATGACAATTCACAGAAGTCTATGTTCATTCTCACGAGCACATTTCTATTATTTTTGGTAAAATTAATCTTCTTGTTCCTGGGCCTGAAATAGTCAATAGCATTTCTAAACTCAAGAATCACATTGAGCCAATTCAGTGACAGAAAAGGATACCAGACTAAAGGTTCCCATGGTCAGCATCAGCAGACATTTAAGTGCAGTTGACAGTTGAATTGTGCTCTTTCTGCAGCTGGAAGTAATATCCCTAATTGTTCTCACTGAGTTTTAGAGGAGACTTATTGGTGCCACCAGACCAGGCAAAAATAGGAAAATAAGAAATAAAAGGAAAAAAATAAAGGTCAGGGAAACCCGACTGAATTAATCTTATTCCATTGAGGCAATCTAGTAGGCAATCTATACCTACACACATTAACCCCAGTACAGAGGAACAAAATTTGAAAGATTTTCATCATTACTTCCATATCTTGTTTACTTTTTCCTCCAAGGAAGGAGATCAATATATTCTATAAGCACAACATAAGGACATGGAAAACTCAATTTTTTGTTGCTTTGTTCGTATTAGGATCATATCCCATGTAACCCAGACATCTGGGTTGGTTTCATATCCCTTAATCTCAGATATCTATTTCCATCTCAGCAATATGGAGTTACCTCCTTAACAGTCAGTTGAATTCTAGGCAATACAATTTGTCCTGAGGTACCATATTCTACTGTAGTCACCTATACTTGGTCTCAAAAATCAATGAACACCATCCAGTAGATCACCAACTATTACACACAGCCCTGACACCCAATTCAGGTGTACATTGCTACATTTTAGATCCCTACAGTAAGGTAAAAATATGTCATATCCTGATGTTCTTATTCTTCTATCTACTCCATTACCTCATATTTATTCCCATCTTCGGTATTTATAGCCAACCTTGCCACACTTAGGCTTCAGATAAAATCAATATACAGTTATGATTTAGCATTGTCCAGGAATAAAGCATTGGATCCTTCTCCCTTATACAATAAACTGGGTTCCTTCAGCAGCAGAGTACACTTAAGCATCGAATGTGTCTCACTCCATTTATCTCTATATTTTCCTTTCCAAAGTAAAACCTGTTCATGAAGTATCTATAACATAAATAAAAAGCAGTAAGAAAGTCTGTTCTAGCTAAATCAAGTTTCATGAGCAGTTACTTTCTTTTCGCCACCACAAATCATCACAAGCCCAAAGTTCACTATTTCGCTAGGACAAAATTCATCGAGCATTTCTGAAGTGGAGCCAACGTTGCATAATTTAATTTCTCATCTCCTATTAAAACTGCCAGGCCTACCATAATCAGAGTGATAAATGAAGACTCATACATCTTCTTTCTGACAGTAATGCCCATCAATGCTTCAAACGCAAACAATTGTAACATTTGACTTTATAAAAATTACCTGGTGCACCAACATCACTTAATTAAATCATTTAAAAACTACTTTTGTTACATTTAATGAATGATATATTATACTGCAATGAAACACGCAGCAATACAAATACTTCACAATGCTAACAATTAAGGCTCACTTCACTTATGGCAATTGACAACACAAGTGCTCCTCATTTCATTCAGTTTGTGCATTCCAAATGAACTGGTTAGCGAAAAGGGTGCTTCTTTGCTAATGAGTTTTGTAATCAAGGCATCTATTTTAATTTCAAATTGGCTAGATTGGGGGAAATTGCTGAACTAAATGGCTGCTTCTAATTAGGATTATAAAAATATTCATCATGCAGTAGAATTAGTGCGAGGTCTTGATTTCCCTAAATTTGCATATAGCTTTGGTTTAAGAGTGGAGAAAAAAACTCTTGATAAATTGTCTTCCTTCTAATGAATTGAACAAACACTATATCTGTTTTAGTCGTCCTTTCATTTAAAGGCACTGATACATATTCATGATTTGTAAATGAAGTTAAGTGATTTCAATTCTTCAGTTCATTACCATATTGAAGAAGAGACTTCTGCAAATTGCCTTTAAATATTCCCAATCTCAAGGGTTTCATGCCTTAAAAAAAAAAAAAAAAAAGAAAAAGAAAAAAAAAAAAAAGAAAGAAAGAAAGAAAAGAAAAAGAGAAAAAAAAATAGAAAAGAAAGAAAGAGAAAAAAGAAAAAGAACAAAACTTGGCTAACATTTCGGTTTATCTGTTTGATGGAGTTCTGCTTGCCTGGGAGAGCTGCTGGCAGGTGTCTTGTCCAGCGAAGGACACACGATGCGTTTGTAGAACCTGATGTTCTCAGAAGAGTGTTCAAAAGGCAAAGAGATGAAAGGCGTATTTGTGGTTAAGTCATGGGAACAGGACTCAATCTGGATTCAATCTCTGACTTTGTTATAACCCTCGCTAGTAGTTAGGCAATGAAGCACTTTAATGACCTGTGCCTGAATACACTATAGATACTCTGGGGACAATGCTTTGTCTGTCAGCTTTATGTTTAATTGCAAGTTCTCTGGGGCAGGGATTGCTTTACTGTGAGTGTGTAATACAATGGATCAGTCAGCACAGTAGGAATTTCTAAGAGCAGTAACTGGAATGTGACTTGTATTAACTATGTAATACTAAGTGTTACTTGACAGAAGAGCCACATACATTATTTGACTCCTCAGTAAGCTAGGCCTGTAGGAGTAATTGTTATGATGGCAGCTTCCTCGATTCCTTTCCCCTTTGGGTGAAGAGAAGAATGTGGTAGGTGTGCCTCCAGCTTCACTCTGCAGGATGCTCAAATGCCAATGTGATTGGTACAATATAAATTGGAAAGCTGAGTATTGTATCCAAAGGACTGGAACCACAGTCATCATGCTCTTCAGTTGTCAATGAGCCATGATGAGAAATTAGCCCCAGTGTGTTCTCTCACATCATATAGTGAAATGGTGATTCTAACGAGAGTTCATGCAAGAGCAGAGAGAGTTTATTTTCCTTGTTAAATATAATGTTCACATCTTGCTAAGAAAAACTGAGTTATACCCAAGAGAATCAGTCTCGAGACATTGCTGATAAAAGGGGAGATAGTTCACACCTCTGACAAGCACAGTTACATCTACATTTCAGTGCTGGGACTGCTGCTGAGGACCCAGTGACAGTTGTGGGTGCCTGCTGATTTAAATCACAATGACATGTGGTACAGTCACCAACCCAGATTTCTTCATCATCTCCATGCCTCAGTTCCCAAGGAAAGAAAATGTGAAGGGTTTGATCTAGAGTTGCATCTGATTTTGGACATGCAGCAGCACAGACAGCTCAATCTCAGTGTGCAACTGTTAGACTAGAAACACACTTCAGCTTCAAGTGCAATATTCTCCCCTGAACACAACCCTGAGGCCTCCTGGGACAAGGAGTCAGGGCACCCTCTGGAAATAAAGCAGGATACGGCTCCCAAGCCTACATGCTAGTGAAGCTGAGCTGAGCAGATGGAGTGGGAGCAAAGCCCCAAACCCTGCAGTGCAGGTACCTCCTGAGGGAGAGGGGCTGAGGGTCCTTTAAAGGGACTGAGTGCTCTCTATATGTACCAGCTCAGTGATCTACTGTAACAGGGAAAGAGGAGATGAGAAATTGTCTCACAGTGTGAGTATTCTTATAAAAATATGTATATATTTCTTTATAGGACTCCACAAAGCAGAATACCTGGAATAAGGTGCCTAAATTTTGGGAAGTATGTGAATGCAGCCAAACCTTCCTCTCAGCAAGTTGCATTGGATTTCTGGCAAAAACAAAGAGACAAACAAATAAAAACCCCTTAGCTGTCCCATGTTTTATCTGGAGTCTGGGCTCAGACTCCAGGGGAGAATTTCACCTGGCAGCAGGGAGGCGCTGCCTTAGTGGCTCTGGGTCTGTGTGGGTGATTAAAACTCTCCCACATAGTGCCAGCATTATCTGTGATTCTTTTTGATAGATTCAGCACTGTCTAATCAAGATAGTCAGAGCTCTAACGTGCACCACATCTAATTTTTTAGATCATAACTTGCCAGATGTCAAATACTGAAGACATCTCCCCAGCCAGACTGATATTGTCTGCCAGGTGCAATTCGTTGATACAGAAGAGCGCTATCTTACCCGTGTTATTTATCATCTCATTCAAAGTGATATAAAGACACCCACTTTCTTTCATTCACTTCCTCTTGAAGATTAAACACTATGGAGCAATAAGTCATTGCTTGCCTAACTCCTTGCTTATCCAGTTCTCTCAAACAGGGAATTTCAGATGATGTGGTATTGAACTAGGCAGTCTCCCACCTATTCCCAGTAGATTGTCAATCACACTTTGGCATTTTAGTCTGCATGAGACAGAGAAAGCTCTATCTCTTTGCAGTTATCTTCTCTTAACAATACTGATTTGAAACATTTTAAATTTCCCTCTAAATCCCTAGTGTTGTTTCTTTCCCTTTAAAAAATTCCTTTCACATATATTTATGCATGAGGGCTGTGAAGGCCACTCTGAAAGAAGTGTCAGAGTAATTCTGAGTTTATTTCCTGAAACTGGAAACTCCTTTGCCTGTTACAGCCTCCAGATTCATTCCCCAGAAGGGGAACATGTGAGGTTAGAAAGTTGATGTTATTGAGAATTAATTGATTCCTTGAATAGGTGAAACAAACTGAGAGGCATATGAAATCCTAATGTTAGAAATGTAAACTGCTTTTTCATCAAGAGATGATACAAACAGGCCAAATTATTAAAAAGCAAGGTAAAGGAGTTACCAGATTCCATACAACATAGGGCAAACATCTAACAACCCTTCAAAAGGGTCACAAAGTTCTTTATAATTCCACATGTTCACTGGTATCTTAGACTAGTGAATACACTTTCAAAACTGGCAGAAAACATCAGTTTGGAAGGGAAAGTACATCTGTTAGAGAAATGAATTCAAAGTGTGTTGGGTTTTATTTGGTTGGTTGGGTTTTATCAACTAGAGAAATAGTCTAATGTTGTCAAATATGCAGAGGGTTAGCTACAACTAGAGAGGTCTGCTTAGGACAAAGAACTAAAAAAGAGGTTTGAATTATTTTGATAGAGCTGTAGGTGAAAAAATGTTGGGAAATTTTTCTAGCAGGAAAGCCCAAAATACTGAGCAATTTTACTTCACACAAAAGCATTGTTTTCTATTTTAATACACAAAACAATTTTAAAATCTAATCTAAACAGTGACCCAACAGATCGTGGGGCACCAGCTGTAGATTTTTTCATTATATTATATAGAACAAGTTACTAGGGAAAATGTGTTTTCAGATTCATTCTGTTGAATTTCCAAGTTGATCAGAGCTTCCTTACAACACCATATTACTTTAAATTGAAAGAAAATAAAAATAATATTAATTTGAAAGTTATCTCTAAGCTGAAAAGTGAAATGAAATTTGCAAACTTGTTTACACCATCAAGAGAGGATGGATTAGTTTCTCCCTTAGTGATTCCTAATGTTGGGAGTCAAATTGTTTTTGGTGTGTTTTCAGATTTATTTGGTGTGTTTTAATTCTGCCTCCAAAGCAATCATTATAAATAGACTTTTAAAGGTCAAGCACACTTCTAAAGCTGAGAGGGGGGAGGATTCTGTAGGAGTGCCTACAACAGTGAACTTAAAGCAATCCAATGACTTTCACTAGCATCTTCCTGATCACACTATCTGTGGATGAGCATTAGCTGCAGGTTCTAGGCTAATGATAAGCTTTGTATTTTTTAATTCCTTGCATGTATTTACATCAAAAGGTACCTATGGTTTTCTCAGCAAAGGGCTGCCCCTGGAAGTAAGAGGTATGCTTTAGAGCAGTTGCATTCACACCAGCTGAGTTCACAGAGTAAGAAACCAAGCAGAACCTAGTCTGTGCCAGGCAGCAATCCAGTCCCTATCAGGCAACTTCAAGCTGCCTCGTTTGATGCATCTTTCTGAACACCAAGGAAAAGTATCACTATTGGGTCAGCATCATGTGTGGCCAGTACGTCAAGGGATATTATTCTCTCCCTCTACTCTACACTGGAGAGCCCATTATGGAGTACTGTGTCCTGGTCTGTACTCCTAAGCTCAAGAAAAACAAGCGACTTCCACAGGTAGTCCAGCAGAGGGCCACAAAGATGATGTGAGGGGCTTGGAGCATCTCCCTTATGAGGAAAGATTGAGATATGTGGGACTGTTCAGTCTGGAGAAGACAAGGCTGAAGGGATATCTTACCAATGCTTATAAATATCTATTGGGCAGGAGCCAAGTGGACAGGATCAGGCTCTTTTCAGTGGTGCCCAACGAAAAGAGGCAGTGGGCACAAACCAGAACATAGGAAGTTCCAAACAAGCATGAGGAAAAGCTTTTTTACTTTGAGGGTGATAGAGTGCTGGAACAAAGTGCTCGGAGAGGTTTTAGAATCTCCTTCCCTGGAGATATTCAAAATCTATCTGCACACCTTCCTGTGTAGGGAACCTACTTCAGCAAAAGGCAAGAGTAGATGATTTCCAGAGGTCCCTTCCAACCTCTACAACTCTGTGTGAATATAAATGAATACAAAGACAAACATAAAGACTAAGTCTGAACTTCATTTTGCTTCATTTCACTTTGACCACCTCCACCACCTTTGTGCTTTTACATTGTGAACAAACTTCTTCAGTTCTCAGGATAAAACACAAGCAACCTCAGGGACGTTCTAACTTGCACTTGATTTTTCTTCTCTTTCTTCTGAGCATATGAGAACAACTGAGGTGAACTATACTCTCTAAACATGAGTTACTTTGAAGGAGCAGGACCAAAATGCTCTCAGGCCATTAGTGCAGTAATTAACACCTCAGAGGAAAGCATGTGTATTCAAACACACTTGCTTTGTATTTTGATTTATTTTTCCAGTGGATAATATGGAGGGAGAAAAAAATAAAATTTAAAAAAAAAAAAAAAAAAAAATCAGACCAAAACCACAGAGCACTGGAAATAGAACTACAGTGTTAAAACCAAGGAACAGATGCTTCTCATTCACTACAGCTGGATCTCTTTGCAAACACATACTCAGCATGTCATATCTGGCTTCTCACATCCATGTGCGCCTCACCAGCTGTCTGTTTCTTTCAGCACAAACAACAGTACCATTTAAAAACTTTACATCCAGCTTAAAAATGGCATCAAATCATTCCATGACATCAAACAAATAGATTGGTCATTCTAGCTTCCTTCAAAATCCCAGCTCCACTGAACATCTGAATGCAGAAAACTATTTGACATTTGACTAACTCCTTCTTATAGTTAGCATTTGATAGTATGAAAGGAGTCTATTTACAATAGCTTTGTGTTTGCAAATGTCACTCAAGCATCATCAGTAGCCCAGCAGCAAACCACCTGGTGCCTGCCACAGCGATCTGTTTACAAGGGGATGGAAAGGTTACATTGGGAAGTACGGCACCAGTACATGATTTGATTGTTCTCTCAATCTTCAGTAAAGATTTGTAGTAAGTAGCCTTTCAAAGGAAGTACTACCAAATACAGGAGGCACAAGAATTCAGGAATTTTGCTCTATACCAGGGATGTGAGATTGGCTATTGAAAAAGCCTCCTAAGAAGCTGTAAGAATTGAAGATCCCATCCAAAACATGCACACATACTTGACAGATTAATGCAAAAAACTTAAATAGACTCCTCAGAACGTTTTTACTTCTTTCCACAGCTAAAGATAACAGAAACTGAAGAGAGAAAAGAAAAACTTGACAGGTTTTAGCCTTCTAAAACTTGTAGCTTGGTAATCTGGCCTATGATGTAGCTTGTGCTGAAGTGGGGACTACTGCCCTAGAAGTGGAGCCACATACACAACTCACACTGCACTCACATTGCTCAGCATCTTTCAAGACAGTTGAGTACCATATAAGAGAGGTCTAAGGTTGAAGTAGCAGACTTAAGAGTTGTCTCCCTAACACAGCATTGTAAAGTGGCCTAAAAAGAGGCACAGCAGAATCCTTCATCTGTTGCTGCTCACTGATTTCCAGATTAACCAACTTCAGCATGTAAGCAGAATAAGCATCCCTTCATACACAACAGCCAGCTGTTGTGAGCTGACTCAGTGCTCAGTGCTTACAGACAGCTCAGCAATCACTAGGAGCTACAAATAAACACAGCTTTTAGGGCAGCTCCATATCTCATGTCAAATATATGAAAGAAGAGAAAAATCTGACCATTACCACTACTAAAGTTTCCACAGCCATTGTGATTGCCATACAGTCACTGGGTGACTTTTGAACATATCTAAAACTGCAAGGTGAGTGCACCAAAGAACATTATAATTTCTTCACAATCTCTGGAAACATGTGGTTCTAGACACTATTCCTTTAAGTGCCTGGCTCAAGTATCACTGAAACATGAAATCAATTGCTCACCTTTTGATCCAGACTGTAGGCCAGGATCCACTCCTCCTGCTTGGGGTGAAAGAGCAGACTTTGGATATAGAAGTTCAGACGGTACTTCTGGTATGTAGCTCCTTCATCAGAGCTGATGAGAATGCTGCTCTCAATGTCTGGATCACTGAGAAGCATGATCTAAAGAGGAAAATAGAAGAAACAATGTGTGAATGGAAAAGCAAAGCTGAAGGTCATTTGACAGCTCTAATCCCTGTTACACATATTCAGAGCATTGTTCAGTCGCGTTAAGGACCTACAGGATTTCCCAAATAACTTGTGTTTTCTAAGTGTTTGGTTTCTATCCTGTTCATTCACTGGTGATACTCTAATTTCATTTTTTTGTCCAAAAAAATCAGAAAATCCAAGAATGAAAATGCCATGGTATTAGCTGGGCAGAGCAACTTCAGAGACCCACAACTGGCTCTTCCTGGACCCTTTTTTAGTCCATTGATTTCCTGCAGAAATGTGGAAATCTCTCCTCAAAAGTAGACAACAGGGAACTCCTGAGGCTTCAGTCTCATTATTTGGCGGTTTGCAGAGCTACAGATGAGACTATCACTCCACTGGAAATAGAATGACTATGTGGATCATCTGCTAACACCTAAAATTAGTCCACAGGTGCGTGTGCAAACACTGATGCATGATCTTATACATCACATTTCCAGTCCATACAGTAGGAGAATTATATCCATTCATGAAACATATAATTTCCCCGAAGTACAGGAAAGTGTATGACCTCAATTTGTACAAGGAGAAAAACACTTTTTTGCGTTTGATTTTAATTAGAAAATTATTAGCGATATTTTAAAATGGGTTGATTCCACATTATCAGATGCCACGCTCTATGTAAATGTTACCAAGAAAAATGTCGTGGATACATTAACACCATCTTATTAACATCTGGAGAAAACAGCATCACATTAAAGCAAATGCCAACACCATAAAATAAAGGCAAACAGTGGGAAATAAATTAGAGCCATGCTAAACACAGCAGGTTATTGATACACTAGCTGAAACAAATAAAGAAACTGCTTTTCAACAGGAAAACAGATTCAGGAGCAGCTATTTCTAGCTAGCTGTGAAATGATCGGCTAAATGCAATCCAATTCTTCTCATTCAACTTCAAGACTATGTTTTGTAGATGCATGAATTTTGACAGCAATTATTTAATTACAGGAAGTTAGTTAAAAGGAATGTTAAAATCCTTGTGTGTTAGATCCTTCAGCACCTCATATATTGACAGTTAACAGCCTCACAAAGCAATCCGCACTTGCTCCCAGAGAAGAGAGAACTGTAATGTACTGTAGTGGCAATTGCTTGCATCTACAGAATGGAAGAATATAAGATTGCCAGCACAAGTAGTAAGAAGTTATTCTAGAGAGATTCTGCATTTGAGGAGAAGATAGTTTGGGAATAAAGATTTTTCCACCTGATATCACAAAAGGTTACAAGGTTAATAACGAAGATTAAAAGGTCACTGTTAGCTGTCCTATCCATATCTGAGGACAGAACTCTTAGCACAAACCTCATTTAGTAGAGATGCAAAACATCCAATCTGCCCTTTCATACACAACCCTCAACATACAGTTGGGAAATTCAAGAACTTGATCAGATGAAGTGAAAAAAACAAGTTTTCCATCAGATGGAACAAACTGTTGGACTCTGTTAACCTTGGCAGCATAATAGTGGTTGCAAGATCATGTAATAAAACCACTAAGCTAGGAAAATTAACAGTCAACCTTATTGGAAGATTGAAGGAAAAGCTAGAATAGATTAACAGATCTTGTTGCAAGTGCCATCACATTAGTCACAAACCATCCCTCAGTCAGTACTTGATATCAACACTGCAAAAATACTCCTCCAGTGTTTTCAAATGGAAAGACAATGTGCACAACAACTCTGCTAGCACTCATTCTCCCAGGCAAGGCTGATTCAACACAAAGCAGGAGGTTCAAAGTGAGAAATAGAAGGCCACTGGTTGTAAAGCCAAAACTGGCTCACAGTTTTGTTCTGGCTGAAGCAAGAGAGTTGTAGCAAACAAGATTTGGCTTTATATTACTATTGCTTCTCACTGCTAGAGGCCGGGGGGGGGGGGGGGGGGATGGGAAAACTTTTGGAAGGGGAAATAGCAGGTATTTGTCAAAGGCCCCAAACTGTCACTTCTTATTACGGAAACAAGGTGAAGGATCCACCCCATGTGAGATTTAGATTAATTGCTTTTCATTAAGAGCCAATAAACAGACTCCGGTCAGAATGAGCATTTCTGCCAGCACCCTGTGTTGCCATTTATAATTGCCATAAGGAACAGCAAAGAAGCACCAGAGAGTTGTCAAATGTAATTTATAGGATTCTAAGACCTAATTATTTTCTATAGTATTAAATTAAATTAAATTGCAGCCTTTATTAAAAAAGAAATTACATTTCAACTTGCCACATTATAGAATATGTACATACACACATATAAAAAGTATTTTAATATATAAATAATAATATTAGCATTATCTTCAGTTACTGTCTTCTCTGGTCTTAGCAGAGAGAAGGTGGCGAGGCAGGAAGGGGTGAAGGGGAAGTCCTTGGAAACATATTTGAGATGAGAGGTTTTATACTACATAGGATTTCTTCTGCAGCCTATAGTTTGGCCTCCAAAACTCAGTGAGCAATGGCAAGCACCGCAGAGAAAATAAACCAGACCAAAAATCAGGCTGAACTTCTGGTAGTTTCCATAGGACATGAAAGCCAAGGAAAAGAGCTGCCTGGCATGTGGTATGTCTCTGTTTAAAGCAGGAGCTTAAAGGACATTAAGGAGCTGTTCCGAATGATCTCCAAAACAACAGACACTGGTGGAGGAAGTGCAAAAAGTGATATTCTTCAAGTAAATTACCTTGCCTGAACAACAAAAGCTACAATAAGATTTTCAGCACGTGATCAGGAGAAACATCCAGCTCTGAATCCATGAAGGGGGTTTAACCCAGGAAATGCGCATGGGCTGCAGGCAGAAAGAACAAGGAAGGGAGAGGTGTCATACCTAGTACTTGCCATGTTATATTTGATACTGAAATTACAGAAGGAACTAAGAGCCACTGGCATTCACCAGAGAGCAGGTAAGACTCTCAAAGAAGCTGTGAATCAATTCCAAAGTGAATATGAAGTAAAGTGACACCACATCACAAATCCACTACGTGGGAATGCTCATTAATGGACCTGATACAATAAAAACTAAGGCAAAATTTGTAACTAGAAGTTCCCGCTACTCTGATTAAAATTCCAGCTGCATCACTTAGTTAACACAAATGTCTTCCTCAGGCCTGGTTTCACATAGATGGTATCACAGTCCTCTCCCTCTGCTCCAACCTCACAAGGCACAAAACAGCTGTGACATGGAATACTGAACCACACTATTAATGAGCTAGTACATTTCTCATGGGTACAACACTGCAATGAGCCCAAACTACTGGCTTGGAGTTATAAGTAACCAGAGCTTGTGTCTGCCTAAATCTGTCTACCGTAGCTATGCTTAGCACTTCCCTATAGCATGCCACTGAGTTCTCCCAGCATCGTTCATTGCTCTGCCCTCACTCTGAAGTACCGCTTGGCACATCACCTCTATCCTTATTCTTGTACTTTGTGTATAGGAGAAACACCCCAACCCTTCATCTTGTTACATGTTATAGGCAAATACCAGCAGCAATAGCGTCACTGAGTTACATTAGCAGGAAGCCTCCCAGTAAGTGAACAAAGAAGACAGGTTCAAGATAAATGACTTTTGTTCCCAGAAATAAGTAGAAATCATTAAAACGTGATGTACTGCCTTCTGATTTTCCTCTGCATTTTCAATGTGCTTTTGTGGTTCTTTTCACAGTTCCTAGTCAAATTCTCATCTCCCTACTGAAATTGCTATTTTAAAAAGAAATAAACAAATCAGACCAAAAAAAACCTCCAAGAATTGGGGGCTGTTGTATTTTTGGACTTCTGATGTCCATTACACTTCTTGAAATTAAAAAATAAATATGAAATTACATTTAAGGGTGCAAAGAAATTTTATTCCTACAGAACATCAGTTCACCACACGTATGCAGTGTGAATGATTTGGAAACTTCTTATGGGAAAACTAATGTAAGATGCTTCAGTAGTAACACTGAAGTCTGACCATATGAAAAGTCTCACTGGAAAACATTTGTTGCCCATTCTTCTCTTATCCTTTCTACCTCCTACATTATTACTTCAATCTACTTGTGCTGCACTCTAAATTATGCCCACAGAGATATATATATACACAACTATCTTTTGAACATAGCTACAAAGCATACCGGGTGCCCTTCTATGCCAGTGCCAAGGAGAAAAGGTGAAACCTACCATGTTACCATTCTATTGAAAAACTTCAGTTTAATTAAGTCTCCAAGATAAAAAATATATATATAAGATAAAAATATATGATATAAAAATAAATGTCTCCAAGATAAAAATATATGCAAATGCACGTTTCTTACCAGAAAACGTGGCGCACACACAAAATTGTATAGAGGTTGTTCAGAGAGTTCTAGATCCCTGCGCACTGCTCTACAGTTAAATCAAGTCCTGTAACAACCTAAAGAAAAGGCAGCCAACCTCTACTTTCCAAAATTAAGACAAGCATTATCAGGAAAAATGAAAGATGTTAGTGATAAAAATCTGCTCTCAAGAGAAGCCCTATTTAGTCAACATGCAAATAGAGCAAAGAAGAAAGCTTCCCTCAGGCTTTAGTGTAATACATCAGTACTGTTTGTAGGACAGCATGTGCATTGATGAGAGAAGGTTGTCAGCTCTCAAACACCCAACCCATTTCTTAGTCATCAATAGCTGTGATAAGAGGGACTGTGGTACTCTAGGAAGCCAAACAAGACAGCCATGAGAGGGGCAATAAGCTGTCTCATCATCACTATTACTGAGTCCCAAGAAGAGCCTTTGCAACCCCTCGTGTTATATGCTAGATTTGGATTTCAAGCTCCTACTTGCTTCACGTGGCTCAAAACCTTCTTCAGTTTTAAGGGAAACCTGTGGGCATCAAAGCAGTCAAGTAGTAAAGATGCACTGAGCTTTCATGACAGATAAATTGCCTGGACCTAACCCCTTTCAACTTCTTGTAACTTCACTTCTTATTACCTGAAATTTAACATTAATAACAGATTTAATTAATGAATATAGCACCAGATTACCATCTCTCAGAACCATAACACTGTAATCTTAAAGGATGAAGTGCACTGCACTCACTTTATAAGGGTTTATGAAGCATGTGTTATAAAAGTACCTCAACCATAAGGCTTTTATACCTTGGCATTCACTTCAATACAATCCCATAAAATTCAAGCAATCTGTAAGTGTTAAAGGTGACTTTCACTACTGTATTTATTATTGGATAATGAAAAATGAGTCAGACAACCATAGAAAATGAGCGATGAAATAGAGTTTCCTGAGACTTTTATGTCAGATCTGCATTACATGAACCATGACCAAATAACCAAATAGCCCTCTTAAGACCAAAATGCACTTGATGCTAGCCTCTCTCCAGAACTTCCTTTCCATGAGGATTTCTATGTAATCAGAAACCAGTATCTACTCAGCAGAATTACACTGCTCATCACTGAACTTTCTGGATGTCAGCAGCTGTTTGGGTGCATCTAACACCTGAGAAGATGGCACGGATCTGCAACTTAAGGTAGGGGGGGCCCATCATAGAATTCCCCATCTTAACAACACTGAGAGAAAAAAATGAGAGCAAATTCTACAGTTTGGCTACATGCAGGTCCCATGCTTTCTCTACAGGACATTTTCTATTTTGCAGAAGGTACATGAAAGATGAGCATAATGACATAGAGAATAATAATCAATGAATATATATATATTTTAACCTAAGAGAGTATGGTGGTCTTGCAATATGGCAACTCAAAAGAGGGCACAACTTGGAGGTTTATTCGTAATACATAACTTTTCTGTTCTATCTTTGCTATATATGCATTTAGACAAACCATCTGCAGAAGTAAGAGTTAGCAAGTTTCATTGTAAGTTTCCTACATTATTCTGCCTAAGTATCAATAACATTTTGTCAATCAGGAACTTGAGCATAAAACTGCTGTTCACACAGTACACCAGGATGAGATTCATTGTTAACTTGAACAGGAATCCTGTTATCATCAGAAATAAAACTATGAATTATAACTACAATCAACCTAACTTAAGCTTTGATTTGACAGAACTTGGGACAGTAGTTCAAGGGAATTTAAGTCTAGTCCACGAGGATGAATAACATACATGTCTGAATGTAATAAGAGCATCTCATACACTGCATATGAAACAGGAAGGTACAGTCCTAGCTTATGCTACATACAGTTTGGCTAAGTCAAGGAGGACTGTACATTTAAGAATTTCAGAAATTCTTTCATTTCCTTCTCACAAAGACTAAAAAAGAGAAATGCCAAAAATATTTGGGGAAAGTCTGAGATTGAGCATTTTTGTGGTAAAACAATAATTATCTATCATCTTCCTGTCTGAAGATCCAGAGGAATTATATCATCCCAGAGCTTACATGATTAACTTTGAAGAAAAGGATTAGTAAAAACGTTTACACAAAATGCGGTTCAGCATCACCTTACCTTCCCAAAAGAGGGACACAACAGCCTACAAAGTTTGTTCGCAGTGAAGAACCCTGGTTAATATTTCTGACTTCTGTTGTTTTTCATATCTAATTATATCCAGATTACAACTACAAGTAATTCAGGTTTGTACAAAATCTAAACAATCTCTTGGCATTGCAGCCATACCTGCCTTAAATTGCCAAATCAAAACAAAGCACTTGAACAGAATGCCAAACTCATACACTCCAATCCCTATGGAAAGAAAACTTCATTTAATTACCATCTCCAGCAGCTGTGCAAGAGCACAGATGCACCTTGCAAGGATGCCCTGAGGATCAGGAGCAAATCAAGGTTAAATTGGATACAGAGAAAGAACCCCTGAAGGAAAACCACTCTACCATCCTCTTTGGCAGGTGTGAAAATGAAAATATATCATGACTCCAACACTTAGGCCAAGTCAGAGTTGAGAACAGAACACTAAGACTGCTGTCCTAATCCGCCTGTAATACCAGTCCTAGGCTGGACTGAATTTGCATGCACAGGAGCAGGATAAGCCATCACAGTAGACCCAATAAAGCAGAATATCTCAAGTTTGTTTTACTGCTAAGCAGGTCAGAACAACATGTCTCTCTGCTTTCTCTTGTATTTTTGGCACTGGACACATGTACTTTTCACTTTTAATTACAAGGCACAGCAAGCATTTGCTTGTTAAATTCCAGGTGCCAGTAGGGATGGAAACCATCCAAAAAGCATGTGTTTGACCTGGTGAAGAGTGACTGATTGGCAACAGCTATGTGCTTGGTTGTAAAACCTTTTCATTGTCACAGCAAGGCAGAGTTTACTCAAAGTTAGTTTATCTCATTATTCTCTTGTTATAGCTGCACATCCTTGGGCTCCCCACAGCTCATCAGGGCAAAGTCCTCTGACACAATAACCCCACCTTTCTGTTGCTATTTTACTGTTACATGCTGCTCACAGAGAATTCCCATTCAGCTGTTTTGCCAAAGGCATTTCCATATCGCAGCATGTTTAAGCACAGTGCTCCTCTGTGAACTGCCAAATGATTATAAGCATCACCACTTAAAGCCAGGTTTATACAGATTCAGTTTGGCCACTGTTTCCACATTTGGACCTAGATAAGAAGTCACCTGGTGGGTAACTTGAGGCAAGAACCCACTCCACTTTTCCCAGTGCTTCCATTGGTAAAAGTGGACATTGTATCAGGAGGTAGATGTAAAGCTGCTGATCTATGTGTGCTGCGCTCTCAAGTCTGATTTTCTTCATACCATAGCTATGTATGGTGCCTTTTTGCTCTTCTCAGTTTTGCATAGGAAGCTGTTACAACATCCAACACATTGCTTTGTGGTCACCAGCTTTTTCTAGTGGCACAGAACAGCTCTGATCCCAAACCATATGCAGAGAAAAAGCAAAAGTGGTATTCACTGTTATAATTAGATGCTATTTGAGTAAATGCATGGTTGTACTATTCTCCACAGAACTACAAAGTAATTTTCACCATTATGGTAACTTACTGTGTAAGCAAAAATAGTTACAGAAAATAATGTTATCAGTGGGGAGAGACTGTGTACACCAGAACTGCTGGAAATGAGAATACCATTTATATAAAAACACTCCTCTGATTATAGGCCTCACCTGGGAGAACACTTTACATGTGGGAATAAGTTTACTCACAGTGATTGCCCCATTACAGAAAACAAAGAGATGTGCATGGATAGTTCCTCATGGGGTAAACTTTTGTAGCCCATATACAGCAGTCTGTTTTGAGGACAGTAGAGTGTTTCCTGAATCTTTACAAAATAAAAACTGCGTTATCTATCTCCCTTGAGGCCATTAAACCTGAATGCAATTTTAAATGCATCATTGCTTTCATGCTGCTTACACATTTAATTTTTCTGCTTTTTAGTCAGATTGCAGAGAGAACATAGACAACAGTCAGATTTATCAATGTTCACATCCAGATGCTAATTATCTATCTCAATTTACTTACCTAGTATCTATTAACTGTGCTATTCTAAATGCACTTATTTTCCTAACTTTCCCTCACTGTTTTAAGTCAAAGAGGTGTGAAAAGGTCTATTTTCCAGATAGAAAGTTGATGGAAACAAAAATTAAGGCTTAAAATTACAAAACATGATGGCATTGCACTGCTCTGCACAGTAGCATTCAGTTTTAACCTATTCACTGTGGTGCAAGCTCTACCTGCTAATTCAGCCACAAGTACCTAACATCTAGGAAGATTCAGAACAAAGGAACAGGATTTATAACTGCCAGCTCACTGGCTTTCACATTTCTCATTGTATTTGCAAAAGTAACTCCCAATTATACAGTTCCAGCATGTTTATTCTGAAAGTCTTGGCTACGATTACACACTGAAAAAGTGAGGGACTGCCTCAGTGAGTGAAAACTGTTGCCATTATGTCTTATTCCAACATGGTCACTGATACCTTGCAGTCTTGGGAAAATCACACACTTTGCTTTCAACATCCTATTCCACACACATACACAATCCCTGGTCTAGTTCTTAATAGCAGAAGAGGAGAGGTAGCTGGTAAAAGAAATACAGGTTTTACTTCAACACAACCTTAGTACTTTGGTTTAAAAATGTATTGGCAAAGATCGTAAAATTACTGACCTGACTCCATCTTTCCATCCATTCCCAGGTCCCAAGTTCTGTGTTCATCACCTCTACTTTATTGGTGTACCTCTGGACATTAACACTAAAGATTTGCTGCTTTATTGCAATCAATTTTAAGGATCACGCTGCCTGCCATTGTATGGTTCCAAAGGAGCCAAAAAACGTCAGATAAGACCTTTTGTTTGAAAAACGTAGAATTGGCTTTTGTTACAACAGAGAACTAAAAAATTATGGAACCCACTGCAAAGGAGCACCAGCCTATCCTCAGACAGAAATGCGAGGCTTGACAAAGTGTTGATTTCCCAGACTTACTGAAAAACTACAGCTTGATTTTTCTCCCACTGCCTCTGTGCTCCACTTAGGAAATCTGTCGTTACTCTGAGTTCACCAACATCTGTCTGTGTTCAAAGACATGGGGCATTTGAGGATGGGTAGGGCCAAGGACAATGAACCCTGGCTAGTGCAAAAAGAAACCTCAAACATTCTGAGATGTGCTGAAAAGTTACTCTGAAATCCAGTCCAGCTAAGCTCCATGAAGAAAAACTGGTCCTAATAACAGTCAAGCAAAAGTGTCCAGGATTCACTGCTTCTTGAGGTAACACAGATTATAATAGAACCAAGCTGAAGTTGGTTATTACCCTTACACTATAAGAGGAAATGTGGATATCTGGGGAGCACAGATGTGTAAGGGGAGTAACATACAGAGATGCCAAAGCTCTGGACACATTGCTTAACTTGCAGAGGCCACAGCACTGTGGAGCTCAGGCACCCCAGGTGAAAGCATGGTGCTGTAATAGTAAGATACTCTCCTTGAGAAGTCCCATTTAACAAGCTTAATCTCATTTTATGACAAGGTTACCTATCAAGTTGACTAAGGGAAGCCAGCAGAAGCAATCTTCTTGAATTTTAGGAAACATTTTGATGCTGTTTTTCACAGCATACTTCTAGACAAAAAAAGTCCAAAATACAGCTTGACAGACACACAATACAACAAGTAAACAGTTGACTGATGGGTTGGGCTCAAAAGGGCATTGTAAATGGTATTATATCATACCAGCAGCCAGTCACTAGTGGAGTTCCCCTGGGCTCCATTTAATAGTCAGTTCTCTTCTATAAATGATCTTGATTCAGGACTTGAATCTATACTAAGTTTGCAGAAGACAATAAATTAGGAGGAGATTTGATTCCCTCAAGGATGGAGAGGCCCTTGACAATTTAGACAGTTGAGCAACCTATTGTATGCAATTTAACAAGAACAAGTGTTAGATACTGCACCTAGGACAGAACCCTGGATATATCTGCAGACAGAGTGACAAGTGGCTGGAGTGCAAAATCTCAGAAAGGGATCTGAAGTTCTGGCTAACAGCAAGCTGATTCTGAGTTGGCAGTGTACTCTGGCAACCAAAAAGGCCAACCTGGGGTACATCAATTCCAGCATTGCAGGCAACTGAGGGAAGGGATTGTTCCACTTTGCTCTGCATGGGTGCTTTCTCACTGAGCGCAGTTTAGGGCACACAATTGTAAGAAGGACATAAATGATTAAGAGTGTCCAGAGGAGGGCAAAGATAGCAAATGGTCCAAAGAGCAATATGTAAGAGGGGAATGGCTGAAATCATTGGGTTCACTCAGCCTAGAGGAGACTAAGGGGAGGCCTTGTGGACCAGTGGTAGGACCTGAGGGAACAGAATGGAATTACATCAGGGGAAGGGAAGGTGTTCTTCACTAAGAAGGTGTGAACAGGTGCTGAAACAGGCATCCCAGTGCAGAGGTCACGACACCAGGCTGGTAGAGCTCAAGAAGAGGTGGGCAATGCTCTCAGAATTATGGTTTAAATTTTGGGCAGTTCTATGGAGTCAAAAGGTGGATTCAGTGATTCCCCTGAGTCTCTCCCAGCTCAGGATATTCTATGATTTTGTGATCCTGCTAATCTGCTCACTGAAAATTCACTCAATGAGAAGTACTGATTTTTTATATTCAATACTTTGGAAAAACTGAAATAAAAAGATATTTTACCGTGGATCATCAGGTTTTAAGGTTATGGTTTTGAAGGGTTGGACTGGTTTGTTATTTTGTTTATCTCAAAGAAAAATAACTGTCTCCCAGTGGACCAGATCTAATCACTAACAATTGAGGTCACAATATTATAGTGTCTTACAAGGACCCACATGCCCCTTTTCCAAGGGCTTCTCTCTACTCATTCTATTATTTTTTCTTCATTTTTTAATAACAGAACATGCTGACTCATTATTATTGATTGATTATCCTGCTTTCTGTGAAGCACTATTTCCCTCCTCGTTAATTCAAAACTACCTCATTTTTCATACTTCATAAATTAATATATTATATTATTGGAGCTGCAGCTGTAAAGGAGATGGCAGTGTTTCATAGAGAGGCAGGGAGGGTGGTGAAAGGTGGAGGTCTCAGAAACCAGCCTCATGTCAGGATCTGCAGCTCAGCCTGCCTTGCTGTAAGGTTGGATACAGGCAGCCCCTACAAGGTGATGCATCCTGACAGTCCCACTTTGTGCCTGTAACCAAGGCAGGACCCTCAAACTCCTACAAGTCTGCTCTGCTTCACTTCACAAATGCAATGCCCATGCTAAGTGACAAAACTGCAGCTTTATTTTAGTGGATATTATAATTTCTGATCCATCCTTTAATTTACCTTGCTGGGTAAATTAGAACAAACTGCATCTATTAAATACTGTCAGCCAACTCTGGAAAGTCCGTATCTAAATGTGGATGTGACCTTTCCAGTTTTACCCCATCTTTACAATGATCCCTAAGGCTCTGCAGCAGCCTGATTCTAGCAATATGAGGTGAAGTAGGCAGGAAGCAGCATGAGAGACCATCTGACTGCTAAGCAGCTAGACAAGGCAGCCCTGTCATAGATATGCACCACAATTCACCCTGCCAAGCTAAGCCTTACCTGATAACCAGCCCTTTCTTCTCCCTGACACATCAGCTTGGCTTTCTCCCCCCACAGCCTGACTCACCAGCAACTCCAGTAGACAGTGAGTACAGTAACACCCTCCTCAACCACTTTCAGGGTTTTCTCATTCATCTTCTGAAGACACCAGGAAAGCAGATTGCATGTTTAAAGCTGCAGATAGCTACATTTACTGTCCACAAACTGCCAAAGGAACACTACTCCTTCACTTGGTTCTTCCACATAAAACAAACTCAGGAAAGCACATACAGTAAGTCAGGTCCAAAGCATTTGAGTTCTGTTTTGCTTTTCCATAAAATCTGTGCCTAATTTCATTCAAATAGTCATTTTTTTCTATGATTTAAAAGTATCCCTCATAGTCAAAGCTCCAGACAGCAGCTAAGCTGAGATTTCAAGATCACAATTCCCATCCTTGGTAGATGAAAGATACAGCAGGTTTCTGGCTACTTTTTTCTTATTTGACTTAAGCATCTTGTGTTGACGCAGTTACTTTTATCAGATGGACTTGCAACATCTGTGAAGTCTAAAATGATATTTATTTACAAGATATTTTCCATAAAGCCAACTTAGGCCTCATTTTACTCTCTATCTTTATTAGTTGAATCTCATATTAGGTTCCCATTTGCTTTCAATACCTAAATCAGCACTACTCAAATGCATATTAAGTGAGTTCAGATACCTATAAAAAAAAAAAAAAAAAGTGACTAAAAGTTATTGCAATGGAAAAGCACAAAGCTGTGAAATGCAGATACATAAAGGTATACACAGGCAACTCTAATTATGTGGTTTCATAATGTATGGTTTTTTTCCTCTTCCTGAGCACCTAAACAATAACTTTCAATGCAATATCATTAAGATACGTATGAACAGACATATACCCATCTCTCTTCTAGTCCTTTCCTCTCCATTCCCATTTAAATAATGCTGTATGTAACTATTTTGTGAATTATCTCAACTGTGTTTATTTTTAGAAACACATGACATTTTAACGCACCTCTTTTTTTCCAGAGAAATGACTGTTAAAGACCCAGTTTTCATGTTCATACACACTGAAGGAAAGTCTTTTTCAAGTACAACTATCAGATTGTCTCTATTTAAGAAAGAGGAAAGCTTTCAACAAGGCATCTCATAAGCTTGGGTCTCTTTGATACCTGTACTGACAAATGGTTGCATCCTAGACAACAGTTGCTAAAAGAACTCCATTTATCTCTGTGATTTATGTTAGGTCAGAGGAAGCAAAATTAAATTCTGCATGCAAACCAAGCAATTTCTTCCTTCTTGAAGTACCGAGGCCTACAGGTCAGGCCAGGTCCTAACAAGGCATTCAACAAGCCAGGCCCTACAGTTCAGAATGCAGCAGAACAAGGCACTCATTCTGACAGGATCCCCTTGGCTATTAGGGCTCACAAGGAGGCACAAGAAAACAACAACAAAACAATACAGGTTTGGGGCTACTGACAAAGACCTACCCAGACACTTTCCTCTGCGATCTACTGCTCTAGCAAGAAGCCGGACTAGATCATTCCCAGAGGTCCCTTCCAATCCCTATGATTTTGTGACCCTTTATTTAAAGAGTATTCCACTAACATTTGTATTTTGCTTTTATTTATCAATATTTTTTATTCTCCTATACTCGCAAGAAGAAGAAACTACTCTCTGTTTGTATGCAGATTTTAATTCTGAACCACATATATAACAGTAATAAATTAAGTCTACTAGCATAGGGAAACTATATTTCTTACTTAGGAAAGGTCAGAGAAAGCTACAGAGAAAATGAGACTTCTCTAAGTTCAAAAGAGACAGTAAAAATCCTTTTAAAAGGAAAAACTCTTCAAGTCCTCTTCTCCAAGTATTACAGCATCTGTAACTCAAATGAGCTCTTTTACAGTTTCAGGTCATGGTTCTGCAAACATTTACAAAAATTTTCTCTCCTCCTAGGTGACAAATTCAAGCTGAATTAATCAGACAAGTAGAGAGAAGCCCGTTCACAAGTGCTCACAAGACTGAACCTCGTAGGTAAAACACACCATGTCACACATTCTCTGAATCTGCCACAGAAATTATATGTGACCTTGAGAAAATCATCTTTGCTTCATCAATAAGTAAAGGGAAATAATATTACTTCATTCTCTATTTAAATCGCTGTAACTGGCAACCGATAGCAACTGCCCCTGAAGTATATTTACCAGACAGAATGTACTGCAATGTTAATGAGATCAGTCACATTTGTGCAGCCCACTGGTAAAATCAGAGAAGACTGAGTTCATCTGATCCAGATGCTGGATCTTTTCCTGCATGGCAATGGGCAGCTTCTTGCCACAGATTCTCCTGGCTAGGTACCATGTGTTTTGAAGTGCTGAGAAGAACACCCTAGACTGCTCAGTGGGTCTGGAGAAGGGTGCAGAAAAAGATAACTGCAACTCAGGTTGCAGCTCAGGTACATAGCCCTGTTAATGGCAGCTGCAAAGCCAAGAGCTATTTAGTAACTGTATTTCACTGGACTGAGGAAAAGATTAGGGATAAAAGACTGCAGAAAACCTGTTCTATCACTCTTGCCCTGTGGCTCTAACTAAGAGCCTGTATGCATCATAAATACATCCTATAAGACCACACCAGCTAGTGCCAATTTGCAGTACATGCTGTTTATCACAGTGTCAGAATAATAAGGGAAAGGGGTACCAAGAAACCTTTCATTTGCCATATGACTTTAGAGTACTCCAGAGTGCAGTCCCTCACTGACAGTTAGGGATACAGTCTTAGGGGAGAAAAAAACAGAACAAAACAAAACAAAACAAACAACAGCAAATGACTAATGGGAGCTGTGGCAAAGGATGGCAGCTCACTTGAAGATGGCTTAGTAAGCACCAGGTGCATGCTGGAACCGCTGCTTCATCAGCCTATCACACATTTGATGAGTAGGAAAAAAAAAATGCTGAGCAATTCCCTTTGGGACAAAATGGGCAGAAAACTCAAGACAAAATCAAAGTGACTTCAGATCATGGGTCTGCCCTTAGGTTCCATCAGAGCTCAGGAATTCCCCTAGGAGATGTGTGAGGCCAGCACAGGGTTTGCTCTCAATTACTCTCCAAGTGAGAAGGAAGAAATAAAAAGGAGGTCAGTATGACTCACACTCATTTAGGATCTCCAACTCCTACATAAGGCAATGTCACTCCCAACACAATCTCTAGTTTCCAGTCAGGTAGGTACATTCCTCTGTGATTCCAATATAACAGTCACAATTTACTTCTTCCTTCATTAACCTAAACTGCAACACAGCATTGCTCTCTTCCAGCTCATAAACAGTTGCCTCACTTCACCCCCCAGAAGCAGCACAGAAACAAACCAACCTAATTAGATTTAGCTTTTAGAGCTTTTAACTCTGCAAATATCTCTAAGCATTTCTCATTCTGATGGGCCAAGTCCAGAGGCACTAATAGGTATGAGAGGTGTCACACATCCTTGGCTTTTATAGTTTCAGTCATTTGGCCCTTCCATTTTGACTGTATGACAACTGGAAAGCTGGCCTGTAAAACCATTTACTCAAGGCTCTTTAGCTGAGCACTGTGAATTGATTCCTTTTTAATGCTGCTTGCAACTACAGTTCAAATCCCTTAGCTAGAAGGTCTACCTATAAATAAAATCCCAAATGTTTCGGTTCTGCTATGAGGAAAGAACTAGGGAATCCTCATTTCACTCACTGTAGCTGGAGTGATATTTATATGCTGAGTTTCTGCACAGATAGAAAGACTACAGACCTTTTAATTTTTCAAGCTATCGCCTACAACAATGATGGTAAGAGCACAGGAAAAAAGCAAAAGATGACTGAATCCAATTGAATTGCAAAGCAAATTCAAGGAAAGGTATTTCTAAGACATCAGAACTGTCATCACAGATCTTAAATGCAATCAGGGCTTTACATTTATCCATGTCTCATCTCAGCAATGCTATATACAGGCAAGTACATTTTGGTTTGATTTTGTCAGTTAAAGTTGTCATTCTCTTCCTTTTTTTTCTCTCTCTCTCTTTTTATTTTAATGCTTTTTAACTCCATCCTCTCAACCTCCACAAGAATCCCAAGGGTAGAGATAAAATTTTCTCAGTGGAAACTAGGTTTTCAGCTAAAAACCTTCACCAATAATATTCACTTTATGGAACATTTCATGGAGGAAATAAATAAATAAATAAATAAATAAATATTAGAAATCTGTAGATCAGCAACAGTTCCTCAGGATTCAAAATGGCACCTTGGTGCCTGAAAGGAGCAGTGTTTCAGATGCATAGCAGTTCTGTTCTCATCTTCCTTATGCACCCTTTGGATGGAGTCTGTGTCCACCTGTGACAGATCACTTTCAAAACCACAAGAAGAAAGGAGGCATTCACGAGATAAAGTGATCATACTCAACAGAAGAACCCACAATGGAAAAGAAAGACGTGGAGCACTTCAGCTCCAAGAGGTGCCATTTCAAAGTGTATGTATATAAAGAACTTAAAGCTCAGCTGTGGAACTTATCCATTTTTCTAACAGAAAACTTGCAAGAATAATTTTAAAAGGACAGGAAGAAAAATTGAAATTAAAATTCAAGGGAAATATTCTTATTAAAGAGTGTTTTCCCCCTCTAGTGCTTTGGAAGACAAACTCTGCTGTGAAAATCTGCCTCTAGTAAAATGTAACTAACGCCCAAACAACAGCATTAAATTAAAGGTCAGCAGAGAACTGAGATCTCTGCCCAGCCAACAGCAAGGAGCATTTTGTCATATCCCTTAAAGACAGACAAGAGGCTATGGGGTAAAAAAAGCCAAAGCTGTGCATTTTGCAAGCCCCAGCTTTTCGGGGCACACAGCCACCTGACCTTCAAACTGCAAGGAAAGTATACTGCCAAACATATGCAAACATTTCCCCTTTCTGAAGTTCACTGCAGAATTACTGGGCTTGTTAAAATGTGTATGTCAGCTGGGCCAAAGCAGATGCTTTTTCATGTGGCCTTTGAGGCAAACAACTGGGAGGTGGATGCACTGAAGGGAAAGATGCGTCCTGGAATACTCTCTGCCAATTAGAGCATCTTCATGGGTACGGAATTGTCACAAATACAGACAACCTGACTTCTCATCAGGGCTCAAAGCAGCAATTCATAAGAAAGCCACAGTCTTCATGTCTTCAGAGACTGCTAGGTCTGACAATCACCTGGAAATCAAGGTAGTTTTTCTTCATCTATGGAAAATTCCTTTTCACTTCCCCAACAAGAAGGAGGAACAACCAAAGCAAGCATCACCCAGAAGAGCAGGTACAAATCTTGCACTTTTGGTCACCAACATGTGCACACTGGCCAGATGCAAAGAGGCCTGAACCCTGAGCTCCTTCATTCTCAGAAGGAAATTAACAGTACAAACTATCTATAGGAGATGAAGTCATCCTTGCTGGGAGCAAGAAGCGTCTGCTCTGGTAAAGCCAGTGGTTACGGATTTACAGTAGGCAGCAGCCCAGCCTGCCACCTTATGTCAGTGTTCCAGAGTGGTCCCATTTGTAATGGTGGGTCAGATCACCAGGCTGGCCCTGATTACTAACAATGGTACGTGAGAGGCAAACGGAATTGTAGCTGGGAAGCGTTCTCAACAGCTTAACTCTTGGTTAGCCCTTAATCAGAACTGCAAAGCCTCAAATTACACAATGGAAAAGTGCATTTTCCAAATATCTTCATGTGGTTTCTGGGAAATAACTTAAATGGACATCCCCACCCCAGATTCCAACCAGTCATCAAGTAAGAGCTGGGATCCAGTGCTGCCAGTGCCCAGCACCACACAGGGATGCAGTGAAAGCTCTTGGCTATGATGCTCTGTGCACTGATTAATTCTGAGCCTGGGAAGGGTTGATATCTCCCAGTGGCAACATGTAAAATCAAGGAACATCAACATACTGAGCCTGGCCTCTAAGTGCGAAAATCCAGCAGAGCTAGGTAATGCCCAGCAAGAACTAAGGCCATCTCAATTTATCACTGTGATATGACTACAGAGTGCGTTTCTTCACCTTTTCCCCCCATCTACTGCATCTTTCCTCTTCAGACACAAACACATGATCTCTCCACTGCGATTTTTCCCACTGATAAACAACAGTGGCTGATATGCTACACAGATGATCAAAGGGCAGGATGGAGAGGACCGTCAGCTTTCAGGCTGCTCCAGCATTTTTCAGTCTTCTGTGCCAGGAAAGATGTTTCAAAACATGACAGGACACCAAATATTGACAGAGGTAATATTCAACAACACCCTGAGGCTATCCAGTATGAAGATGGGAGAAATACACACGAGCAGTCTAGAAGAAAGTTCCAAAATGAACATAAAATGAATAAATTTGACTAAAAAGATAAACTAAACTGAAACAAGCTTTTAGTCTAGGAGAGAAAGGCCAAACACATACGAAGCTGAGGACTTGTTTTTGCCATTGGTTACATAGCACATGGTCAGATACAGTCTTTGTGGGGGACAGAATAAAACCCACAGTGAATTAAATATTTTGAGGCCGGAGGAGCCATTAGGTCATCAAGTCTGACCTCCTTGTGTAATGTGTTTCAGAATTTGGCCAAATCATTCCTGCTTTAAGCTTGGTATTTCCTCCAGAAAGGAATCTACTTTGTAGGAAAAGCATAAATGTTTGGAGTATTACAATTCAAAATAAATCCTGAGGACTTTATGCCCTCCCATATGGGTAAGGCAAGCATCAGATGTGGCTTTCTGGAAGCCAAGAGAAGGGGAATACCAGCTCTCAGCCCACAGGCTGTAACTGTACCTCATTCATCTCCTCCACCTCGCCTTTCAACTTCAGCCCCATTTGATTCCCCAGTACTGCAATAATAGTGATGTTGGTACTGAGAAATTGGTGTTCCACCATCATTTGGCAGCACAAAGCAGTGAAATACAGCAGGAGCTGCCAAAAATAATTACCATGTTCCCACCAAAAACTAAAAAAAAAAAAAAAAAAAAAAAAGCTTTTATTTTAAAAGAAAAAGAAAGAAAAAAAGCTGGTGTTTAAATCCTCTTTCCTCATACTTTAATTGAGCCCAGGGTTATGCCACAATTCAGGTAAATGATGTTTATATAACTGGCATTTGGCTGAATGCATAATTCCTATTTAACAGCTGAAGAGAGGCATTTTGGGGCTTCAAAGAAATCTGACAGGTAATTCCCACTGTTGTTCTGCAGGGTAGCTGAGAGGTAATTATCCTTCTCACTAGTAAATCAATTAGGAATGAATGTATAGAAAGCTCTCCCCCTCCTCCAAGTAACTGCTAATCCTCTAAGCGCTAATGAGCAGACACTGCTAGCAACCCATCAAAAATCGACAGGAGCTGTGAGGGACACAGGGTCCTATCAGTATGTGGAAGCTGATGCCTAACGAGAAAACATCTTGCATGGAAAAGGTCTTTTCAGTTCCCTGTATACACTTCTGATGCTTTTGGTATCTTTTCCCCTACGATTTATTGCCTCAAAGTGTTATTTTTGAGGCTCACAACAGATCACTGCACTGTGTGCAACTCAGCAGCACTGTGCTCTTACAGGTGAAACACAAGGGATCTAGATATTCTCTACTGGGGTACCACTGCTTCTCAAACTGCTCTCCGATTCATTATTGATGGTTATCCTCAGGAGCTCAGTAAAAATGTGATGCTTACTCTTCAGGCCATTTATGGGTGAACAATATTTACCCAGGTACATTTGGAGGAGATTACAACCTAAGTGCATTTTCTGCAGCACACAGCCTTGTGAATCTGTAAGGAGTAGGTGCACAGTAAGCCTGATAATGAATTCGACAAATCCTGATGCTCAAATCCATTGACATCTTCTCCAGGCATTTTTCAGATTCAGAATCAATGCTTGGGATTGCTTTGCTGGTCAACAAGGTAGAGCCAGCTCCACACTAGGACAAACCACCTGTTTAATCATGCACAGTAAATATATTTAGCAGAGGTAGAAAGAATGAAAACAAGCTGTTCCCACAGCAACCACACTAAAGCTGGTTTCCTAAGGCTTTTCCTTACAGTTTGTCTCTACATTTCAAAAGATTTTTTTGGAAGGGAAGAGAGGAGGGAAGACAGAAAGACAGATGAAAAAGAAGACGGAGAAAAAAAAGATCGCTAATCTGTAAAGCCCAATAGCTTGAAAAATTGCTGGAAGATAATCATATATCCTAGTACTGTGATTTATGAAGGAGTCTTTACATCAGTGATGTAGATTTGTAACTGAGCATATTGCCTCCAATTTTGGGTGGGCAGAGTTGCTTTGGAAACAGAATGAAGAAGCATTAACTCTTCAGTGCCCACTGTGATGGTTCTGGCAGAGGGTGTGAAGGCCAGGAGAATTTATTAGGAAATACCTTCATTCCATTTTGCTCAAAACAAAGAAGTCAAGGAAGTTTTCATCCTTTGCACTAGACAATAGCTGCCCCCTGTCCACTGTCTTCTCCTTCTCTTCTTTAAACTCAAAGGCATACATTTTCTTCTATAATAATCAGAGCTATGACTGCCTTAAGGTTGCACACACTGAAATAAGCATCAGTCTTGAAACCTCTGTGGATTGACCAGTGATGGAAAAAACAATAGCAGTAATAATGATACTAGGAGCAGCAGAATACAAATTTGGAAATCTACTGAGGGAGACAAGAGCTAGGCAGTTTGGATGCGATGAGACAGAATATACCACACCTCATTCAAACAGCTTCAACTACTGCCAGCATTTTTCTATGAGCTACAGCCCTCCCACATTGATTTCTGTAGGCAGCTGAGTGCACCTTGTACCATTACCACCCTTGAATCCACATGGGCCATAATTTTAAACCAAGAAGGCGTTGAATAGTAACTCCCGGGCCAAGAAACAAGTCTGAGACAGACAGAGCCCTTATAGCATCATATGGAAAGCATGAACAAGTGAGTGAAAGTCATGACTTCATCTTCTCTTCTACACCTCTGAATCACATCTTAGGTTCCCCACCCGCTTTCTTGAGCATACTCTCCTTTTGGCTCCTTGATGTGACATAACCAATCAAACTGTCAATTACATTTCTATCTCCAACTTCGTCACAGAGCCAGAAAATATATAAACCCTGAATGCAGGAAGAAATGCCCTTTACCTTGCTATTTCTACTAATAAAGAGACAGAGAAGGCAAACAGAGGTGTATTAGCTAAAGTCAGGGTGAGCAAGAAGCATTTGTGTGCATTTGGCTTTTTTAAAGTTGTAAAGTCAAAAGCAAATAAAAGCAACCCTTTCACTCCTTTAATTTATTCAGCAGGAGATTAAGGACTCCATCCCCACTGTGAGCAAAACAGGCATAATTCTACCAAAATCCAGGGAATTACACTAGTGTAACTTAGACAGCAAAATCAAGCTCCCGTGAATTGCCAGTGAATTTCACTTCAGGATCATAATTCCAGAAGGAACTAAAAGTCACTATTTTGTTTCTATATCTACCAGCTTGACAACTCTCCCTTACCTTCCTCTTGTTAGTGGGACACACATAAAAGTAGCTCAGCACAGTCTTCAGGCCAACTTTGTCATTTAGCTTTTCGTAGGTAGTGCCATAGTCTGTTGACCTGGAGAAAAGAGGAGACAAAAAGAGTGTATGTGGTTATTATGGGAAGGAAAATGACTGTGTGAACAGACGCTTGGGGTTGTAGCTTGAACGCTGTTAACCTTAAAATAGAAGCTTTTGTGTTTCATTCAGGATTGCAAGTGGAAAAGAAGATACGTGGGTCCTTTGGGACAGGGTCTGTCGCTGCATCAGTTCATCCTACAGCACCTGGGGAACTACGGTCTACCCATGAAGATTTTTGTGGACTCTGTTCTCACATGCTAGTGTGGAGTTGTAAATGACACCTATGTGAAGACTCTGATCTCAGCAGCATCCTTAGCACAAATTCCCTTTTCAGACAAATCCAGCAGAAGAATCCAAATTAAACTCATCAACAACAATTTTAAGTAGGCTGATTTTTGACTTTGAGATGGGGATACAAATGTGGCTTAGAATTATAAAAGCTGAATTCATGTCTAGATAAAAATGTATCTAAACTGGCATCTTGAGTCTTTAGTCACCCCCATCCTACTCTGTGCCAGGAACTGAGTTTTTCTGGGTTGCAGAGACAGATTCAGGCCCTTACACTGGCAAACCCCACTCAGAAGAGCAGATGATCTGGGGGTGGCATTTCTCGTTCGTGACTGGGGAAAAAAAGAAAAAGGAGTTGCTTCATCACAGAGGGTTTTCTGTAGTTTCCTCCTCCTCATTTGTGGGCATGTTTGAAACCTCAGTTTATCCTGCTTGTTTCTTTTCTGCTTTCACACACTGCTTTTCCTAACAAACAAAATATTTCCCACCAGAACAAACTGACAACTATGTAAGGCCAAGATCCTACACCTGAACAGAGGTCAATACCAGGTGCTTTAGAAGGGTATAAAATTGCACAAACAGCCAACTTACCACACTCAAACTGTGCACAGAGCCCAGCTCCTGACCCTAAGCAGCTTCTATTGTATAGACAGAGCAAATACAAATCTCAGTGGGTGAACAAGAAAAGATTCACAGAAAGACTGCCTGGATGTATCTATGATTTTATTAAGACCAGAATTCACAGCCCCTGCCCTCCTTTCCCTACTCACCTTTTCTTTTTACTAAACAAGTTATTAGAGAACATCCAGTACCTTACCTAACAACTAGCTTCTGCTAGCCTGCAGCATTTGGATCTGCCTGAAACCAGTCCCATGCTTTTTGTCTATCAGAGCAATGGCCTGTATTACCCTTCTGGCATCCATATGAACAGTGCCACAGTGCCCAGGAGCTCTGCATTTCCATTCTGGTGGCTGCAGAACCAAGTGTTACCTGGCTCCATCAGTCTCCTGGTTGCTGCTGCAGGCCAGAACAGCACCAAAATACTAAAATAGAGCTACTACAACATTAATGCTTAATATTCTTTTATGTTAATGTACAGTGTTGATATTCACTGGGTCCACAGAAATATCTTAAAGGCTATCACAATAACATATTTCATTTCTGTACAAGTTTCCTACAGAAAGCATTGGAAATTTCTGTCTCACTAGGTGTCAATATGATACAAATTACATAGAAGATTTCCCCCTCCAGGAAAACTTCAAACTGAAGCAGCTTGATTAATAAAACAAAATAATCCATGCCAATCAATTCCACTACACAAAACCCACATTATACATTAATTCAACAGGTCAGGAATCTTTAAGCAACAGCGGGCCCAAATCAGTGTGTAACAGACAGAGAGCACATACTAAGTTTTCTCTTTCGTTGCACTCTTCCAACTGCTCTGAAGCTCCAATTAAGCCCCATCTGTGGCCACACGTGTAAAAACCATCATTCAGAGAAAGAGATCACTGGTTTCAATCAGCATTCAAAGAGAATACAAATAATAAATTAATATTTTCACAGAGCTACTTTGGTTTTGTTCTCCTAGTCGTTCTCAGATCTCCCAAAATGCCTTGCACTTCTAAAGATGCAGGCTGGGTGCCCTAATGACTCTTTCTCATTAAACCATTATCACTCGTTGCATTTGCCCTTTGAAAGAATAGATAGAAAGGAAGTAGGATCATTATTTCATTAGCTTCTCTAAGGTTTTCTTTATTATCATGACAGTCACCACTGGCTTCATAGAAATGTCTTGAAGGATATCACAATTAATATACTGTATTTTCATAGCTCTTTCCCATCCTAAGAAGCTGAAGCTTTTGTTTTGTGTTAATCCATTCAAACTAATAAAATCCCAAAGGGCCATACTGGGAAATATCATCTCCATTCTAGAGATGAAGGAACTGAAAGCTTGCATTGGTAATGGTGCATTTTTTCAAAGGCAGGCATCTATAAATAGCTTTTTCAGGTTCCTTAATCACCAGGTACAGAGCTTGATAAACAAACCTGCTAACTCCTAACACCACCTAATTATCTAATATGAAAACAAGTATTTATCAAGGCAACCAATAAATAAATAAATAAATAAATAAAAAGAAACTTGGAAACTCAGCTGTCTAATTTAAACAACCCAGCCCTGGACACTTTAAAAGGTGTGACCCACAGGTGGAACTGAATAGTTTGGGCTCTGACAGACAGACCTGAACCAGCCAACTCCAGTATCATAGTAAGTGTTCATCACAAGCATAGGGATGTGAAGCAGAGGTGTGGAATCCTGTCCTCAAATGGGTTTTATCTCAGTGTTCTGTCAGGCAGAGCAAAGGAGACTTTGTTTTCAGCCTCAGCTGTTAAGTGATAAAGACAAGCTATAAAATACGTAATCAATCTCCTAGAAGCAAAAGAGCTACAAATGCTGAGAGGGACAAGCCACCCTCCTGGAGCATGTTTGTGACTGACTGTCCTGTGAGGGGGCTTCTCTGTGCCTGTGACTCCCTGCTGTATGTGAAGAAAGAACAGCCATAGTATTGCCTTCAGATTATCAGCGTTTTACGTACAGTACAAAACCTTATGCATCCTCTTCCAGATCAGATTCCCAGCATGCACACACTGAAGCCCCACATTGAGAACCATGTGGATGCACAGCTCCACACACCTCACACAGCACCAGGAGCATACAAATCCCAGATTAACATTTTCTTCCCACCACCTGTGCCTGCAAACTACCTGCCTGCAGTTGCCTTTCTTCCTATGCCCCCTTTCTGTTTTCACCCACTGGCCAATTTTCTCCCAGTTTGACAGAGAAACAGAAACCCTGGAGTAATGAAGTTTCTACAAATTCCATGAAAAAAGCAGCCATCAAAAAGAGAGCAAACTTATTCACACTCAGAAAGAAGCGGTAGACTGAAACCAAATCCCATGAGACACAAGAGCATGTGCAGCTCTGAACATCCAGCTGCAGGAAAACATTCAAACACAGCTCACATATTAATACACTACAAAGAACCCATCAGCACAACACAAGGAGGCAGGCTGCTGAGCTTCCATTGCTTTTGAAAATTTGTTTCTCTCTCTGTCTTGCCTGTCCTCTCCCTCAAGCTACCCTCCCTGAGATAAAGGCCTTTCTCAAATCAAGGTCCGGGTGGCCCATCCCCTGGGGCAGCCCCTATGGGCATGTCTTCAAGTGGCTTAGAACTCACACAAAAGCCAATTTAGCACTAACTCCATTACCCCACTCTACACTACGTTAGTGAAAGGATTGAAGTCCTAAATCAGGAATGAGGCTGCCTACAGGACAATTTTTAACACAGACAGGGCAGAGGACTGTTCCTCAAGAAGCTACCAGCCACCTAGCAGCAAACATGGAGAAGCTTTTCCTGGGGACCGTAGGTTTATTTACTGTAAAACAAGGGTGGAAGAATGAGATGCTGGTCAAGCAGCAGTCCTTAGGAATGGGTACTCCCTGCTTGAGAGAACAGTGCTGCTATGTTCTGTCTCTGCCTTGCTGAAGCTTTTGAAATAAAATGAAAATATTTCTTTTCTCCCTTGTTTAAGGTTTTTGACTTGTTCCTGTCCTTAGGTGACAGTGACACTTACAGCTGAGCATCCTTCACTCCCAAAGACTTTTTCATATTTAGATACAACAGAGACAAGCAATCTTTCCATAGGGTTGTTATGAGCCTACACAAAATCAGAGCCAGGGCAGTCAGAGACTCGGGCAGCCAAAGGCCTGGAACAGAAACACAAGGTTAACTCCTGAATAGACTTATTTTTTTCTTTACTTAGGTCAGAAAAATGGCTCTACCAGGTCAGCTCAAAGGATCATCTAACCCCATGGGCAGGATGCTATGAGTCCTATTACTTAATACTATCAAAATCAGCTATGATGGAGCTAACCATCAGAATTCAGTCCTTTGCCCTTCCCTCACTGCAGCTGACAAATCTGGATTTGGACACTGTGCAATGAAAGTACCCACAGAAGCCCTGTTGGTTTATACTTGATACTTAACAGACAAAATCCAAGTATCAATACTCTGTGAATCTTTCCTTTTTCAGAGCTTCTCCTTCACCCAAACATGATTACTGAGTGGCTGTAATAAATGTCATATCACAATACTGTAGATCTACAAAAAGAAACTACTCCCTCTTTTTGTCTCCATCCCACTAAAGAAAACAAAGGACAGTAATGAACGCCTGTGAAAAAGAACACAAAAGCAAGAAGATGGCACTGCTCCCTGATGTAGTTTCTCAGCCTATAGCAAACTGTAGATCACAGATTTCCTAAATTGAAGATGATGCCTTTGTGTGCAAAAGCCATCAGTGGGCTTTTAGTTCCATAAATCTGTCTAACCTCCCACAGGGAAACTTTTGGCAACTTCACTATCCTGTGGTAATAAACGCCCACAATGTACCCGCATGCATTATATTAAGGGATGATCTCCCTTGTTTTAACTTGATAACATAATTCAAAGCCCACTGGCACAGCTTAATGAGAATGAAACCATGGAACCACAACTGCCATTTGTGATTTCACCGATTCTTGTCACATTCCCTGCAGATTCAACAGTCTGGAAACTCCCCATTTATGTAGCCACTCCTGGCAGAAATTATTTCTCCCTCTAATTGTCCTGTAACTATTCTTTCTAGTCCAATTACATCTTTTGTTATGAAGTCCTCAGAGAGCAAGCTCTGTGATTTTTTTCTTGGTAAAAATAAAAAAATAGAAAAGCTATTCATATATATCAACAAAAACAAAGAGTGTTTTAAAAAATCCTAAATCGAATCACTTTCCACCTTTATACCAAAGACGACTTCCCTTATAGGTCTAGAACTCAGCAATTCTGGTCACTTTCACTTTCAGAAAGTGACGGTTTCATAACTACCTACAACCACAGGTGTTAGTGGGGAGAAAAGATCAAGCAGATCATACTTCTGGTGTTTTCTCTTGGAAATATATATATTTTTTTCCCTTTTAAATTTCATGCCATTCGATTACTCCTTCCTCAGTTTTCTGAATTAATGACTATTTCTATCAACAAACTTCTGAATGACTTAAGGATGACCTTTGTTGATAAATTTCTATTTATGATATATGGTAAAGATTGGCAAAGATTGCTACTTGCTCCCAAGTAGCAGCAATGGCCTTCTTCCCCCCCCCCCCCCCCCCCCCTCCAGATTCTTCCTTTTTTTCCCCTACTCTTTTCCAACTCACACTTTAACTCTCACGGGGAAATGTTTGCACCAAACGCTCATTCCTTCATAGAAATGACTGCTCAGAATGGCATCGACCCAGTCTTCGGAGATGTCATGAACGTGGCATGCAGGCTCTTGTTCCTCAGTGGTGAAAATGCATTGTAAGTGGTAAATATGTTGAAAAATAGTGTTCTGTAACTGAGAATTTGCTCTATCAAATAGTGTTAGTGTGGTTGTTGCATCTGTTGTAGCTTCCATGGAAATAAACAGGAGGTTTTACTTTCAGAGATATCTACATATAGAGGCACTACACTTTTATTGCAGGACACAGATTTGTCTAAAGGCAGCTCTAAAGTTCCCACCATTTTGCTTCAACTAAAAATGGCATTATTTTTTTTTTTTTTCCTGAAGTTGAGAAAACTAACCAAACTAATGGATCCTTATAACTCATGGCAGGCAAGTGTCTGAACTATAACACCCAGATCAGCCTAAAAGCCTACTGCAAAGTATGCTCTGCATTTAGCAAAACTCAGATCCTGATCAAAGCAAGCAGGCTGCTTCGGGTTTGCAGTGGTTCCTAAGCATTGCTTTATATTCTGCTGCAGAATAACCCACAATAAGGAAGCAGAAAAGCAACAAAGACTGGTGTCTCCTACTGTGATGCTAAAATAAGTACTTCCACAGTAAGAATCCAAATCTCCTTTACCTTAGATGTTTGCCTGAACTTACTCTTAGCTGCCTATGAGCTGATTATTTAACTATCCATATGTATTGGGCTAACATGGCAAGGTTTTGGTAGCTGGGGTTTGCCAAGGCGGTAATTTAAGAGCCAGCTCCACCTGCTCCAAAAGAGACCAACTGCTGACCAGAGCTGAGTCACAAGCAACACTGGTTGTGCCTGTGGGAGAGCAGATTTAAGAAAGGGAAAAAACCCTGCTGTTCAACAGCAGCTGGGAGTGAGAATCATCTGTTTGTCAGGTCTGACCTGAGACAAGGACATCGTATCCTTGCAACCACCACCCAGAAAGTTCAATCCCCAGGAAACGGATGACTGGAACTAAGGCACTCTAGCCTCACGAAGATCTCTTTTTCTTGCCACTCTGATCACTTTAGTACTGTGAAATGGAAAAGCATTACTATTAGACAGTTCTGAAGTATCTCATCATTACTCACTTCCCATTTGTTCTAAAAAATCTGACACATTTATCATGTTCTTCATTCCAGTGTATTCTAATTTTCCAAAGAAGTGTCACTTCTGACATAACACAAGGTGTGTTAACTCTTTCAAACTGTGAATCATTCTAAAAGTGAAGTAGTTTAAAAGAGAGCAGCGTGGAGGTGGTACGATCCAGTGCTTCAGTCATAGATATTAGAAGTTAGACAACTTCCAAACAACTTATACAGTCAGCCTGCAACACTTTCCACTTCCTACCTCAGCTGACCCCACAAGCCTGACAACTCACTGCAGCTTTCAGCAGTGCACCCACACAGCCTGAACGGAACTACAGGATCCATTTGACCTGAGGCAGGTGTTACCTTAGTCTTACAGTTTTTCTTCCATTTAATTAACTTAGCTCCGTGGGACAAGATTGCCTCTTACTGTATCCAAAACAATAAGAAATAAAAATAAAATTAAAAAAAAAAAACATTCAAGAGATGCAACTACCTGAGGTAATAGCGGGCTGACAGACAATGCAAGAAGATCCTCCTGGTTGTAAGAACACATTTACCTTCAGTCACAACACAAGTGAGAGTCTCTACTTAGTACTGTTTTACAAGCAGTATGACAGATTCTCAGCTGAAGTCATCGCAACTCTAGAAGGTTCAGGTTAATGGCAGATCTGCACTAATCTAGCACTGACAGACCTACACTAAGTTACACAATAGAGGTCAGTATACCTGAGTTTCTAAAGAGGTACATTTGCTGTTTACATCAATGTTGATAAATGTTGGTATGCGATCCGTATGCTAGACTGTCAACATGGAAACCCACCCAACTCAAGTGCTTGTGAGTTTGGAGCAGCTCAGATCACACACTTGAACATTCCTGTACTCTTGTGCCTTCAGTCCCTACTGTTCAATATTTTCAAGCCACAGTTGGCTCAAGCTTAATTTTGCCCCAGAAAAGCCTCCTTTTTCTGCCATCCTTCTTCTTCAGCACTCAGACGCTTATCTAACGCAAAACGCTTCGCCTTGGGAGAATAAAACAGTTGAATTTTTTTTCAGACAGAAGATCAATAAAGTGGAAACAGCTTGAAAAGTCAATCTGCTCCAGCAGTCCCCCAGGAGATGGCTTGATGATTGTCATTTTAATGAAGGAATAGTAAACGGGGCACAAGGAAATGCACATCCCCTCCAAATTCACAAGGGGAGATACCTTAGGCTGAAAAGCAGGGAAAGAAGAGGAAGCACTCTAAGAGACCAGACATCTCTCCAGCCACATCAAACAGCAGTCAGGCTAGTAAGAGCTAACAAATTTCCTAAAACTGAGAATACAGCTCTAGTAATACACTGCAGATGATATTTCCTCTAGGTATTAGATGAGAAATATTTTTGTTCAGGCCCTGAAGCACAAAGATTAATAGCCCTGATGCCGTTGCTCCTAAGTAGTGTGCTGGAAATGTGTTTCCTACTCATGCTGAAGTCACGACTTGTATCTAAATGGGTTTCTGGGGAGCTAAGCATCCTGCATGTTATCAAGGCAAATAGAAAAGGAAACCTGACTGTGATGCAAGATGCTAAAGTCCTTTTTTTCTAGGCATGCCATGGAGTTTCTTTGTCTTTAATTTTAGTCATCATTCATGGAAAGAATCAAGTTCACAAACAGGTAGAATGCAGACTGTGAGGGTCACTGAATTAAAAATTACGTTGTACTAAGTATACTGAACAACTTGGAGATCTGCAAGCTTCTGACTCTGACAGACTTCCAACATGATTGCAATCTTTCTTCCAGAGTCACAAACAGTGACATATTTTGCTGTGACAACTACATAGGTTGGATGATGGCAGTTCCCTCAAAGATTCACACAGATGTGGACATTTCAGCTATAAGCTGAGATCAACACTTTGCTAGCCATGACAGGTGAACTGGAATTACTGTGTGAAGTCCCGTGCTCTGTGCTGTGCCAGAGGTCAGAATACATCAACATAATTGCCTATTCTAGCTTTCAAGTCAATGACTCAGTATGTTTGGGGCCTTTGGCCACACTTTCTACTTGAACTTGGGCTGCAGTTCCACTCAGAATTTCTGTCTGCTTATGGACTGTTACTCACATTTCTGCATCCACTTTTCATTTTCACATTTCATGCTTTCAAGTAAATCAGAGTAAAAGCACAATACAACATGTCTCTAATTGCATTTTCTCTCTGCATAGTTCCTTCAGAACTCTTGGACAGCTTTAAAGCAGTGGCACTGTAGTTCTTTCAATCATGTTACTTAGCACAGGAGAGAAATTGCTTTATTCCTTCATTCCACCTGATGCTCTATTTAATGCAATGCTTCAAAAGGCAATGAGAAAATGAATCATGATGCTACATTCCTGAAGGGCACCATTAAGACCCCAGGGATAATGTCAGTGTAAAGGGTCACTCATCTTTCAGCAGGTAGATTGCAATAGCCTGTGATTAATTAGGAAGTAGTGGCACCTCATCATTAGCCATTTCCTAATTCTTTTTAGTTGCCTTACGAGAAAGCACGTGGTTTGTTTTAACATCAGCTTTAACATTCTGGAAATGAACTTTCCTGCAGGCTGAACAATCCTAGTCCTAATCAACCACCCATAGCAGGGGGAATTTGCAGGCTGGTCTCTGCACATCTCTAAAGGTTTTATTTTGCAGACAGTTAGGAGAATAAAATATGGGTACTATAGAGGAAGGTGCACACAACGCCACCATTATTTTTAACCAAAACCTTTGTCACAACTGAGATATCAGTGCACGAGCATGTTGAGCACACAAAGATGTAAGGAAAACAGTGCATCTCTGTGACTTATTGCAAAGAGTCATGGCAATGATGGGTGAATAGATGGATGAATCCAGGGTGGATGAAATTCCTTCCAGAACTTCATCCCTTCAGGAGGTCTCTGGGAGTAGGTTCAGACAAGAAATCTACTGAATTCACACAGTTATCCGAAATCCAGGAACTTTTATCAACACCACTGCCTTGAGTACACTCCTTGACTGCACATGTTTTAGCATTAGAAACTACCCATAACATTCAAAACTGAAAGCTTCAGTACATTACAGTATGCTCCTCACAGCCTTCACTACATGCAGCTATATCACCCACTCTTAACTAAGTACCAGAGCGGACCTACATCATTTAGCTAGATGAAAATATAAATAGATAAGTGATATCATCTGCCACTAAAGAATAAAGGCCAAGAGTCAATGAAACTTCCCCCAACCCATTCCTTCTCTTTCCTCCATACTTCTCTAACTGCTCTGATTTGTGTTTACCTTAACCTTTGTTCATGCAGTCAGGAAGCACCTTTTCCCGGACTCCATAGACTTGCTTATTTATTTGTTCTTGACTCAGAGGTAAAGGATTGTTTCCATGTTAATGAGCTAAAATCATGGATCAATACAGTTCACACTGAGACTTAAGTGCTGTGATTATTGAAAGAGGGAACACAGAAAGAGATGCTACATCATGTACAAGTGCATCTATTACACAGTTGCTAAGCTTTAAACAACGCATTTGTAACAATCAGACCAGCATGGTAAAATAACAGCTGTCTCTTCAAGACAACAGTAAATGCATTGGGGAGTGCTATCTGAAAGAGTTATTTCTTTGACCATACTTTCCAACATAACTGATGCCAAAGATGGAGCAAATAAATAATGATGAGTTTTTCCTACAAGTAATTATTTTGCAGAGATTACACTCTAATAGCCCTAGTACACAAAATATTTACAGGAATTAATCTCCCTTCCTCTCGGATAAGGGCAAATGACAAACACAGACTTCTTTGCCCACCCAGCCTCCCCTCCCTCCCCCCGATCTTTTTATTTTTAAACCATATTCTGCCACCACTTATCAGGGTCCCTGCAGCAAAAATGGGAAAAAATGTTAAATGCATTGCTGGGAATGGGATCTCATCCTTAATGACACCATCAATAATTGCTGTCACCAGCTAATACCAGAGTTGCAACCTTACAGGGAAGATAAAGAGGCAGGGTTTTTCAGATTGTGCTTTCTAGACAGGCTCTAAATGTGATTTTGCTACATGCTCTTAAATGCTGCCCGGATAGCTCATAGGAAAGCAAAAACTAAAAGCAGATTGAAGCTATACAGTGAGTAATAAAACTAGGATTGTCCTGTGGATGTCCCAGAACAGTGTTGGACTCAGAAAACAGGAGGAAAACACAGTAGAGGCTGCCCTACAGCAAAGCTTACACCTTTGATGGCAGTTCCTTGGCACTAAGGGCATCCCCAGACAGCTGCTTCTTCATGCAAACATATTCCTGTAATTCCCCAGCCATCAGGGCCCAGATGTCTCTTATGACTTGTCTAAATTGAGGCTACATTGTAAACCACTGAAAAGTTACTTAGAAACTCAGACCTTGTCATCACAACCTAGACACCATTAAGGGAATGTGTACCACAAGATTCTTTTAAGAAGAGGCTAAACAGTTCTGTTTATAGCCTGAGGCTGGAGACTCAAAATCAGTGCCTCTACAAATACCTGCAGCTTGGGAGCCTTGACACTACCTGCAGTGAGCACAGACCTTCCCTCACACCAAGCCGTAGACCAGAACACTGCTCCCATTTCATAAGATACACTGGAGGACAGATACTGACAATCTTCATGGTTTTGTACAACAAACCAAGAACAGACCGGTTGTTTGAGTGCTTCTCTGTTTCTTCCCAGTGCAACCAAACATGCCTTTCAGATGAACAGAGGAGGAGACAGGCATACCCTGCCAGCCCTGGTTTCAGCTGGAAAGTAGCAGCTCCCAAGCCCAGATGTATGGAGTCGCAATGTCTTCCCAGGTGATTCAATTATTAATTCCCTGTCAGAATTAATAATTTAATCAACAGATAACAACAGAGAGATAAGCAGCATGCTGGGAAATCACCCTGAATTTCAGATTTTAGAGTCTCCACATAATTAATATTCAACGCTTCACAAATTTGTTGCTCCAAACCTTGCACTTTCTCCTTTTACTGCTCATGTCTTTCCACAAAAACACAATGTTTTGGCTCATCTTTTAAAAAAGGTATGTGTATGACCTAAGAGGCAAAAGGTCAATGTTCAATAGATGGCAGTCTGAACTACATGTCTCTTTAGTTACATGCACTAAACACAAGAACACATTTTCATTGGTGAAAATGCTCATCATTCTGGGACTATTTGGACCCCATCACCTGACAGTTTGGTCTGTGCTCATGTCAGGATAGTCACTTCCAAGACTCTAAGCACATCACATAAACAAGGTGTAATCTGCCCCTTGCACGTAGCTGGGAGATGTGATCTGCTCCCAGCTCTGCCCTAGGGCTCATCTCCGCACTCCTTATGATCATTGCAATCTCTGTTCACCAACACCACATAAACATGGTAAATAATAGAACAAGAAAGACTTCTGCTGTGCTGCAAGCAGTGGTTCTCTGCAGCCACTTCTCTTTGAAAACAAAGACATGCAATATTTGATGTGTCATGCAGCTCTCTACTGATGGTTCCAAAACCATCACGTGGTTGAACAGTAGATTCTCCAGTATCATTGTCTCACTGAGCAAGACAGGCAGAACAGATTCTATCATCTTAACAAATAAGGGAATGAAAAAGTACAATAGTTTCATCCCTAATAACGATTGCTTTGCTTGTGCAAGCTAAACCTTTTGGACAGTATTACCCCTACACCACGGCCATGCATATCCAATGCAAATCAAGATCTGTATTTGTACTATAGTAATAACTTGGAAGAACTTGTTTAATATTGAAAGACTTAGCAGAGCAGATGAATGGCTCTGACATGATATCCATGGGATAGAAATTCAATTAAAAACTGCAAGTGGCACGGAAGTAGTAGTTATTGTTCAACATGTATCGTGGGGCCTTTGTTGAAATACAGCTATTAGCTGCGCTGGTTGAGAAATTCTGTTTTCCTTTATGGCAATCTGTTAGCTTGTAGAAAATTAAATTAATAAAAGCACAGAATTACTCTCACACTATTAGAACATAGCAAAGCCAAGGGCTAGTTATGTATTTTATAATTATGGATTAAGTGCATTATGCCAAGAAAATTAAAGAGATGCCAGAATTATAATAAAAATGAAAGATTACTTGCTTCTAAAGGCTGACAGTGTGACTATCACATGTAGAACATGCTGGTTTGTCAGCCGTTATCTTTCCCCATCCAGAAATGTTAACAATTATTCCTATTGCTAGAGCTACAAACGTAGCCCATAGTGGATGCACACTTGCATAGGAAGGCTACCTTCTGTAAGCAGCATCTCGAATCCATCTTCTATCTTGGAAAATTAGTTTTACTTCCTGAGAACAGTGAAAAGGAGAATAGAGGAAGAATTATTTTCAGGTAGATGGAGGACAGAGCTCACTAGGAAAGAACTCCCCAGGCCCCACTAACTTTTGCCAAATTCCAAAGACAGAAGAAACACGAACAACTGGGATCTCACTGATTTTGAAACGCTGCATCATGATGAAACTATTTCAATTCTCTCCTCTACTCACAGGGTTTCCTGACCTCATTTCTAGGAGTAGACAGCTATACTCACGTTGTAAGACTCCAGATGGAACTAGGGATCTCATGCTAGTCATTTGGGTCTATCCTGCTTTAGAAAACTAGTTCAGAACACCAGTCTTGGACCTAACACATCCCAGCTAGAGCAGATATGAGCACAGTGCATGGCAAAGTAGCAAGCAGCATAGGTACTCTGCAAGCTGTTCTGCCTCCAGGTCAGAATTAAGGGGTTATTTTACTAGATTGTTGTATGATTTTTGTTGTTTTTTGTTTTTTTTTTTTTGTTCTTTTGTTGTTGTTTGTTTTTGTTGTTGTTGTTGTTGCTGAGTTAAGGATTTTAGCAACCAGTCTCCAAGCAGTGATTTCTGTTGCTTCCAAGAGCTGTATTTATTACTTATGCTGTGTAAACACAACACTCTCTGCTCTAGGGAATGACCTAGCAGAGGATACCATGTTTTTCCAGTACAAGAACTCCAAGTCTAACACCTTTATAAATGCTTTACAGGTCAGACATAGAGAGGTTAGTGACAGTAAAGGGCTTTCTGCACCCTCTCCTTCCACATAGCTCAGCAGCTAGACTGTGCTGAGTGGGCAAGGAGACCACCAACAGGCTTTCAGAGGTGACAGCTCTGCAGGTATGGAGATAGGTTGAGGACATGGCAAAAGGCTGCACTGTGCTGAGTTGGAGAACTATTAAATTATCAGGGTAATATAAAGAGCACAGTGTTCTGCCAGCAGCCATAAAGTGGGCCACAAGCACCTGCACTTCTCTTTCCCCACCCCTCAAGAGTTATCATCTCTGACTAGAAGCACTCCTAGGATCATGAAAATGTTTTGTTGTCAACTCCTCTGCTTCAGTTTCCCCACTGAAAAGAGGAGATGAGCACACTGGATGACTTCCATTTTGCCTTTTTTAAAGGCATCTTCTGAGCATTTTTTGCATGAACAAAACACCTACTGTGACCAACATGATTAAATAAGTGTAGGAAAAAAAAAAAAAAAAAAAAAAAAAAAGAACAGCAAAACTCAGTTAATTTCTTGGGTTACATTCAAAAAACGTCCAATACAGGTTCTTAGCTGAAAAATCATAACTTTGACTTAAATAGCATGAAGAGATATTGAACACCTGCTGCCAAAGTATGCCAGGGCATCTCTTCATAGGCCAAAAATTGAAACCATCACATTTCCACTGCAGACAAGTAACAGCATAATCACCAGTATGTTTGTGAATCTCCAGTGTCCTCCAATTTTGCTGCAGCCCCAGGCTAGCAAAAGCAGGAGATTCTGCACAAGCTGTTTGCAGCATTGCCTGGGCTGCCTTTATACAGTGGGATGAACAAAAAAGCCATCAGCCACGTTTATTATTATCTGTGCTCACCAGCACCCACACTCTGTATCTGCCATATCAGCTGGGCAGCATCCTAACAAAGGGAGAAGAGAGAGAAATCTTCTCCTTGTTCCTGCCACATGCTCACCTCACCTTCAATTCCCAAACATTGATAGAAAGGATTAAAGAGAGTGCTACTTAAAACAAAATGGATATAGGATTCAAAAACCAATTACCAAAGTATAATCTTGCTCAGATGAGCGTGCTAAGAATAATTACTATCCACAAGATGAATGTTTGTTGAAGATGCATTACAGAAGACTGTGTAATTAAATATCACAACCAATCCTAATTTATTTACCAAACAATTCACATTTAAAAGCTCACCTGAACGCATTTGGGCAAAAGCTACTTGGGAATTTTTGTAGCAGTCAAAAGTTTGGGAAACAGCAAAAACAGGAAAATAAAAAGTAACAGGAGAAATAACCAACTTATCACCACGAAAAAGGAGAAGGAGAAGGGATAATACAGTCCTGCTTCTGACATTATTTATCCTTTAAGAAACATCCTTTGGTATAATGGAAAGAAACTCCAGTATCAGCACATGCTTGGTCCAAACAAGTCATTTCTAGGAAGGAACAAATTGATGCAGAACAAGAAGGAGCACCATGCTAGGTAAAGATTTTTGAAAGGCTGTCTGTAGCATCTGTGGAGAGGAGGAAGACAGCAAATGTAGCCTCTGTCACTATACCCCAAAAGTCCTCTCACTTCCCCAGTCTTCCTTTATTCTCACAGCTGAGGGAGAGTTTACATCAAAGATACGTGTGACAGAGCTGTGATCAACTCAAGCATAATTTTATTCTTCTGCATCCATACTGTTCCCATCTCAGGCTGAAGCTGTTTGCAGAAAAAAAAGAAAAGCATCCTCATCTTGGCTCCTCTGCAGTCTGGAGGACAACATAATGCCCTACCTGCCACGCAATCCAAGAGGCCCACGACCAGGTTACAAGTGCCACAAGCCCTGCAGCCCAAGTCCTAAAGCAACAACACTAAGGTCTCCCCTTACCACACATCCCTGCAGCACTACTTACACTCTGACTCTCCATGGCTGCCCTTTGACAGCTTTGAGGTTTTCACAGAAGCATGCTGCCAATTCTTGAGTATTATCACCCTGTTGAGCAAGTGATTTAGAATCCAGAGAAGAACCTCTAACAGCAAAATAAGATGCAGAACCCTACCTTCCTACTTACTGCATTCCCAGGCAACAACACATGTACTTCTGGAGAAACTCTAAGTCTCCGATAATGAGAACAACTCTTCTCTGTCTTGTTACTCTTTTATAAACACACATTCTGTCTCCAGCAGTCATTTTTCAGGTATTTGCAAGATGTGAGTATGAAACCTTGGAAGGCAGATAATACTGTTAATCAAATATTCCCATGCAAGAAGTGTACTGTCCCAGAATGAGAATATCAGAACCACAATGTTCATTTTATTAACTGATTTATAAAAATGCAATTAACAGCTGAACAGGGTAAAGATCTACTCTATTCTATAACTAAAGTTTTAATCTGTCTTATTCCTTATTAAAAAAAAAAAAATGTTTTAAAATGTATAGGCTAGGTGTATTTTAAAGAATATTCTTTGTGTGTACTACAAATGGTTGTATGTAAACAGAAAGATTTTCAAAGAGACCTACCTAACACAGATGCTCAATTAAACTTAATGAGAGTTGGTCTTCTGCTTAAGTATACAACTTCAACAATTTCAAAACACCCTAAGATTTCTTATATCTGGTTTTGCCCTGAAGCATTTTGCTTCTTTAAGTACATTTACCTTGCCTCCAGGTCATTCTCTCAGCACCATCTTCCCTCCAGCCATCCAATCTCATGACAGAAGCTATCCTATGTGGTCTCTCCAGCCAATCACACAACTTGAACAATAAACTCTGAATACTAAATATGCAAAGAGCTCTTACTGTTGACAAATTGTGAAAGAATCATAGGCCATCCTTTCATACCTGAGAGAGTAGAAAAGCATGAAAACCTTGCAGACATTAACTGAAAGAATAACACTTTACTGACCCTAACTTGGACTTTGAAAAGCAAGTTTGGGGCTTTTTATAACAAATGCTTTTGATGAGCCCATGTTTAATGTTGTATTGAGGAGGGAAAAAAAAAAAATCATGGATAAAATTTGTCTATTAGAGATCTGTAACTTGCAGAATCACCAACAGTCCTGACTGAAAATTCTTCATCGAGATATCTTGATGGACAAAAAGAAAAGTAAAGGTGAAACATCACACTCCTGCCAAATAGAACATATCTAGATAGAACAATTTTGGACCGACCCTGGCACTTCAGCCATGAAAATGTCTCCCAGGTAAGGTGACAGAAATGCATAGCTCAACAGAAAACCTATCAGGGCATGCAGCACCTATGCAGCAAAAGGAGAGCATAAGTATGCAAAGAAGGTCATTACCTGCAGAGTAATTTGTCATAGTGGCCTCTCATTTGAGCCCTCCCTTAGCAGACAGCAGCAGACACACAAGCCCCAGGCTCACTTGTATGCCACAGCAATCAGCTATAGACGCCACACCATCATTTATGTTATTTCAGAGTGAATGGAAGTGAGGGATATCTCACAATTTGCTGCATAAAAAGACTCTGGCAGAATAAAGCCATATTTGCAGAACATAAACAGGGATTTCACAGTGCCAAGTCTTCATTTTTATCACATCAGATAGCTCTTCCTTTCTAAAGGGAACTCTGAGGAAGGATAACTAAAGGTTGTTAAAACTTGCTGCAGCTTTGAGTTTATGATGGCAAACCATTTATTTTTTTTCCCCTCAACTACTTGCAACAAATGTTGCTAGGCAGAAAAAACCAATATAAACACTTGTAAATGCTCTACTGAGAGGCAGAAGGGAAAGAGGTACACCATGCTGAAAGGGCTAGATGAGGTTTTGATTGTAAAACCCTATAAACAACATAACAAGTATTCAATGGCAGTGAAACAGAGGCAGCTTTCTCTCTGTACCGCATAAGGATCTACAGTCCAATACAAATATAGTCCACGCCTTATTTTGTGCAGCGCGCATCCTATCATTGCTCCTGAAAACGTTCAAACTGTTTTCGCACTGCAGCAAATTACCCAGTAACTAGAGAACTGATTTTTGGGAGGGAGAGGGGAAATGATCATGCTACATATATTTACAGGGCTGCTGTAAGAACCTTTTTGTTCCTTAAGCTGAACAAATGCAACCTGGCACCTCTTTACAAAAATTAGCTCCACTTACAAGGCATTGCCACATTATTCAGTGCACCCTTCATAGGTACATGATATAATTTACCAGCAGAGGAGGCATGCAGCAGCACCTCATAGATATCTGCCAGTCCTGAGACTTGCACATTTGCTCAGGTGTACCCCTTTGCCTCTAGAAGAGCTCACACAGTTTATGCGCTATTGGAAGAAGAGATCACTGCCTGAGCTTTGTAGCACAGCATCTGCACCCAGAAGCCTTGGCACCAATCCAAATAGCCTCTCTTACCAGCTTCTCCTGATGCCTAGACTTCCACAAGTCTGTTCCAAGTGCTGTTTTTACAGGCTAACCATTTGATACAGAAGGAAGTGCAACCTTTTGTTACTTTCACAAAGCCTGATTGTAAGTCTGGAAAAGTGTCTTGAAAAGCTCAGCCTTATTTGGAATTTGAATCCTATGTTAACAGCCTATGTCTAAATACATATTTCCTCTCTTTAAGGTTACATATTCACTGTGCAATCACCAACAGTTCACACTTTTTTGACAGCTTTTCTAAGTTTCCTTGAGAAGCATTTACAGATCAAGTGAACTTTAATCCTCTGTTTTGCAATAATCCTTACATTTAAAGATGGTTTTGCAATAATCTTTAAAAAAACATTCACATAGTAGCAATTTATGAGCCTTTTCCCAATACATATACACACTTTAGAACAACCCTTCTTTGAACTTCAAGAAGTATGTATACAAAACATACCTACGACTCACAAACAACTGAAGTGAAGACAAGGACTGAGACAGCTCTTTCCCAAACTAGAAGACTGTCCTGCTATTAGCCCAGATATCTGGGATATTCCACCGGGGCAAGCACTGCTCTATAGAGTTTTAAAAACAAACTTCATTAGAAGGCAGACATGTTATGATCCTGGGTGGCTTATTCCTGCCCCCACTTCCTACTGCTTCTGGAATCAGAGGCATGGGAAAGTAGTTTTTTTGCACTAGTCACATAACTGGAGCTTTCTGACAAGATTTTTTTGTGTGTTCACCTTCTCTCAAGACCCCTCGCAGATTTTCTCTAAGAGCAGAGGCAAAAGTTCAGTCATACAGAAAAAATTCAACATACTTCTGACTTCAGGCAGCCCCAAAGTGCGCTCTCAGATTCCTGTTCCACAGAATCACGAAGCATCCAGCCTTCAAGATTATAACCAGATTTTTTTTCTGGATCATTCACCCACAATGAAGAGTTCCAGACAAAAACCAGCAAGAGAAAGATAAAGGTTACAAACACACTCCAGAACAGTTGCAACAATACATTTTTCCTTATCCTAAAGAGACAGAGGCCCTGGGTCTAAATTCAAAGGGGAAGCAAAGCACAACTCCGCATTCCTCGCCCTTTAACCTTCACAAGTTTCTTTATTCTCACAGAATCCTGAACTAACATTGCATTCCAACATGTTGTTGACAATATTCCCACTCTATCTAGACATAGGTTTGGACATGGTTTAGTGGGAGCTATTGGTAATAGGTGAATGGTTGGACTGGATTATCTTTAAGTCTTTTCCAACCTTGGTGATTCTGTGATTGGCAACACTCTGTGAACTTACATGTATTACAGATAGCATCTTGAACATTTTAAAGACAGAACTGCGGTGGCAAAGCAATAAAGAGTAGAGAACAACACCCCAAAATTTATCCTCTCTATGCATTTTCCAAACAGAGATCTGGAAAATCTTCATACACTGGACTACACACACCATCCTTACTTGTGTGGGCCACACATCACTGTACACCTTTCTGACCAGGCACAAACAACAGATGGTTTTCATAAGAGATGCATGCGCTGCCCACACTCAAGTTGGGAAGAGCAACTGGCTAGAATCCCATAATCATTCCACGCAGCAGTCATGCCTGCTCCCTTGGTGCCTTAAGCCAGCACAAAAAGCAGAGGCTCCACACTTCTAAGTTTCTGAGAGAGCACAAGGCACACCTAACATTTAGATTCATGAGATTAAGACCACTTTATGCAACACTCCTGAAGAGAAATCCCATGTCTCACAGTCTTGTTCACAGTTTCCTTAACTTTAGAATTATTCATCACATGAAGAGGAAAACAAGGGGTGGGGGGGGTGGGGGGGGGGGTGAGAGGGAGCTGGGGAGGGGGAATACGCAGCAGCAGTTTTTCAGGAAACTTCGAAGTCATCACATTAAAGTTCACTAAACCACTAAACCCTTTTGTCCCCAAATCACCTTTCTCCCAGGACTCCCCCAGTATTTCAAATTGCTGGCAGTCAGCCAGTCCATGAATTACAGCTACACAAGGAGATGATGTTCCCTTTCTTAAGTTCAATAGCAGTTTTGCACTACCTGGATGGGCATCCGTCCATCCCAATCAGGTACACAACTCTTGTCCCTCAAACCATAACTTCCCAGCAGCCTGACCATTGTAATGTAGTCAGATCCCCTTCTTGCTCTCACAAAGGCACCTTATGCAAACTTTAGAGAAGCACTTTCCGAGATCAATGATAATTGACTGATTAAGTATGCCTAGTGCTGCCAGAATGTGAGCTGATTGTGTAATAGTGCTAATTAGTAACTGCCAGAGCTCATTCCAATTATTAACCTTTATGAATGTCATTTTTAAAGATAAGAGTTTGCAACACAGCCTACTGCAGCATTTGTAATGATTTTTGTCACTTGGATGAGAAGAAACAGTGACCACTGATGCTGGGATAAAGGTAACACAAGAAAAAAGCCCTAGGAATAAAGCATTTTACCCTTGCTTCCTGAAAACTGGAAACAGAGACTTCACAACAGAAATGTGGATTGTCTGTACTGACCATGTTACACAGTGAGCCACAAAGCAAGACATGAACTTCTCACATGGTGTGAGTAACACTCCTCTGACCCAACATGAAGTGATGTTGGTACAAACCACCCTGTACTTCCTCAGAGAGTCAGATGGTCCACCTCAGACTCCTCTACAATGGGCTCTTCTCAAAAACAACAAAGTTGATCTTAGTTTGTTTCCTGTGCCTTGCACAAAATAGAAAACAGGCTCTTGTGAATACAAAGCTAAATGTGCCGTGTTAACTCTGCATTCCTTATAGATGTCTCTTTCACTTTTATTGGTTACAGATAATAGAACCAATGGGATTTTAATCTTCCATGGGACATTTATTCTCTACTCTGCTAGAGGCACACTGAATGATGTACCACGGTCCACTGATTACTCTGTATTTTTAACTACTCCATGGCAATAAAAGATTATATCTGAAACTGTGTGTTTTAATGGATGATCTTCCTGCCTTGGCTCTTAGCCATGCTTACAGCTGCAAGTAACCCAAGGAAAGTACATGCCCTCTCATATGCCGGCTTTACAAACAACTGTATCTGGGGCACATCAAGGTCTATGGCTTGCCTGTGATCCCTGAAGTAACTGTCTGAGGCTCATGGATGTATCGTGGCTTGCTGAAGTCATCAGGAAATTAATGAATGCTCTGGACCTGAGTTGTGTGACCACTACACGGTTGTCCTGTTCCTACACCAGGCCCCGTGGCCTAAACTCCATGCGCAGAAAACTCTTCCCCATGCTCTTCTGAATCTGCTGCTCTTCTCACTCCAGGACCAACAGTCAATCACAAACAACAAACAAGGTTCCTTCTTAGAGCAAAGCACTGCTATTTCTAGCATTTGTGAGAAAGAGAAACAAGAGGTTAAACACTAAGTGAATTTCTCTTTCTATGGGACTAATTACTTGTTGAGAACTTCAGACTTGAAGTCTTGACCCCATGTTCTAGTCATGGATTGCTCTTCCCTTCTCTATAGCTCTTCAGGTACCTTTTGAACTTTTCAGGGCTTATACTAACTTGTACCACCAGATTCTCTATTGGAAGTTATAGATAGTGCTAGTCTTGCCCTATTTGGACAACAGTGACTTAGCTCAGGGAACCTCCAGGTTTGTGAGTTCATGCCAAGACCTTGGGCTGCAAAGGGGCACAGCTGAGCTGCTCCAAAACAACTCAGCTGTCAAGCACCTCATCCCTGGCAGCGTGTGCGAAGAGCTGCAAATATTTACATCATAAATGTACCAAATATCACTCGGGAAAATACGCAGCAACCATCTCACTCCCATGCAAAACTACTACCTGATTTGGGGTAAGACTTGGCAGCAATGGCATTAACAACAGCCCAACCTCCTCCCTTTAACCAGTTTCTTATTATCATTTTCCTCACAGATCTCTGAGCTAGACTGCAAGATACATACAAGAAAATTAAATGCCCCTTTTACAGATCTCAAGATTTATGGGGCTATGTCCCTTAACTATTACAATGCAGCACCATATCTTCATCTTAGATAAGACTTGCAGGATGCTGAACAACCAGCTCCTGCAGACAGCTTGTTGCTTGACTCAGGCACCTGAGCAATAAGTTCTGGGATAACTGGGAACAAGCAACTTCTAGTATTTACAGAGACAGTTGTCTAAGATAACTGGTCCTAATAATCCATTTATAGAGTTGTCTCAAATCTTTTACAGTTTTTATTCTGAAGCAGAAATACTACATGTAAAAATGAACCAGCATCCTATGATCTAGCATTTTACAGGAGCTTTTTAAAGGAACTTTCATTTTTACTTCTTGGTCAGGCTAATACTGTTAAAAGGTCAACTAACAGATTGTTACAGATGAAGAAAATATGATAAATAGATAAATCAAAGGCTACCTTCTAGGCTGGGAAAATGCAGCCCTTTGTTAATATTGCTTGGAGAAGTGACTGTTTGATATTGTGTACTTATTAACTTCATTAGAATCCTAATGAGTGTAACATGGAGATAATGAGAGACAGACCAGATTAAAAGAAAGATGGAAATATTTCTTGAACCTTTTGTTTTTTTTAAACAATGTTTCTCTATCCTTCATATTATTTATAGCCATTATAAAATGGCAGTGCATTAGGGGGGAAAAAATAACATAATAAAACACCAATATAAACAGACACAACCCATGTTAAAGCACTAAATTCTACCAGCCACTGTACAAAGCATCAAAGATTTATATGACTTGGTTCAAAGCCTAATTTGAAGGAAGAGTCAGGGGAAGAAAGAAATGGGAAGAGAAAGGAAAAGAACAGCTCACTCATGGAGAAATAAATCATGTACATTGATGTACAGCTTGGGCTTAACACGGGGAACTGCATCCCCCAGCCACCATGAGGTGGCATCAACACAGAAAGTACACTGTAAGTAGCTGCTGGCTCCTGATCTAGCCCTGAGTGTCTGAAGAGCAAGGGGAAGTGTATCTGTGACTCAGAAAGTTCCCTAAAGTCTTTGCATGTAATACAATTCTTGACAGATTTTTGCTTCTAGCAACCTGTCTAGACGCCACTTGAACCCATGTGAACTTTAGCTTCCAAAATGTCCTCCAGCAAGGAGATCCATAGATCAAATACATGTTGCTGTAACAATAAGTCTTCCAGTTGTCCTGAAGCTCACTCTGATGCTCCTTTATTCTTCACACAGACACAGAATGCGTGAGATCGGAAGGGATGACTAGAGCTCAGCTAGTGCTACCTAGCAGGTTTCCCATCGCCATGTCCAGACAGCTTTGGAATATCTCTAAGGATGGAGGCTCCATAATCCCTCTGGACAACATCTGACACTTACCAGTCACCTCTACACTAAGAAGGGTCTCCTGATGTTCTGACAGGACCTCTTGTGTTTTAGTTCATGTTCACTGTCTCTTGTCCTGCCACTGGACACAAATGAAAAGAGATTCTTCCTCCATTTATACTGTACACTCCCCCATCATGCTTTTGCACACAAAATGAGATCCCCCTGAGCCTCCTCTTTTCCAGGATGAACAGTTCTAGGTTGCTCAGCCTTTCCTCAAGTAAGAGATGCTTCCTCCCTTGCTTTAACAGAGATGCTATCCACACAAACTAATTTTTTTAAGATTTGTATCATTTTCTTTTCCAGGCATCTCTTTTCAAGTTTTCCAACTCCTACCAAATCTAATCTAAATGAACATTCTTATATGAGTTATTATGGAAGTCTTTATTTTGCAGTTATCTATTTGGTTATAAGTGAATTCAGTGTGCAGTTTTCTTTAATAATAGCACACATCTATGTTAAAGGTATCTGCTACTAATCTGTGCCAATGAAAATCCTCAACATGGTAAAAAGTGATCAGAAAAAGATGTTAGTAAGGTCCGAACAAATTCATCTTCAAGTGAGGCTTCCTGCAAAAAAAAAGTTTTGCAGTTGGCATCCAAATCTAATTAGAATGTAAGATGAGATAACTCAACAAAGGAGATGCTTTCTAATGAGAGCAATGGAATTGCTGTTCTTTATCATTATCCAAATGATAAAGAAGAGATGGAATAGCCAATTCCTGTTAACAGATGTAGCTCTGCTGATGCAGCAACAGTCACAACACCCACAGGATCTGCAACAGCAGGTTCTTGGCTACAAAATCCCTCCTGATTGCTGCCTTGCTACTTTTCTAAACAAGTAGGCAAAGCACTACAAACACATTTAACCTGTCAGAGACAAGATCCTAACAATATGACTACATGGCAGCTGCAGTACTTTGAGAACACACTCAGTTTTGGCATAGTTTCCTCTGGCCTTCCCCACCAAAACTGCAGGACTGGGTGCCTAGGAAGATTACCTAAACCCAAAAATACATTTCTGGCAAGACAGGACATCTCTATTCTTGAGGAAATCATAATCAGAGAATTGCACTAACAAAGGCAGAAAAGATGCATTTATATAGAGCATATGTAAGCTGCAAACTCAGGGGCAACCATATGGTTTTAACACTTACCACTCCCCAAACTCAAATTTCATTAAAAGAGACCTTCAAACTTGTAGGAAAATTAATGTCAAAAGTTATTTCTCATGTTGATACATCTCTCATACCACCACCTAGCTTTTTGGAATTGAAAGATACAAGATGTGCACAGAATCTGACTGAAAGGACTGTCTAGAAAAATAAGTTACGTCAAAGTCACCAGCTGGGTAATGGATGCAGAATTTACCCATGATGTGGAAGACTCAAATCCCTTAGTTACACAAGACAGCCACAGTAAGTCAAATAAAAAAAATGTGTACTGGCCACTAACCTGTCACAGAGAATGTTCTGGGAAATTACAAGAAATAGCCAAGAGAGCACAATTCCTCTCAACACAATCTCCATCATCTCTCTTGATTTGGAGAGTCAAACCACTAATCCCTTAAAATGCCATAGCATAACATGTATTCAGTACAATCTTAGGCTATTCCATCAGAAGCATGAATAGCTCTTGCCGAAGAACAGATAACAAAAAAGGGATAACAGTTTTGCAATGCTGATCCAAAGGCTGCATACCTGTCTGTTCCTTGAATCATAAAATAATTACTGTAAGCCAGAGGCTACAGCCACACTATCAGGTTTAATAGCCACCAGCAGAAATATCCTCCATTAATTCACTAAGTTCCCCTCTGAAATCCATTTATGCTTTTATTATTTCTGCCTCACAACATCCTGTAGCAATGAGTTACACAATTTAATTACTTGTGGAATAAAAAAGCACTTCCTTTTATGCTCATTCAGAGCAAGGGCTTGAACTTGGATCTTCCATGTGTAAGATTAGTATCACTCTCCTCTCTGGAGAGATTCATAGCTTCTCCTGACTGAGCCCTCTTGTGGAATATTAATAATTCAATAGTTACAAAGGAGAGAGGAAAAGAGAGATGGCTGCTCACCTGAAATGTAAGAAAGTGAAATCAAAACAAAACCCACTTTTGCCCTCTTCACCATTTTACCTGGAATTGTCTTCGTCCTAAGAATATTCCTTCAAAAGTTTGGAATTTTGATAAAATCTTTTCCTCTTGACCCCTCTGTTTCTACCCAGAAAATCAAATGTAACCTCAAACTACCAAGCCTACTTATTAACAGGAACAGACCAATAACCCAGTAGTCTACAAGATCAAAACTAATAGACAATGAAGTGACCTTTCTAGATCTATTTAACCATAAATGTTCCTCACACAAAGATACCTGCAACATTCACAATTTATGACCAGCACATATACTCCCAGAGGCCCATATTTGGAGGTTAATGAGTTCAGCAAAGCAGCCCCTGTTTTGAAGCCACAGCAGAGATTCAGTCTAGAAGGTTGTAGAAGAGTATGGAAGATAACTTCCTGACACAGCTAGTAAGAGAGCCTACCAGGGAAGGTGCTCCACTAGATCTGCTGCTTACAAACCAGGCTGCTGGGTAATGCAGAGGTCAGATGCCATCTTGGGCACAGTCACTATGAAATGATAGAGCTCTCAAAATTCAGTACTGGGCCCAGTCCTGTTGCATATCTTTATTGATGACCTGGACAAGGGGATTGAGGGCACCCTCAGTAAGTTTGTGGATGACATCAAGCTGGGAGGAAGTGCTGATCTGCTTGAAGGTAACAAGGCCCTACAGAGGGATTGGAATAGGCTGGATCAATGGGATGAGGTTCAGCAAGACCAAGCTGCCAAGTCCTGAACTTCACTCACACAACCCCATGTGATGCTACAGGCTTGGGGCAGTACCTGGAAAACTAAATAGTGGGAAAGGATCTGGGAGCACTGAATATGAGCCAGCAGTGTGCCCAGGTGGCCAAGATAATTGATGGCATCCTGGCTTGTATCAGAAATACAAGACAAACCCTGAGGCCCTGGAGTTTGTCCAGAGAAGGATAACAAAGCTGTGAAGGATCTGGAGCACAAATCTTGTGAGGAGCAGCTAAGGGAACTGGGTTTGTTTAGTCTGCAGAAAAGTGAACTTGGGAGACATTTTCACTCTCTACAACTCCTGCAGATGTGGGGCTTTGGTCAGGTAACAAGCAATAGGATGGAATGGCCTTAAGATGAACTAGGGTAAGCTCAGATTGGGTACTAGAAAAATATTCTCTAAAAGAGTGGTAATGCATTGGAACAGTCAGCCCAGGGAAGTGGTACAGTCACTGCCCCAGAGGTGTTCAAGAAACATGTAATTGTGGCATCTGATCACATTAGAGGTCTTTTCCAACCTTAATGATAGATTCTATTCTAGTCTACGATTTGTGGATGAAAGAGAGAAGAAAAGATGTGTTATACTCCATGAGCCACTCACACACATAAATGTGAACCTCTGTGCTATCACTGCTGACTGATATGCAACACCCTTACCAAACCTGAGATTCCAAGGCAGAAAGTTGTCAAAGCCAACACTTACCTGTGCCTTCAGAGAATCAGATATATTAATAAAGCACTCTGAATATTACTAAAAGTTTTTAATTAACAGCCTTGCTAAAACACCATTACAATCTGCAGTTTTGTTTTTATTAATTCTCTCTGATTCAGCAGGAATCCCACCAAGGAATAAGGATGAGCAGATGCAGGGAGAAGCACATTAATAAATCATAAGTGTCATTAAAATTTGTAAACTAATATCTTCTGGGAAGTCTTGACAATTAGACTCAGAGCTTTTTTGGCAAACAAAAGATTAACAAATCCAGAAGGTCCCACGCCTGACGAAATTACCACCCCACAGAAAGGTCATTGATGGAGCAATTAAGAGAAACAACAAATGGGCCATCCAGAAAACTGGTTCACAGCAGGTAAGCTCCATGAAATAGGACAACTAAGGCATTTTAACAAAAGTGGGACTTGCACCTGTACATCACCCAAGGAAAGGCTTTTAGACTCATAAGTTTGGCTACTGCTTTTTGCATGACCTTGCATTGTCCCCTTAGTTCCCTACATCTCTGAGGCAATATTAACTTTATTAATTATAAAAAAAAATAAAAAATTAAAAAAATTAAGGAAAGAGACAAATGAAACTTCCCTCCATCAGTCTAAGAATGAAATAACGCAACCACATCATTTCTTATTACCTATTACTGAGTATGCCTAACTATAACATCCTAAATTTCATACTATTAATTTTCATTATTGGTTCCCACAGCAAATGTTTAAAACAGTCTTAGAGCAGGTTTAACTGATTTTATCCACTCGTTGCAATGCCAGAAACTCTTTAAATTATGAACTACAAGAAATGTATGCTCTGAACAATCCCCGGAGTATTCAAGGAGGAAGAAACCTGCAGTTTTCTCCATTTCACTCTTTGAATTTTATTCTCCCATTTCTCCCCTTTTTTTAACCCATGTATGCATATATTCATACATGCAGCCTAAGACAACATCATATACACATTTCCAGAAGTCCATACAAGTAAGAGATCTGTTTAAGTCTCCCAGATACCACAACTGGAATGATAATGAATCACTAGAAGATCAATTCTGAAACAGGTCATAATCAGTTACTTCAAATGGCTTCAATTGTACAATGGGATACAGAGGTGAATGGCTATCACTATCTAATGATCTGCAATTTGTAACCCTCTCATCACAGATACCCTCTAAAGGAGGGAACACAGGAAGGCTAAGCCACCCCTTCATCATTGTTAACAGTTAAGAAAAGAGCACTGAAAAGCCTTTATATGCAGTCTTTCAAGAACATTTAGTATCCCCACAGCATTCCTACGGCAATGCCCTTTACCCATTAATTTCTCTCTTGGCTGATACTCAACAACTCTTTCCAGCTGCCAAAGCTTTCTCTCTGCTCTTTCTGAGCTAGGACCCACTTTCTGATGCTTGTTACAACACATGTGCAGCTGGACAAACACAGATGTCACGTGTCTCTGCCAAGCCTGATAAGACAGCTTAAGCAATAGAACAAGATCTGTTTCTGCAAAATAAGCAAGCACTTCACCATGAGAGCAAAGAATAAATTTCCCGCTTGGTTCAGGAACACAGTTCTTCACAGGTAGTAACTACATTGTTATTTGGGCCAAGAAATTTTCTTCAATGAACAGACATGATCTTAATGGGACTGTTTAGTCTGTGGAAAATGAGGATGAGGGGAGACCTTGTTTCTCTCTTCCAATATCTGAAAGGTGCTTACAGAGAGAACAGGGCTGGTCTCTTCTCACTGGTGACAGGACGGGGGGGAAATAGCCTCAAGTTTCATGAAGGTACGTTTAGGTTGGACATCAGGAATAACTTCTTTACAGAAAGGGTTGTTAAGCACAGGAGTAGGCTCCCCAGGCAGGTGGTTGAGTCACCATCCCTGGATGTGTTTAAAAACCGTTAGGATGTGGTGCTCAGGGACATGATTTAGTGGAGGGTTGCTAGTTGGGGTAGTTTGATTAAGTCATGGTTGGACTCGATGATCCTTAAGGTCTTTTCCAACCTAAGTGATTCCATGATTCATTTGGCAGCAGTTAGCTCAGGAACAAACCAATACACAGCTACTGTGCACCTCCCCAGTAGCTCAAGTATGGCTCCCATGCATGGCGTAGCATCCAACAACTCACAAAGAAGCTGCACTGAGCCAAGGTAACCTGAATCACTCACTGCAGGCCAAGTATAAGTCAGCAGGAGTACCAGAGATAAAGAACTGAATTATCCAGGGACACTGCTCTACTTCTACACTAATCTCAACTCAAGGTGCTGAGAAGCCTGTTGAACAGCCCTTACTCACACTGCATCTCCTTCAGTTTCCCATTCCAGTAAACAGCCTGAACCTAGCAGCTTGCAACCCCTGAAATCACAAGTGGCTCCTACAGTCTGAGAAAAGTAACAACACAGAGCTAAGTAATTTATACACACACACGAAAAGCAACAACAAATTCACTAAATTTTTGGACACCCTGCATTTTTGTATCCAAGAGAGGCTTGAATATCCAAACCAGCTCCTTCCCTTCATGCACAGACAGTTGATTGCAGATACCATTAAATCTTTCTTTTAATCAGCAGATAAATTCTTCACTTTGCTACTTTGTTAAAAATCTCAAATAAGATGCAGCAATGGGTAGCACTGTTACTCTGAAAACCAGTTCTATTAATTTTATGCCTCAATACAGTGCTCCAAAAAACAGCATATACCTGAGATGCACGTTATCAGCTTAATACTAAAAAACAATAGATAAAATCAAATCTGACAATACTGCAGGAAGATGCCAGCTGCCCATAGTGGCTGTTTGGAGACTATTTCACTACAGAAAATGACAGTGAATTCACACTGCCCCATTTCAAGACGTGTGACACTGTGCAAGAGGTGGTGGCACAAGATAGGAATTGCCTATATTAGCTCTACTGTCTAAATAATGCATCACCAGTGGGGAAGAATCCCTTTTAATGAAGTTCTTGTCCATGACCTGGTTCAAGATTAGCTTCTTTGCAAAGGACAGCATGGAAATTTCAGACATGTTCATTGAATCTCCCAAGTTCTGCCTTCATCCTCAACTGTCTTGTAGAAAGGAAAATTTGGAGCAGGGAGATTAAACCCCAGCTCTTAAAGGCAAGCCAAAGCTTATCACACCATTTCACACCTGCAGGGCAGCACTATCTGAAGCCAGCTCCATCTGAACACCTAAGGCACAGAAAGAAGCATGAACAAATGCTAGACATACACCAAAAGATGCTGACGGCCTCTGAAGACAGAGTGGGAGAGTAAAACGCAAGGATATAATAAGAAATACCATATAGGATTGTGGTATTTCAAACAGAATTGAATGAAAGAACAGTGCAAGATATGAGGCAGCTTGCAACCAAGTTGAGTGGTTTTATTTCTCTCAGCTCCAAGCTTGGAGTTGCAGCTGATCTGTTTTGCAGCTGTCTCTCATAAAAAGCTGAAAGTTTGCTCTACTTCTATACAGCTCTAAGATGACAGAGCAATCCCTTCAGGCACAGCCTCAAGAGTAAAAAAACAAACAAAAAAAACCACAAAGTGGGGATTTTTGTTGCCATGGAAACACAATTTCTTAGTTAATAAGCAAAAAACAAAAATACATATATTTAAAATATATTTAGTAACATTTCAGAATCACGAGAAAGAGTCAATTAGGATTTTCAGTATGGGTTAATGTATGGGCCAGCATTATATGCCATCAGATGATTTAGCCTGGGACCACAGCCAGAGGATGGAAACTCCAGGGGACTCATCAAAGGTGGGTAAAATGGCAGCAGGGACTCAGAGCTGACACATGCAAGTGCTCATACTTTGGAAGAAAATCTGAACTACTCCCCACTGCCTAATTAGCTGATGTGCTGCATTCATGGCTATCACATTGAGCATAAATAACTCCCTGGTAACTTGGGCTTCTCATCTGTTGTATCACCCTCTTGTCTCTTTGCCTTCATCTGAGATTGAAAGTTCCCTTGGGACAGACTGCCTTTTTAGCTACCACAAGCAGAACAATTAGAAGTTCGAATAATTAGAGCTCCTGGATGCTAAATAAGGTGACAACAAAAGAAAAATAACAAAAACAAAGAAAGTAACAAAAACAAACAAAACAACACACTTGTTCCAGTTATCTTACAAGAAAAACTGTTCATCCTATACTGGAAAAAAACAGATGAGATGTTACAATAACTTTAAATACCTAAACAGAAAGTCTTGTTTGTGCACCTCAGAACTGTACAGATTAAATAGGAGTCAGGATTAGCAGCAAGCAAGGAAGTTTTCATAAGACTCCTCCTTTGCTTGTAAAAAAATCTGAATTCTAGAAGTCCACAGAATAAGAAAAGGACCTCAATACATTCCTGATTATTCATACTCATAAAACGAAAAGGAAACAACTGGATAGCAACAAGATTAACTAATGAAAGGACTTTATGCCTTGTGTCTAACCTACAGAGCACCCCATATATTACATCTGAGCACAGCATACATTTGAAAGCATACCTCATCTATCACAGTCACAACACCTGGAAGCACTGTGAACATGCATTTGAAGAAATAAACCACTGCACAGACTTTTTCTTGTTCTAATGACATTTGTTTGAAATTTTCCACAGAAAAACAAGCTAAAAACTCAGCCTCAAACTTTTGGTTGTCAACCGTATTTTGCATATCTAACCCTTTCATTCCCCTGGGTTTGACAGATGCCTTCTGAAACCACAATTCCATGAAGGAGCCTGATTGCTACTCTTTGCAGACACAGTTCATATTTCATGACTGATGACTGTTGCATGATCACATTCATCGTGGGAGCTGAAGTTGGGTGCAGGGATCCTGGCTGACAAAGGGTTTGGAAACTGGAGGTTCTCCAATAGCACTTCAAATCAAAATCATTCTAGATTATAGATTAAGAGGGAGGACTGTTTTCCACTTTATTAATAATGAAGCATTCACTAAAAAGAAAAAGTTGCAGAAAACACAGTTCTATTTCTTAATACAACTTTTAAATAAAATCAGACTGTTAGCTGATTCTCAAAAAATAGCAATGTAGGTATTTTTTTAGAGAAGCAATGAAATGTTGCTATACCTTAAAAGCTTACCTAATTTTTACAGCTATACATCCTGCTCTACGAAAAGATCTCTCAGTAAATTTTAATGTCTCACACTGTCACAAGTACAATCACAATAAGGTAGCTTTATTTCATTGAAGGAAAAAAAAAAAAAGAAAGAAAAGAAAAAAAAAAAAAAAGAAAATTCCTCCACTCTCTTGGTGAGAAAAACAAAACTACAAACCACAACTGACAGATATTCCTTGTTACCGAGACGCAGCATTCACAATATGGAAGGATGTGTGCTTTTCCTTGAAACTGACTGCCTCAAGGCTGGTTGCTTCAGGAGCAACTGAGGCTTTTTCTGTGATATTTCTGGGCCTCAGAAATACGGATTTACTTACTAGAGCCACATCCGTGCTCCTGCATTCAAATGCTGACTATCATTTCCTCTGCCTAAATTCTTATCAGCCCAATAGAGGAGCAGTATCCAATATAACTTTTATTCTTTCCTGCTCTGGCTCTCTTTTTTAATTACATTCAGGATGTTTTCATATCGATTTACTTGTCCTTATATTTAAATGCAGGGATTAGAAATTTCTCTTATATAGCATTTTCCATTAAAAGAAGTATCTCACGGGGAAAAACAGAGCAAAACAGGGGGAAAAACAGAGCAAAAGCTTTTGATGCATGAAGCAGACAGAGGCATGATGGTATTTGAAGATTGCATTCTACTGTGCTCTATCTTCGCATCCTTTGAAGCACTGCCATGCAATTCTTTTCTTTCTGCCACAAAAGCCACTCCTTTCTTATGGCAGCAACTGTTTGCCAAGTGCTCAGAATACGCATCACAGCACCGCTGTTCAGCTGGACAGGGTACTTGTTAGTAGAAAAAACAAGCAATAGTCCCAGAAAACAGGAAAAGAAAAAATAATAATGGAAATTTTATGATCTCCTGCTGAAGACAACATATTTTATGATATGGGTTGATAGTGATAGGACCAAGGGGAATGGTTTAAACTAAGACAGGGGAGATTAAGGTTAGATATGAGGAGAAAGTTTGTTATATAGAGGGTAGTGGTGAACTGGAACTGGATGCCCAAGGAGGTTATGGATGCCCCATCCCCAGAGGCACTCAAGGCCAGGCTGGATGTGGCTCTGGGCAGACTGGTCTATTGGTTGGTGATCCTGCCCATGGCAGGGGGGTTGAAGCTGGATGATCTTTGAGGTCCTTTTCAACCCAGGCTGTTCTATGAGTCTATGCTATTTGCATTCAATGGAGCCTACCATGCTCCTGAGGCTTAAAGATGGTTTTGAAGGATTCTACAGAAAAGTAAATAAGGAAAGCAATTATATGGTCAGAAGACTAAAATTTTCTCCTTGTGAAATTTTCAGGTTCTCAAAAATTATGAGAAAGTATTAAAAAGCGTCTACTTGAATAATGCAAAGTTTCAGACACCTTAATGCATAAATGGAACGGAATATCCTGAATGAAAAGTCCTCTCAGCTTATTGCATCCACATAGTATCTGCTTCTATTGCTACAATGTCTTTTCCAGAGAAAGTTCAAGCTGTTCTTTAAGAACCCACGCTTCCCTCTGAAGTGATCAGTGGTTTCATTCTGAATTTTCCAGGTTAGAGCCCAAGAACCCTTCCTTCTAGCTCTTAACCATTCCTCCCAGACCTTGGAAAAGAACCCAGGAATTCTGACTTTCCACCTCTCTAAGTTTCTAGGCCACACAATAGCTTCTATTTTACCACAGACGAGAAACAGAGGTGTCCCAAAACCCCCTGAAACCCATTCACAAGTCAGCGCATTACCCATGATGATCAACTACCTTATTTCTGCCACTGGGAAAATTTCAAGAGGGATGTTGCTGTTACCTTTGTGCAGAGATCAGGTGCTGACGTAAGATCAGTATTATGACAGAATTTGTCTGCTCGTTACATTATTTATGCAGAGCAGATTGCTAAGCAATTACATTTAAAGTACAATCACAGCACCATTTGTACTTGTTAGGTAAAGAGGCAAAAGTTTTTTAAGGCTTAAATATCTTGAAAAGTACCAGAGTAAGTGGAAATTACTGTGTTCTCTCTCATTAGATGCATGGTTATTTATACCTTTGCAGATTACTATGGTACAGTGCAATTAGGCTTTGGAATAACTGTGCAAACTGAGAGGTTTCAAGAGCTCTACTGAACAATTAACCCTTCAGTGTACTAATACAGACAATCCCAAAACATACCCCAAAACAGGGGCTTTTAAATTCACTTGGAAGAAAGGACAGTAGACCACCTGGCCAGAAGCTGCCTGCTTACACCTGGAGCAATGGTTACAACACAGCAACAGCTTTCACCAACTACAATTTCTAGAGGTCGAGTAACATCCATAATAGAAAAGGTAAATCTAACATAAAGTGCCTGTGGTTCCTCCAATGCCTCTGCCTCCTTCCTCCTCCTCTCCTTTTTTGTTCTTACAGTGAAAACCACCTAATAACAATTCTACTAAAGTTGTAGCCCGAAATGCCTTACATAAAGAAAGCCTCACATACGCAGACCTCACTTTGTTAAATCAATGTTTTCTCAATCATGTGTTCACTTTCAAAAATCAACTTCACATTCACCTCATATTCCCTTCCCTCTCCTCCCCAGATAAGCTCCAATCCCCTTTGCTCACCCACCAGTTTTACAAGGGGTACAGAGCACACGCCCACACCAGTAATGTGTTCTGCATGATCTGCTTACCTCCACAGTGAGCTCTCGGTAACACTTCCCAAGTTGAAGTCATAGAGCTTTGTCAGAATGAGTATCACCTAGAAGAGAAAGGGAAAAGAAAAGTTTCCTTTAGACTGTGTAACAGTACATAAGGTATCTGAAATCACCCAAAGGAGAGCTTAGCACTTATCCATTAAAGTTGCAGTATTATGAGAATCATTCCCTTAATGCAATGTAACCAGTAACATTTATTCTAATCCTAGAGACGTTTTCCATTTGAAATAAAACCTGACAACAGGAATTAACTAAACATTGTGAGTTGCCCTCTCTACATCTATGTTATTCAAGGTCAGGAATGGAATTGGGTGTACCCCTGTTAATCCAATAGCCCAATCAGAAATTACATTTGACATTTTCCTTTTTCTCTCAAGATGCTGATGTGAACTACAAAGTCACCACAGATAGTAATGACAAGTTTGTTTATGAAGATCCCTATCCAGCAAAGCAGTCCATTTTGCCCAAAACTACCTTTGCTAAACAAGGACCCTTCTACCTCCCTTTTTCCAAAAGACCTGTTCTCCCTCCCTTTTCCTCCTCCCACAGCAGTGGGACTTGCCACTCTTTTTGTTTGGGTTTCCCAGCTTAAAGGCTGCTGGGTGAAGACTGGGTGAGGATTTTTAAAGCTCTGCAGAAAGGAAAAATGCTGAAGGATTAATCAATATCACAAAGGCTGCAGCAGTCTGTTACTGTCAGCACAATACCGGGAAGAGACCTGTTCAAATTGTAAGTACCTTGATACGTGACTATGCAGTCAGTGCCCAACTTAATGGCTTTCAAAAAGATGCTCTGAGCATCCATCTCTCTACTGGATTCATAGCCCCCTCCCCAATTGCATTTTTCCTTTTATTTCCCCATGCAGAGACCTTTAGGAGGGAGATAAAAGCCAAGCTGCTTCCAGCAGGGTGTGAAGAGAAAACTGCCAGGCAGATTTGAGTCAGCATATGCAAGTCCATGTCAGCCTAAACTGTTTCTGTGCAGTGGGAAAATAAGGACAATGCCTTTTTTTATTGCAGCTTAAACCCTGAACACACTTTCCCATACAAATGGAGAAGAACCAGCTGCCAGTCACAGCCATTGAGGTCCGTATACACAGCATCCCCTTACACCAACTAATAGAAGCAGTACAGCCTGCAACTAACCTGATGAGTGATGTTTATTAGGATGCAACCCCGCAGAAATTCTCTTAAGAAGCTCTCAAAAGCCATGACCCACAGCACAAGCACTGCCTTGCCAGAAGTGACTCCCTTCTTATTGCTCACAGCTCTGGAGAGGTTTCACAAAGGTAGTTTCCTTCTTTTGACAACTAATCACTATGAAACCAGGAGGACTTCCACTTCCAATGAAGACAGCAGATCCTGGATCCCTGACCTTCTTAAATGAAGCTTTTTTTCCCTATTCTGTTGAAGTTTGATCAGGACAATTCTTCCTGAAGTTGCAGTTCCAAATGGAGATAGCAAACATAATCCTCCAGCATCCTGTATGCCTCTCCTCACATCCCCTATGCTCTGTATTTTTGAAGATGTCAGTGGTCTGCTGTAATCCCTGCAAACAGCAGGATAATGCCAGCTCTGCAGGAGGAGGTTGAATCCTACTCAGCTCAGCTCCTGGGTGTAAATCCAAAGTAAAGGTATGTTGTTTAGCAGGACTTGTTGGAATTTCCACCCAGGATGCCTAACAGAAATCCAGCTCTGCCTGTTGTCAAGGTGTGAAGAACAAAAGCATAACCATCCCTTTTCACTTTAATCTCACAGGAGGTGCCAGGAGGCAGCAGGAGTTTCTTGAAGCCCTGGTAACACAGGGCAGCCGCAGGCAGCATGCTGCCCACAGAACTACTCACCTCATGGGCCCCAAAAGGCTCTATCCCATCTCACTGGCTATGAGATAATATTGTTCAAATTCAATACATGTAATGTTCACAACAGCTTGGAAGCTTGAAAACCAGTGAAGATTGGAGAGGCTTTAATACAGCCCACCTGACAAACACTGCAAGGGCACATTTTCTACAGCCTCACAGTGGGAGACTGCTGACACAAATGGTGCTACTAGGGAGGCAGCTCACATGAGATTAAGGCACAAATCAGAGCCCAGTTATATCTGGTTACTGACCTGTTTTCACAGGGTGCTTTTGATACAGCCTTGCAAAGGAAATCAACCTCAAAGCATTTCAAGAGGCTGTTCTGAGACCTCCATGTCATGCTGGAGCCATGCCACTAAGTGGATACCAGCAAGGTGGGTGCAAGGTCAGGCTGGAGGGGCTTCAAGCATCTGATGGAGATGGATATGTTCCTGTTCATTGCAGGGGAGTTAGACTGGGTGACCTTCAAGGGTCCCCTCCCTCAAACATTCTGTGATGGTGCAATTCTAAGGGTGAAGCGGGCAGCTCAAAGCAAGTACCCCCCATTTCCTAGCACGTTTATGTACATGACTATTTTAGCAGAAACAGAATGGAAGAAAATTATATATTTTTTCTTAAATCCAAAATTGAATTCTGACACTCGAAAGAAAGAAGAAAAGCCCTCAAAGGTTCAAGTCAAGACTTTTGATTCCAGTGCTCACTTTCTTCAAGAAGCTTGGCCTGTTTTTGTCAATGCTAACAAATAACTATGGCTTTTCTGTGTCATAGTAATTTCGTATTAAAATCTTGACAGTTTTCATTTTGAAAGCTGAATTCAATTGAAAATTGGGGTTTTCACATTTAACGTACTGCTTTAAATATATATATATATATATATATAATTTGTTCTTCCCTTGAAGTGTGGGAAATCTAGAAATTCCAACCCACAGCCCAGGTTTCCACTTAAATTAAGATGAAAACATCTTGCTCTGGGGAAAAGAAATAAAAAAGTTTCAAGTGATATTGATTCAGAAACAACAAAAAACTTTCACTTAAGCAATTTTTTTAATAAAAATGAAGAAAACACCTTTATAGTCTCAAATGAAACTGTCTTGTCTGTTCATGAAATCAACCCCCCCAAAATTAATTTCAAGTCAGTTGAATGCTGAACTGCATTTTTCTCCAGGCTTATACTGCTGGCTCCAAGGAGCACAGCTCAGATGGGAAGAGTCCCTCCACCTCCCACAGGGCAGGCTGCAGCACTTCCCTGGACACCCCAGAGGCAGGTATCCCTGGGGGCACTGAACAGCTCAGCTGGCAGAAAAGGAAAACAGGAGGACCAGGCTGCAGGAAAGCTGGGAAATAGGTCAGGCTGAATTACAGCTCCCTCAAGGCAACACAAACCCTCTGGAAAATGCAATTTAAAGCTGAGCTTACACAAAACTAAATGACCTGAAAATTCAATAAACTGTTTCAGTTTACAAGACAGAAGTGGAGATGGGAGAAAGATAATCAGAAAAATTATTCTTTTTCCTTTGGAAATAAATGACATTCTAGTCCTGCAATAACTTTCTTGTGCACTGTGTTTTACACACACATCCCATATGGCTTTTTTTCTGTTGTTCACTTATTCCCAGAAACTTCACTGTTGGCCGAATATCCTGCTATAACGTCTCTGTCTAATTGACAGGAGTTGGCATTTCTCTTATCCTCAGTGACTTATTCACTAATACAGGTTAAGATTCTCCGGTATTTTACAGTGGAAAGTCTGCATTTGAAAAGTGTATTAACCCACTGAATTTAGGTCTGATGTGATGCACCTCTTGTCTATACTACAGCCAGCAGGTCTTCAAGACTGCCCAATCCAGCAACCTCAAGTCTTGACACAATTTGACTGATGTGAAAGTAGAGAAAAATATAAACAGAAAAGGGAAGAGAAGTCTCTTTCCATGTTGAAAACAGGTCCCTGAAGGGTCTCCTATTGTTCAGAAAATTATTAGAAATCTCTGAGCCCATAAATCACAAGAGTGCTCCGCAGCTCTCCAGAGTATTTGGTGGAATAGCAATCTTTTGTGCTGATAAAATTTTACTACAAAGGAAATTTACTTTAGTTCATTAAACCCTCCTCCAGATCTCACCTATTCCAAGGTGGCAAAGTGCTTTGCACATACCCTCCAGTATAAGTTACTCTGTTATCCACAAATTAAAGTGAAAAGGCATTGCAGTTTCTTCAGCAGGTTGACAGTGAACTTCAGAACAAGAGAGAAATGCCAAGTAAGTGACAGTCATGCTCCTCTATCAGGAGATATCCATATCGGAGAAGAGGAGCAGCGGTCAGAGAAAACGGTGATCATTTCAGATAGATGTCTGAAAGGCTAGCACTGATCCATTTCATGCAATTCATCTCCCCTCTAAGTGATCCTGCTTTATCAGCACAGAGATTTACACAGCTCATCAGCAGCTCTGTCCACATATTTACAGAAAGTAATTAATAACCAGCAAAGGGATGAGCACCGGGAAGCACACAGCAGAACAAAAGAAAAAACAACAAAAAAAACCCACCTGTGGACAGATTTACACATGAAAAATGAGAGCTCTCTGCTAGCTTGTGCTGGTATGTTGGAGTCACAGACTCCATTTCCTGCATACAGACCTACACCCATGATCTTTGAAACCTTTTCTGTCCCATGGACCAACCATAGGAAGCTTGCCCACAATTTTCAGCCACCTTCCCCCAGGTCAAAGAGACCAATACATAAATTTAAAATGGGAATAAGCACAGCTCCTGGGAACCAGTATCAGGGAACTGCTCACAGATGAAGGGAAATTGGCTTAAAGTGCTTGAGTACTTGCACTGTGCTATTGGAGGTCCCTAGCTGCTTGTTCCTTTCTTCTCTTTATTTATTAATTTTGACCCTTTAAAAAATGAGTTAACCAACGAGCTAATGGAATTCTCAGGGTGGTGAATTTGCTAAGTACAATAATCTTTCTTCCATTCTCTGCATTTAAAGCCAACTCAGGCAAAAGACACCAATATCTGCCTTCTTCTACACAAACATGGGAACATATCTGTGTTCAATATATGTTAGTGCTGATGTGTGGGGTGGCAGCAGCTGAGCACCCACCCAGACCATCACTCACATCCTACTTCAGTGCAATGAAGATGAGAATCATAAGAACAAAAGGAAGAAAGGTTTCCATTTGAGAGAAAGATAGCTGAGTAAGTGGGGGGAAGAAGAAAAAAAGCAATCACTGACTGCCTCCCATAGCCAGACCAACAACCAGCAAGCCTCTCTCAAATGGATACTTTGGAAAGACTACTCTCTGTTTTTCATCACTGCACACAAAACTAAATGAAATACTAAATGAAAAAAGGGGATGAAATACCCCTTTTGACAGCTTGGATCAGGTGTCCTCATTGCATCCCTCCCCTATGCCCAGAGAGCAGAATGAAAAACAGAAAACCTTGACACTATGCAATGACCGCTCAGCAACAGCTAAAACTCTATTGTGTGAATACTGCTTTAGTCAAAAATTCAAGCTGATATGTGAAAAGGATATATATATTAACTCCATCCCAGATTCAGCAAAAACATTCCTACATCAAGGTCTAGCAGTTCTCAAAAACAATCACTGCATAATCCTGATCCCACCTGAATTCCCCTCTACAGACTAACACCACATAGGTACATCGCATGTGCACACATGATCACTCACATCGCCATCCTCATTTAACCTGGAGGCCTAGGTGCTAAGCTGCTAATAGATGGGAGTTCATGAAGCATACAGCACCATTACAAAGCTCCCATGTGAAGAACAAATTTCACAGGTGTTAACACATTCAGCAATCACCACAATTATGAGAAAAGGCAAGTAATGTCATCTTTATTTTACTGATAAGGAAATACAGGCGGGGAGAAATTGTTTCTCTACATAGAAACATTCAGGAAGAGGAATCCAAATCAATGTATTGAGTTTGCTTCAATTCATTTTGCAAGTTCGTTGGGAAAACAAAACAAAACAAAACAACAAATTAAAGACTATTTCATTCTAAAGAAGGATTTCCATCCAGGAATTTTACATGGTTGAAATAAATAACCCACCTCAACAGATTTAGTTAACTAACTAACAAGCATCTCCTGAAAGACAGAGATGCAATCTGAGCCCATACAAAGGAACAGCAATCAGTGAAACACTGTCTTCAACACTGAACTGTCCCCCAGCCTGCTACATGCAGCTGAAGGAAACAACTCTAGATACTAAAACTTGCAAGCAACAGCATATCCTAAGACACAAAAGAAAAGCAACAAAGGTGCTAACAACAAATGCAGGCCAAATTCTGCTCACTGGAAATCAGAGCAACATTTCTGCATGAACAAAGTGATGTCATCTTAAGCAAAGGACATTTAAAAAAATAAAAAAGTCCCTAGAGAAGAGATAAATGATCTGTGGGTGGCTTCAGGCAGTGCTGGCAAAAGAGCCCTTTGAAATTGAAAGAGACAAATCCCCAAGATCACACACAAAAGCAAAACATGTTCCAGTGAACCTATGATCTCCAAATGGTTGAGGCTGTCAAATTTGTCCTCAGAACAAGAACTAGCAACTAAAAGAATGATATTTTTCCTTAATCCCTCCCTTGCCTGTGTCTCTCTTCACTTTCCAGTATGAAAGGTGCCAGAGTACACTCTTTCTTCCCCTGTACTTCTCCCTTTCCATACAAAGCAGACAGCAGAATAAGCTGGAGCCAGACCTCGAGAACTCTTCCACTGAATTCCCCAAAAGACACGAGCAACAAATCACATTACCTACACAAAAATGCACTCTGGATGAAAGCAACAGTCTGAAACTCCCATTTCTAGACCTTGGGGGTAAATGAACAGAATCTGCAGAAAAGCATCACTGCAGCACTTCATAGAAAGAGACAGGAAAACACACCTCCCTCCTCCTGCATGATTCCCAGTGGCAGCAGGACAGGATCCAAGCACACTGGGTCCCTGCTTTGGCAATTTAGTTGTGAGCACAGCCTATCAGAGAAGAACCTGTTGGCTCTAGCAGAGGCAGATGCCTCCACAGTGCCATGTGTTTTCCTATTAAGAAAAAATTCTGAACTGAACCTGGTAGGCCCTCATGGTTTTGAATTTAAGCATCACAAAATTATTCAGATTTCCCTCCCAAAGCATAGATCCCAGTGTTTAGTCAAATAAGAGGTATCTGTAGCCACTAGCAGTATAGTGGTCTGCTGGTCAGTCACACTGCTCTTCCATCTCTCTAGTGCACGTTAAAACAAGCACAATATTCCCCATATACATATATATGGGGAATATATTATTCACCCACCCCCAAGAAACATTAAAAACCCACACTGGTAAAACCTAAGTTTCAGCAAATACCTTCTGCCTACTACCTACTTACACTTAGCATACACGCACAAAGTATAATCACTTTCTTAACATCTCCTTCCTAAAGAAATAAAAGAAAGGCTTCCAGCATGGTTTATCAGCCCTTAGAGAGAAGCTGGAATCTGTCCCAGAGGCTGCAGTGCAGCCCTAAACATAGCTACCAGGTCAGATCGTAAAGCATTTGTCCTCTTTGTAGGGGAAAAGTACTCCATAAAAGCTAAGTATTGGTAGATTTATTAGCCCCCCAGGAGAGAGCCTCTGAGAAAGGCATGGTGAATTAGCTGCCTTTTTAAGGACAGCAATAAAACACAGGAGACATTTAAGAATTCCAAACTATCATGAATAAACACACCAACACTATTACCAGCTTACAAGTAGCACTAGTTGTTGAAGGCAGATGAAAAAGCCTGCTCTGAATTACATGATCCACACCTCTGATGAGACACAGTTGTACTCCACAAAAATTATTCCCAGCTCCACTGGATGGCCTTGCTGCACACAAACACACGTTCCCACCAGAAAAGACATCTAGATTGCTTAAAATAACAAGAAGCCTGAGCTTTATCTCTGTGTAAGTCAGTTAGACATAAATACAATCTCTCCTGGCAGGAGGTGATATGATTTAAGGTCCCCCTATCATACATTATAAGAGCTGATAGCAAAGAAGTCATAATTTATTTTTATTGATTCAGCAACCTATGCTGGATCATATCTCCCAATTCTTCCCCTTTGCTAAGAAACTTCCACTGAAGCCTTGGGAAATTTAATTTATCTTTTTTTCACTTTCTTCTTCTTCCTTTTAAAGTTGCTGTGTGCACACCTCTGCCTAAGTTCAAGAAGAAAATGAAAAAAGGCCCCAGTTACTTTGCCAGCTCCGTTCTCCTTCCAATTATCTTCTGATACCATCTGTGAGCCAGCAGATTTTGCTCAGCAATTTAACTCTGTGGAGTCACATACCTACTGAAGGGCAATTTAAGGCTTCTGACAGGGGGATCTCAAAAGGAAGAATGACTTGAACTCTGGGCATATTACCTTCAGAGGACAGCTCACAATTAAAGAAAAAAAAAGTACTAAAAAGTTGACAGAAGGTGAGACAGAGCAGCCCTTTGAGACGTTATAAACTGCCAGGACAGGTGAAGGTTTTCCTTGAGGACTGAAGACTGACTGATTTCATAAAGAAAACTAAACTAGGTGAGGAATTTTGTCTGAGGCATTTCTAAAAGCAAGAGAGAAAAACAGCTCCTATAAAGATGATTTCTTTCCCCTAAAAAAATAAATAAATAAATAAAATCTCTTTATTCTTTCATTTCAAGCTTCAGGCTCTACCCTGGAACTCCTACTCTATGCATACATAGAAAGATCACTGAATGTCCTTAGTTAGACTTCAGTGAACCATTCTGACTGGTGCTGGATGGAGCACAAGCAGGACTTTCTCTCTCTCCCTCAGAACAGTGATGATTTAAACTCTTGAAACCCTTTCCAGACTGTGACCCAAAGATTCATTGTTTGTGCGAAAATGCTTCACTGATAGATAAGGAGAATTAGCTACTATGCCAAAGAACAGAAAGTCACACCTGTTGTGCTCCCAAAAGGCAGAGCCTTGTCTTTGACATGACAGCAAGAGATGGACAAGTCACCAGATCTGCAGTGAGGGCTGCTCACAGACCCAGTAGTCAAGAGAGGCAATGGGTGTTGCAGCCTCCCTGCTCCATTTCCATCTCTGATGCCAGGCTGCTTTGCATGAGCTGGGTGATGACAATATTACTGTTCAGAATTGAATACTATTGTCTCAGAACATAACTCTGAGAAAACATCCTTCTCCCCCAGAAGAACCAGTCCAGAAGTTCAAGTGTCATGGATGCTACCACAAAGCAGAAGGACATCATACCCGTTGGAAAAAGGCCCTTGTTTTTGCTTTTAATGGCCAGTTAGAAGACCCTCCATGCCTACTGCAGGATCATTGTTAGCATCAAATCTAAGCACCTTTGACTTCCACATATTCCCTTGCTTGCAACAGACTAGGGGTTGCTGCAGTTTTCCAGATAAAAACTATGAGCGTAGAGGAAATATTGGTAAAATGCACAGATTGTTCTATCATGGTAAATTCTGCATTTAGATTTTCCCACGTTTACTGCCTGACCTTGCATACATGTAACATTGTTAGTACAAAAATGTTAATTGCCATTCTTCAAGTAAGTCTAGGTAAAACATTCATAAACGTAATTAAGTAGTAGTGAAAACAAGGTATGAGAATCATTACAGAAAAAAAGTAACAAAAATAAGTGATAGCTTAGAATATATGAGTGACTACCACAGATGACGTGGGTCAGTCAAGACTAACAAGGACACGGGATCAGAAAGAGCTGGAGGTAAAATAAAAGCACAAGTCAGAGCTCTCCATAGACAAAAGGTCAGAAGCAACAGTTTGAGTGCTAACCAGCCAATTAACATATTTTTTACATTATTACAGATTCAACAAAGATGAAACGATCTGATTATCTTATATATTAAGGTAATAAAAAAGCATTCTATCAAATTGACAGCACTCTTCTGACCTTGAACCTATGTTTATACTGCAGTTCTCTGCAGATGCCCACAGCTACTTTGAAACAGACTGGCTCAAGTGCGGTAAGGTCAAATTCTGCCTTAGCAACTCCTGTTTCTACTCGCATTTCTTGCAAATCAAGAGTGAAGATCAGTTCAGCCATCTTTATTACTTTATGTTTGATTTCATTGTAATTCTGAACTCAAATATCTGTCACACACATACATTTTATGATCACTACAATACTCCAGTCCCATACACCACCACTGCATTGTTTGGGTTGTGTTTTTTTTCCTATTCTTTGTGATGAATAATTAGGTAGATAAGCAAAAATATTTTCATCCACTGCTGTGAAAGCACTCTCCCAGCACAATTTCCTTTCTTTGTTACTGTGCAAAGCAGATTCTAACTCAAGCCAAACACCCCTGGAGCTCTAGCACTATCTCCTCCAAAGGTCTCAAGCAAGTAGACTTCCATGAAATCTGCTTCATGAGATTTTTCCAGAATCCAGGCTGGAACACCTACCACACTGATCTAGCTGTTTGCAATGTCAGCAGCCCAAAGCACCACAGTGCCAAAGCTGTTTGCATTTTGCCTGACAAACCAAACAACTGTAGGAGCTGGTTGATGGATATTCACATTAGGCATATGCTGTGGAGCTCGGCTCTTGGATATTTCAGTATTTCAGACTGCAGCGACACCATCCATACCACCACAGCTTGTAAATAGCCTCACCTAGAGATCAAGAGGCCTTCTAAGCACATCGAAAAGGAAATGTGAGCAAACAGTGCACTACATGGTTAACACAGGGAACACACCACAATTGTTGCTTCATTGTGCTTGGCCATGGGAAGGTTTAAGTGGTGAGTTCAAGGGGTTGATGGGTTGCCTCTTTCCCAGCAAACTAAAAGTGTGAGCCTTTAAGATGTCCTGCCAGGGGAACCTAACCTAAGGCTAAGGACTATAAGGCACCAAAAGGATGGTGTAACCCCACAGCACTGCCCTAGCCAAGGGGATACAATCAACAACAGAGAGGAAGAGTGATGGCAGTGCAGGTTTGTGCCTGCAGTTCCCTCAACTCGTCCTCCACAGAAGCTATTCACCAGTTCTCTACCTGCCAAAAAAAATAAAAATTTGGAAGAAAGGTATAGATAACACAGAGTGAACAGTTTTCCCCAGCTGAGTATTTCCTAAAGACAGTAAAACATACTGACATAAAGACCGGCCCCAAAGGAAGGGGGAAAAAAAATGCACCCTTCCCCCAAAAAAGTCCATCATTTGAAGGACTGACACCAGCTTTGCAGTGGGGGAAAGAATGAAGGAGTATGTAAAGAACCTCAGTAAAAATCTTCTGGCATCAGCCAGTATTAAATCTGGGGGGTTTAAAAAATACATTCATCTGTTTCTGAGCTCTGAAAGATAGAAAGAAAAAAATATATATTTTTCCCACTTTATAAATATCTTGTGCTAATGTCTACATGGAGAGATGTGGAACAACGCAGTTAAAGCTGTCAAGGGCAATTTTTCTTGCAGACTTAAGTGTTCCATTACTTAAAAAAAAATAAAAAATAAAAAAAAATAAAAAAAAAAAATAGAGGAACTTGAATTCAGATCTCCTTTAATTCAGATCTCCTTTAATGCAACATTATGGCTAAGAATTTCAAAGCCATAAAAGTTAGAGAGTTAAGAAGCACAGATTCTGCTCTGTGCACATGGATAGTATAGAAGCAGCAGCAAGATAGCACTGCAGAAAACCAAAGCACCACCAACTTCTGCAGCTGGTAGTTGGTTGGGGTTCAGGGGCAGCTGATCAGATAAAAATACCTACTTGCCCTTCATTACAACCTCACTGCAGCAGAAAACTTTCAGAAAGGTCTGAACTCATGAGATAATTCTCCTTTTCTTACACAACGGATCCAAAGATCCTGAAAAATTCTTTTCTGCTGGCCATGGGAGAAATTGAATCACTGTCTTCGTTTCAAGCCACTGCCTATATCCTTCTTGACAGAGAAAATAGGAATCATGGTCAAACTGAGGCTGATTGTCATTTGAACTGGGATCACTATTAAAAAATTGGATATAGGATATTGTAACCTAAGGGTAAGAACCCTTTCAAGTCTCTCATAGCAAACATTAGATTTAAGCATAAGACTCATTCATTTGCCCTCCAAGAACCACAAGAGTTGCCTTGTACCTTACACTGAAAAACCAAGAATCACCCACCACCAAGGGTTCTAAGCAGCCGTAACAGTCCCACTGACTATACCAGCACTGCTACGTGCTCAGCATAAGAAATTCCTCAAAACTCATGAAAGTCCTTCTGCCTTTGGGGAACATAAGAGGGAATGGCTAAGATACAAAGAAACAATACAGACTGACCAAATGTAATGGTTGTTACAAGTCTGGTAAGATCTGACAGCTTTGTTCTCCTCTTTGCTGTTTCAAGAGCCCTAGATTTCTGTGGGAATAATCTCTTCTCTCTGTAATCAATCACACCACAACATCCTGCCTCCATAAACACCATTAAGTCCCAAGAGCAGAACTGCACACTGACCTGTCACCCTACAGTCTCTCTAGCATCATCCACACAATAAAACAAGATTGACGCTTGCTGTGAAATGAAGACATGGATTGGAGAATGGCCAGGCACACCAGACACATCATTCTGTTTTATTAGAGCCTAGATTAGAAAGAATCAATAGTGTCCAGATGTCTACAGATGGCAGTAAGGACAGACGGGTGACAAAGTTTAACTGAAGGCAAAATCCAATCCTATTGATACGTGATATGTGAGTACAAAACCCTAAAGAATGTACTAAGGAATAAATTTGCCAGTTCCTCATCAGGTAAAGCAGAGTCATCTCCAGAAGTTATAGTGCAAGCTCTGTGTGCACTGTTCCTTCAAGTGAACCACCTTCAACTCCTAAAGCTCACGTATCGGCTGCAAACCCATTGTTCAGAATAACTAAAATAATCACAACACCCCACAAGACAAAGGACAAACAAGCTAGATCCAAAAGTGATGATCAAGCTTTTTAAGAAGCAGTAGTCAAGAACAAGTCCAAAGGTCAACCTTCCCTTTGCTTTTTTATGAGTGCCCCTTTCATAAGGGTTATCATCACCAACTACTTCTTATAAAGCATTTTCCAAACCAGTAGCACTTCTCTAAGCCCTCTTACAGCAGGATAAAATGCTCCAAAGATCATCATCAGCATCCCCAGTTGCTGCAACAATGGTATTCTCTATACCATCCTTTCAACAAGTAATTGATATGAGTCTCTGCACCAACTATACCAGCACAAGACCAATTTCAACAGCTCACACAAAAACCTAAAGAACCCAACAATAGCAGCTGCTCCCAGTAGGAATATGTTGCTACAACAAGCATCAGGGGCTCAGCCTTGAACAAAAATGTCAGAGCAGCATACTGCTATCTACTGCACAGCTCAAGTCATCTCTCTTGGACTGCTGCACTTCATTTCTTTGTAGAGCCCTGGCTCTTGGACACCAGTGATGATTCAAAACAAAAATTCAACAACAACACAATAACCAAACTGTCCTCATTTCCTACATCTCTGAATTCAGGGGATAAGTTGTAAAATACACTCAGAAGTCCATTTAAACTCTGTGATTTCTCCCCCACAGAGCACCGTATACTTCCCAGAACATCTCATACTTTTTCTCCCCACACAAACGTACAGAAAGCTGTTTTTAACTGTAAATACAGCTACATAAAGTTTCTAAACTACACTGCATTGCTTTTTTTTCTTCAAACATAAAAGAGGTGAGAAAATTGACACAGAATGTTTTGAATGCCTCAAATTAGCAATACTGAAGTCAGAATAGCATAGAGCAGTTATTGCTGATACTTGCAGGTGCCATGGGCCCTTCACATTCAAGAATATTGAATTTACATTCAAACATAAATGAGAAATAAAACCAACTTGATTCAAGCACTCTTACATCAAAAGAACAACGGGTAATTTTAGAGCAACAGCTTAGCATTCACATCACACATTACATTCTTGATTAAACAAGAGATCCGCATAAACATAATAAACCTGTAATTTTATTGGTCAAGCACTATGGAAACAATTTAGAATACATGGGTTGCAATGTTAAGCAAACCACAGCCCATGCGTAACACCCATAAATTACAGCAGTTCAGCAATAAGCTGACCGGTTGCTTCTCACAGCCTTTAATAACAATCATCCACATCTTCACAGTGCAACAGAAATTAGAGATTCAAGAGACCTATTAGCTCATCCAGAAAATAGAGGATTGTTCCCTATGGGATAATTGCTAATTCTCCGTCCAGTGTAGATTTAAAGCTGTAAAGCAAGGTAGCCGCTTTAGTAAGATTACAGAGAGTGGCTGAGAATTCTCTTCCGTACAGCCTTTTTCTAAACATTAAACTTCAACACTTCCTGTCTTTAAAAAGGTTAAAGCAAATCCAAGGATTGTGGTCTTTGCTGAATTCCACTCTGCTCAATCTCTTTTTGTTTCCTATAAATCAGCAGCACATAGAGACTGACCCTAGGCTAACAGCCTTCACTAACAGTCCTCCCCATCACCCAGCTCATCCATGCCAACTCTTGCTTACCATAATGCCCTCACCACTTATTCCTACTCTTACACTCAATACAAGATTATTTGCTGTTTGCCTAACTGTTGCTATTATTGGTCATATTCTTCTTGTATTATATAAACATTTAAGGTGTGCTTTTCTAAAACAAGCCCTGACCTCTACTGCCTTTGATATCCAGACACATTTGCCAAATACTTGTGCAAGCAGGATTTCCATCAGTCACCTGTGGACACTGACTCCATGAGCTTACTGCACTTAGGAAAGCAGGACTAGAAGAGACAGCATTTGGTCTACAGCAATTAACAGAAATTCACATGTCCCCAGAATACTTCCCAACCCCACTGAACAATCTTCAGACCTTCACTTCAAAAGGCAAACCAATAAAAACAACACACTGTAATGTACCACGATAAGATATGGAAAGTCAAGGGCACTGTCAGTGTCCTCCATCTTTGCAGTAACAAGGAATCTAAGAAATGCCAAGATGAGTTTCTGAAGTGGACCACAGAGAGGAATAAACCATACACAGCAACTCTCCACTTCTGAACCGAAGGAGAAGACACTAAACATTCTCTTACTGTAATATTTTTCAAAGTCTATTATTGAATGAGAATTGTGAAATATCTGGCTTGTATTAGCATTTTGTGGTAGTGATCACAGCACCTAAAGAAATAATATGTACAGTGAACAAGAGCAGCACAATTCTCTATTATAAAATTCCCCCATTCCATCTGAAAAGTGACGATATTACGGTGAAGAGCGATGTTTATGTATCTAATACAGTAATTTAAAATCCTTCAGAGTGAAGAAAATCACAAAGAAACAGCAAGTGATTATTTCAGCCACAAGAGGGGGGGAATAAAAAAGGAAAATAAAACTGTTTGAGGATGTAAGATAAAGTTCTTTTCAACCTGAAGAATTACCTTCCTTTTGGGAAAGACAAACCACCCATAATGACAGAGGAAAATCTTTAGAAATAGTAGCAGAAAGACATTAGAGGTGGCAATCATCATGTCAGACACACTACACTACAGGGAAAGGGAAGAATGACCAGATAATGAAATTACAGAGCATTGAAAATGTCAAAGAGCGACAGTGCACTACCATCATTCATGGGTTATATGAGGCATTAACATGCTGATATCCCATTCCAATGACAAAGATGGCGACAAGAACAGTAAATAGTCCAAAATGAATCTGTTGCCGAGACCAGGAATTTAATGAAACAGGGAGACTGGCAGAAAATGAATCTTACTTTCACTGTGAAGCTTTCAAATGGAAAACTGCCAGCTCTGTTCAGAAATAGGAATAGATCAGAGGTTCCTTATTTGACCTTCCTTATTTATGATCCACCTTACTTATGGGTCACTGCCACAAAAAGAGGTACCAAGTCTCACTAGCAAACACTAACCTTACTAGCAAGCAACAACAGAAGCTGCACCAAGGGAATTTTCAGTGAAATATATGAGGTGACATTTTCAGGGTAGACATCCTTCATGACAAAGGAGATCAAATCTTCACCGGGGACCTAAGGAGTTTGAGTTCTCTGTTCTTGGAGGTATTCAGAATACGGTTCTGAGCAACTTTACCTAACCTCACAGCTGGACACAACATTGAAGCTGAATTGTGCAGAAACTGGACCAGACAATGTGCAGAAGTCTGCCCTCAAACCCAAACAATTCTGTAATTTAACAGGTTCTGATGTCTTATAATAGAAACTCCATTTATGCAATGTGAGTTGGAGTAAAGAAACCCTGTCTCTATGATGTAATATCCTTTTTAAATTTAGGATAGTTGATATCTATAAGTGTATACATATGTATACACACACACGTATGTGCATACACACATCCATTGATGACCATTCTTCCTATAAAAAGGCAACTTGAGGTGGCTCAAAACATACAGTCTATTTATGCAAAGACACTCTTGGAGACTAGTGGGCTGTAATACCTCTGAATCAGATCTCAAACTGCTACACATAGAGCCAACACGTACATTTACACACCCTCTCCAGATGAAGCAGCAGCCCAGTAGAGTAAGGTAGCACCCCCTTCAGTATCACACAAGGTAGCCAAGGTTTTGCTAGGACCATTTCATTTGTAATGTAAAGCTGGAGTGGGAATTCTGCACTGTAACCCAAAACTCCAAATTCTGAGGTTTTTGCTAGGTCTGGTACAGGCTTGCTTACTTTCAGCTCAGCCCAACAACCATTCCTGTTAAAAGGGTGAGAGCAATATGATTTCCAAAGGTAATGCAGTATTAAGCCAAGGATTGATAAGATCAGAGCAAAACAGTTGTTGATAAGGCTATCTAGCTTCCACACTGGTTTCTTACAGAGCCTAGGTTTTCTGTTTCTAAATAGTATTTGACAATCAAGCTTACCTAAAAAGCAAAATAAACAAAAATAATGTTCACTTAATTTAATCTGGAAAACATAAATAAAGTGGTTTCCTCATTTCATTAAGCAGATGCAAATTCAATTTTAGATTGCTTAAAGGAAAAAAGATCTAACAAAAAATCACAGCACAGGAAAAGAAACTTTCAGAAACAATACCTTTTAGTACATGCATTTTGCAAACCCTTCCTTCTCCCTGGCTAATGGTGTGCAATAAATAAAGCTTTGAAAAGTGCACATATGTTCAACAAGCACTGGTGTCTGGACAAAACACTCTCATTTCTACCAAATTGGAAGGACAAGTTGTCACCAGAGTTCATTGTCAGCCGTTGTGCCAGAAAACTACCATAACCATCCTGTGAATCTAAAGACTTTTCACCCACAAGCTCATTCTTCCTTCCCTGCTAGACAAGTGAGTATGTACTATGCCCAGAAAATTCAGTTGCTGCCCAATTGAGGTGTGAATAAGATCTATCACATCTGGTCATTCTTGAATATCACATATGACAACAATATTTGTTACAAGGGCATAATGTTCTTTTGCCTCTACTGAGCAGTATCTGTGGATCACAATACGTGAAAAGAGGCAGCCTTGAAGGTAGGCAGATGGATGTTCCACTGTTGTAAGCTTCATGGTTGTATAACCAACGCCTTATGGAGATATATGGATGGATAGTACAGACCTTGGCAATGTCTCTGTGACTCAAAGCCCATCTGCCCCAGCAGCAGAACAAATGAACGACAGCAGGCTTTGAACTGTTGCCTATGCTCTTAATTCTTGAGGCGTCTCCTGGAAGCATCTGAGAGTGATGGAGAGTGCACTTCCTTGTCAAAACACATCAGAAATAGCAAGTTGCAACTTCGGAATTCAGAAGCACTTTCATATTCCACCTAACAGTTGAAACAGGACTCTGCTGAACTTAAAGGAGTTGCTTCTGAGCCCTGGGCAACACGTGGATTGGTCTTTACCTTGCAATTCTAGAGCTAGTGAATCAACTGTCCAACACAGACACTACTACACAGGAAGAAGAAACTGTGCTGAGATGTAGTAAAGCAAGTTTGCTTTAAAGTCAGATTGCACCTTCTTTGCCACCCTGTACGCAAAGCCAGCAGAATGCTGTACAACTCAGGATTACTCTGGATAAGGTTATCTATACTTCCATCATCTAAAAGTACAGAGTCTGAATGGTCCAAGAACATGTGAAGACAATCCATTGACAATTTCAGTCTATTTCTAATGGTTATCATAACAAAGCAAATACAAAATCTTCCTTGTCATATAATCTCAATCATCTTCTAAATGAGGTGCAGCATGGTTCTCCTGCTAGTTAGTTGTACTGTCACACTGCACACAGCTGTTGGATGTCCAGCTCACCAGTGTCTGGCTGACATCACAGGATTGTCATAATAATAATGCAACCTGAACAACATTGAACAATAACCTTAAGACAGGATGCAGCATGGAGAGACAAAAGAAGTCACAGAGAAAAACAGGATTTCGTGGTACGCTATTACTGATCCAACTTAATTACATCTGGATGTCAGAAGTGGGTATTGGCAACAGGCTCCTGAGCAAAACTGAGTCTGTCAGCTTAGAGAGTTACCTCCAACCAGCTACACTGTTACAATTAAGACACTTATTAATTGCAATTACCTTTTACTAACCCCAACTACATGACAATAAAATGAGTTAGCCTTTATCACTAAGCCTGGACTACAATATTGTTCTCCTGAAGTGGAGATACTTGCAAATGACCAGACATAAAATAGTTACCTGCTCTGAACAGAAGCACCAGTGGGAGGGCAGGAAGCAGAATCCCATTTTAGTCCACCTCTGAGCTGTGGTCCACTAAGGTCAGCTGAAGTCCTGCGCTGCTCTCCCACCTACTGCTGGCTCAACACTGCCCAGCTTTCTATCCCAATTGGAAGCTGCCTCCTGCCTCCGCTGCACCACAGTCCCTGTTGCCACCTTCAGTGCTGCAGAAGAAAAGTTTCCATTTCTGCCCTTACTGTACAAAGCTTAATCCTATCCTCACTGCAGCTTGTCCTGCACAGCCTACTTGTGCTTGTATTTCTTATCGTTCTTCCTGCACACTCAAGTTAAGATGTAATCACCACAGTTGCAGTGTTATCCTTCAGAAATTACTTTGTCACAGGAAAAAGAGCAAAAATACAATTACGTGCTCTAGCTACACTAGCTTAGAGGGATCCAACTATTTTTCAGGGTAAGACTGAAAGCTGGTATCTGTATGTACAGAAGAAGGTATGTGCTTGAACATTTCCTTAAAGGAAACCCGGGAAAATGATAGTATGGCTTATCTGCCAGAATTATACAACATTTCCATCTCAAAAGCCTACAGGTAGCTATGTTGGAGAGGGAGAAAAAAGAAGGAAAAAAAATAAAGTGAAGTGTGAAGCCATTCCAAAAGCTCTTGTTATAAGCCTGAAGAAGAGGCCAAGATAACACCTGTACACCAATTATGGTAAAACCAAGATGCCATCAACATTGCTGGAGGAATGTAGCTGGAATTTAAACCCACTTCCACTACCATAACCAGTGACAAACCTGAAGGATCACTCAGGGCTGGAAACACAGAAAACTGAAGCTAATAACACCTGGAGAGGTCATCCAATCAATCCCCATCCACTGTGTTCTCTGAATCACTCCTAAGAGGCATTTGTATGGTCTGTTCTTACCACAGTATCCAAGGTATCTGTACCAGGCTTTATTCATTTTACCATTATAAACCTCATATATAAACTAATCTCATCTTACCTGCTGCATTAGAAGCATATCATTCCTCATCCAACCCTCCATAGGGAAAATATCATTACTTTTAACAACTGCTTCTTACATTTATATTAACTTCTCTCTTCAGTTTCCCCTTTATGCTAAGCAGTCACTGTTCATTCATGTTTTTCTTACAAGCCTGATTTCCTTGTGGTTCAGCATCTTCACTGTTTGATCACAGGTTCTTTCCTAATGATCTTCATCTTTACATGAGCTTAGGCTGCCTACACAGCTGACGCTGAGATCTTACTGAGTGTACTTGGATTATTTCATGTATCTTGCAGGCTATAATCCTGCTCATTGGAGTGTGAAGGGATTTGCCTACTGGAAACACTTTCTCCCTGCAAGACCTGTCCTCAGCATACTGTGTTACAGCAGAGGCTGTCATGAGTGAGAACAAGCCAGGAAAGAGAGCTCATAAGTTGCCTGACTGTGAGCGAGAATCCAATCCAGCCCAGCTTTGTAAGCTAAGGACAGAGAAGGAACAAATCAGCTAAGACACCATATCACAAGAAAACCCTCTAAGGAAAAGGAAAATCAAGCACGTTGCATACTGCAAAAGGGCCTGGAGCACCAACTTCAAAGCTGGAAAGTCCGGGGTTACAGTCAAGGTATTAAATAGGGTCCTAATACTGAGCCCCTTCTAAAACAAGGAGGTTGGATTACTGTCTGACTTGCTTTGGTTCAGATAAAAAAAAAAAATAAGTTACATGTTGAAATCTGTCCAGAACAAAAGGAAAAGGAAGAAGCAGAGAAGCTTTCAGATTCCCATGCAGGTAACTGAGAGCTCAGACTAGACTTTACTTCCTTTCTCCTTCCTGCAGCTCGGCCTATCCAGTGCTCAAGAAAATATTTCAGTAAACATATCCAGAGCTACAGAGTTATACAGCTGGTTCAGCAATGGAATGAAAGTCATCCCTGTCAAATTTGGCAGTTTTCAAGAATCACTGACACCCTGTTCTCATAATAAAAGTGAAAAGCAGCAAGAAGGCAGGAAGTGTCAGAAAAACACAGCAACAGGGCAGACAAAGCAACCCAAGACAAAACACCCATGCTACAGAAAGAGTAGAAAGAGTTGGAGAGTATGATCCAATATGCCAAGCACTGGTAAAGCCAAAGTAATGTTGTCAGTAGGAGAGAAGGCAGTGCTTTCTGATATACAACCCTAACAAATTCATGTGGTGTAAATGCAATTTATGTGGGCTATAATGTAGTTAATCTATCCCCATAATGGAAGGCAACATTGTAACTCACCAGACAGATTCTGGTTCCTACTGTCATTTGTGGTGATAAATTTAACGATATAGCACAAGCTTCTGTACATGATTTTTCAATTCTAGGTAGCTTAAGCTAGTTAGACACAAACTCGAATGTGACTGTCTCAATACCGATCCAGAAGCAACACACAACTGAGCCACGTTTTTAATTATTTTCTGCATTTTTGCCTTTTTTTTTTTTTTTTTTTTCCCCCTCTTGCTGCTATCACAACACAGTGCTCCCTAGAAGTCAGGCTGACAGGACTGAAGACTGAGGCATTTAGTTACCATCACAACTGAGAAGCAACACAAAGCAAGTTACCTATGTGTTGTTTGCCTTCCAGAGCACATCTGCCCTGGCAGAGGAGAGCACATCTACAAAAAATAAGAGCATAAATCAGTCTTTCATGACTGTTCAGAGATGTCTGCTCTGGTGATATCAACCATTTCTACCAATAGAACCAAGTAGGTTCTGGCACAGGAATGTCTACCTACAAGAAAAATACACTCCTTGTGTATTTCCTAATTTCAGCTGGTCTAAGAAAGTCCTTTATTTCCATCCACACAACAAGTGTTCGAGGTTTTTTTCCTTCTGCATGAACCCCCAGACCACAGTGACCCAGAACACACAATCATGGAGAATACGAGATCTTTCAGCAACAGAGGTGCACAAGAACAGCACTTGTATTAATTTCTATGCAAACATCAGGGGGTTTACTATTCGGGGGTGTTTTAATTGGGTTGTGTGTCTGGTTTTTTATTGTTTTTTGTTTTGCTGTTTTTCTTTTTTTTTTATTTTAAACAATTCATTATATCAGTAATATTACTACTGTAGCTACACATCCATCTAGTAGAGGAGCCCAGGGTAACACTGCTCAATAACAGTAGTTTCAGGGTTTTTGAATAGATTTACTTACATATCTGCCAAATAAGGCTGTTAAGGAAAGCAGAAAAGCCATATTAGTAAATTTAAAGAAGAGCAGAAAGGAAAGTAATGTAAGAAAGGGATTCAAATGAATAGTTTCTAGTTATCTTTTCCCAGGCTTTATGGTGTATTCAAGCTTCAGTGCAGGTATTTCTTATTTCTTGACAAGAGCTAGAAAAATGGAACCACATAAATCCAAAACATTAACAAGCTTGAAAATTGATATCATTACAATATTCTCATTACCTATTTAAGAGTTTAATTCCATGAGATATTTCCTGAATGTTCTTTCTCTCCCTATGCTGCAACTTTCCCAAAGGCACAAGATAGCATAGCTGACAGTTTCTCAAAAGCTCCTGCTTTACCAGCTATCAGAATCTCACCTTACACATAAGGCTATCACACATAAAAACACGTGGATAAACTACCACTTCTGTCATGTGAATGTATGCATCTTCAAGCCAAAGCAAACTGGGATTTTTTGAGCAAAGGGTCGCTGTAAGTAGAGGACCCACAGCAGTTATCAAGTGCCTCATTTTTAACTTCTGGCTTTGTACAGACAAACATGGAGAACAGATCTACCAACAGTTCAAGCTGCTCAAAACCCCAAGGTTCTGATTCCACATCTATGCACTAAATTCGGCATATACATGGCATGTGTTTGATGCCCAGGCTGGTAAGAAACAGAAGCTTTTTACAGAACAGGCTGGTGGGCAGCAGGCAGCAATAAGAAGTATTTGCAACAGCTGTGCCATAATGCCTACAAACATCTTATAACAGCAGGGTTACAGGAACTAGTTAAGTCCCTGATCATTAGCTATCTTACTCCTTTTTCTCTTTTCCTATCTGACACTGCTTCTATTATACCTAGGCTATGAGCCACTGGAAACAACAATCATCCTCTCAGTCACTGTGCTGTCTATCAATCGTTCAGGCAAAAAATAAAAAATATCCTATATATGACTTCTAAGGTGTACAAGAAGGAACCCTTAAATGCTATCTAGCCCAACTCCCCTGCAATGGACATGGACACCTACAGCTCAGTCAGGGCACTTGGAGCATGGCCTAGCCTGACCTTGTGTGTGCTCAGGAATGGAGTATCCAATACCTCTCTGGGCAAGATGGAAAAACAAACAAAGAGGTATGCTGCATCACCATAAATCCAAGTAGTGAGAAATCAGACATTTTTTTGCAGGCATTTTATGTTATTGGTGCATGCCAGCCAATGGAAGGTGCGGATGTTGCATGAGTTTGTAGCCACCTCCTTCACAGGCACCATCACTGTGGGTGGCAAAGGCAGCACAATTACCACTGGAGAAAAGGTGAAGACACAACCAAGCATTTGTTCTGCTGAGTAAGGGATGAGCCCAATTTCTTTACTCATAATGGATTGGAAGGTCATGGATAACAGGTATGTCAACATCTTACAGTAAATATCCTGTTTCTTTTTGCCTTCAGAGGAAAAAAAAAACATTTTCAAATAGCTACTTACAGTACTTGACCAGAATAACTCCTCTCCATTCCTATACAAAAGGATAAACTCATGTTCCACCTTAATACATTAAGAGTTAATTTCCTGCCTAAAATGTTCAGCTGTGTCCAGGACATAGATGTCTCAGGTCACTAGTCAAACACATGCCTCAAACAAGGAGGGGACTGCCAGCAAGACTCATAGCCACTAAGTTCACGGTTGTTTTTTCTGTGCCCTCTCACATTATCTGCAGACTCTTAGTTTATGCCTCCATTTCATTTTTTCTGTACTTTCTTTCTGGCAGTTAAAATAACCTGTCTAGGGGAAAGCTTTAAAATTAACTGTCATAATTTGGTAAATAGGTCTTGAGTTACCCCCATCAAGAGGTTTTCTCATAAGCCTGGAAATACTACAGGTTCTTGCATGCAGCCTTGGCTCCTTAAGTCATGAGATTCCACAGAAAAATTCTTTTTTTGGATTTCAGTTGTTTCTTTAAACTGAATGCTTGATGCCAATAATAATGGATTCATCCCATTCACCTCAATTTCCCCTCTCTTCTTCACAGCACTGTATCTTCCCACTGTTCTCTTAAAGCTGGAGAGATACCACAAAGATCTCCATACATAAGATTATTTCACACCTCACAGCAAGATAAACCAATGCTCTCTGACAAAAGCCCTGAAATTTTTCATGCATCATCCAATTAATTTAATTTACCTAATTAGTTGGAATTTAAGACCATGAATGATCATCATCATTTATATTCACAGTATGTTCTAAATAGGCTTCTTTCCCCCCCCCCCCCCCCCAAATATTCTGTTTTCACTTTGCCAAAGATACATGCAAAGATGGGAAAGAGATATCTAAAGACAACTTTCATGTTGTGCTGCACAGGGCTCACAACAGGACAAGTTTTCTACCAGACAAATTAAATGGGTGTTTTCACTGAAACCATCTCTTGTGAATCATTATGGGTGTTAACTGGTCAACTGCAAATTCCACAAAGTTAACACCTCATTTAATGAGCTAAGATGTTGAAACCTCTGAAAATTATTCCTCCTGGCTGCCTGAACTCCTGGGAAGACAGCTAATACTTCAGTTCACATTCTGACATTTCCAGCATAACCACAAAGGCAAGGGAGACATATCTGTGTGTGTGGGCAGGTGCATAATAACCTGAATAAAGTGAGGAAGAGAGCACAAGCACACACTCAACACAAGTTGGGTAGCAAGTGATGCCTGCGTAGGACCTTGGCTGTGAAGCAAACACTGTAGCTGAGGTAATGCACTTCTTGTCAGAATTTCTCCCCCAGAAGCATCACTCAGGCATGAACTTTGAGACGTGTCTGCCACAGGTACAACTGCCTGAACTCCAGACAGTGTGATATCAGCATCCCCAGCTTAATAACAAGAGTAGCTCTATTGCCAGCATAGCTAATAATCTTAGTATTTGCTTTCCATAAGCTGGATATTTCATAAGCAGGGCTGATTTCTCACCTAATCCAGGCTTGCTGCCATACCGAAAAATGTATTTTTGCCATTATTTTTTTTTCCCCTCCCTCCTTTAGGTATTTTACTTTCTTCTTAGGAAAGTCAGCTCTCTTCTTACACTCTTCTTTCAGAAAAGGTCACCATTTGGAGAACAGAAAGCTTCAAATAATGAATCAGGAGCTGACAAGTAGATTGAAACCCCAAAAGAAATGAATAGATCAGGCAGTGGAAATAGCATCAAATGCAGAGCTCATCAGCAAGTTCCTAACCTGCTCTAGTCACAATAGTCCAATCCCCCTAAGCAGAGGCAGCATTGCTCTATCTATTCACACACAGTGTGCCATAAGGTGCTGTGGTGGAAAAAAAAAAAAAAAAAAAAAAAAAAAAAAAAAAAAAAAAAAAAAAAAAAGGAAAGAAAGAAAAAATGGGGGAAAAAAAGCCCAGCTGTTCTTCAACCACATTGTGAAGGATTACTAAAAAAAAAATAAAATAAAAAAACAACAAACAAACAAACAAAAAAAAAAAAACCACATCTCTGGTCCCAAAGGAAACCAGTTCTACCTGCCTATTCTAGATGCCTTGAAGCCTCCAGTTTGCTTCCACCTCACCTCTGAAATTAAACCTAGTGGTTTAACATAGTCCTGTGCACTAAGGAGCACCTGACACAGGGATACTATGGTCAGCAGAAGGAACTCTAAGCGATTCTAAAGTTTGAGAAAGCTACAGTTAGTGTCTTGTAATTTGATGAACACATGCAACAAGCACTAAGGATGGACTGCTGGTTCCTATTTACAAGAAAGGGATATAATAGCAAGGATGGATGCTGCCCTGGAGCATACAAAGGGTCTACCTGCATGGAAGAGTGCACAAGAGATAGGTTAGGTGCTCTTCCATTGTTGCCAGCTGGTGTTGTATCCAGTCAGCACCTTGAAAGGCAGATCTTTTAGCACACGTGACTATCTCATAAACAAAATCTTAAGTACAAACAAAGTATCACAGCCAAATCACACTACACACCTACCTGACATTAAAATGCTTTGGCACTAGGAGAAAAACATAGCCCCAATTACAGGTAGTGGTAGGGAAGGTGAAACGAGTGGTTCCCTTGAGCATACTCCTTTCTCTCTTCCCCTAGATCTCAGATTGACCTTTGCAATTCAAGACACACTGTGGTCATTAATCAAGTGCATTTTATTACTTCTATTCCTACCTGTAAGAAACTCAGCCTGAACTCCACACCTTAATGTCCAATTCTACTTAATGTCACAAATCTTACTAGATCTCTACGCAATCTTCCTGCTGACAAACCCCCATCCTTTCTCCTGCAAGAAAACAGTAGCTTGAATGAGGTTAATATACCTGTCAAACTTTGCTGTGATGAACGATGTGTTAATGATGTGCATGGAGTTAAATAATTCACTATCCTAACAATAAGGTCACTCAGCTCTTGCACCATTTATTTTTGCTTTTCAATGAAGGAACTTCCTGTTCCGACATGATCTCGTCTAGGTCAAGAGTGTGTGCACCCAGGGAAGAGACAGAAGACAATATGTTTTCCCAGCAAAAATTTCAGATGCAAAGTGCTGCATAAATGCAAAAATCACCTCATAGAGAGATCAAGTTAGGCATCTTGAACATCATACTGTTAAGGCTAGCACTACAGGGATTTCATGCACACATGTAAATTCAGCAGCTGCTCCGGCAAACTCTTCGTCCTATATGCAGTTACCTGTCAACTCATATAAACCAGTGTTACTCCAGCAAAATAAAAACAAAGAGACTTACAGCTAGCTACTGCAGATCAGTGACAGCCAATATTCTAAAGTTCGCTGGCCTGAAGGAACAAACAATTGGTAATCTGACATCAACCAACAGAACTGCAAGTTCAAAATGACTGCAACTATGGAGGCAATGTCTCTGCAAAACAAAACCAGGGTCTGGAGCAACAGACTGTCCACTTTGCCTGTGCTACAAGAGGTAGAAATAAAATGTACAGCCAGAACAGAGAACAGTCTCTCCTGACTTCATTCACAGTCTTTACTTCCAGCAAACAGGAGAGGGGATAACATTAGCTGAAACAGGAGGATCTTTTCCTTGGAAGTCTCAATGAATAAAACCCCATACAGGACACAAAGAGGGACTGCTTCTTGCACAGGGCTGCACTGCACTGCACCCTAGATTAGGCAGCATTACCTGTCCCAGATCTTTGTCCACAACCACAAGGTAACATAGTTCAGTAGTTGCCTGTCACAACCATTTGTTCCACCACATTATTTCTTGCCTACCTGCAATACAGCTTTACAACCAGCCCTGGAGACAACATTGCTGTAGAAGATTGACATCACTGAAATCATGTTTAAAATGGACATCCAACATGTAGCAAGAAAGTTCCATGTGGAAACTGCTGTCTTTGTTTAGGCAGAAAAGGGTCTAATTTCACTCTCCTCTAAGAAAGAACTGGTGTATTTCACACCTAGACACAAATAAGGCATCTGTCCTCCTCCCACCCCCCACCTCGGGAAAGAGGAAAGGGCTTATTAATACCAAAAAGCCAGAGCAAGAACTGGTCTGAGTCTGCATTGTTTGTTAGCATCAAGAGACATGAAAAATTTACATCCTTGGAAACTGGGTCACATATTGCTCTGCTACAATGAAAATTAGCTCATCAGTCCAAAAGATGTATAACACTCATGAAGTCTGAACTTGTTTTTTCCTGCTCCAAGGGAAAACTAAGGCCTCAGTTCTCCTGTGATAAAGGCTATAAAGTCATCTCCAGTGTGGTTTTAATATATGGACTATTATAACATAGGGCTTATGACCGTTTACTTTTTTGCCTTCCAGTGATCGCAATAGAGCAAATCTGGTCCCCAGGGAACAGTATGACTGATCCAACATGGCAGTGGGTCAGCAGCAGCAAGACAGAAAGCACTGAAAATGACTCTGCACAACCCCTTGCAAAAATCTTAGATAGCCCATAGTAAGCAGGTTGTGTTTTTTCTATAAAGTCAGATTTATCCCATTTAATGGAACAAGAAATCCTGCCACAGAAGAGGATGCTAGCTACTCTAAAAGCCTCAGCATGGTCTGCAGATGCCTTTATCCTTCCAGTTCACAGAAGAGAACTAAGTTTCAAAATCTCCAGGAAGTCTAAGATACCCAACAATGCTGTTAAATACCAGCCCCATCCTCAAAACTGGAAGCTTTACCAAATCTAACCAAAAGGCAAAAACCCAGTCTTCATTTTTCTCCCAGACCTTGTGGGATGGCTGGTTAACAAAGGTAGTGCATAGTAGTCACTGTTTTCAACTAAGAGACAGCCAATTCCTCAGCTGAACTGGAAAAATTTTTATTCCTCACACCACATAGGAAACACAGACTCAGCCACATCAGAGACAGTCTCCAAAAGGGTCAAAGTAAGTTACTGTATGATAATAATTACTTCATCAATAATTAAATGATAATAATCACATCTGGGATGAGCCAAAAGACTACTTCAAACAGCATCAGTGCATTAGGCATAAGAAGGGATTATACAAAGCAGAAAAAACGCAGACCTAAGATGACTTATCCCAGCCTCAACTTTTCTTTGGGTTCAGAAGAAAAGCAGCAGTAAGGTTTTTTTTGTTGTTTTTTTTTTTTTGTTGTTGTTTTGTTTTTAAGAAGAGGAAGAAGCCCTTCTGTAAGTCTACAACTCCACAGAAGATTCTGGTACTTGAAGCATTCAAGGTTATAGATCTTTGTGACATATCCTTCTCAGGTGTGGACTTGCCATAGATATTACATAGGCCATGCAGAGATGCTTCTCATCATGCTACACAGGAGAGAAAGACAAACAGCCTTTTTTTTTCCCACCTCAAAAATGCTGAAATGTGTCACTTTAAGGACTGATCTAAAAAGCTTCTACAGCCCTGAATTATCAGGATATAGAGATTATCTGCCACAAAATATTTAATGGCACCTGTCAGTACAAGTGATTCTGCACAGCTTTGCCAATGGAGAGACAGTGGAAGGGTGCTGGCAGGCAAAATCTGAGACCATGTTGAAGTTTGTGGTGTTGGGGAAAAAAATAAAAATAAAAATAAAAATAAAAATGCTTGAAAATATTTCCTTGTTATTTTAAGCAACAGAAAACTATTAAGATAAAACAGATAACAATGTAAGAAGCATTAAATGCTAATATCCCACAGATCTGATATGCTCCAGCTGATACGACATCCAAAGGCCAGAAAATGATAACCAGGTGTTGCTGCCTTTAGAGAAAAGTTTATCAGGTCAAAACTAGACCCACTTGTGCAGATAAATATTTGCTCAAGCTATATTCTGTTTACAGCTGTGTACAGTTACACACATGCTTTCTCAGGTGATGGTGCCTAATACTTGAAACTGTAAATATTTCTATTCTGATTCAAGAACAAATGCTTGCCCTTGCTGAGAACACAGAGTTGAGTATTCCTATGAGTATTTATCATCATATCTGCACTCCTTTTATATTCATACATTTGTTTTCAACTGTTCCAAGTATCCTGAGAGATACAATCTTTTCACTTCCTCACTGGTAAGAAAAACCACAGCATTTAGAGACCATAGGACAGAGCCATAAGGGACTGGAATTGTCACCAGCTGCTCGGATCTGCAAATATCAGGCCCCTTTTGAACACCTGCCCAAAGTCACATGGCAAGCTTCTGCCCAAACCAAGATTTCAACTAACATCTCCTATATCCCTGTGGAGATCTAGAATGATAGTTACAACAGGTTCTCAGAAGCTTTAATATTCAGTGGCAAATTGAAAGACAGTTAAGTTTAAAGCCTCAAAGTAACCAAATGCTTGATTTGGCCATAACCAAGTGTACAGACCAATGATCCATAGCACAAGAGGGGCTAAAGGACAGTGTTTCAGCATAATTGGCTCCCCTTATGAGATCAGTGCTGAGTGCTGATGAGTACAAGGGGACAGACAGATGCTGTACTGCACCACTGCAATTAATTGCCCACATAGAAAACACTTAAGTTCCAAACAGAACAAAGCCTATGCATTGTCAAATCTTTCATAGGAACACTGCCAAACTCTGACCTCAAGAAGATCACACCACTTGAGGAAGGAAAAAAGAAAAAAAAAAAACAAATAAATGGTGGATAACATCTCTATTCTAAAGGTGGATAATTAAGCTGCAGAGAGACCAAGGGCTGTTGTAAAGAGACACTGATAAATTCAAGAAAGTGAAATAGGTGTGACAACATCCCACAGGAATGAGTTCATTCTGAAACTGTCAGATCCACTGAAAACATTTTTCCTCTGCACAACACCTCTGCTTTTGCTGAGCAACTTTCCCAGGGCCTATGACACTGATTTCATACAGTTCCAACTCCCCTGCAAGCACTTGGCAGCCTCTGTAATTAAGCTGGCATCAGAGACCTACCTCTCCTTGAGGATTTGAGATCTGTGCTTTGCACTGTAACACAAAGGAAGTCCTGGCAAAGCCAGGATTTAAAGGAAAATCATCTTCATCTTCTCTTAATGAAATCAGTCCTGCAACCCAATAAAACATTGATCCTTCTTCTTTACCACCTGTATTGGAGTTCCTTCCCAAGTCACAGTACTCAGACAGTAGATCCTGCCCTCTATAGAAATCCTTAGCAGCTGAGGACATCTTTCTGATATCTGGTATTAGCAATATACTCCTAAATCACTGTGCAACCCAGACTGCACAGCCTACAGCAACCTCAGACTGACTCACTCACTCTCTGGACAGTTTGAAACTATATTCAAGCTCACCCAACAATGTGAGAGATCAAAATTGAGTTGTCCTCCCAGTACTCCTTCTCTTGAGGTAGAGATAAGCAATTTTATAAAGCTTCAATGCTTTACAGAACACAGATGACCTTGCTATCCAATGAAACATGCTGCATTGATTCAATATGGTACAAGCAGCTGCCCACAGTGAAGTCTGATCAGCATGAAGGACCCACTGTAAATGGCCAAAGAATGTTTTATATATAATAGGTTGAAAAACTGTGCTTCATAGCAGATAATTTGCTCTATCAAAAAGCCTTATCGTATTTGTTGTAGCCTCCATCAAAATCACTAGGCAGCATTACTTTAGAACAATCTACATCATTAGCCTGAACACAGTTTAACACACTGAACGAAAAATTCTTGACCTGATATATATCAGTACTTGAACACTAAATTCAAGGAGTTAAAACTGAGCAACTCTACAACTACACAAAGGAAGCCAAGTGCATGATTAAAAGATACCAGCAGAAATGCAACCCTCTATTCCAACGCCCACTTGGATGCCACTGTGTCACTCACCAGTGGAAGGTGACCCCATTAAATTATTGATAGATAAATCCAGAATAAGTCTAGGCTTTAAAAAAATAAAATTAAATTAAATTAAATTTAAAAATAAAATAAAATTTAAAAAAATAAAAATAAAAAAGCTGGTTAATTTTATTGTCAATAACAACTGCAGAGGTAAAGATAATAGTAACCAAATTTCATGCTCCAGAATGCATGTTAACTTCCTTATGGCCCAGAAAGGTACCTGTGCTACCCCAGGATACCACTGAAGAATTAACATAGAGGATATGACAAAAAAATAACACCCATTTCTTGTTCATTGCCATAGGAGCAGAATATTTAATGGTTAGAATAAACTTGTGCATTCAAATCTTTGCTACAAGTTAACATGAAATTTTTCTTCCCACTCAGTAACATGACTGTGTTCTGCAGAAGGTCAAATTTTGTTTTCTTAGCTGCTCTGCAACAAACTCACACAGAATTACCTAAGGGCACTTCAAACACGCTTTGATAATTTTTGTTTTAATTGGGCCAGCTATCTATTATCAACATTAACACTAAGAGAATTTTGAAAACTACTGCTAAAACACTGATTAGCTGCTGTTCAGGTCCTTAATTCCTTAGAAATAGCCAATAGAGCAAGCATTTCCTCTGCTCACAGCATCCCTGCTGTGCCCCAGTGCAACAGAAGAGACAGGCAAAGGGAAATTAAGCAATTAATTGGTTCTTAAAAAAAAAGTAAATCATTTAGTACATAGGAAAATTAATAGTAGGAACAAAAGACAGGCACAAGGGAAGTATCCTGAAGCTGTCTGTTGCCCTCTACTGTTCCTCTACAGCTCCCTACACAACTCCCTCAAAATCTTCTGCTTCTACCCACCACCAACCTTGAGCTTCACAGCAGTTCATCCAGGACCCTACAGGTTATCCTCCCACTCACCTGGAGAATAAATGCAGCCCTTTTTCTAGGGTCTTTTTGGTTAAGTCATTGGTCACCTGTGAATAACATCATGTCCTGCCTTGCACAACTGATAGGAACTGTTAGTTTGTGGAGTATTTTCATGCTGCCAGAAAAGAGCCAGGCAACTACTGGTAACTAACACAAGTGTCACCAACTTCGTGGGCATAAACATGAGATTCAGACAGCTCATACTACACTGGACAGATGTTGTGCATCATTAGCTTGTTTTCCCATATGGGGGACACTATGTTGTCTTGGTACCATGTTAATTAGCAACAACATATGCTATTGGAAAGAGTCTGCTTCCAAACAGAATGAGCAGAGCACAGGTTGCAACACGGGTATGAGGATGAGCACAGCTGCACTCTTCCCTTGCTGTGCCCTCCTGCTTAAAGCAGTAACCAAGCTAAAATGCTCAGTGACAATCCCTGTAAGTCAGGCTTCGTGAAATCATCATTATGCATAGGAGCCACTGAAGCACTGACAGCGTACCTTGAAAGAACACACACACCAGTGGAAGAATGTAAATGAGTGCTAGAGATGTTCACCTAACAGAGTATGAGGAAAACCGAGTACATATGAACAGATCCACTCCCTAGTGTTGCTTTCCATAGTTTTTAGATAACAAAATCTGGCAGCTTGCCTCATTTTCAACCTTTTACTGATCTGTAAACATTCCTGTAAGAAAAGATCTTTCTGTCATGGTCTCCTTGTCTGTAATACAATGATCATGATGCCTACCATCCATTTTTTGGACACTCGTAGAGTTAAAAAGCATAATGCAGGAACCAGCCTATAGTATTTTTACTGCTGATGGGGTAATAGAGATACTGGTAGTTATTTTAAGAAAATCTTGACATAAAAATGAGGACAGTAATGAATGACTCATGGCACCCTCCTTTTTGGAGAGAAATTTTTGGCTCCAGCTCAGTCCAAATGGGATACCATTCTTGACACAACTAATACACTGAAAGGGCAAACACCTGCTGTGAGGTCCCCAAAAGGGCTGCGTAGTCACCAAGTTAAAACAACCACTCAGAGCAATATAATGCAGCCAGAGTGTGAGCAAAAGCACAGGGAGGGGAGCTGATTGACAAGGTCCACATTTGTGCCACAGTCTCTCAAGGTCAACTAGCTGCCCACACCATCCTTCTTTCACCATTACCGCCGAGGGATATTGGTGTCATGCAGCTCATTTCCCCACTAATAATGTGTGGAAACATTTGGAAAGGTGGGAAGCAGGAAAGAACAGGGCAGTCAAACCAGCTGTCATGACTACAAAGGACAGCAGCGTGAGGCTGCTCTAACCTTACTAAAGCCCTCACGATCCTGTTTAAATAGTGACATTAAAACAGCTGCACCCCACTCCCACTACTGTGTTGCCTTCTTCCCTCTCCTATTTTTACCACACACACCCTGCAGTATCTGCAGAGGTTTCCATGTGTTCACAGATCAGACACTGCCACAAGCACAAAATAATGTACAGCATTTCTCATTACGTAAAGAATATAGACATTGAAATTTCCGTTAGAAGACATCAGAAGATGGATCTGAATCAAGATTGCTTCTGTTGCTTAATAACAATGACTAAGCCATCTTGCCCCTTAGGAACACATTTAGTTGAATACATAAAGGGATGGAAGGAGAAGGAATCTAACATCGTCCTCCATACAGTGTTTTCTGGACTTTCTTGAAGCAATGACCTTTTGGTGATAAGGAAATAGACATCAGCGACAGAAAACCTCTCAGCTACCAGCAGTGCTACTTGGCTCTTCATGCATAAATGAAATCTGTACCAAGGATGAGGATTAGACAAATAAAGAGGTGGGTTTTGTTTCTGTGGGAAGGACTGCTTCCTTGTACTAAAAGTGTATGCGAATGTCACTCCTTCTGAGGACAAGCTAGGAGCATGCATTAGAGGCCAGCTTTCCTACCACTTTCTTGCTATAACAGCTCTCAAAAGCAACATGCTGAAGTTCACCTGCACCTCTACTCCAAGCTTACAAAAGCCCATTGAAAGCATTCTTCATGCTGATTAACCAGCACATGCAGGCACTCTTTATGTGCTGCTAGGAAAGTGTGACACCAAGACACGACAGCAAGAGCCAGCTCACCTGCAAAGCACCACTCAGGTCAAAGGCAAGATGCAACATGACCAGATAGAACACCACTCTGAGTGCTTCTTCCTGCAGTTCTTTATCTTCTGACCCCCCTTGAACAAGACCACTCAAAAGAAAAAACAGAAGCAACTCAGCCCAGCAGATCCAGATAGAGTAAGTTCAGCACCTCATTCTCATGCTTTTAGCTAGAGTGACCCTCAATCTGACACACTTCATTGCTGTGTTCCCTCTTGTACACAGCACTGCATCTCAGGAGTGCATACCCAGTGTATTCATTCCTGCTGCTTGCTACCAGCAACAGCTGGAACTTGGCACAGTACTTAACCATACTGCAGTGCTCCCAAGTATCCTGATGAGGAGCACCCAATATTGCTCACAGCCAATACCTCTGAAGCTAATTTTTTTCCTCCCATATCTTTATCATTTTTACTTATTAGTGTTGGTATCAACATTTCACTTCTTAAATTGCAAACCAGATAAAGTGGATAGGTAAAGTGATCGCCATCCTTTCAGAAAGTTACCTAGAAAAATGCTCATCATAGGAATGCAATGCTAACCAAGCTCTGATGCCAGCAGACACGATACTTCATTTTTCTATTGTTGCTGGAATAGAGCTCCCCCTGAAATAATGGCACTACAGAAGTAGCTTGTTATACTGGATCGATGGGCCAAGGTTAACTGTATGAGTTTCAATAGGGCCAAGTGTCAGGTCCTTCATTTTGGTCACAACCACCCCAGGCAACCCTACAGGTTTGGGTAAGAGTGGCTGGAAAGCTGCCTGATGGAAAGGGACCTTGGTGTACTGATGGACAGTCAGCTGAATATGAGCCAGCAGTGTGCCCAGGTGGCCAAGAAGGCCAATGGCATCCTAGCTTGTATCAGTAACTATATGGTGAGCAGGAGTAGAGAAGTAATTCTGCCTCTGCATTCAGCATCGGTGAGGTCTCACCTCAAGTACTGCGTTCAGTTTTGGGTACCTCAGTACAGAAAGGACATTGAGGTGCTGGAGCAGGTCCAAAGAAGGACAACAAGGCTTGTGAAGGGCCTGGAGGATATGCCTTATAAGGAGAGGCTGAAGGAACTGGGGCTGTTTAATCTGGGGGAAAGGAGAATGAGTGGAGACCTTGTTGCTCTCCTCCAATATCTGAAAGGTGCTTACAGCAAGAGCAGGGTTGGTCTCTTCTCACTGGTGACAGAACGATAGGAAATGGCCTCAAGTTTCAACAGTTTTGGTTGAATATCAGGAAACACTTCTTTACAGAAAGGGTTGTTAAGCACTGGAATAGGCTCTCCAGGGAGGTGGTTGAGTCAGCATCCCTGAATGTCTTGTAAAACCATTTGGATGCAGTGCTCAAGGACATGTGGAGGGCTGTTAGAGTTAGGATAGTTTGGTTAGGTTGTGGCTGGACTTGACAGTCATTGAAGTCATTTCCAACCTGAGCAATTCTATGGAAACCAAGCAGAACTCAGCTAAGCTACACCAACTCTTCTCTAAACCACACCAAATTCCAGGCTCCAAAAAGCTCAAATAAATCCCAGCTTTATAAACAAAACTATAGAAGAACTAGTTTGCACACACATTGACTAGAGTAAGAGCAAGCTTCATTCAAGTGGGTTCAAAAGCTGTAAGGATTCAGGCCCCAGGATCCCCATCCTGAAATCTCACACTAGCATGGCAGCTGGAGGCCCCGCAGCATTAACAGCCAAGAACTTTTAAATTCCTTTACATTTATACATATATATATACTTAATGCAATTAACACACCATTTTTACTACAAAAATATTTTCTATTACGTTACCATATGCCATTAAAATTTTTCCTTTTCGGAAGTGAAAACAAGCTAAAGCATTTCCCAATACCTCCATATTCTACTTACTTTTAAAATGGGTTTTCCTAGTATCTTTCAGAGATAGAAGCTGAAACCACTTTCACAAAACATTTGTGTTTGGATAAAAATGCATTTCTCCTCCTCTCCACCCCACACCAAAAATACTTCATCCCAGTTTATCATCTGAATGTAGTAGAACACGGATACAATTGATTGCCATTTAGAAACAGTCTTCTTTTGACCCAAGTTATTCATTATGCTTTTAGTTTCTCTGCTCCATCTTCTTTAGATTCACTCCATTCTTCGGCTTTATCCTTTAACAATGTTCAAGAACTCTTTCTGAGGCCAGGCTTCCTGAGCAGGCTACAGCAACAACATTAGTTGCCGAGATTCACTCTCGGCAGAGCAGGCTGGCCTTTCCAGTATGCTGAATTGCTGACACTTTGCAAATGTCACCTCTAGTGCTGCAGTACAGCATGGGACAGGCAGGAATGACGAAGCATTACTCAAGAGAACCCACACAAGAAGAAAAAAAAAAAAAAGAAATCAATCATTTGAAAAGACTAATAAGGGAGGTGGCATCATAGAATGCCAGAAATCCTAAGAGCAGAAGTGCTTAGGAGTATCTGACAGCTTCTGTGAATCCTGCCTATGATCTTTTCCTTGACATATTCACCAGCAGGAGCCTAGCATCTGATGCCAATCACACTCTGCTCTGTTTTCCTACACAGTACACATGCTACACAACCAAAGATAGGAAAGTTTGCCAAATACAGTACTGCCTTAACAATGCACTCTTCCTTTACTCATTCTATTCTCACTCTGTCCTTAGTTATATCACTAAATATTAAAACTTCCATGTTTCGTGGTCTCCTATTATGCAGCAGAACATGGCAATGTGTGGGTGGGTTATTGAATCCTCTTGAGAACATTAATAATGCCAGAAGAGAGTTAGCTTTTATGAGGTCAAGCAACAATGGGACAAAGAATCATATTTTTAAAGTGAAAGGTTAGATTCAGATTAGATATAAAAGAAGAAATTCTTCACTACGAGAACAGCAAGGTACTAGCACAGACTGCCCAGGTGAGCTGGAGATGTCCCATCCCTAGAGGCATTCAAAGTCATTTTGACAGTGGCTTCTAGTGGAATGCATCCCTGTCTGTAGCTGGGGGATTGGAACTGGATGGTCCTTAAGGTCTCTTCCAACCAAAACCATAGTATGGTTCTATGAACACCACTTGAGAGCAAACACTATGACATTCCAGCACAGCAGGATGAGGCTCAAGAGGAGAATGAGGATGATACATCAAAAGCAGCACCTCTGTAATGCAGGTGACAATACATACCAGGACTCAGGGAGACCAAAAGGCAAATGGTGCCTCAAAGTTCTGTGCTCCAGCCAGCTCAAGAGCAGCTCTGCACTGGATGTTGTTACTAGAAGTTACCTGTCTCCAGCTCACAAGTCAAGTGCTGGCAAATTTTCCAGCCACCTGAAGATTAAGCAGCACCAGAGATGTGCAAGTCTCTACAGCTTTCTTGCAGATATCAATAGCAGTGACAAAAAGCAAGACCAAAGTGCTCCTTGGCCTACCCACCCCACTGACAATACCATGGCTATAGTGTCAGCTCCACACCAATTTACCACACCCCACGCTCTCTGTTGTGGGGCTTACATATAGGGAGACTTGCAGTAATGAGGAGACCTGGAGGCACAAGTCTCTGTCAATAACAGGAGCAGCAGGACACAGGACATAGAGAGGCAAGTATCCACCAGCAGAGCAGCATGATCTCATGTGCTCACTCTTCACATTTAACCAGTCAATTACTGTGAACTTGGAACAGCAGGATCTTGAATTAATGTCAGTCAAGAGCTGGAACAGAGAAGGGCCTGCAGGGAAAACAGCAGGAAGGTAGATAGAGTCCTTTGTTCCAAGTCACTGGAAATCCCTCCAAAAGAGAAGCACAGGCCTCAGAGAGGGAACGGGCACATAGCATCTGTGAAGCAATCTGGGTGCTTCTCCTGATTACAGATCTGTGGGTTTATACAGAGAGGTAGAGTTCCCCCCTTGGGTATAACCTTTGGGTCTACTGTTGCAGCATTCATTTTTTCCTGCAGTGGTACTTCAAGAAACTGGGAAAGGAAGGAGCCATGAGATTTTCCTTCAATACCTTATTTTGTCCTCAAGCAGGGGAGAGAGCACTGTAGAAGAGTGAGGTTAAAGAGAGATTAAGAGATAGATTAAGAGAGTTAAGAGACTATGGAGAAGTTGTTCCCCAGGCAAATGGACTGAATCCTAGGTGTGGAAGTTAGTGTTTATTGTTTATTTTTTTCAAATGTAGATAAAATAAAACTTGTTTATCACTCCAAAAAAGGTCAGTGTTGCCTTTTAGGCAAAGCTTCAGGTGCCATTTCTGTATGCTTCATGGACCCTGAACTCTAGATCTGGAAGCTTTCAACCTTTGGTATGAGAGCAAAGACAAAACATGAATATTTCATGTGTTACTTTCGCTTACTTGTGAATTCTCTGGAAACTATTAAAGTACAAGCATAATAATGTCATCATTTACTTGTCATCTTCCACCTGCTCTTTGCAAAGAAAAGAGGAAATGAATATGTGGGCTCCCATTCAAAGTCAGTGCCAACACCATGCCCTATGCCTTAAGAAACAAATTGAAGGTTCTTCTGCAGAGAGATGGTCTAATAATGCAAATAGCCTAGATCACCTTCTCAACATCCATAATTAACTTTCTCTTCTGGAGGAAAGATAATTTTATGCTGTAGGCAAGGAAAACTGTATCATTCTTCATCTCTGTCTTTGCCAACAATCATCTTCTCTACATTTTCCAGCAGTACCATTCAGTCCTCAACACCTTAAAATCAAGGCTGATACACAAAATTATCTGCAAGAACTACATACACCTTCAATAGGTTTACATCTTCTGGACTGAAATGCAGCAGCCAGCTACTCACAAGAGCTGCAAGTGCAGACACTGTTTAACAGATAAGTGGAAACTCTTAGAGGACTTCACCACCACCATTTAAAAAAGTACCCAAAACCTAGAAAATGCATCCCACATTTTTTCTCCAGGAGCATACACACTGCAGGACTTTCTGTGTGCCAAAGTCTTGCAATAGTATTATCAACAACTACCCCTCAGTAACAAAATGCTCCATTTCCTTCATGGTACTCCTGAGAAGGCCATAATACATCCTCAGTGCTCTGTACAGGAATGTCTTCTGTTTTACCATCAGTTTCTTCACTATAATTAACACCTGCCAGTTTCCAAGCCAATACTGCCCTCTATTTTCAATAGCTCTTCTCCCCACCTAGTAATTTGTGACATTAATGCATTTGCAGAGAACAAACACTTCCCATCTCTGTCTCTCTTCTCACCAGCTTTACAAGCTTTTAGCCTCCTCTCATGAAAGATCTGTTTGCCCCCAAGTCATCTTGGAATTCCATCTCTGCCTACCCTGTTCCATTTTCAACATCATCGTTGTAGATAACTGACAAGAATCAAACATTTTCTAGATGAGATCTTCCCAGTGCTTCTAAATTGACAGGGCTTAGTTTTGCATAAGGCACAAATGCAAACAGACTTGCTCAAGCACTGAATTCCAGTAATTTACCTCCTTATCTGTGCTGAGCACTCATACAAGATTTGCGAGATGAAGATTATCATATGAGACTGGTAAGCAGACAGTGACAGTAACACAGGACTGTCTCAGGCACAGGACTTTTTGCATTAACCTGACTAAGGACAACTGAATACAGAAATAAATAATCAAAACTAAAAATAGCAAGGCATCTCCTTCCTGAAACCCCAGCCATGTTGAACATCACAAGACAACTTCAGTTCCCAGACAAGGTTTTCTAAATGCAGATACCTGAGCAGGAAGGGACTGGACCAGACCTTGAACAAAGCCACGTGCCTATGCCTCTGGGTTTCATTGGGAAGCAAGTCCTGCCAAATTGAATGCTACAGTTTGCTACCACACTCCTCAGTCAGTCAAGATTTATCACTGATCTCCAGGAGATGTGGAACACCCTGTGTTCCTACAGAAGCATAGCCCATTCCAAACATCATTTCACCTCAGCACACACAGCAAACTTCATGGCCTTCCCATCTCACTCACTTTGATTCCAACAGACTGTTTCTAACAAGAGGCAAAACTGTTTTTCTAAGTGCTGTCACAGCCTGACAACCCAACTTCAGGTGCTTCGGGAATAAACAAAAGACAGGCCCAACTAAGAGGATGTAATAAAGAACTAACGTAACTTTAAGCACAGATGTCTCTCTCTGCAAGCTAGACAACATCAATATTCAGCAAGGAAAATTCAATAGATGGGACTCTGAGGCACTCAGAGACTTGTCCCAAGATTCAGACTTCTCAGAGAGATGATTGCAGTGACTTTCCACCAGTTTAAGAGAAATCTCCTAAAAATAAAAAGTAAAAATATGCCTTGTGTCCTGTCCCTTCCACCTGGCCTCCCTTTCAGACACTCCCCAAAGCGGAAGAGAAGAATAAATAAGAGGAAGTTTTATTCTGAAAGAATAAATCCAGAATGTTTAAAATGCACCCTTTTTTGTATATACAAACATGCATGTATTACACACATAAACATGGCTAAGAATAAACATCTAAATTCTACATCAGAGTTAAAAAATAAAAAAAGAAAATGGAAAAACAAACAGCCCACAGCCATTAAAAAGGAGGGGTAGAAGCACTTCTCCAAAGAAAACCAGCATTTGACAAGGGAGTTGCTTAATTTGAGGTGCAACATCACACAGGTGCCAAGTATTTCTCTGAGCATCTGGTACTTGTCACAAGGTATGATACTGCATACTTCACTCTCCTGATGCCCCACCACCGTCTCTGTCTCAACATTCTATACTCTGAACCATGCATCACTATAAGATGACAGGGGATGCTCAGAGCACAGTTTCCTTCTAAGACAGCACACCAGCAGCATATCCTTACCAGCCAGGATATCTGCAATAAAGGGCAGCACATCTGAGTGACAACGTTGATGATGATAGATGAGCTGAGTAGAATCCATCATCTTGGTTTTGCAGAGCTTGTGGGAGCAAGCAGTACATTTTCACAGCATGTGACACAGACTGAAGGGCAAAGCTAGGAAAGTGTGCCTATTGATTATGAGAATGGTATGAGCACTTCAGAATTCTGCTGTAGACAAGCCAAACTAAATGTAGATACAGAGCAAAATTCAGTATATTCCAATGAAAAAGACATCTGGGAACCTGGACACTTGGATTTAAAACTTCCATCTGCCATCACTGACCTTGAAGATATTAATTCACTTTCCTGTGAATTTATTATTCTTATCTATAGACTGTGCTCATTTTACTGTATGAGCCTCAGATCCTTTCTGTTCACAGAAATCACAGGAAGTCCAAAATGCAGCTACAGAATTCAATTTGCTCTGATTACACCACTTTTGTCCCCATCCCTCCAGAACCAGGATGTGGCATTAGATCCAAGTCTTCAGGTTGATCCCAAATGGCAGTTCTCACCTTCAGCCCTTGTCAATCACACCACTGTGAATGGGTCTCTTGTAATGACAAGCAGCAAAACATGGAAGAAACTCTTATAACCTAACTTGCCATTCCTTGAAAATGATACTATCTGGTCCTTTCCCAAGAAGTGGTGGGAAAAGAAGCATGTTCCCTCCAAACAATCTCTCTTAAGCAACCTAATGCTTGGTTTGGCCAAGGTATGTCAGGCACTGCATCTAATTGGAATTAAGCCAGTTAACAAACAGTACTGCAGAGAGTTACCTCTGCACAAGTGCCTCATTACTACATAGAGCTTAATGAACTTTCAAAAGACCTAAAGCCCTCATTCCTATAAATTAGGAACTGGATTTGTTATCTGCCACCATGATTCAATTAGAAGGTGTACTCTTCAGGTGCCTTCAAGTCTCACCGCTGCATGCTAAAGAACAATCTATTGATTTGCATCTGTGCTGCTGTTAAAAATATAGCACTGCTAGATCATCACCATGATTCTATCCCCACACTGTGGGCTGTTTGCTACAAGAAGCTTTAATATCATGCTGCAGATCTCTTTTCCCCTTTTCCAAAGAAACCAGATGTCTCCCAAATGAATTAAAATCAATACTGGCAGCCACAAGGACCAGCAATGATATCAGCTTCTCCAGTTGTGCCCTACCTGTATATCCAATGCCAGACCTACAGAAGCAGTTCATAGTGTATAGAGGGCTATTCTGTGTTAACCCTGATTTTTCCTTCCTTTCACTGAGCACATTCATGATCTTCGAGATCTTTTCCAACCTTAATGAGTCTATGTCAACTGTTAGTTCGGGGTCTCTTTTTCTCCTTTCCTTTTAAAGGCTCTTGACGACTGGGATGAAAATATTCAAACTGATGCATCATTTGCTCAACCTGGCAGCTCTCTTCATCTACCAACAATGATAGCAGCACCTGTTTGCACTGTCATAGATTCCTTCCTGCTGCTCCCACTGCAAAGCTCCCTCCTCACCCTGCCGAGGGTTTATACTTCGGTGAAATAATTAGCCTTTGCCAAAGCCCAGAATGCACGCCTTCAGAACAGCAATGTGAGCAGGTTGTTTAGGTTTTTGTTGTTCTTGCTCTTTAAATTATTATTATTTTCTAAAAGACGATTCATTGCTATTCAGTCCTATTACAGAAGCTGCAGTGGTAGAAAAGGCAAAGATACAGGATCTGATTGTGCCATTTACATTTCTATAACTCTCACTCAGCTCTCATTAGGAGAAAGAGCCCAGCAGTTAGCTAACAATGTGGACTGATGCTTTCAATAACTGATGAAAATCCCCAAGCAAGTGAAGGTCTGCATTTTTCAGTTCTCTTCAAAGCATAGCACATGCTTATTTAAATTGAACCAGGTATGATTTGTTCAATACACAATTTCAGATTACATTGTAGGCTTGCTTCCCTTTTGCCTATTGCCCATCATATTTAAGACATAGGGGACCTGACGCACTAAAGTTTTCAGGAGACAGGGGTTTCCCTTCAACATTTTGTTACATTTCCTTTCATTCCACAGCAAGCTGCATTTTATTTGTTATGTGTTCACCTCAGATGTAGAACAATGAAGTGGTTAATTTGCCCACAGAAATTATAAAGAAACCTGACAAAAAAGGTGAAGAAAATAATAAGAAAGAAAGAAAAAGAAAAAAATCCCTGCTGTCTTTTGTGAAATAGGACAAAAAATTAGTAGGGAAAGAAACGTAATTCACAAACCTCTGGGGGGTATATTGCAAAGAGCAAGAAGAAATTAAAAGCAATAAATAAATAGTTGACAATGTCCATTTAAAATACAAAAAGCAGCTTTACTATGTCCCATGTGAACATTAACTACTGCTATGTTATCTCAATAGCCATAAAAAGAGTCAGCCTCTGTGAAACAAAATCTCACATTATTAGGCTTCCCCCCAACCCTACAAAAAAGTCCATTTGTGAACTAGTTACATACCATGGCAATAGAGGAATCTGGCAGAAGCAGATCAGAGACTTATATTTTCAGGTTCCCTACTGGTCAATTATGAATCATGCAACATGCTGTTAGTATTCTAAAGATTGAAACTAAAAGTCGAAAGCTACTCTTTAGCAGTAGAGCAAGTCACCAGGTAGACAAAACACACACCCCACTGTAAGTTGGACTGTGTTGTTCTTCAAAGCACAGAGTGTTCCTGCTTCAGCCTTGTGCCTGTATTTCAAACTATCAGTAACCTAGCAATGGGTGCTTCCTGGGGCTAGCACTTGCACCCTCTGCTATTTAACTCTCCCACCCAGACTGAAGAGAATCTTTTATTGCAAGCCCTTAAGTTTCACTTTCTTCATCACAGATTTGCCACATCACACTTGCACATGTGTTTGAGGCCGCTACTTCCCACTCACTGGATAACCCCTTTTTTGGGATGCTTACTACGGGTGTAGAGCTGGTAGTCATCTCTGAGAATGTGCCAAACAGGCTAAAACTCAAGTAACAGCAGACCCTTCCCTGGCTTCTACATAGTACTTACAGGATGTAGACAATATGAGCCTGTTGTCACGCTGAGGACAGTAGACCAGCCTAAGGAAGTTCATGTCCTAGTCCAACCATTCACTATTTTGAAGCAGATGAACAGAGGCTTATTTAGCAGCCAAATCAGTTGAATCTTTGTCAGTCAAAACCTCTGGCACCAGAACACAGGTCTCGGTAGGCAGGAGCCATTTACACGCATACTCAGCACCAACTGCAGCTTGAGTCACCTTTATGCAGCAAGCAGCAATATGTACCAGCAACAGCCTCCTCTGTTCCAGTACGTTATATGCAGGGGTAATATATTAAGTCTACAAGAAGAACGTCCCCAGAAGGCAAGCAGATTTACCATTGCTCAAACATGAGTTGTAGGCAGTTTCAGCAGTAGGCAGAGAAAAATTGGTTCAAGAGTCTTTAATTTCCCCCAGGAAACTTGAACAGACCAAGCAAACCCCAGAATGAAGGAAGCAGTTCTGCTGGGATGCTGAAGGTAAGGGATCATAAACAAGCAGATAGAAAGGATTTGTGGACAGCTCTGTTTTTCAATAGCATCATGCTGGCATTAATGGATTTCCCACTCATCAGCTTTTCACACATGAGCTCTTACTAATTGAGAGCTGGAAGGCTGGTCATCATACACAAATACCTTCCAAAATTAGGACACTGAAGTTCAGAAAGCCAAAATGTTGACCAGACTATTTATACTGTTGTAAAGCACAATCTACCCCTTAGCATAAGCAAGGATCTCAGTGTGTTACTGAAACAAACACACAGTCTCACGTGACAGTGGCCTTGATAAAACCATACACTATCACTGGTTTGTGCTACAAATAAAACCTAATGAGATGCTGTAGATATAGAGACCTGTGAAGTCCTCTTGCATCCACAAAGGAAATCAGGATTGACAACCCTGAAAACGTCTCTGCCTTTGAGATCTGAAGAGACAGGCTAGTTCAAATATGTGTTCTCAAAACGCATCTTCCTTTTCCTCTCAACAGGCTGCAGAGAGCATTGTGGGAATTCCACCTAAAAGCAAACAGCAGGCTCTTGGGCTAATTAAACTGCAGGGTGCAATTCCGAAGACCTTTACCCAATAGACAGCCACTGGAGATTTCCTAGGGCTTCTCTCAAATTGCCCATTACTTTGCCATCATTCCATTAATGAAAACAAACAGAAATGCAACAGAAAATACACTCTTTTTTTTTTTTAGAGCTGCCTTTCCATCACCCTTCACACAATTAGGCAGAAAGAAAATACTGGCATATATATATCCATTGCTTTAGTTTATTTTTAAATCAGATTTGCACAATAATCATTCCAGCTTTTTCTTCCCCCCTTCCCCTCCCCCTTTCTGTGGGGTGAGGGGAGGGAGAAGAGGTTGTGGTAGTGAGCATAGCAAGGATAGGCCCAGCCATTAAGTTCAGGATGCTGCTGCATCCTTTCAGATGTTGCTGAGAAACTCCATGACTGCCTTCCAGCTGCCCAACACATGAACAGGCATAGCACTTTGCAGAGTCAAACTCACATGCCATAAGTATCCAGACAGCAGCAGGCACAGTGTGCCAAAAAAGCCTCCCTACAGCTTCACTATGACCTCTCTACACCAGCATCAACACAGCTTGCAGCTACCAGTTCCTCCTTCCAGAACTAGCTCCCTGCATACAACATGCATACCCAGAAATACATTCAGCCTTCATAGAAGCCAGAAGAATTTTACAGAGAGGAAGAAGAAAGATCAAAGCTCTATCAGTTAAATAACAGCAAACTACAGCTATAGTGCAAATCCAACTTCTGCACAGCAGGCAAACAAGGCTATCTAATCTTTCTTAATTTCTTCAGCTGTTCTTCCTCTCTGGAAGAAAGGCTGATCTACTTACAGACCTATGATTACATAACCACACTGAAGTGGTAGTGAATGTTATTGGTGTATTTATTATTAACCAGGTGGACTAGAGAAACCTTCAGTTAGAAAGCACTTTTCTAGGACGAGGATGCATCAGCAGAACTGAATTTATGTGAGCAGTATTGGCTAAAAGAGAAGAGGAAGGATATGGTGAGTCACCAACAACAACTATCTGGAAGCAAGTTTCTGCTAGACCTCTACATCAGTTTTTTTACTTTTACTTCCCTTAATCCCTTGGGTTAATCAAGACCAGACAGGCTACTGAGGGGATGGAACACACCCCTTTTGGATCTACCAGAAGATGTAGTTTACGTCCCACTCCAAGCAGACTGCCAGGAACTGAAAACAAGACAAGTTATCTTAGTCTCCCAGTCTGCTGGCTTGGCCCTAGCTCTGTTCACAGTAGTAACGGGCTCACATATCCCTTTTTTGGACTAGCAGCCACCAGTAAACATCAGTCTGAGAAGAAAAAAGGTCAACTCCAGCAGGATACTCCAGACAACACCTCTGGTAAGGACAGTTAAAGCTTCAGACTTTTCTGCTACCCCTTATCCCACTACAGTCACATCACTGAGACTATCTATTATCATAGAACAACAGAATGATTGGATTGGAAGGGACCTCAAAGATCATCAAGTTCCAGCTTCCCCCACACACAGGGTTGCCAGCCGCTAGATCAAGTACCAGATCAGATTGCCAGGACCCCATTCAACCTGGCCTTAAACACCTCTAGGGGCAGAATATTTACAACCTCTCCAGGCAACCTATTCCAGCATTTCATCAGTTTCTCAGTAAAAAGAATTGCCAGAACACACGCTGCATGACACCAGAGCAGGGCTCCCTCCTTTGGGGCATCTTTTTTTGTTTTTATTTTTTAAACACAAGGTCCTGCTGTGTGGTACCCTTCCTTCCAGTCCCATGAAGGGCCCATAAAACCAGGATTAAAGAGGCTGCTCTGAGAGATGGCATCACAGAGCAGAAGAGAAGTTTCTGAACCACAAATGTTTCAGGCCCACATAAAAAGTTTTCACCAGGCAGAAAATAAGTAGTAAAGAAAAGTCACCTGAATGAGGAAGGGTGGGAAACCTCTGCTTATGAACCAGACTGGACACCCAAAAAAGTTTCTTTACTGTGAGAAAAGACAAACGATGGAACAAGCTTCCTAGAGGGAAGGTTGATGCCCCATCAAACGACACTTAGATAATGCCCTCAATAGCATGCATTAACTTTTGGTTAGTACTCAAACAATTGGACTCAAACTCTAACAGTTCCTTCCAACTAAATTAATCTATTGCATGCTAGCCCTCATCAGGAAATAACACTCAAATGCATCTCTTCATGACTTTCCCCTCTTATCAACAAGCAACATTCTGATTGTTTCATTTTAAAGCTGAACTTTTAAAACAAGCTATAACAAAGCTTACATGAGTCTAATCACTCCCTGATTCCTCTGGCATTCATTGTAATAGCACTAATTACAATAAACACATTTAAAATTAACGTGCATGTCATATGCATATATCAATTGCATTCTAATTTACTATTGATTAACGCTTACAGGATGAACGTGCATTCAATAATAAAGAGTTCAAACCATCTCTCCCAGCCAGACTGCTTACACGGCCAAGCAGGTGAGATGGAAGAGAAAGCATCCAAGCCACCAGCAGCAAATTACTATCCAGGCTCTGACCCTAGGACACATGGTAATGACACCTCTTCTGTCTACAATAAATCATCCCTAATGACTGGCACTTTTGAAAGTGATCAAACAAGCACATTTAAGTTGGATCTCTAAATGTTCAGGTAGGAGCAACCTATCCCGCACTCAGTTCATGCATCAGCTAAAGAAGACCTTTGCTGCTCTGTTTCAATCACAGAAAAGTTGAGAAAGGGGTTATAGAGAAGAGCTTGAATGGTTCTTGTAACTTTAAGGCAATTTCTTGCCCAGGATGCTCCTTCTGCCCCTCTGACAGAGGACAAACATTACAGCAAAACTCCAAAACCAAAAATCCAAAACCAGAGCCACACAGAGCTATCTATAAAGCAAAATCAGTTTTATATTAACACGCCATATGAAGCACCACGGGGCTACATTTGCAGCTGACAGCAAATGCCACATCTTTCAGAGCACATCATCAGTCTAGACTGAGTGAAGTGCAGCTGAGGATGATGACACATTTCTGCCCTCTCAGCACAACTCCCTGCTGAAGGATGGTGCAGAAGTTACCAGCTTCAGCTGACATGGGTGCTCTCATCTCCAAAGTTTAGCTGTAGCACACAAAAAGGATGAACATCAATCAGCATTAAAGGCTCAGATGTGAGGTAAGCAAGTGATTGTAGCAGTGTAACTTGACAGCATCCAGTTCCATGCACACACCTACAGTTAGACTTGCTTGGCAGCAAAGAACGAGCTATTTCTAAATAATAGTTTTTACAGCTCTTCACATATCCATACCACAACACGCTGCCGAAGTTTAGCCCAATAGTATTCTCCTTTCTCAGGCAGCCTGAAAGATCTGGTCCTGATCCTTTGACAGCATTTTTTTTTTTTTTTTTTTAAATGTAATCTTTCCTCAGATACTTCCAGTGAGCACATTCCAGTTTAGAAGATCATAGAAGGAACAAATTTCACATGAGTATTTGCAGTTGTGCACAAATTTATCAAAACCTTTCTATGACTCTAAACTTGATGTTTGGATATGTTCAGTCAGACACTGAACCAATTTTAATGACCTACAAAGATAATTCAAATTAATCAGCATGTCAAATGCTTGTATGAAAGATCTCATGAGTCATCTACGGACAAAGAATGAGTCATAGGAGATACATAAGAGATAATTTTGAAGAATGAGTAAACCTGAGAAAATCCCAAATTGCCAATGAACTACAAGCGAGTAGAAAAACATTTTCAATTTACCAAGTAAGTTAATTGCTATGAATTAGTCAGATGGTTCTAGCTACATCAACATACCTATCGTGGGCCGCAATTGTATTCTATGTCACAGGTAAGCAACTTCAATCCATTAAAGGTGTCTCTGAATTTAATGAGTTACTGCAATGTGCATCAGCAACATATTTCGAAGACACATTCCAGAGTAAAGCCTAGGGCCACAGAAATAAAGCTACACTGATTTCTCCTATGGAGGACATTTTCTGAGCACTCTTAGTTCACAGATTCACTCCACTACAGTTTGGGGGAGACCAGACGTTTACACACAGCCTTCCAGCAGAAAATTAACTGCTGATACCTCTTTCTTGGCCACTACCCACAGACTCACCAAAAACTAAAGGAAAGAGCCACGAAGAGCAAAGGCACTTGCCAGTACAGAAAACAACAGCTATCTCTTCCCTCATTCTTGCAGATGCTGAAGTACCCTGAGTCCATAGAGATACCTCACAACACCAAAATAAAACCACCACAACACTCATCCTTAATCCACTAATAATCAGCTTTTAAATTAGAAACGAGTACCAAAGACAGCTAGCTGAATCCTCCCACGATTCACAAGCAGGCAACGTATTCAGCACTCAACAGCCTACATCTGCTAAAGGATAAAGCCAAATGGATCAGTTTTCACTGCACTGCTTGAAAGGCAAAACATTTAATCAGTCTGCAAAGGCTTCATAGTTACCAACACACAGGAGGAAAGAGTTAAAACATTTTTGGACTAGGTGCTCCAGCTCTCCTACCTGATCACCATATTGCTCCAGAAGGACCAGGCCTCCATTCAGAGCCAAGCTAAAATATAGGCGTCCTGTCCCCCCTTGCTGCCCAAGCATGGTCTGGATGTAGAGCTTATTGAGGGTGGGAAACCTAGAAAATTCTAAAAGTATTTTGGCTAAAAAGCCAAAGAAAAGCAAGGAAAACTCACCACCCCCATCACAGACACCAAAGGAGAAGTAGATCCACAATCAGCAAGTGCTCATTTAAGTGCAGAGCAACAATTACTAAGTCAGAGGAGCCAATCTGCACTTAAACAGCTCAGAATCAGGCTGGAAGTAAAGCATAGCTGCTAAATTATTACCCTTAAACAAACTCCCAAGCTCTCTACTCCATTTCCTCACAGCACGCTGAGTCACGACAGGCAGGGTAACAAAAACCACCTGTGGTGGACAGAGCTCCAATAAATGACTTCCAAATTACTTGTAACTATTTTCTTGAGTGTGCAAAGCTTCAAATAAGAAGATTCTTATAAGCATAAATTCAAACAAGCATGAATTCAAATAAGCACACAACGCAGCAGTGATGTTTCAATTGGAAAGACCTGGATACTCCCAGCCAACACTGCAACTCAGATGAATAAAGGCAGCAGGAAATACTTGCTTTTTGACTTTTTCCCCCATTCTGATCAACTCTTGTCTAGTTGTGAGTTTACCTAATAATCTCTGAGGAAGAAGCAGTCTTGCTTCAAATTCTCTGAGAAGAATGCTACCTTTTGAGAGAAGTCATGAGACACAGAACAAATCCCATCATTGGGAAACACCAGGGCAACTTCATCCAGAGATGCTTCCATTGGAAAGATATAAGTGGAAACTCCGTAGAGGTAAACATGGCAGATGAGCTTAAGCTAAAAGTAACACCTTGAAATATAACTAAACAGCACACTTGTCTGATCAGTATAGAAAGGTCTTAATTATGCAGCTACTTTGATGCAACATAAACACATGATATCAGTGGAAGCAACAGCTGTTGCTCACCCTCAGTTATTCATCCCCACTGAAGTCCTTGTACCTAGCCTGGTTAAGAGGGATGACAGATTCATAGGGAGGAAAACATAACAAAAAACTGAACAAAGAAGTTTGGGGGTTTTGAGTTCATCACCCAAGGGATTGAATTCCCAGCCAGGCTGACCCCACATCAGCACTGTCCCAGGGGGTGCATGGGAACAGAACTGCAGCAGAATCCAAAGCCACAGCCTCTGCTGGCAGCAATCTGATAGCATCACACTGAAATCCTCTGTAGCCACAGTCTTTACCGTTTCCACTTGAGAGGTGTTCCTGTAACAGAGCCTTTGATTAATATTCATTCCTGAAAGCACAATTCTGCAAGATAGCAAATGCTAATACCATGCCAGTGGCACAGCATCAACAGCACTAAAATTCACCCCACATGGAAAAAAATACCAAAACCACCACCACAAACAGGTAAACAATTGTGGGTAAACAATGAATTCAGATAACCTGAGTTTTGCTGAAGCTCAGTAAATAAGCGACTTTGACCCCCTGGCAAAAAAATAAAAAAAATTTAAAAAAAATAAAAATGGAGTGATAAAAGGACAACATTATTCATTCCACTTTCAGGACCTTCACCAAAATGCTTTATTGCATTTGCCCAAATCTAAGATGTTTTATGCAATCTATTTTTTAAAAGGATATACATGTAACATACTGCTGAACAAGCTGTTGGAAGGTCCAAGGTTAGAGAAAGTTCAAATGACCAATAAATATGAGGAGTTAAAGCACAAAAAAATAAAAATAATAATAATTAAAAAAAAAATCAGTATCAAAATATTAGAGTATTTCAACACTTCCTTACAAACATCTAATAGCTTATGTATCTGACCAAAAGCAAGTATTTCTCTGACCTCTTGATCTAAATAATTGTCCTTTTCCCAACCACAATAAAAAGTGAAGTGGTTTCTCCCCAGCTTAATAAAAAAAAATAAAGACACCCTTGTAAAGCATTATTAAGAAAGAATAAAACAAACGATAGCAAAACAGCAGTCTGAACAAACTTTCACCTCCTCAGACTTTCTTTCCCAAAGTAACTTAAGTAGAACTGGTAGAAGAAGTTAAGGAAGAGATTTAGGAAGAAGCAAATAACAAACTCATGGGAATAACCAACAGCTGGTGAAACAAGCACCAGGGGGGTGGAAGTGGCAAAATCTGCACCTGACGGCATGACAGGACAACAGAAATAAGCTAAAGAAATGAATATTCATAAGCCTTCAAGAAAACAGTTTGGATTCCTGGCTGCTCCCATTCTAGATCACTACGCAGGGCCTCATACAAAGTTACCTCCACAGACAAGAGCATCCATTCCCTCAAAGCTTTCAACACCAAGACTCCAGGTGGCCTTACAAAGCTTCCTGGGAGAAGACAATCTCTATAAAGCAGAAAACTGATTTGTTTCCATTATACCTTACCATCTTTTTCCCAGGCTTGTAGTGTGCAGTGGGGAGAATGCATAAAAGGCTGAGGTTGAAAGGAAAAGGGCAGGAAATAATCATCTTCCCTAGCTCATTTTCTGCTGTCACTCCATTAGACAGGGATGATTTAGGCCTGTAAGCCTACCTCTGCTCTAAAAAATAAATATAACTCTTCTGGGTAAAAGAAGACAGGTAATGGAAGACCATCAGTTCTAGCCTCCAAGTAGCATACACCCAGGAACACGCTCACAGCAAGTCACTGCCATGACCTCAAGCATCTGCTGCCTCATGCGTGAACAAAGAGCAGGAATCCAGCTGTTCCTTTAACTCTGCTTCCTCCAACCATGACTAAGGGAGAGAATACGAAAAGCACAAGGTACGGTTAGGTGCCAGCTAGTGGGGACTCGTATTTCTTTTCACCTGGGGCTTTGATATGTGAACCCATGACCTGCTTAAATGTGAATTTGGAATCCTAGCTTTCAGCAGCTAATTGATCCAGAACCATCTGTTTCTGGGGACAAGAATCTCCTACTTGCCTCATGGTTCAAACCTTCCTCCACAGCTCACCCTGAAGACAAACCAGCAGCCTCTGCTTTTCGCCATGTAGCAAAAGGTGTCTCACAACAGGCTACCATTTCTACACATGCAAAACCAGCAAGATCAGGCAGAAATTGCTGAAAGCTCCCAGAAAACATTTTAATCCATTTTCCATGCAATGCAAAGCATATGTATTATTCAACATGGAACCATAATAGAAAAAACAGCACCGACTCATAGAAGCACTGGAGCAAGCAAAGAGGAAAAGATATATATATATATATCAGATATGTCTGAGCCCAAAAGGAGACAGATAGTAGAATTGCTGCAATCTCCAGTCATCTGTATCGGTCACATAGAATAATCATCTCATTGTTTTCTACAAATCGCCAATTCCACAATGCACTGAGGTTAACAAGGCTTCTGCCAATACTGGCAGTTTCACATATAGGAATTCAATGCTCTGAGAATCAATGTCCATCAGTATTATCCAAGTACAGGAGAAAAAAAAAACAAACAGGAGTGACTTTTGTTCCTTCAGCTCCTACCACCAGGAAAACTCTAACCCTAATTGCAAGCTGCAACTACAGCTTCTCAAAAGCTTGCAACAATCTCCTTCCACCAACTCAGTAGGCTTTGCAGAACTACATCCATCTCTGTGCACCTCTGCTGAAACATAGGGTTCCTCCCAGTCCTCAGTCAACTGCCAGGATAAACTGACTGTCATATGGCAAGTGTGCAAAGTGTAGAATGGAGCTAAGTCCTTGGAGGTTAAACTATTTGGGTTTCCGACAATCAAAGCTCCAAGACAGCTCTGTTATGCACTTTGCAAAAGCCCAGCACATTAAAGGCTTGGCAGATTCACATCTTCCAGCCCCTTAACCCTTAGAAGTCCGGGGAGGTAATAAGTTATGCCAGTCCTCACAGAATTACATGGCAAGGCTTTCCATTTTTTTTCCCTTTTTTCCTGTGAAATTAACACCAGCATTACCACAAAGTACAATCCAGGGCTGTTCTGAAGTCCGTTAATTCACTAACAGCTGCACTCAAGGTTGGAAAGGAGTCTTCAACATTTTATTAAGAAAAATTTCTTCCCTGCATCTACTTGTCCAGATAATCCCAAGTTTGGGAGCTGGTTTTAAGGAGCACTCAACTCAGACATCTTCACGTAGCCACATCCAATAGACATGGTCATTAAGATGATCAGTCAGGTTCCATGGGGGTAAGTTAGCATTGCTTGGAGACATAGTGTTAGCTACTACTGTTAGCATTGTTTGGAAGATAAAAAGGAAAGTCAGCTAAGAACAACACCAAATTTACTTAGCAAACACAAGAACCTGTTCAACCTCACATTGAATAAAGGCAAGGTTTTTCCAACAACAATCATTTGTGTTGTTAAAGCTCTCTTAACCATTAAAATCTGTTCGCAAGACCACAACTCACAAACCTTCTGCATTCAATAACCCAGTCCTTTACACAAAGATCAGAAAAATTGAACATCATAATGAATCAACAAGAACCATTTTCTGGAGTAGAGAAATTCAGAACTATTTGACCAGTGTCACTGAGACCCTTTTATGCTAAACATCTTCTCACAGATGTTTGATCCCTGTGGGCACACTGGAATCAAAACTGTCATAGAGAACAAGATAATGACAGTAGCAGGCAGCCATCAATTTGCGGTAGCTTTCATGTCACAAAACCCTTGTTACCAGCAAAAAGACAAAAAGAAAGCAGCATTCAGCACTGTAGAGAAGTTGCCTGATTTGAGGTATTGGCCCATCCACAACATCTCAGACAGACATTAAGGAACATTTTGAAAAAGAAAACAGCAAAAAAAAAAAAAACAAACAACAACAAAGAAATAACATTAGCACCTCCAGGATTCCCGGGTATGAACAGGCCAGTTACAAACAATTATGTTGCAGCAAAGAAAACACTGCTGCTTCTCAGCTGACCACACTCCTAGCTTATTCCCAAAGGCGGAGCAAATTGGTTGGCTGAATTTTGTGAGAATTTTGCTACCTCTTTGCAGGAGGGTAATGAACAACCAGTCAGCTGCTACAGTACAGGGAACCTGTAGGTATCTTCAGATAACAACGGGCAATCAAGTCCACCCTCATGATGTAGTCTTTAGAGTTGCTCAGTTTTACCTCAGAAGAAAAAAATAAGCCACAAAAAAACCCCCCTCATTCTTAAGAGCAAAACAGGTTTTGCTTCTGGACAAAAGATATTGTTATGTATTTAGAGAAGGGAAAAATGCAGCAGAAAAAGAAACAAAACACAGAAGTACTTGCTAATTATTCCTTCTCCAGATGATTAACCCAGACTCATACTTGTAGGTTTGCATTTTCTTTTCAAAGACATAGAAATTGAGTAAATGAATACCTTAGTATTATGCCAAGTGGCTTACTCCCTTGCTTTCATTGAATTATTGGAGGAAAAAAAAAAACCTGGCTGCTGAGGAAAATAACCATAAAAAACACACACTGCTTGGTTAAGAGAGCAAATGGATGGGAGCAAGGAAAAACAACCACAAAAATATAGAATTTGCATTACTTTATGGCGGGCTCTAATCCTAGGAGGGCGAATGGGTCACAGTAATGTATGAGAAGTTCAGACTCTACAAAATTCATCACTCGATCACATCCAGCCTTCAGTACACTACAATTGGGATGCAGTGAGAGATGTGGAAGAGGCCAACATTCACGTGTGGTTGCTATGGAGTTAAAGGCTTGAAGGAGATGCAAAGAATCAGCACAACTGTCTAGATGAAGGAATAGAATTAAAGTTTAAAGTGCCTCAGCACCTCCCTAGCCATCCAAATTCATGAACACCTATATCAAGATAATCCCTTTCAATACCCAATCAATAGTCAGAGGAATTAAATCCTCTGAGACTCCAAGGTCTCTGGGATGCTTAGCTGGCTGCGGGTCTTAACTCTTTGCCCCCATGCTCACAGAACAGATTTAATTTTGAGTGCTAACTATGACAAAGGTTTGCTAAACTGAAAGCTATTTCTGAAAACTCCAAGCACCTACAGCACTCAGTGAGGCCTTGAAGATTTCAGCGCATTGCTGAGCAATTCATCAAAACCCAAACCCACCAGCCACCCTCTCTTTCTCCCACAGATGCTTCCCAGTATCATCTGGGTAGTCCTGTCTGACCATATCACCAAGACTGAACTTCCTGAGACATAACTTACTTTAGCTCCTGAGCAGAGGATGATGCTGGTAACTGCTGATTTCTGCCAGTCCCCAACAAATGACATCATACAAGCACAACCTTTACTTTGTTTGTTTTGTTGTTTTTGTTTTAAGTTCTTTTCCAGACTCCATACATAAGAATTTCAGATTGGCTGGTAGGAGCTGGCAGTATCTGCTTGGGATGAGAATTATCAGTTTGCCAAATAATGAGTGAAGCAAGAAGGGAGTGGAGATGTGCCATGCAGACAGACAGCCGAGACTAACAAACAACAGACAGCAGCTAAGGAAGGTAAATGATGACTGAAGGTATTAGAAGATGGAGGTGGGCATGGGTGAAGGTTCATACATTGCAGCATATCATCCCCACAAACTGCCCTTACAGCTCAGTATTCTGCCAGGTACCCGGTAGAAAAAGCAGTTGATAAAGATCCATTAAGAAGTTTATGACAAATAGGGTCAGTCAACAAAGAATTTCAACATATGAACAGCAGATGTTTCATCTGAAACATTTAAAATTTGAAAATGTACTGGAATCCCAAGTACACCCCTTCCACAATGCCACACATCTTCTGACTTCTGTCCAATAGCATTGTTAAATAGCCATCACACTTGATGAGAGTACACTAGACTCATCTAGGTAAGGACAGGGATGAGGTTGGCACAGGACATGCTACTTAGTTTGCTTCCAAGACTAGATGAGGAGCAGCTTCTTGGAAAAGGATATCCAGAAGTAAAGATTTTAAAGGTGGGAAAAGGTTCTGGCAGCGCAGACGGATGGGGGTGGGGACAGCAAACAAACTACAGAAGACTGAGCCAGACACGCTGGGGATGATGACTGAAGTTGTAAAGCACATTTCACAGACCAACCCACCAGTACTTTGAGGGGATCACCAAAGGCTGATGCATTTTTCAACTCTCTGCAGTTTCCCAGCATCATGTGTGCATGTGTAGATAATCAACAAAGTTTTTATTTTCTCCTGCCTACCTAAGGCAGACTTTCAGCATGCATCCTCCTACACTGATATTTTTACCTACTTCTAATCAGTGTGTTCTCAAACATCTAGACTCAGAGAAGAGCAGTTCAACTCCTTCAGAGTACAGCCCACAACATGCTGAGTAACACCTCAACAATAGTTCTCCCAACACCCAAAGCATCGTGCCTCACAGAGTACTGGTGAGAGAGAGGAGACAAGCCTGGGGGATCCCATTCGTAGGATGCTGACCTTGAACTCTTTGGGCAAAGATTATTAGGTCCATACAGGTGTCAAGCAATAGAAGCTCTCAGTGGGCATTAGCCTGTGGGCAAAAGCCCCAAAGGAGTAAGATGCCTCAGCCCTTGTGGGCAGCCCCCATTTCCATCCTATGGGTATCCCAGCTCTGCAGTAGGAACCTTCAGTGTGTATCATTTTGCAGCCTGGATTAAGGAAGGACTTGTTACAGCCTCTGCTTAACAAATATATCTAAATACAAGAAAAGCTAAGGAAGGAAAACAAACCAAACTCACTAAGGATTAACAGGCTGGAGATTTGGCTCACACAGTACAGATTTGTCCCAGAAGTTATGAACTGTTGTCCATAAGAGGAATATTCCAAGATCTCCCTCAAAACTGTTCAAATTATTACATTTTTACAGAATCTACTTGAAAAAGACAGGATTTCCAGTCTCTCTAGGAAAGCACAGACTGAGAGCAGTGTTATCTCTCAGTCTCATTCAGAGCCCTGGCTAGCATTTTAAACAGACTGGTGGCAGAGTCTGGAGCCAGGTGTCCCCCAGCCTTCTCTCATAATCACCAGCTGTATGAGTCTGAGCTCAGATGCTTCACCGTGGGCCCTGGGAAAAAAAATCCCATTGCAGTTTGGCCAAGTTAGGCCATAGAGGCTGAGAAATCAGCATGACAGCAGTTTGCTTTTAAATTCAAGATCAGAACCTGGCAAGATCCTGCAAAGCTTTCCAATCCCATGTTTCACCACTGTGCACCCTTGCTCTGAAAGCACATTAAATTCCTTCCCAATTCTTCAAGGCTAGACAGAACTTTACTTGAAATAGTCATCGCTTCACCTGATTTTGCAGTCTCTCTCTTCTCTTTCATCAGCATAAAAGAAAAGAATTTCCATTGTACCAAGGGCCAAAGCATCCAGCTGATGCATTAGTAACAGAAAATTGGCTCCAATGCTCCACACCCAACCATGCTGAAGTCTTTGAAGACCGCTCCAAATACCTTAAGAGATACTGCCAGCAAGGACCAGGTATCAGATTTGCCACATGCATCACACTTGAGGAAAGTGGCATCTGTGTCTGTATATGAATGCTCTGAGCAAATCACAGCTTCCTGTCAACACACACTATTCAAACCTCTGACATTTTAAAAGTTGACCCTGCAGATTGATTGCAAGCAGTTCAGTATAAACATTCAGCACATGATACTTGATATTTAAACTTCCTAGCTTAGATTATAGAAGTTGACAGATTTATTTATGGCTGCAGCAGACTGGTAAGTATTTTGTTCTTCCATTTAAAGTTGCAACACTTTTTCTCTTTTAAAAAACACAATTTAAAAAAGTGCTCAAAATATTTAAAACACTTCTTCCAGCAGTGAGCAATCAAAACTCAAACCAATTTCCTAAGAAAAAGCCATGAAGTATTCCGCTATAAAATCCTTTGACTAAAACTGAGGCTTCCCAAGAAATTTCGTATTTTCTTAGAAAACCAATCATGGTGAGAAATACATCAATAGGAATTCTGTAATCACTCTCCCTCTCCAAAAGACTTGCAGCTTTGGTTTCAGTTCTAGTTTTGAAATGAGAATAGGTATGGCTTAACTGTTTAAATAAAAATTCTCTCATTTAATATTTGCTGTAAAACTATTAAACAGTAATGTGAACTTTTTCATAGGACTAATATTTTTTTAATATTTTTCCAGTGATGCCACCTAAAAATGAAAAATAGCAGAAGTGCAGTCACTTTAGATTATATATTAATAAAACATTTTAATATCTTCTCATTGCACCTTCCTTCTTTTTTCTTCCTCTGTCTAGCTGCAGAAAGAATAAAGCAATTTGGAGAAGATACTTCAGCATGAATTTTTCATATCTAGTTTCCTAACAAAATACCCATTCTCCTTTACTGCTATTTGCTTCTGTATGAAGACCAACATCAGACCAATGGAACATGCCCCAGATCAGTCCAGAAATTCAAATTCATCCTGCTTTATTCAGATTCTGCCTTGCCCAAAATTCAGACTAACACTTGACTTTCCCCAAGGAAGGCTGAGATCTCCCAGTGCTTCCTTGAGAGCCAAAACAAAGACTCATCAGGCTGCATACTTCTAACTCTTTACAGACAGCATTAAAATAGAATTTACTGAAGTAACATCAGGATAACATCACTAAAGGACAATGCTTAACTTGCAGAACAATAGCTTAGAAGTAGCATGGATCACACTGCAATCCCCACTCACCTTTTCATAGTTCCTTTCTGCACTTGGGGCTTGCTGGAGCTGTAATGTCTGAGAGGACTTGCAGACTCCCGGCATGTGACGCAAATCAGACCCAGCTGGCTGCATCTCATTTAGGGGCAATCAGTAATCCATGCCTGGAAGGAGACTATTTCCCATGTCCATAACTTTGTAGTGTAGAACAGGGAAAGACAACGAAGAATCGCTTGATTCCATCGTATTCTCAGTAACATGCATATAAATACATATAACTAGACATCTGGAAATTCAGAGGAGATGGGTAATATCTGTGCAGAGACAATCAGCCCGTGAGAGCATTTCACAGCCTAAGACTACAATGAAAGTGAAAGCTAAAGAAAGATGAGTCAACTCCCATTTATTTTTCAGTAAGCAAAGCTTCATACCAAGCCTTGGGTGGTTGCGATTACATCATACCCTGTTGCAGCAATGAGCAAAATCTGTTTTATAGCAAGTGGAAGCAGGCTGCTAATGTCTGATGGCAAAACAGAAGCAGTAACCACCAGAAGCAAGCATTACAGATAAGCAACAGAGGTGTCACTACCAGGATAGATCTGCTACAAGTAGATAGATCAGGATGATGTATCCATTCAACATATCATCTGCTTATAGCCCATAATTGCCACAGACAACTTTCTACACCTGCGATCCAGTTCACCTATTTATTACCATCAGTTCTCTCTGATAAACCCCTATGCACAAGTGAAAATCATTTTATTGCAAAGCTTTACCTCTGTGCTGAAGTGGTTTTATTCGTTCTGTGAAGCCAATAACAAAGCCAGGTATTCTCCCTATGTAGTCATTGCCGCACATTTGTTACCATCAGAGAAATACCTTTGTGGTTAAAAAGAAGCTTCAAGACTTCTCCCATGGTAAATTTATTGTGAAAATAGTTCTCTGAGCTTCTCAGTGAACTCTAGTACCTCAGTGTCAGCATAATCAATGGGAGCTTGGCACCTAACAAGTTTAGGGGACCACTGGCTCAGCATGAGGAAGTTTTTAGCCATGCTGGCCTAAAGTAAGTCACAAGTCCACACACCTCCCTCAAGCATGAGAAACAGACTGAAGTCAGCTCCACAGTGCTTGGTTCTTATGCAGGCTGTTCAAAGCCAACTGAATAATCAGCTGGCCCTGCAAAGCACCTGCCTCTCCTGCCCCCTGCAGCATGTAACTAATTTCACTCAAACCTCCCCGAAACTTGAGTGACTGCTCCTACCAGCAGCCAGGGAACCCAGCCGAGACCTCTGATTTCCCCATACACTGCCCTGAGGCTGAACAGCTAATCAGGCTGTGATAAGCCCTGGGGAAGCTAAGAGTTAGCCCTGGAGAAAGCTTGCCTTTTCCCCCTGACCACTGGCTACCCACAGGTATAGACAACACAACAGAAACAGAGAAGGGGCCTAGATTAAAGAGGATGTAGGGATGGACCAGAGCCACTGGATGCCACAGCCTACCACAGCTTCAGGGGACTGTACTCTCCAAAATATGTATATCTGTATATGCGTTGCTACACAGACCCTATTAGAGCTCTTACACTGCTTGATTATATGGCACATGCACTCACTTGCTCCTACTTCAGCATTAGTCACCCCCCTCCAGGTGACTTCAGACGTGACCAAGGCTCTCTTTGCAACTTGCAGAGTCACCTTATCTTTTATGCTCTGAGATATCTGGCTAGAAGTTCATCCTCAGGCTTTGCACCCCATAAAGCGCAGGATACTAACAGTACTTTTCCCTTCCCTACTTGAATCTCCTTATCAAAGAGTTTCTAATTTATTATCAAACGGGGTATAGACGTGTATTATGTACATCTCCAGGTGCAGACTCATGAATTAAATCTTTCAAAGTGCCTCAGGAGAGGCACAAATATTCATCAAAGTCTTCCTTTAGACAGTTTCTGTTGGAAAATTAAATAAAATAGCAAAGATGCTGGAAGGATATTTTGGAAGAAATCATGCAGGTTGCCAGTAACAAAGAAGCATGCCTTAATCTTGTCCAGGTTGCAAGAGGCACCCCAGAGAGCAAGGGGGTAGCTGGACAAGTAGCTTAACTGGATACTTCCAGAGCAGTAGTTTTAAGCAGATACAGGGAACCTTTGGTACATTCTCACATCTTTACTTCCTTTTACTAGTACTATCTGCCCTGTAGAAAACCCAGGAGACTTCAGACAACTTCTTCTGAGATGAAGAGAGACCTTTACCTTCATAACATATTTGCTCCATCCTTAAAGCCAGGCTGGAAGAGTCTGTCCTAGCTGAAGGAAATCTGGTCCATAGATATTCAAGTGCCCTGAACAGATTTCTTTGGCAAGGACCACCAAGCAACGAATGAAGAAAATTAAAAAGCCAGTTGCAGTAAAGAAAGCAGCAGCAAGACAAGGGTGTTCTGCTCAAGCAACAGTAGTTTAAGTCAGCCCTCTGCCTGGCTTTCCCACCAATATTTCCCTTTAAATGCAATATTTCCAATGCAAGGAATTTGTCTCTAAAGAAAAGAAATAACTTTTCATCCCTTTTCTAGGTGTGCTTCAATACAGAGAGGAGGGGTTGAGCTAAGCATGGCAAGACCCTATCATCCTTCCTGCTTCCATTTTGTCTCCCAAATTAACAAAAATAATTTGAAAAGCTATCAAAAAGAACAAAACAATGCCACATGTCAATCTTCAGATAAAAATAAATTTGGAGTCTGACACATAGCTCTGCAGGCACAGCAAATATTAATAATTCAACAAAATATTGGAGTCATTACTATATTTTGCAATACCACAGCAGCACACTTTAGCAGAATTCATCTCCAAATCTCACTGTAACAGCCATCAATAAGTAAAATGTAATTTGCTGCTCTAAATGCATTGTTTAAGGGTTAAATATTTCATTTGAACTAATTCATTGAAAATAATCAGACTAAGACTCCCCTTGTAGCACCAGGACAAATCTCCAGTTCCATGCACTCCACATTTAGAAATGAAATTGTTTCAAAAATCAAATCAGAAATTGAATTCAACTGGAATATCTTAGACTATGACCCTGTTTAGACTGATGGGACCACAAATACACAGGCAACTAGCATCACAGCTTTCTTATGTTACTTATATCATATGAAAGATTAAAATTTAAAAGACGCAACAGAAAGTTTGTTTTTCTGCCTGCCTTAAACAGTGGCAACACCTCAGCAGGAAGATGAAATAGAGAAAGCATCTCAGCCCAAACCTCAACTGCTATTATTTGTAAACAACGGTGCTTCATCCAGTTTTTCCACCAGCCAGTCTCAGAAAGCTTTGTAGAGGGAGGTCAGTTCTCTCTCATGAATGGGGAAAGTGAAGCTCATCCAGAAACAGCTTGCCAGTGGTTAATATCACAGAGGAGCTCAAATGTCTCCATTTGTACAAGTGGAAATGAAAGCATTTGCCAAAATATTTTCTTGGATCCCAAAAACGGGTCTAAGTCATCTAGACTTGATGAGTAACTCCTCTTCATTCTTGATCACAACACCTCCCAGCCCTGAAGTGTTGTGATTCCAACCAGAACTAATAAGAAGAGGGAGATTCTCTTTTTGCCAGCAGCTATTATTAGTGAAAAATGTTGCTAAATCCATAATAAAACAACAAAAAACACACCATAACCACTGCCAAGTATAATTTATACACTGGGACCACCTTCAGAACCACAGGTAAGCATCTGCTCTGCTGCCCCATCAGCAAGTAATTCTTGTAATTAAGTAAAGCAAGTCTTACTATGACGGCCTTCATCAGGTGATAATAATGCCAGTTTTTAATCCATGGAGCTCACTGCTTCCATCCAACAAGAGGCTACCTTCTTTTCACCAACTTTGTACCAAAATACAGCATAATGCAGAAAATCAGAGTGGGTAGAGACAACTAGCATGACATTTTACATTAAAACAGGAGTAAAAAGGCCTGCATATCTCAATAACTCCACTAAATTGTGCCAAATTTATTTCTATATGATTATATTTTTTTAAAAAACATTTAAATGAAACTTTTCTATACAAAAAATACTTTAAACAATTATTTTTAAAAAAGAGGGTGGCTTTAATTTGCATCAGAATGCAAATCTATGCTTAATCTAAGTCAGATTTGGGGAAATCATCAGGATGGAGATGGGGTTGGAGATTAAGTCCTTCTGTCAGTTACTCAGTGCACATTCAAAAGTACCAAGCTGAGCTGCAAGTTACTGGCAATGCTGAGTGCTGTAAGCTAGATTTCAAATGCTAGATGTGCTAGACAATTGAATGCCAGAAACAGCCATGCTACTGAGCAATGTCAGATGTGACACTGGGAATAGATGGACTTTTGGTCTTGTCCAGCACATCTGATCTTATGTTCCTGGGCACGCATCCAAAGCCTATTAAACTTGACAGAAATGCAAAGAAACCTCTGACTTTTAATCTGATCTTGTATGACAAGGGACAGAAATGTCTACAGATATTTAACCTGTCAAGGAGAAGAGTTAATGGGAACTCACTCTAATAAATAGACCACCTTCACTGTACTGCCTATTTGCGCCATGAAGTCATTTGACCTTAAGAGCTACTTCCACCTTGCTGCACAGAACAATTCTTAAGATTTTTCTCTTGCTAACTTGTTACAAACTGTCCACTCCTTGGACTTCCATTCACAAGCTGGGTGGGACTGCCTCAAAACAGCAGCCCTTTGTGAGCAGCAAACTGGGAACTCATAGTTGCCTGAAAGACTCGGAAAAATGCCATGCACAGTAGGAACTGACATGTATCTCAACGTGGAACTATGGCCTGCACACAGATGTTTAAAATCTATTTTCACATTTGGATTTCCATTAGAAGTAGCCCAAAAAACACTGAGATTTGGCAAGGTAACTCAATAGCTCTCATCTTACAGCACCCAAATCCCTGGTACCCAGAGAATATTCATGTTTGCATTGCAAATATATGCAACACAGGTGCATGTCAATATACTCCAGATGACTTGCACACAAACATTCCACGAATCGATTTCCCACCAGTGCAACACAGGGAGAGCGATACTAGTTCACCTTGTGGTAATATCTTGGTCTCCTTCCCTTGAGCTACATATGGAGTCATGGCTCTCACACTCAAACAATATATTTCCACTGTCCCAAGCTCAGGAGAATGGAAAACAAAACTCCAGAAGAATGAAAAAATAATGACAAGAAGCAAAAGACATACACAGAGACCTGCTTGGGCAAAACAAAGGCTGCATACAGAAAATACTTGCATTAGAATCCTATTGGCACTAGCATAAATCAAGCTGTGTCAGTCCAACACCAGCATAAAATTGCCATGAGCATGAGCTGAACAGCATCCCTTGAATGTGTTTACTGACATCCTTTCTCCCTTCAGCTAATAGCAGGGCAGACCATTTAAATAGTGGTCTAAAGCTTCAGTTTGCAAGACAGCAATTTATACACCCTGGCAGGTGAGAGTGAACCATTCAACTATTTTGACCTAAGCAAGTCAGATAACAGCCTTCTGACAGCATTGCCCTGCCCAGCTCTTGTCTGAGACACCTCCAAACATCATTCAGCCATGGCACACCTAACCTGAACTGATCACATCCCAGCACTAACACACTGACTCCACATAATCTTTCTCCTCCCTTCTTTCCCAGAGGGGGTTTTGACTTAGCCACAAAGCAGCACAGCATCAAAATACTACATAGGCTGCCAGTAGTAGTGCCTGCCTCACTCAGGAGATTTCCCCCCCATGCCACTTTTGGTGCTAATTCCTTCTGTGAGGTTTGTTCTTCTTCCCTGCCCAGGGCAAAAGCTGCCATAGCAGAAGGATGCACAAGGTAAACGCATCCATACAAGTCAAGCACAAGGCTGACTCCAGAGGGAAAGCATTTAAATAAATGATGAACCTGAAACAGCTACCAGCTCCCCTGTAGCCAGAACTGTCTGTCAGCAAAAGTTCACCACAGGGACCATCATGCAGGAGCAAAACACCTGGCTCCATGTTCAGAAATAAGCAAAGAAAACTGACCAGCACATCATTTGATCTTATTCTTCAGTATTAGAACTAGATCCACCTCCTTCTCTCTTCTGCAAGTTTTCACTATAACACTTTCTCCCTCATCCAATTTATTTTCCATTTCCACTAGCATTACAGGAAGCCCAAATTAAATCGTGCACACAAACAGCTAAAAGCCATCAGAATGTACCCTCAGTGCAACTCAGAAAGGCAGGCTTTGTCACTTTGTAGCATGTCAGGTAGGAACAAGTTACAAAGATAATCTTTAATTAATTAAAAGCAAGCAATGGTAGAATCCAGCTTGGAACAAAGAGATGCAGTACAAGCAAGCTGGAAAATGCTACACTGCCAGCAGTGTTGCCTTTTGATTAAACGAACAGTTTCCAAGCAGGCTGGCAAAAAACAAGAGAGAACAATATTAATTAAGTAAATTAGAGCCTCCTCAGTGCTGATACTCTAGTTGTGTTTTAGATTGCCCTCAAAAAGAAGCAAGGTTTCAGATTTGGATGCAACAGATCACGTCTGTCCAAGTGTTAGCTAGGGAGGAATAATTTTTGGGACCTATTGATAAATTTGAAAGGAATTCAACGAAGGGGGGGAAAGTGTCACAGCACAGAATTCCTGTAAGTTCAATAAATATAAAATCAGCTGAGTGGAGAAGTAGATCCCAAAATAGCATCTGGCCTGAACCATAAGGCACCCACTGGCTGTTCTCAGAGCTGGCAGAGCTCAGGCTGATTGCTGTGCAGACCACAGCTGCCTCAGCACACCTGTAACACTCATCCAAGCACACCAAGAGGCAGCTGTTCTCTCGTCCAATTGAGCAGCTGTGAGAGGGGTCTCAACAGAGATTAAAGAAAACACAGAGAAACAACTTCTTGAAGAGAAATTGGTTAAAAGCAATAGATTGCAAGTTTCTGATGTTTAATAAGATGATTGGGCATTTTGCATTTTATTTTTTCTGATGCTTTGGAGAGCAGGCAGCTACCACAGGCCAGGTAGGCAAACGTTCACTGCAATTAGTGGAGCAGAGCACCAAAAACCCTCAGCACAAACCATAAACCAGCAAGGCACCACAACCAGACCTTCCCCTGCCATATTCTATGTCCCACACTTTTTTAGAAGTTTTCTGTTTGAGGCTCAGCTACCCAGACAAGAATAGCTGATGGCAGTCGAGCCACCAGCCCTGGTGCCTGTATCTATAACGCATGATGCAGTCACTGTGATCCCACAGGGATTCCTCCTGATGTTGCTCCAATAGTTACTGGAACCAAGATTCTTTCAAAAACAGCATGGCTATCACATCTGTTTTCAGCCTCAAGGTAAGCCATTTTTCAGGTCAGATGGTAAATCTGGTTTTCAGAGACCTCCTGCCAACACAGGCTTGCTTGCCCCCTCCCCTCCTTGCTGTGAGTAAGACTTCCTGTGCACAAGGTTACCATGCTCCTTACTCATAGGCTCACACTTGTGTTTTACATCAGCCTTTAGATACCCTGTCTCATTGCAAACACAGAGTTCATGCTGGCTCAGATAGCAGCTCTGACCAGATGCAGGGTCCCAGCCAACTCTCTGCGCCCCCACCCACATTCCTACCATAGCATTAACAGTTATAAGTGTTTAACAAGTTAGGAACAAAGACACTATGGGCACCATAACAATGACATTATGTATTGTTCCAGCTCCCCATCTTTCAAAAGAAGATTGGAACAGGAAAAATCCAATCCAGGACCCATCCAAGGGTGCAAGAAGATTTAGTATTAGGAATTCTTCACCATAGGCTGGAGCAGCAACTTTTCCATATGGGCTGGGAGATGTAATAAAAGGAGTAGAAAATATCTCTGGAAGGTAACAAGAGTGTTGAAACTTGCATTCTAATACGTTATCTCATGGCAAAATGCACAATGAAAGAGGCTCACAGACCCATACATGTCCTGCAACTACCAGCATCCCAAATCACAGAATTATAAAACAATTAAGGCCTCTCTTTAGGCTCTGTATTTCCAGTAGAAGCCCAAATTCATGGCTCTCACAGCCTCAACATATCACTTCTCTTCCAGCCTGAAGGTACTACAATGAAGTACCTCAGTTTGTGAAGCCATACTGGTAAAGGGGCTATAACTGCAGGGAAAGACACTCTTAAATCACTTTCAGCTAGAAATTCGCAGTGCTTTAACTTGATCAGTCTATTAATGATTTTAGCTGAGTACATTCCACTTTGTTATTAATGAGAGTCCTGTTCTTTCCACTCTTAGCTGCTCTTCTCACCCATTTTTCCTTTCTTTCACACAAACTCTTCTAAACAAAAAAAAATGCAGCCAGTATGTGAGCTGCATCACAGCTGAAGTAAAGCAAAACCTTTATCCTTAAGAAGCCATATCAGTAAGGGACAGGAGTCAGAACTGTTGCCTTCTAGCTCTGGTTTTGACCAACAGCACAACCAGAAACAGGTTCCTCCTACCTCCCCTGCCTTATTTCTCCAAATAAAATTAACAGCCAACACTACTTACCATTCTTAGTAACCTTTGAAACACACAGTTAAAGGAGATAGCATAAGATCTTTACATACACAGTCATCACTGTTATGCTATAAGCAAAGGATTGGTGAAGCTTGACCATAAAATACATGAAATCAGACTCACCTCATACAGAAAGATTTCTTTTTTTCTCCATCTTCTAGCAGAAGCAGCACAGAACTACAGACAGGAGGCCCTGTTTACCTCCATGGAGGTTACTGATCACAGATGTGGGGGATTTTCCAATCAGGCACAAACAGCAGGTAATGGCTAACAATCAATTAGAGCTCTCATTCTCTCCTCTCTGCACACCTGAGGTCCTAAAGCATCTTTGATAAGAGCTAAATAATCATTTTTTATACATTCCTTTCCACCCAACACCCTTTTGCAAACCTCCATCCATATCAAGCTTCATCAACAGCATCAACTAACATCTGAGTTAGCACTTCTTTGTGGATGGGGGAGCCAAAGCATGGGCAAGTGTGCAACTCCATTAGGTGCAATGGCAAGTACACAAATCATGAAGATGACCTGTGCACACAGCCTGTTCTCCTCTGTCACTCTGAGGGAGCGTGTCTGAGCTTAGCCCATTTTTTTCTCTCAGCCTAGAAGGCCAGTAGGAGCTTTGAACTCAAGTCCTCTGTTCCACTAACCTTACTGTACTCCTGCCCCAGGTGATCACAGGGTTCTCAGTGCCTTTCTGGAGCAAATCAGCAGCATCACCCACATGTTACAGACTGACATACTGTCTGTAACAGCAGAAGAGCAGTTGCTACTAGGATCCTAAGGCCTTTTGTACATTCCTGGTGTAAATGATTTGCTGCGGCTCAATTCCAACCCTCCCAACACCCAAAGGTCTGTTTTAGTCCCAAAGACAGAAGTAAATACAACCTTTCTTCCTGAGGTGTTAATGTTATTTTGTCCCACAGTCCAGTGGCTGGGATGGATTCCAGCCAATTCTGCTCCTCCACACTTGCACAAAAGAAAAGGAGAGAAGCACTAAGCACACAGATTTGTGCAACATCCTCATGCTCATCAAATTATCATGCAATCATTTGAGTTGCAAGGGACCTTTAAAGGCCATCTAGTCCAACTCCTCTGGGGACACCTACAGCTAGATCAGCCTGACCTTGAGCATCTCCAGGGACAGAGCAACCACCATCTCTCTGGGCAACAAGTGCCAGTGCCTCACCACCCTTATTAAAAAAAATAATAACAAAAATACCCTTCTTCCTTACATCCAATCTAATTCTCCCCTCTTTTAGTTTGAAACCATTTCCCCTTCTCCTATCATGACAGACCCCACTAAAAAAATCTGTCCCCTTCATTATCATAGACCCCTTGAGATACTGTTCCATCCCTTGGATCATCTTTGTGGCCCTTCTCTGGATGTGCTCGAACAGGTCCATGTCTCTCCTGTACAGACAACTTCATATCTGCATTTATAGTGGAGACATAGAGGAAAAAAAAACCATCAGGATAAGCTGTAAATCAGGCATGGGGAAAGGAGCAATTAAAGCACCCAGCCCTCACCAACAGGCTCCACTGGTACAGGAAAGGGAGCAGATCAGCAGCCATCTTTGGGGGCTACTCACAGATACAAAATGGAGCACCACATTGAGAAGGGGTATGGACGCACTGCTGCTCACTGACACAGCAAAGGATAACACCACACTTCTCCCAGCCCAGCAGCACCACTGGCACTTGCTGGGGGATGTCAGGGGCACTTGCAGGACTCAAGGAGCCAAGCAGACAAGACACCCTGTGCTCCCACCTCCAGGAAGAAGCCCAACAGCAATTAGAGACAACACAAAAGGGAGATGGTGTCATCTGCAAGGCAGGGAAAGATGCTTCACCACGGCTGAGTGCACACTAAGATTATTTTGCTGTCGCAGAGGGAACCCCAGACAGCAGGAGTTTCACAGAGTCAATGACTCCAAGCAGGTTTTCATATCAATATTTCAGCAGTGCCTGTCTTCCCAGTGCGGATTTCCCAGGCCGAGCTCCCCTCCCCACCTGCTGCAGTATTTTCCTTCCTTTAGCAAATGCCCACGCTCCCTCTAGTGCCCAGCTCTGCTTCTCACACAGGAGCAATCCAGCACCTACAGCCTGCACCCCAGGGGGCCCAAATCATGCAGAAGCTAATTAAAAGTGCTGCTATTTTGGGCACAGAGGCCATGTAGTGCTTTGCAGATCCACCTGGCCAGTATTTGTGTCTCATATCCAAATGCTAAGGGGAGAAAACAGCATGATGGACCCAGTATTAGAGACCCTGCATGAATAGGAGACAGCTTTGCCACTCATTCCAGTGGGAGAGCAATCAGCTCCCCTTCAAGACTGAGAGGGAGAAAAGAAAGTGTTCTGATTATTCGGCAGCAACCTTTTCTGATTTTCACTGTGTGCTGGAACTCAGTTGGCCACAAGGGCTGGGACTGACCTTAGCATTTCTACAGCAGTTTATTGATCAAATACATTTGAGACATACAGCCATCCTCTTCAAACACCCTGCAATTTATTTGCTTCCCTCAATCTCACAGTACCCTGGAAATTCAGGAAAGGAAATACCACCACACCCTTCCTTTTGCATAGGAAATGATGCTGCAATTTTCTCTGGATTTCTTAAGGGGAAGAAGGGATTTTGGAACCTATTTGCCTTGAGCTTATGCAGAGAGTTTAAGCAAGCCAGAACGTTTGTAGGCACAGTGTTCACGTCAGCAAAGCAGTATTTTCTATTGAAAAAGAAGGAAGCTCATCTTCCCACAACCCTGTAGCTGTAACCCAAGGAGCAATCTTACATCAGTTTACAATAAGGATCCAACCAAATATGTTTTGCTGCTTTGGAGAACTTCAGCAGAACAGAATTCAATACTTCACAAGCAACACGTCATTTAATTTATGCTCTTGATTAGGGGCAGGCCAGACTCCACACCTTCAAACACAGATTCTCACTCTTGAACAGACCCCAGTGAAGCTCAAGTCCTAAATCCACAGCTGACAAAACTTCTTGCCATTGCCCTGGAACCAGTCCCAAACATGAGCTCAGGTTTAGCCTTCGCTCTTGAAAAGAGATCATTGACTCAGGTAAGCACATATTGTTCTGTGTTCCATCTGCAGAGATTCAGGGAGCTAAAGGAGCACAACACTGTGGTATGACAAGTAAATTCTCGTCTGTTTGCAACACCAGCTCCTAGAGTCCTTTAGTACAACCAACATTAAAGATCTTTGCTACTTAAACTGTGTTTTACCCCTTAAATAACACTGATTCCTTATTTTATTCTAAAATCTCTATCACAAGTTCAGCTATAAAATTGGAAACTCTCACAAAGTTTCATATTTCTGTAGCTTTGCATTTAAGGAAAATATTCGCCTTATTGCAACTCTTTTTTGGGAAAAGTTTCTCTGGTCTACCACTAGTCCTTTGTTCAAACTCATTTTCAAAATATACTATCATCTAAATGGATGAATGTTGTCCATTTGTAATGAAGTGAATAAAGGAATCAAGTAGCGGTGTCTGTTTGCACTCAAGTAACTGTGAAAGCTTAGACACCAATGTTAGACTTTATCTCTTAGTTCAAGTATTGAAGCCCAAAAGGATATTGCTATGAGAATACCAACAACTTGCTTCTCTGGGCAGGAAAATGGTTTGCAGAGATGGCTAGCTTCACAGGACCCACAAGCAAGAACATGGCCCAACTAGGCATCAACCTGACTTGACAACAAAACCAGCCTGGAAAGAAATAGCCCAAAGTATCCTTTCCAGATGCCCTTTTCCTTCTCTCTTGACTCAACACGGCCATAAAGCAATTGCCCCATGAGAGTTTCATTTCTATTTCTCCATCTTCCCCACTGGAATATCAATTTAAGAGGATTGGCAAAGTCCTGTAGAATAGCTTTAGTGGCAAACTTCATTACTGGAGAAATGGAAATGAATCAAGACACTGTGACACAGCTGGTGTCCCTCCAGGGTCAACAAGATCACAGCATAACCCAAAACCATTAGAAGAAAAAAATCAATCTAGAATAGCAATAAAATATATACAAATGCATTGAAATTAATGATTGCTCTACCACTATCTTACAGACTAGGAGTAAATATTTTAGACTGGAATCTAACTGGACTGTTGGAGCAGTTACCCACGGCTGACAACTAGCTGCAGCATTTCCTGCTTAAAGACTCATTTTCTCCCCTTCATCCCTTCCAAGCATAGCAGTACATTTGGAATTGCAAATGTTGCCCACCTTATTCTGCCCATTGTGCACTGCATTGTTAGGCATCTTAATGAAAAACTACCTGGCAGGCAGCAAGCCCATCAACCTCCACAGTTTGTAATTCACCATGGGTGTGAGTAATGTCTCAGCATCAAACCACCAGTACATTAGCAGATCACACCAGAACACTGCCAACAGCATTCAGAAGAATCATTCCCGGAAGAGACAGGCTTCACTTGGACAATTTGCTTTACACTGCCAGCCCTCAGAACTAGCATAAGGTAAAGCAAAAGGATCTCTGATAGCAAGAGAAAAAGAAACACAGAAGCCTGTTCAGGACAGGTCTATCACCATCAGATCATGTCTATCTGAGCCTTAAAAGCCATTCTGGTGACTTGCAGCACCACTTTCTTTGAAACTAAACTCTTCCTCAGTGTCCATTCAGACATATTTTGTGGCTTCTGTCTCACATTATATGCTCTCCTATCAATAAGATAAGCTTCATCTTTCTAATTCTTCTTCAGGTAGCAGCTGGCTACTATAGTAGCCATTAGCCACCTTTTCATCAAACTCTTCTGCCTAAGACTTCTCACATTCCCAGTCCTTGAGTGAATCTCATGATCATGCTAACTCTAGAGATGACAGCAGTAGGATGGCATGATAAAACAAGGCCCTGTACAGCCATTTACCAGCTCTCATCCTACCTTCCCCAACTTCCAAAGCCTAGATCTTACTATAAGCATCAGTGCAACTGCTACACGTGCCTTAGGCAAATGTCCTCTCTTTGTTGTGGCATTTTAGCACATCTTCTCATCTTTTAGTCTGAATTTTGGCCTGAAGTTGTTACTAGAAAGAAAGGAAACGCATACTGGGATGGGTGAAGCACACTATGATCATAAGCTGAGGCCCCTTACTGGATAATGGACTGAAAACATCTTCTGGAAGTTAAAGAAAACTAAAAATATGTTTGCTTCTTACACTGAACAGATCAAAACACTGAACTTGCAGGGCTTCCATCAAAAAAGCGCAGAGTTAAATACTTCCTACAAACAGTTACATTCATCAGAGTGATAATTCTGAAACCTAATGACAACTGGTGTCCCAGTGTACCATTTCACTGAGGATCACATCAACAGAGCAATCTGAGTGTATTTTTTGTATCCACTGCTTCTCACTGAAATCTCTTGGGGAAAAAAACTATTGTCAAGAAACAACATTTAAAGCTGTAACAACACTAAAAGTGATGCTGCTTATTTTTGTAGGTCCTTATCTGAGGTAAATATGAGGGGAAAAGGAAAAAAAAAAAAAAAAAAAAAAAGAGAGATAATCTGAGAATTCAGATTATCTTCACAGGAAGGTTGGAGAGAGCATCTGGTGAGCAGAAAGAGGGAAAATTTCATGCAATAACACAACCACCTAGAGAGAGGGGAATAAAGTGAAGAGGATACAACTGCTCACGCAACAGCACACTGGTACTGTGTGCAGAATGGAACGGTTTTCAAACAAAATGGCTTGCAGATCTTTTGAGAATAATGCTGGCTTGCGCTAAAAATTCTCCTTTTTTCAGAAAGGCCACAACAAGAAAACATTTTATCTGATCTACAGCAGGTCCTCAAGAGCTTCAGCAACTGCTCTCAACAAACACTTCTATAGGACAGATTGATTCTTAAATGTAAAGTCATCCTTTTCGTTTATCAGACCCAATGAATTAAGCCAAGTGCAGCTCCTGAGATAACAGACAGAGAACACAAACCTCATTTCTATGCTGAACGTTATTTTTGCATTTTCCTAATAATTACCACCTGAAGATCTTCGGGTATTGTATTAAGCAATATTCTGCTCCACAACACCACTTTGTGGAGGTAAGCAGTACTATTCTCATTTAACATGGAAGAGGAGATTCAGCTGGGTTAATTGTCTTTCCTAAGGTCACAGAGAAAGCTCGTGGGCAGGACAAAGCAGAGAGCCCAGATTCCCCAATCTCACCAGGCTTTTGCCTCTGTTCTAATCCTGACCTCACTATCTGCAAAGGGAGAACACAAAAGTTGGTTGCCTGGAAGGGATTATTTTTTTTTTTAATATGTTTAATATGTTAAATTGAGCTTTGAGCAAGAAGAGGCGGAGAGGAAAAAGAGGGGGAGTTGCTCTTAAAATAACAGTAAAATACTTGCAGGAGGTTCTAAATATTCTGGATAACAGGACATACAGCAGCTACAAACATCTCCTTCTGTAGCGTCTGTACATATATATATCCCAGTTAAAAAAAAAAAAAAAAAAAAAAAAAAAAAAAAGAACTAATTTTTTATAACTATCATTCCCTCTTCTTTCCAAATCCATCCAGCCTTAGGAAACCCCCATCGCCACTGCTTGATTTGGAATGTACTGCTTCACAGCACAAAATGTGATTGATCATGTTTTTAATAAATCATAAGCCAAAAAGCCTCAGTTTTGAAGTCTGTTCAAGTAACAGGAAACTGGTAAAAGCAATCCATTTGCATCTTTACTGTTTCGGTAGCCTAAAAGCAGTAGCAAGCAGATGTCCTACGTGTTCTACTTGATCATCAAGCACTGTCACGAGACATGAGTTAATCTTCTGGCCATTCTCACTCAAGCCAGCTTCGTGCTGCTTTATGTCTTCTGTGAACAAGGAAAACATATGCTCCAGGGTGAGAGACTGGGAACAGAAGTGGCTGGAACAGAGGTCACTCTAGTTCCCTTCTTAACCTTGGGCAAATTGATCGACCTCCCCATGCCACAGCCAACCCAACAGTAAAACCAGGAAAAAACTGGGCTGCAGCAGAGTCAGACACCAGCATCAGCCTTCTCTGATAAGAAATGAAAGGGCTCAGCTTCGAGCATTTAACTGTCCCTCTGGAGTCATATAATATACTGCTAAAAAAAATAAAATCCAATTAATCACTGAATGCAGTGTGTGCTCTCTGAAAGACAGGAATGAAAAGTCTCCCAGTGCCAAACTCCACTCTAGAAAAAAATCATGAGAAGCAACACTATTATTTCTTAACACGCATTTTCTTCCTTCCCACAGACAACACACTGGCAGCAAACACCAGTCATTTCCTTATGCTTTTGAGTCAGAAGCCGTCAGTGCGTGGTACCTTGAGGTGCAAAATCTTAATGGAAAGTCGTGAACAATCAAAAAGTTTTCCTTTATCACTTATGCCTTCTCTGTCATCCGGAGTTAAAGAACAAATGAAGCTAGTAATTAAAATGGCATATTTCTATGAAAGAAACAGAGGAAGATGGGGGTATTTGGTGAAATCATTTTCTTGCACCTTAGAAAAAATAACCTCCCCACACACACACACAAATGTTGATAGAATGAGTTTTTTCTACCACTTTAATCAGAAATACTCTCAACTATCAGAATCCAGGTTGGGAGGGGATGGGGGATTTTAGCTTCTTTTGCTCAACGCCTTTGATTCAGCGCTGAAATGAAACAAAAGAGAGGGCATGTAGGTTGTTTTCTTTATTACATGTCACGTTATATTAAAAATAAATAATCCCAGAGACAAGTGTAGTGCTAAAATATACCATGAGGCTGTTTTCTCTTGGATGTTTGCTTTCATCTTTAATGAGAGTGGAATTCATGTCTGGCAAACACAACTGCCTTTAAAAATTGGTTAAATCAAAGTAACATCTACATTGCTGTCAGCATTATTGCCTCAGAAATAATAAATAGAGAAAAACTTCCAGTCAAAAAATGAAAGGAGGTGGTTGAATGGCACATTATTAAGCTATGCCTGATGTAGAGATAGATAGGCAGATAGGCAGATCATTTGCTTTTTAATGACTAATCAATCTCATGAGGGAAATATCTGAATATCCAGCTGATCTGTTCTGTGCCTCTAATTGCTTTATACACATTTCCAATAGCAGCAAAACAATAAAAGAGGCATTTTCAAGGCAGCAAGGAGCTACAGTAATCAGAATAATGGGAATATTGTCACCAGGCATAAAGGTTTCCAGGAGCCCTTTAGATTGTGCCTGCTCACAGACTTTGCAGCGGAGTGAAATAGCATCTGTGACACCAACTTAAAAGAAACTGTAAGTCCTGTCCCCATCCACCTGCCGGGTGTCACAGCTGAGGGTGTGAGGGAGGGCCCTGCACTACCAGGGCACCGCTGTGGGTTTGGGGATGCCCTCCCACAGCCCCACAAACTTTCAGGGATGTTGCAGCTCCTCCTTACTATTGACTTCAGGTAAAAGGCATGAGATGACATGGATTTCTCACAAACTTTCCCCTGTGCTCACAACACTACCTGCCTCCTCTAGGAATCCCTCAGCATGCTGCAGAGCTTTCCACCCCTTAATGAATTTAATGGGATCCGTCTTGTCACCAGCATGCAGAGCTGTAAACAGGAGGCCCTCTCCATCACCATTCCATCACTCACACCCCCCCAGGCACAGATGCAACAAAGCATGCCAAAGTGCACACCACGTAGGAAGAGACAGCGCGGGGACCCAGCTGTGCAGCACACGGGACAGGGGCAGAGCCAGGGGTCTTCCTGAGCAATGAAGGGAGTGGGCTCCAGCACCTGGGGGCGCTCGGGCTGCCGTAACCCCACAGAGCACAGCTGTGCAGGGTGGGGGTGCTTCTTGCTTTTTTTTTCTCCAGCAAAACTTTTCTCCTTCGCATGGGGCGATAGCTAAGCATCCCATCCCCCCTGACCCTAAGCACAAGATGCCTGCTGAGCTCCCTCTCCTCCCCCCATCCAAAGGGGCGAGCACAGCCCCATCCTTCTCCTCCGATCCCACCCGAAGCGATGCGGCGGTACTCACGCTGCTGTTGTGTCCAGACCAGTGCACCATAGCTTGGTTGTGCGCAGCATCCCCAGTGAGCGCAAAGGTAGTGCTGCCCAGCCGGAGCTCCTCAGCCCCCCGTAGCCGCGCCGCTCTCCCCTCCTCCGGCGGTCCGCGGGGCTGAGCCCTGGCACTGCGCTGCCCCTCGGCCGCGGGCATCCCGCGACCGCCGCCCTCCGCCGGGCTCCCTTCGCTGCTCCTCTTGCTCCGCGGGGCCGCCGAATCCCGGCTCCCGGAGGCTCCGCCGCCCGCCCCAGCCGAGGGGGGCTCCGCGCCCCGCGGCCCCGTGCGGTCCCCCGGCTCCCCGCCCGGCAGCGGCTCCGCCGTCACCGGCGCCCCGATGGAACCCCGCGCTCGGCCGCCCGGCCAGCTCCGTAATCCCCGCGGCGTCGGCGGCGGTGGCTGTCGCTGTTCCTGCCTAAGGCGAGACGAGGAGGACGGCCAGGAGGGTGATGGAGACGAGCAGGATCTGCAAGTTATTTCGGCGCCGGTGCAACACCAAGAGAGAAGTAAGAGCCATGTCCAGGCGACGAAAACGGTGTGGCAGGTCGGAAAGCAGTTAGTCCCCTTCTCCATGCCTTTGCGGAGCGAGTCGGGGGGCTCCGATAGGGAGGGGGGCGAGGCGCTGCGTTTAGGGCTTTTAAATTTTTTTTTAAGGAGAAAGGGGCCGGCTTCTAATTATAATTATTATTATTTGCAAAAGGTTCTTCTTTCTTTCGCCCTCCTTCTTTCTCTTCCCCCTTTCTCAGCCTCTGAGACGGTGACCGGAGGAAAAAGGGGGAAAAAAAAATAAAATAAAAATAAAATGAAAGGAAAAAAATAGAAATGAAAGGAAAAGAAGGAAAAAAAGACCAAACAAATCCTCTCTGCCCGGTAGTTGGATGCCGTTCCGTACTGTTGGTGGATTTTTTTTTTTAATTTTTTTTTCTTTTTTTTTTTTCAAAAGTGCTTTTCAGTGAAACTGTTCACGTTCAAGGATTTGATCAAGTGAGAGGGTAACACCACACGGGGGGAGGAGCCCCGAGCCCTGCCAAGCGCCGCTGAAATCCAGCGCCGTGTCACAGCCGCGCCGCCGGGGGCCGGGAGCGGGGCCGGGGGCGGGAGCATCACCCAGCCCTGTCCTCCTGATTCGGTGCGTGTGCTGCTGCCGAGACAAAGCAGCCTCCTTCAATATTTTCCTCCGAACGTCTACTTACACGCGCGCGTATTTACAGCATTGTAGGCATTCCTCACCCTGTGTTTATCTCTGTACGTGGGCGGAGGCTGGAATGAGTAACTCCTGGCTCACTCTCGCCGTGGAGCAGTGCGCTCAGCCCCGCTCCGCCGCCTGCTCCAGCAGCTTGGATGCGGCCGTCCCGAGCGGCGCTCCCCGACCGTGTGCGTGGGCACCGGCGGGGCAGAGAGAGCGGCGGCGCGCTTCTGGGGTTTGGGGTCACCAAGAAAGGGCCGTGTCTGCAGGCAGCTCACTGGAGCGTCGTCTCGGGACTGTGTCGGGAAAAGGAAGGAGGATGATGGATCTCCTCAGCTCGCGGCAGAGCAGCGCTGCCGCTCCCGGCGCAGAGTTTCTCCCATCAGGACTCGTGCGTTTTGCTGGCAGAGCCCGAGAAGCCTCCACAGCCTCAGCCCCCGGACGAGGTGTGAGTAATCGCACGGTGCGCTAGGGCAGGCTGCCTCCTCCCACGGCTGCCGAGCGTTCCCCGCCTCTGGAGGTCACCTCGTCAGAGCCACGCGTGTCCATGCCATATCTCCGTAGAGCGGTTCACTGCAGCAGCATGACAGCGCTTTTCCTTCAGATCAAACCCACGGTCGACCTCCTACCCCTCCTTGCCTTATCCTTTCAAAAAGTGTCAATAACTCTCTGTTCAGCCTCCCACTCACCTCATCAGCCATCCTCACTGCTCAACAGTTTTCCCTATCTTAACATGGGTCTCCCAGCCTGGTAGGGAGCGAAGGGGACAGAGCACGAATGGGTGATCACTGTGCCTGCCTTGGGGAGAGCCGGGAGGGGTCCTTGCCACCTAGTGCCCCACATTGGGCTGGGGATAGAAGAGGAGTGAGTGAAGAGGGTCTGGGGTGCCAGGTGGTTGGAAGAGCTTCAAATCCCATTGTGGAGAGAGAAAAGTGGGAGGCAGAGGTTTTGAAGCAAATCACCCACTCTCAACTCAGTGGATGTTATTTCTGGCTTGGAATGGGCTTTTCAAACTACGCTGCCAAAACATTAAGTAGATGGCATTTTGTTTGTGTGGGAGCAGTGATGTGGGCCTGAGCCCATCCATGAACACCCGCACAATTTGCACACACCAAGGGTTGGAGCTGTGCTGCATGGCCCCCAAGGCTGCACCCTGCCACTGCTGGTGAATAAATGACATAGTACAGGGAGGTGAAAGGATGGCAGCACTGTTCCAGGGTTGACTGCTGTGAGAACAGTGTCTCTGGACACATAGCATCCACCACCTGCATCCCAACTCTGGATCTTGCTGTCCGTGTCCCCTGCAAAGGGATTGCACTACCCAGCAAATGCCATCCTCCCACAGTGAGGCTGCTGCTGTGACACACAGCCATTATCCCCAAGTTATGGTTAATGTTTCTCCAGTCCCACTGAGCTCAGCAGCAGCTCTGCACTGCTCCTGATCATCTCTGGATGGTGATCCAGAACCTTTGCCACCACAGAGCTGCCATGGGGATAGTAACAGCACTGCTTAGCTACTCTGCAGCCCTCTCAGTCATAAATATATTCTCAGCATTGTTGGACACTGTTTAAGATGCAGTTTTTGTTCATACCTGGATCAGCCACTCATTTGTGCAGCAGCATCTCCATAATCCAAAGCTACAAATGCCAAAACAGGACTTGTGGACATATCTTCTTTCCTAAATACTACCGATGCAAGTAATTACTATGTGTCCACCACATCATTCTGTCACCATGAGAGCCCAGCAGTACAGGACATAGTGCAGAATGCCATGGGCATTCTGTGTGGTGTGCTCACCAGCACTTACTTTATGGCAGTGCTACTGCCAGCCCAATGGCAGTTCTCTCCTACCCTGCAGACTGCAGAACAGCTGCTTGCAGCTAATATCACCCTCATCTCATACCCTATCAGCAAAATTAACCCAGCTCTCATTTCTCAGGTAGATACCTGGGCAGGTGTTTTTAAAGAAGATGCTAAAACACCATCATCTGAGCCTGTTTATCACTGTTCAATAGTGAGGCATGGCTGACATCCCACTGATGATGTGGGACTGTCTATCAAAACCTGTTCCCTCCAGAACCTTTGGTCCTTGGCAGAGGCCTCAGTGCCAAGGCAAGAAGCAGCACTGCTCTCTAATCCTTTTCCTACTCTGGAAGACAAAGGTAACGTGAGCAACACCCCCATCTCCTGCACGATCTGTGAACTGCGTGCCCATCACCAGCACACAGAAAAGAGGATTTTCCCATTTGTGCCAGAGTATCAGGTTTGCTTCCAAACCTGGCCTCTTGTATGGCAGGGTATCAGGGAGGAGGCTGTCTGGCAACCCTCGATTTGCACAGTCTATCTCCAAGAACAGAAATGGATTTCTCCAACACAGTATCCATTACAGGCTGCTTTAATCCCTGCTCTAATCCATTACAATCTGCTTTAATCCCTACCCAGCTGCAAACATCCATTCAGAGAAGCAGGGGTCGGTGTTATATTTGGTTGGACCATGTTGGTTTTTAATTGATGTAAGGCAACCATATGCCATAACATCCGGCAACACATTAGATTTCCAAGTAAGCAAGAAATTAAATGTTCTGGAAGGCAAATTGTGGCACAAATGTAAAGTAGCAGAACATGCCTAAAACCAAGTGGGAGCTGGGTTCAATTAAGGAGAGAGAGACAATTGGGAAAGTTATGTTTGTTCGGAGGGGATAATTTGGATGGAAGAAGTTTAATGACACTATCTAAAGTTAGAAGGAAATAGAGCCTAGCTATTATTTCACGCCAAACCCTTCTAAAGCACCAATGATCATTTGGGGTTTTCACTGATTTTTTTTTCCCCTCCTGTTTTGCAGCTTTCATTTGAAGGAAAAAAAAAAAAAAAAAAAAAAAAAATGAAACCAAAGATTTAATTCCATCAACACATATCCAATAACCTCAGCATAGATACCTGCACTGCTGGCTATAGACCTACTCCCCAGCACCCCTGTCCCTTCTGGCTCACCTAGCACTGCCCATCACTGTTCCATGCCCCTCTCCTCCTGCAGGACAGCATGTACCCGTCACCATCACCCCATGAAAGTTCTGAATGGGAGCTAAAGCATTTCCTACTAGAACCAGAAAGAAGTGGGAAGAAGAGATCACAAGAGGAAAATTAAGAGATGGGAACAATAAGTAATGTCCCAACTACACTGCACTCTCTTCACTCCCCTTAAATGTCTCCTGCGCTACTCTATCTCTCCCAAGGAAGGAAATCCCACATGTACTAAGAGAAAAATCAATGCTTGCTTCAGTTAACTTTAACCCATTTATTATGTGTGAATCTGGGTGCTAGAAAACAAAGCAGCTCTGTGATAATGCTCTCTTGTCTACTAAGGAAAAGCCGGAATCCAACTAAGCAAAAATCATTAAAAGCTGAAATATCCCTATATCCTCAGACTGAAGATCACCTGCATGCAGTGCCTCCACCATTTCATAGAATGGTTTAGGTTGGAGGGGACCTTAAAGATCTTCAAGCTCCAATAGGCAGGGTTGCCTGCCACCAGATCAGAGCCCCATCCAACCTGGTCTTGGACACCTCCAGGGATGCACAACCTCTCTGGCAGTCCGTTCTGCTGGAACAAAACTACTCTCACAAGGGGACAGATTTTTCAGTCTGTCAGGGTGCGCAGCTGACAGTTTGCTTCCAAAGTACAGCAGGAAGCCTTTAGGACACCACATATATGTATGTGAGACAGAACAGCTCCTTCAGAAATGCTCAGACAGTTCTCCACTGTCTTCACCCACTGTCAGCATAGCTCAGAAGCTGCTCAACCTGCAGAGCACAGACGAAGGACTCAGCAAACCACAGAGAAAGACAGAGTTGTTCTGGATTCCAGGGAGGTTCTGCATATTTTCGGTCATCTTCCTACTCAATGTTGAGTTCTGGTGTTGATCCTAAAGCCAAGACAAGAAAATCCCATTCTGATAATTTTCAGCATCATCAGAAATGTCCACAAGCTGATCAAAGTGGGAAAAGTGCACAGATTTGCAGTATACACAAAGACCAGCTATGTACCACTTAAGTTCACTACACTGAATGCGCTGCATGCTGCAGGTCACGTACGTTCCTGTGTTGGAAACCCCACTCAGAAGTACAAGATCCTGTCTCCCAGATTTCAAATTACCCAAGACCACAGTAAGATCCTACATTTTCAGAAGCATTTGCCAAGTTTTTGAAAGCATGCTCCTCGGTATCTCTTAGAAGGTATTATTAGGTCAGGACATTCAAACTTGCATTCTCTCTTTGTCTCCTGAATTCAAAGAGCTCCTCTGAAAAGCTGGGTCCAACTGTGTCATGTATAAAGAAGAGAGGCATAATCGTAGCTTAGGATGTTATAATATCCACAAACATACTGTGAGAAGTAAGATATCCCCTCTGGAGAAAATCTGATTAAAAACAGGGAATGTAACTAATATTGACCTGGTCATTGATTCAGAAGGCGTAAATGACTCTAATCTCCCTTCCTCTCCCAAGGAGTGCCTCTCATTTACAGGTTCCATGCAGAAGAGCAATCCTCTCTTCTATTAGCAGCTTTGTGCACCTCTCGTCAGCTTCTCATTTCTGGTTGTTAATGAAGCTTTGCAACTGTGATTGTTTAGGGGTGGTTTTGCCTCCAAGAAGCACAGCACAAATGCTGCTTTGCTATGAAAGAGGATCTTAGTGAACCTGAAATCTTCTCTCTGTACTGCTCTTTCTCTAGGGAACAGTGGGACCTGGAAAGGTTCAGATCTTCTCTTCAAGACACTCACAGCAGGAACTGTGGCTGCTGTGACTGCAGGTGCATGAGGCTCTTTGAAGAGGGTGTTTAGCACAAATAAATCTTTGAAAGAAGAAACCAGAATCAACCACACTCAAACCAAAGTGCAACATGTGAATCACAGCTAAAACGGTAGGATAAGAGTTGGTTAAAGGGAAAGGGAGGGTTGTGAAACCGGCCAATGAAAGACAAACTGCGCTCCAGAATCAGGATGTCCCTTCCCACCCTGCATTGTGCTTGAAGTTCTGTTAAGCAGTGCTCCCTTTTAGGGGAGTCCAATGACTGTCTTGATCCAAAAAACACAACAGTGACAACCCTAGCATGAATTAAGGGGTGATCAGCCCTTCAAATCTCCATCAAGATACAAAATTTACACAACACAAACCTCTGCTGAGGAATGCATCACTAACTGGAGATGATCGTGTCCTCTCTAAGCATTTGCGTGCAGAACAGTGCTGGCTCCCAGGGCAAGTAGATAAGGTTGCCCTTTGCAACCCCAGCTGATTTACTTCCTTACCTTGTTCAGGGAAGAAGACCCAAGGAAAGACATTTACAGCTATGAAAACCAGGTCTGATCTACTAGAGCACAAGCAGAAAGTTCAGTTTGAAGGTTTCACAACATGATCACTCTATTATTTCCACTAATGCCACAGCACCCGTGGCAAGCACCAACACTGCTCAGGTAGGGAAAGTTTAATCAAGGATTCCATCTGTCTTCCTGCAGGGTTTAGCAGCCTCAAACAGGTAGGGACAACAAACATCAGCCACATTCAGGTCCCCACAGGCTACTATGAAAAGAAACAGAAAGAAACTATAAATCTACCTGGATGGAAACTTTCCAAGACAGATTCCAACCAATCAGACACTGCACAAGGAGATGTTTTAAAAAACAGTACTACTGAAATAAGAAATGAGAGAAAATGACACAACTGCCTTTTCCCACCCTGAAGAGCTCATACTAGAAGAATGGATCTGGTCTGCTAGTGACACAGAAACTCTGCACCTAAGACTTTGCTCTCACCCCAGGTATTTTTCCACTTTCTTTCTTCTTCCAGACAAATCTTTCCCTCTTTCTCTCCCATAGAAAGGTTGAGATAAACTTAGAAAGGGAAGGAGCGGTTTCTGTTTCTTCTTCTCAAGTTAAATCCAAAGAGTTTTGTGTGTGTGCATGCGCACAATGGCAGAATTTTCTTTGCTACATAGAGAGAAACAAGTCTGGTATAAACCCCAGCTTTGATGGTGGGACTTCACAGGAGGATTTTCAACCTGCCACAGCTTGGTGCTGTTTTTTCTCCCACAGAAAAAAAAAAAAAAAAAAAAAAAAAAAAAAAAAAAAAAAACCTTTTAAGATTTTTTCCTATGGCTATTTTTCTCCCTCTCTCTCAAGAAACACCCCAAAAAAGAGGAAAGTTGAACTACATCACTGAGGAAAGACTTTATACTAATCAATATGAGTGGAATGGTGTATAAATAAAAGGAAAAGAAAGCCTCAATATAGGGGGAATGCAACACAGATCTACAGCAACAAGCAGCTGGCAGTAGGCAGATGTTTCCTACCAAGACCTGGCAGTCCCCCAGATCTCCAGTGCACTGATTTAGCAACACCAGATCTCACACTTACTCCTAAAAGGAGCCAAGTTTAATGAAGTCTCATGGAAAGAGGAGGTTGAAATATACAGAAAGGGCAAGCCCGAGGTGAGTGCATGCTTCAAGTGCCTGCAAGCCAGAGAGGACAAAACCAAGTGGCAGATTTTACAGCCTTTGCTAAAATGTCTTGGCTCCATAATTTGTGCTCCATGAGGACTCACTGAAGTTTCACACAACCACAGGAAATTACCAAAAATAGTATTGGCCCCACACAGTGTGTGATTGTAACCCACACACTGTGTGATGCATGCTCAGTACCAGGCAGGCAAATGCTGAGTATCACTACTGCATCTGCTTCTATGAAGCAAATGCCAATTGCTAAATTAATCATTTAAATTCTAGTGTTGCCAAGAGTTCCTACCAGGGTCCAGGAAAAGGCCTTCAAATGCAGCAGGGAGACAATCCCTACTCTGAAGTCTTGATTATGCCTCTTGCAGATAACTCACTAGTTCACTGCTTTCAGACAGAGGATGAGTGAGAACTGCTAAAGAAGATGATCTTCACAAAACAAAAATGCTGCTTGGGCATATCAGGGAAGAGGAAGGACCTGTGTTCTGTGCAAAACGAAACCAAACAGCATGTCAAAGGATGCTCATGCAGATAAGTAAAAACCTTTCCCTCCTTCCCTCAAACAAGCACCTGACCACAACATTAGTTGCTCCAGACAAAAGGATAAGCTTACTTTCTGGACCTCTAAACAACTTCACAGCTGCCTTCTTTTGGTGGTGGTTTAAATCTGTTCCTCAGCTTTGCTGCAGACACACAGGTTCCAGTGCAGCCTCCCAGAGACCACTCTTGTCATTCTGAATCTGTCCAACACCTGGCTATTTTAGTTGTACACTACAGCTGAAGAGCAACCTCAAAAGGGTTAAAATTCAGGGACAAAAATGAAAGTGCAATTAATAAGCCTGCTACATAAAAGATCCTCATGCTTGTAATGCAATCGGCAAGGGCTGAACATTTTTCCTTGGGCTTACTCTACTCCATTACTGCAATAATGCATGGTAATGTAGTTAGCATTGATTTGCCGCAAGATACATGTACTACATCTGCAAGCTTACAGGGAAAAAGGAGGGAAGCTCTCTCCTTGAAAGGCTGGAATTACTTAATTATCTAAGGAAAAAGACATGCAGAGTTAACAGCACAGGGAAGGGCAGGGACTGACTTCCCCTATTCCCAAAGAATATAGAATAGCATTTCTCTTCTACGTGACCTCCCTGCAAAACAAACTCTTGGTTTGTTATTATTAATTACCCTGGCTCCTATCACTGAAATTCAGAGGTGTTGATACTTTGCATCACCCTCAGCTATGCTTGCTATTCATAAATCATACTGAGAGGAGTTGCCAAGGGAGGAGAGGAAATACTAAAGGAAACTCGTAAGCATCTCTAAACAGGCAGCTGCTGTTCAGAGTGGCTGCAGCCCTCTGTACAGAGTGAGATGTAAGCCAGTATCAGTGTTACAAGACAGTAGGAGACGTATGCCAAAAGTAGGCAGGCAGGACAGGAAAATAATGCATTCAGACAGAAAAGGTAAAGGAAAGAAGATGGCCTGGGGAATTAACCACAGCAAGCAGGGCCTTTCATCTTCGCATCCACAGGTCAGATGAGATGGTCTGATAAAAGCTGAAAGGCACCATTATGACTATTAATCTGAAAAGGGTTGACTGTAGCCCAAACAGAGATAGAGGTGAGAGTTCCAGTGGTCAAACCAGCTCTGATTTCCCCTTCAGAACCCACAGCAAGTCATTTAACACTTCTTTCCATTTTCCATCTGTAAATTGAAGCTGAAATTGCCTCACTATTTTGAAGCTCTGAAGAGTGTTTCGACTATCCCATCCTTCCTACTCCGTTATACAATTACATGTTCCTCAGAAAGCATTCACAGTCCTACTCTTGACAATATTCATGATACTGAAGTGCTTCAACTATTGCTCCTTTTTAGAAGAGTGTTCTCAGTAGAGAAACATTACACAGACATCTGAGGGATTTATCTCAGCGCAGTTATTGGACAGATGGTGATACTTTCTGACCTACACCATTAATCTGCTACCTGGCTGGCAATAGTACGATAATGAATCAGATCTGGATTGAAAAGAGGGTGAGAGCATCTGGATCCCACTTTATCCCAAGATGGAACACATTTTCTGTTCACAGCTTTTTGCTGACTCTTTAAAAATACATATTTCAAAGCTAGAAATAGCTGAGACTTTAAAGCAAGGTTTGTTGGAAAGGACCAGTTCTTAGATCACTCAAGGCACCATGAGAAATAGAGAGGCTTTCTGGCACTAACCCTTCAGTTGGCCACACATTATTTGGCTGCTTCATTTCTATTATTTTGGGTAAATGAAAGGTTCTTCCCCCCTTTCTTCATTTCTAATGCAAAGAAACTAAAGATTTCAGAGGTTTTATTCTTCTTTCAACCAGGGAAGGGAGATGTCTTCCATTTCCTTATATTTCACCTTTCAAATATTTCCTCTCCCTGGAAGCTTGATAGTGTGACAAAGAAAAAAAGGAGGTAAAATAGAAACAGAAAAAGAAATTAGCTGGAAGTTCTTCATTCCAGGCTTTATCATAAATCTAAGAAAACAGAGACAAAATAGGGTTAAAATATGATCTTCAAGTACCACTTATCTGAAAACCTGGCCTCTGAAATCAGAGAGAAGAGACAAAAATCACAAAGACTTTCACAGATGAAGCTTTCCTTTAAGTCTTTAAAATTTTCTTTAATGAATTTTTAAACTGAAGTTTTTGATTAAATCAAGCAGATTAGTATTAGTGGATTGCTATGCAAATTTTATAAATAGCAAGTTCAGCCCGACATTGGACTTCGGACAAGTGAATTTCTCATTAATGCCATAATATCATTTTATGCTGCAGTTAACTTCCTCCAGCCCAGAAGAACAAAATATTTCTTACTCCTCTCACTAGACTTCCTCCTGCACTGCAGTGCCAGTACAGGAGACTCAGGAGTACCTTAAACTGGAAACTAAAGAATCTTCTCAGCCAAGGTCTCTCATTGAGATCCACCTTTATCACACAAGTAGACACAGGAGGGAGCTCACACACCCCCATTCATATTGAGGTTACATCTCTCCCTGCAGCAACCGGAGTGATTTACCATCTCAGCTTCTTAGTTAAGAGTTCCTTTAGCTCTTGGACACAGATTTTCACACCATCTAGAGTAGAGAGATGTGCTCCCCTCCATACCAGCAACAGAATGTCTGTAGCACATTGGATAAACGGAGGGTGAAATCTCTGCTCATCAGATTTGGTAGTCCCAGATGAGGCTGCACATACCTATAATGTTCTTAATTCTGACAATGGCTAAACTGTCTTCTGCCTTTTAACTTTGCTGCTTCCTCCTCAAGCCAGACCTGACAAAGGAAAATGTAGGATTTTCTCCTTATTAGCCTCTCCCATTGTGCCCAAACTGGATGTCAAGTGCAGCTAAAGACACCTTATGGAGAAAGTGCATGTCAAAGAAGACACCGTTACATGAAGATTACTGATCTTTAGCTCCTACCTTCTTTTCCTAATTTCTACTGCTCATGATTGATGTGGAGTGTGATTATTAGCAGTCTTTTAGCAAAGCAGTGCTGGGATGCTGCAGCTTGTTGTTCTCTTTCCAGTCAAACCCACATAGAAGCACCCAAGCTTGTGAATTACCTTGCAGGCTTCTCTCTGTTTGCAATGTGAGACCAGTTTTCATTTGAGGAAAAAAGCCTGGCTCCATTTAATTTTTCATTGCTCCATCTTTCTTGTTCCTACATGCACATTTTTTATCTAAAAAGACCTCGGGTTTTTTTTCAGGATTTTTTTTTTTTTTTTTTTTAATTTAAATCTGTCCTTTATGCCCCTAGAGAGAACAAACATTCTCCATTACCTTCTGAGCAGACCCAGCAGGGTATCAGAGAGTGCAGTTTTCTCAGCGCTGCTCCTCTGCCTCATTCATTACTGAATGAATACCTCCAGAATGAAAGTGTGAGTCAGCAACCCCAACTGCTCTGAATATACCCTGTCACAGAGGAGCCAACAAAATACAAGTGTGACATTCTTATCCCCTGGTTCCAGCAGATCCCAGAGGATTTTGCAAATGATATCGCTCTTGAAGGCAAATGCAGGTCATACATTGATTTTCTGAATGATTTAAAGGATGTAAAAGTTATATAAAGGATGATAGAACAGCTCAGTTGGGCAAATGAGAAAGTATTCATAGCAAAGATAAATAAAAAGCTCACAAATGTTGATGCTGTTCTGCCTTCTGACACAGGTATGGTCAGGTTTTCTGAATGACTCCAGCACTTCTCATTCATTTTACTTGCTGCCCTGGAAGAAAGGTCTAAAACTTTTATCCAACGGGGACTGAACTTCATCTCCAAGGGAAGTTTATTTACATAGTCTCTTTTCCAAGTCTACAGCCTCAAAGGGAAGTCCTTAGACATGAAATTTGGCTTTCCATGTATTCTGCAACCCTTTTCATCTTGCTTAGATCACTGATCTATCCATGCTGAGACTGAAGGACATAGATGCTTGCAGGGCTAACATTAATATCATTTTGCATAACAACCAATTACAAGGATGTGTTCAGAGGAAGTATCATTAGCAGTTTATTTCCAGTATCTCCCAATATATGCAGTTTAAAGCCTGAATCTTTACAGTATGCTTATTATTAAAAGAGTACCCATCCTTGAAGATGCTGAGGATTTTTTTTTTCAAGATGCCATTACCAACACTTACATCAGTGACCGTCAAGGCAACTAAGTATCTCGGCAGTCTGAATAGTATTCTCTATATGTCATCTTCCTTCTGGTGTGAGCATAGAACCAAGTATTAATAGAAATCAGTATCGCTTGTTGCAGCAACAAAGCCAAGTAGAAGGTCTGTGAAAAGCAACAGAGCGTGATTTCGTTTCATACGTTCATCATAATTTACATCAGCGGCAAGTTTGTACAAGCAGGTATTTTTTGAACATTCAGCCCTCGCTTAATTGCACAAAATGCAGTTGAGCAGAAAACCTGCCCCACAGAAATCCTAAGGGTGATGGACTCCTGGTCAGAAACATCTTCCTGTTTGGGAATAGACATACAGCTTACTCTGCTTCATATCCTGACATCAGCAATGCTTTACTCAGAACTCTGCAGAGAAAAATCCCTATCAGATAGAGTGAAGCATTCATCCTTCCTCCATCAAAGCCCTGTGGATTCATCGTGTCTCCAGGCACACTCACAGAATCCACCTCATGTCTCAGAAACATTTTTTCCAAGCACAAATGCACATAAAAGCATATTTGTTTCAGGACCACAACTATATAGAAGCTCCAGTCCAAGTCTCGAGACACTGAATAATCAAATGCCCAGGAAATAATGCAACAAACCAGCCTTTATATCACTTACTAGCTTTGATGTAGTGCTGTAGAAGTGTAAACTTTCTCTGTCTCATACTTCCCTATCCAGAGACCTACCTCTCTAGCCCCTTGACATCCCTTCTTCACAGAGGGAAACTGAAGCAATTCCCAAGGATAACACATTCACGCACATGCAGACTACCTTGGATCTAGGTGTGCAAACCCACAAGAAACCCAGCAGGAACTGAAGTAGTCCATTTCCCTGGAGAATGCTCACTGCATTTGCTCCTCTACACTTCAGATCTTTAGTGCAACCACTCCATCATAAGGACAGTTACCTCACAGCTACAGCAGTTGATGATGTTCTAGACTGGCTGCGTTCCTTCTTGTAGAAAAGAGATAATGCAGGAATGCCTGAGGATGGTCAAGAGGGGAAACTGTATTTTCACTAGTTACTTTGTTTTGCCATTTTACATGAGACAAGGTACAGAGAGAAGCTGTGTCTTAAACATACCATACAACAATTTATATTGTGCTCCTTTCTCTGTCCTTATCCTCCACAAGATTTTCTTTTGAAACACAGCAAGCAATTCTATTCCCAGGTGACACATACTTTTTTTCTTGGCCATTTTTGGTTTGTGGTTTTTTTATTCATTAGAAAAGGAAATACAACTGAATGTTTTCAGCTAAACTACATTTGCTGTTTTGTTTTGCACTGTTTTTAGTGGGCAGGCTGTTCGTTAAAAAATGCATTTTGACAAAGGAGAGAAGTCATTTCCAGCTAGTTCTTGCTGTAAGAAAAGTGAGAGCTCTACATGGCTCAATGAGTCTGTAACTGTATCAGAAATTTAAAAGGTGCCAATTTAAGACCTAATCCCAAAGTCCTTGCATGAGTGGTCCAATTAAAAGGAGAACAAATTTAATCTTTGCCCTCATAGATTTATATCCATTGTCAATATAAGTAAATGAGAATGAAAGAAGCTTGTAGCCAAAGCCTGTCCTAAGTTGCATCACTTCAAAGAAACTCTCCAGGCATCAGAGGATGAGCTTATAATAAACATTGGCAACACACAACTGAGACAGGCAGATATGGATTCTATGTTGACAAAGGTGGTATGATTTTATGCACTCCAGTTTCTCTGAACAACACAAAACATTTCAAAGACAAAAGCTGGCATATCTCCTTCATAATGTGCTGATAGTAACTACTACATCCAGATTCACCCTTCACTTGTTGACGAGGTTTAATCAGAACACTTCTCTAGACAACTCTACCTGAACATCACTGTTTGTAATTATCCCTGCATCTCAGTGATGTCTGTGTATAAACATCAAGGCAATGATTGATCGATTCTCAATATTCCATCACTTATGATATTTCCAAAGTAAACAACTCCCTTCTCCATTGGGAAATAATATCTAGGCTAAATCAAATTGCAGAGTACTAAAAGAAAGCTAGCTGCTTCCATATTAATCTTAAACCATTTATGATAGATCAAGGCATTGAGTTTCCAGGTTTAATGAGACTCGTGTGCTCTAAAGCAACTCTTAAAATGATAAGGCAGGAGATGAATGACCCGGTTTGTATTATAGAGAAAAAAGAACACACAGAATCTTGTTTTCAACCTTATTGGAGTGTGGAAGAATTCCTGACTCCTTTGAGTCTGAAAGGAAACCCATTCACTGCCTGAATACATTTTAACACTCCTTGGGCACATGGCTCAGAAAATCTTCTCCGTAATGCATATTTGGAAAAGTAGAAGCAAGACGTCAGTTTATCAGGTTCTCCCGTATTCTGAAGCTTCTTTGACCCACTGTAAAGCTTCCTTAATATGGTTGTAAATTACATTTAGATTATGACACCATGAGTAACACACAGGAAAGTGGTCTACATGAAAATGAGACCAGCTAAGTGATTATCTCTTGTAAAATAAAAAAATATATATATATGAGTATTGGTGAGAAGCAAAGACAGGAATGGGAGTGAAATTATCTCTGAAATTTAGAAAAGTTACTGGTGTGTCAGGGGACAATGCTGACAATATTTTATTTACATGCAATGTAAACCTAGCTTCTGTCTAACACAATTCTGACCTGAAGTCTGTCATGTTAGAGGGCAGATTGTATCCCTACCTCCACTCAGGTTTGTTGCTTACTGATAAATAATTGTACTGAGATAAGACCAGTAAATTTCAGTGAAATGAGCACAGAGTTATGCTTTAAATAGACCAGCAGCTCCACGAGAGATTAAGATCCCATTGACCACCTACTTTTTCCACAAGAACAAAAGTGAATTAAGCTTGGGATCAATCTGCCTGTTTGTCCTTACATTAATTCCAGACAACATACACTTTAGTTCCACAAATCAATTCATGCCTAAGTTTAGCATCACTCAGTTCAATGGACTGAAAATTGAGCTCCTTCCCTTCCCAAACTCACTACCCATTAACCACTGTGAGTATTTCCTGATTTCCTTTCTTTTTTTTCCTCCATCTCCTGATTGGTCTCAATCCTGTATCACAAAATGGCAAAGCTCCTTTGGAGTTAGCCTCAGAAAACTGAGCTCTTGGCAACAGCCTAAATTCAGTTTCTTTGAGCAACAGTAAACATTTCCTCCAAGAGTGAAATTAGGTGTTTCAGATAACCCCACTTCAACTCTATAACAGAATTTTTCTCTGCATTGCATTTTGCAGTCCTCTGCACTACAGATGCCACGTACGTTACAAATCATAGGCAGGCAAAAATTCTACAGCATTTCTTTGACCCCTTTCTTTCCCCTGCCAATACGTAAAGACAGCTGAACTGCACAAAGATGTTTATTCTCCCAGAAAGAGCAGCAGTGCTTTCTTTGACTAATGCTGGCTTGGCACATGAGCCCTGATTAACTCCTGTCATGTTAAGTCACATCGTTTGCAAACTGCCCTCATTTCCTTCCCTCAGCCCTTACACCAATCAACAAAAATGACAAAATCACAAATTCAAGGAAAATTGTAGGATCAGAAAAGGGAAGAATTAAGGGGGTTGTTTCTGACTTTCTGGAAGGCACATGTTCTTCAGACACAAAGATGACAAGGCTTTCAGAGTATTTGCTGACCTGAAAAATATTTTATTTCCAGAAGTGTGAAGAAAATCCGGCCTTTTAATTCATTCACATTTTATTCCCCATAGCATTAGGGACATAAACCCTTTCTGGCTCCTCCATCAGATGGCATTCCATATCAGAGCTAGGCTGAGGTCCCTGTCACACCCCATGAAGAATTAGTGGACTTTCCTCAGTAGTTGAAGTATTTAAATACTCCCTAGAAAACATATTAATCAAACAGATCCATAGTTCTGTAAAATCAACGTTTTTAAATACACCATATTTAATAGGAAATGGACTGTCAAGTAGCTTCAACATGCCAAATTGGCATAGCTCATTGACTGTCCTGGCTTATGAATACCGTGGAGAAGCACAGCCCCTTTTTATACACTTATTACTTTTCCATGTTTTTGTCTTTTTAAAAGGACTCAAAGCTGAAATCTAAATATAGAAGCAACAAACAAAATTTAGTACAGAAGGCAACTTGAGCAGGCTCATAAAGCTCACGTCAGAGCAGAATACAACTGATTCACTTGTGTGAGAATATTAATATACATATTCATATGCCCCATAAAATTTATAGCTCCCATTTTAAAACAAAGGTGACAAATACTTGTGCAATTTAGAAAATGGTCCACTTTTCATGATCTTGCAAAGACACACACAGCATGCTGTGTTCCAATTACAAACTAAATAGCGTGCATTCACTAACAAATGGGAAACAGAAAATGATTTGCTTTGAATGCTCTGCATCATGAAAGAGAATTTCAAGTGGCATAGTACAGAAAACATCTTCAGCATGCATTTAACCCACATAGATTAATGCTTAAGGCTTTGCACAATTAGCAACCAGCACAATATCATCAAATAACCCTACCCCATGCCACAATTATTGCACTTCCTGACCCTGCTATACAAATCATAAATTCATTCATTCATAATCCTCGCATTGCTCTGTGTTTTCTATTGCTAGAAGCTATAAGGAAAAGTTATGAACATGTGTGTGTAATACGCAGTGCATTGGCTTACATCTGATGTGGCTGGCTGCAGCCAGATTAAAAGTCATGGTAGAAACATGCCTATAAGGCTTCAAGCTCAACATAGTATAGTATGTAGCCAGCATTTGTTCCTGAAACATCAAGTGCTGCTAGAATGCTGTTCCCTGACTCATATCTGTCTTCTTCCTTACATCCAATTTAAATTTCCCCTCTTCTATTTTGAAACAATTTCCCCTTTGCAACTGACTCTGCTAAAGAGTCTGTCCCCTACTTTCTTACAACTCCCCGTTTTAGACACTGAAAGGGTAAAATCAATTTGGTGAAATAAATTATTGATCCCACAGCTTGTGTTTCAAACACACAGTCAGGTGGGCCTACCAAGAAGGAAAAAGGCTAAGCCAAAAAGAAAATATATAGAAAATAAATAAATGGAAAATTTGCACAGAAGCATTTCTCCTAGAAGGATAAAAAGAAAAGCAGTACAGCTTTAAAAATCCTTGAAGAGCAAGGATGCCTGGAGACAAAAGGAAGGTGCTGGAACAACTCCACTGTCCTTTCTTGTCTTCATTTGAACAAGTACAGGGAGGGCCTGAGGCAGAGCTATGAGACAGGAGCACAAGCTGACCAGCACGAAGCCAAGGAGAGATCCCGCAGAGCTACACAGCTTGTACAGAGATGTGGAGACCTCACCACAGCAGCAGTTCAGTGCAGCCCTTAGGAGTGAGAAACATTGCTCACTGGACTGATGAATTTGAGCACAGACATAGGAGAATTTGGAGGTGCTACATTGTTCCGTGTCTCCTTTCATTGGCATCACTGGAGTATGGAGTTTGCCAAATGAGGTCAAGCTGCCAGGACTTCTACTCATTATTTTGCCCCTAAATAAAAAACTAGTATCATCTGCATCATAAAGAACTGATTTTCCTTCCATCAAGAGCATCAAAGGAGCAATGTTAGTTCAAACCTGAGAAATCCTCATCCTTAACTATTTTATAATCTGTTTTGCATTACAGAACAGAACAAGCTGTTGAGCCACAGGAAACTCCTGAACATAAACGCCTACAATAACAAGGCCATGGTGTGATGGAACACAGTTCCACCTTTCTCATGTTCAGACAATCCTTGCTCTGTTCTGTGCAGAGAAAGAAACGGCCCACCCTGAGCAGACCACATCCACCTGGTTAGATGAGCACATATCGAAGTGCCTTCCCCCTAATACATTCCCTCTATTTTTATTTAATTAAAAAGAACAGCAGCACACAAAAGCTCAATTGTGAGTGCATCCTGAACTATCAACCACCTAGACAAGCCCTTCTTTTATTCACTACTGTCAGTATCTTGGTTTTGTTTTGTTTTACTGCTGCCAGTTACACCTCAGTGCCCTGGGATCAGTCACAAAATTTTCCATTCTTTTTAAGTCAAAAACAGTTCAGCATAAGGAAGGGGTCATTCTCTTTGTGACTGCATACACATACTTGATGTCAGCATCAGCTTTGGGAAACAGAAAACCAGGTTAAGAGAGAAGAAGGAGAATGCCCTTATAATACAAACACATTCACATCCACACGATTTAGTACAACACAGATCTAGCGAGATCTCATTAACCAGTCTACCGCAAGAGCATTTAGGCAGTGCAACCACATCTGGAACTTTGTGGTATTGGATGTGGTATAGATTGTCCCTGCCAAAAACTATTGTTGTGCTAAATAGACAATACAAAGTGCAGGAGGAGCAATGAATAACTTGCAGCCATAAAACCAGACAATTTTAGCAGAGCTGGAGGGCAGAAAGACCTGTATTCTGTGCACATAGCAGGAGCAGTGGGTATGGGATGCAGCACACACTACTTGGGGGCCTACATGTCTGACAGCACACCATGCCCAACAAAAATTACACTGCTTTGTTAGACCAAAAAGAGAGAAAATCTCAGCCACCCAAACACAAAATCTCACTCTAGAGGATTAGTTTCTGAGCCAGCTTCAACACTGTCAGAGGTCTGTGGTGGAAAGTGCAAACTTTGCAGGTTGACCCACAGAATCACAGACCCCTTCGACTGTGACCAATGGAGAACAACCAGAGCAAGCCAGCAGATGAAGATAGACACAGTGTAGAAGTAGAGGGTGTGAAGAGCTTTGCACATCCTTGGGAATTCTAGGGCTGCAGCTCCCATTGTCTTTGGTAGCAGGGAGGCAAATTCTAGCTGCAGCTGGGAAGGCACGCAAAGCGGTTTTCCACCATAGCAACTGTTTCTCTAACAGAAACTTTCAGAAACTGTGTAACTTTGGAGGAGTCACACCTCCCTGGGAAAGGGATAGATGGAATAGAGCAAGAATCACAGCACCCTACTCACATCTTGCACCTCTAGGAACTCCTGGCCTCCAGCTGCCTTCCTGTAGCTTGACGTCAGACATCAGCAAAGGCTGGAGAGGTGGTGGATCTGTAAAGAAAACAAGATTTCATTTGCCTTGGCTTCCCACCTTCCATTGCAGGCTCAGCTGCTGCTTGAGGCTAGCTGCATTTCAGGCTTCTTGGTAGCTCATGACATGCAATTTCAAGAAGCAAGAGATGACAGGCCACCTTGTTTTTTTCTTTCTATTTCTGTGAAATTTTCATTAAAACAAAACAAAACACACAGAGCAAATTATTTTCTTTTCAAATTTTTACATAGAGTGTTTTTTTTCTTTTTTTTTCTTTTCTTTCTTTTCTTTTTTTTTTTTTTTTCCTCCCCACTTAAAATTGTAACTACGGGCAGTTAGTTTTCAGTCTTCTCTATGGGAAAAATAAAGATAACCATGCTCAAAAATGGTAATGGTAATAATTTTGCCACAAGTTTTTCTGATAGCTTCACTTTTTTCCCACCTCTTGCAGTCAGTTCCTATTTACACAGAGAAAGGGGAGTAGGAAAGTTGCTCACTCCTCCTATCCCTCTCAGAAGCTTTAAAAAGCAAACAATTTTTTCAGAAGATAACAGGAATTTACTTAAAAGCTTTTAAAAAAAAGTATTTTATTTACTGTTTTTAGAATCAAACAGTTTTCTTTTCACAAACTGATTCAAAGAAAACAACTATTCAGCACAAAGTTTTCCATCACTAGCTGCCATGCAAGTCAGGATACCGTGTGGACACAAACTTGTCTTAAAAGTTAACATGACTTAAAAGCATAACTTTTTTCCCCTCAATTTTTTTTACTGCTCTACTATATAACGCTTCAAGAAGTTTGGTGCTGAGTCAATTTGACAACACATATACACCTGTTCAAAGGATTTTGAACTTACAAGGCATAGTAGGGGCTACTCAGTATTGCACTGCAGTGTCAATCTTCCTCAGAAATTGTCAGGAGAACTTTTTTTTTTTTTTTTTTTTTTTTTTTTGCACTTTTGTTTACACTCTGAGAAACAACTCACTGCCTTGTTACTGGCTTCCCTGCAATAAAAGCCTTGTCTTTATGAACAAGTGATATAGAGCGAGGTGCTGGCAGACAATGGTTGGAAGATTATGTTTAATTCAACTGCCGGAGTACTGAGATGGAATTTTTATGTCTGCCCAGAGCAAGATTTATGACTAAGATACCATGTGATTGAAAATAACATGCAAAAATACAGCCAGATCTCTTGGGCATTTTCCAGCTACCAGAGTAGCTATAAGCAGAGGTCATCTGTTTCCAACATCTTGTTCTTGCATATTTCAGATTCTGTATTGTCTCACATTAATCACTATTGTGGTTTTTCCTATGCTGAGATCAGACACCTTCGTCATACCTTCTCTGAATCTATGCTTTCACTTCACATCTCCAGTAGCCTCCTATTGCTGCCTTTCCTTCTTCAGATAGCCAATACATTCACACAACTCCTGTCTCCTAAGAAGGACTCATACCCCAAGAAATGTGGAAGGTCCTGACCCCTACTCAAATCCACAAGAGAGTGGTACTCACTTTCTTTGACAACTAAGGCTTCAATCCATGTCTGAAGCCTACCAGTGTAGAATCATTAAGGTCAGAAAAACCAATAAGATCGTCGAGTCCAACCATCTACCCATGCCTGTGACCACTCTACATCACGTCATGAAGTGCAACACCTACCCTCTTCTGGAAAGCCTCCAGGGATGGAGACTCCACCACCTCCTTGGGCAGCCTGTTCCAATGACTTACAACTCTTTCTGAGAATAATGTTTTTTTAAATATCCAACCCAAACCTCCTGAACTTTGCTGAGCACACTTAACATACTCAGAGACAGCGAGCACTCTGTCTCTGGGTAGGCCTGCTTAGAGCAGACTGTGTACTCTTGCAGCCATAAACCCCACTTATCATGCTGGAAGTCATAGTGGGTGCTGACAGTGCATCACAGCTACATCAAATGCTCATGTGAATGGCAGGATGCAGCTAATCAGTTCCCATCCAGCAGTGGCTGTTGTGTATACAAAGTAAACTCTGTACCGGATATATCAAGAGTCTATCACTAGTATTTGTTGAATGCTTCTGTTTCCCCAGTGTGAATGTTGCAATAAGCTGAAAACAGTTGTGATGAAAAAAGCCCAGCTCAGTTTTGCCAGCACAAGGGACAAACATAGAAGAGTTACAATCTTGCTGCCACCTGTATCTTCACTGAAGGACTGGTGAGCAACACATGCTAGGCAAACAACCACAATGCTATCAAGATGACAGTAAATACCAGTTTTCATCAGTAAGCTTCAAAGTTCATTTCAAAGGAAAACACATCTCAGCATTACTAGCTCCATTCTGTAGAAGGGAAGAGGAGGTGTGTAATGCTTTACACAAGGTCACCCACCAGGCTAGTGGGAAACTTGGACAAAAAATCCTAACTAGCTCTGATATTCCTAGTCTCTGTGCCTCTGTCCAGTCATCAGGCTGCTAGGCTGCAGACTTTCACGTTTGGAGGAGGGGCAGCGAAGGCAGAGTAGACTTACTGACAAGATTCTGCACAGCACAACAGTGTAGATGAGTCCAGTGTTTCCCTTTTGTCCCTTCTCTTAGTTTCTCCTCAGTGAATACTGTCCACCAGATAGTAACACAACTGTAAAAGCTGCAAGTAGAGAGAAGGTATAATCTGGAATAAAATAGAATGAAAGTGATTTAGGGAAAACTGCTGTCTTGAAGGGTCCCCCAGAATGAGCAGGAATCCTATGTAATTTGAAGACTCAGAGAACAGATGCAATGAAAATTTTTCTTAACAGCAGTCATATAGTGGAGAGAATCCCATCCTTAGGGGTGCTGTGGAAGATACAGGTTGCCTCCAATAACTGGATGAACTCTAAAAGGGCTGCACTAAGCACAAAGCACAGGAATATGTAGTAAGACTCCAACAAACACTGCTCTTATTGTTTATTGTTTTGGGTTCTTTGTCTCACTAATGCCATTCAATTCTGTGAGCTGCTAGTGGATAATCCTTAATTTTGAGGAACCTCATCCTCCTCAGACTTAATTTGCAGCCCTGGGAACAAAAATCCACACCATGATCCTCCTTCTGGAAGTAAATGTTATCGTGAGCAGACCAAATGAGTGGCTAAAAGATGAGTTCTCTGCTGAGCATCCTGTCTCTCACAAACATTGAGCCAACATCCAAAGCTTTCACCTGCTGAGCTGCCAATGAAGTGCAAACCCCCAAGCTGCCTGGTCAGAACCAGTTTCTCAGCTGATCACTACTTGTCATGAGTGGTGTGATCAGTGGAGTCAGCTGGGAACTATTCCACAGGAAAGCCACTCTTAGCAAGTGACAAAAACATCGATAAACTAGGACATTGTGCATTCTACAGTTTAAAGGAGCTGAATTAGCGATGTTGGCAGCTCCTGGCTTCTCTTTGAAGGTGTCTACAGTCAATTGTGTTGCGCTGAGCTGATGGGCACTTAGAAGATTACAGCTACCTGATTTCTGAATCTACTTGCAAGAGGAGGGAAGGAGAGAAGAATCCAGCATGGTGGCTACACTGCACAGTTCATCTCATAGCAAAAGTGGTGCTGATGTTCTATAAATTCACACCTTATCTAACCCCTGTGTGACTTGCTCACGTGGAGGAGAAGAGGAAGGAAGGAGGAAACAGATGGCACTGCAGCCAATTTCTAGTCATTCCTTTCTTAAATCAAAATCAAATAATATTCTGTGCTAGCTGAGAGGCCGCACAAGCAGCTTTATCAAACAGGATAATACTCAGTGGGATTGCACTGTCACCATTTGCTACCCAAGGACAGTGTTTCAGCAGCTATAAAAAGTTTTGAAGTAAAAGCATCCTATGAGAAAAATGAAATTATATTCTGTGGCCACAAATCCCTACCTTAGGCTGCTGGAATTCCCTGTACTGCTCCACATGGCATATTTTGTCTCTCTCCTCCCATGTTTACTTGAGAAACAAGACAGTTGTCATTGGATGTGGACTGTATGAGGCACTGTAGAGACAACAGGCAGTAAGGCACCATTGCAATCTGAAACAAGAGACCAGGCATTACATGTATGATAAGGTACAGGTGGAGAAACAGTGGAGAAAAAATGTTGATTTGACTATTTCACATCAGTTTTCTACTCAAATACTCTTTTGTTTAAATGGTCTGGCTACTCAGATCGTGATCGTTGTGTGTTTCCTGACTTTTTCAGCCCATAAGGAATTTGAATTTGCTACAGCTCCTCCTTAGAGGGATAAGTCTTTATTCTTTATCTGTACTCTTTTCTGTGGAAAGCCCCAGTATAAGTCTTCTTAATTTGGCAAATACAGCTTCATCATCCAATACGATCAAGTCAAACAGCCTTTCCCAACAAAGCCACTGGCACAGTATTTGTTTGCAGGTTTGGACTAGCCCTGGAAAACAGACAGAGATTAATGTTTCCACTCATTATATCCAGGAGCATAGGTCAGCACAAAGTCCTCAACTTCAGCAAAACTCTCCCAGTTTATGTCAGCTGAGGATCCAGAGTACATTCTGCTACCATGGCACAGAAGCAACCAAAGAGAACTCTTGCATGCAGAAAATAATGAACTGGTATTCCCTCCTTGTCCAGTCTCTCCAAGTCAGGTGAATGAAAGGATTGATGAGACACAGGGACGACTCTCACATTTCATTCTCAAAGGAAGATGCAAAAGAAAAACTTCCCCAACAGCCAGGCTGGCAGTGAAAGCTCTCAAGAAACCAAGACTTAAAATGATCCTGCTTCAGTGCTGCTAGGAAGCCTGCAGGGAAACTTACTGCATTTTGCTGTATGCTCATCCTGTTGGACAGTTCACTTCTCTCCTCAAATATTTATCGTTACCTTTCTTAGCACACAGAAGGTTTTCCTGGTTTGGAATTTTGCATGAATTTGTCTCCCCTGTCACTGGGTCTCACATAAGATTTAGAAAATGAAATGAAAATCACAGGTTACTCAGGAAGAGTTTTTCCTTGTTTAGAAGAAAATCAACAAAGGAAGAACTGAGTCGATATGAACTTGAGGTAAAGATTACAGTTATGGAGATAGGACCTCAAAACAGAATAAGTAATCAAATTTGTATTTTCTTAAAGATGATGATTATGAAAATACAGTCAAAAAGTTTGGAAATAAATACACAGGACAGGAAATCACTAATTCCATAGAAAAGAAGTAAAACTGCACTTGTTCTGCTTGTGCCTGTAGAAAAGATCCACATATGAATCCACTGACCTCAATTCAAAGATTTATAACTGATTTCTTCTAACTGCTATTAGATTTTAAAAATATTATCAGGTTTCTACAGGCCAGTTATTCTCATCTTTCACATATGCAGGATTTTACAATATTTTCTGAAGAAAAAAAAAAAATAGAAACTGAAAGCAGCCTTTCCCAATTAGATCTAAAATATTACAACAACTATGTTCAGTAAGGATTGCTTCCTCTGCAAAAGAAATGGAGTAAATCTCATCTACCTGGACTACAGTAGAGCAGCTGCTCTACTAACAACTGGAAATTGTTAGCAGAAGAGAAGGGTCTGGGTGAGGAACTTCAACAACTAATGACATGGGAAATAATAAGCATGGAAATACAAAGATGGAGGACAGTTAGTAGTAGACTCCTATAGGGACCAGTCTTGTTCTGTGTTTCCCCTTATGAAATCACACCTAAAAAGTAACAGAAATTGACCAATGGCAAGAATGAAAGAATCATTATTAAATACCCTGGAGGACTGCAGTCAAGCCAAGCTGTTAAGGACTAATAATAATAATGGTAGCTTTAAGGCAGAAGCTGAGCAAAGGAAAGGATAGAGAATGTATTCGGTGCTCTGCAGATGACACCAGCAAGATGCAGGAATGGGGGGGGTGGGTGGAAATATCACTATGACACGAGATCCCTTCTTTCCACTAAGAGAAAGAGCTGTTAAACAACAAAAAGAACTCTCCTCTGGGATAAAGACACCTATACTCAGTAAGTCTGTTAAGACTCAAAAATGGTACAAAATAGGACTAACAGTAAAATCAAGGAAGACAAAAAACCTATCCCAGGATTGAAACCTAGTTTAGTAATACAATAGAGAAAAGGTACATAATTGTTTTTCATAAAAATCTTTGGTGATTAACACTAAAGAAAGAACTAGCAGGCGACGACATTTCCTCTGGGTAATAAAGGAAGAGTTCTATCTGTCACATGGGTGGAATTATAGAACAGTTTTTTTGTAATAGCAACTTCTAGATTGTTTTAAAGCAAGTTCACTCAATGAAGGAATTAAAACCATTTGACAGCACAGAGTTGGACTCCTTGACACAGGAGATTCATTCCAGGCTTTTGCTTTCATGTTCCTAGACTCCTAAACAGCAGCGAATCCACATTTCCACCTGCTGGCTTGAAATGTTTGTTCAATAATGATATTCTTTGAACATTTATCATTGTCATCTGTTCATTAAGCACTGAATACATGATTACAGCTCCACTAAAGAAAAAAAAAAAAAACATATTTAGGCACTTCTCATCTAAACAGAGTGCCCTTTCATCCTTTTATGTAAGTTCTTTTTTCCCCAGAAGTAATCTCAAAACACTTAAATGCCATGCGCTGTTTTAATTTAAAAAAAGATTTACCAATTATAGCATGCAGCTCCTCAGGGTGAAACATGTCAGCTGTTTTAACATTTCACAATAGAAATGTGTAACAGACAGGAGCATTCTCTACTGAACATGCAAAAGAGAATTTCTGCTAGACAAGCTGGGACAACACTTGGCCTCTGTCCAGGAGTTCATGTTTGACACCAACAAATAGTCCTGTAACATTTCTGAAGCATCAGGGTACAATGTTGTAGGTTACATCCAAATAAGGCTCTCTACTGTCCCAGATAGCAGGATAGAGCATGAATCATCTTTAAAAAATCTGATAAATCAGCATTAGGATCTCAGGTCACTATGAGGCAGGACAAGGATGTTTTTCCATGTTTACAGATTATCTGAAGTTCATTGTAATTCTGTGTGACTCCTCCACAGCAATAAAGGATGTTTGTGATGGATCAAACCCCAGTTTATACAGCGGTTGTTCCTTCTCTAGGTGTTCATGCAGCTATCCACAGAAGTGAAGAACAAATATGAGGTTTATTCATGAGATAAACATCCAGCACTTATAAAGCTGCTCTACAAAAAAGCCCAGTCTAACTGGGTTTTCAACAAAATCTATTTCACCATTTGTAGCACTTAAATAGCCTGTCCTTTCAAAACAAGCTGTCTCCATGCATTAGTTTCCATGTGAGCATTAAGACTCATTCGTGTAAGTACCATTGAACACAATACATTTCATTACAGTCCAAACTATATCAGCACAAATAACAATTAGATTTTGTACTGCAGAATAGATAAAGTGTTGCACTTTTATGACTTCACCCATCAGAAGAGCTCCAATTGCCTTGCAAACACTGATGCACCAGGGTGCATCCATCAAACAGATCCACTCCGTGACATCAGTGACTAAAATCTCACCATGGTATCACAAGGGGAGCAGCATTGGTTTAGACCTAAAGTACGATATCTATGAGAAATCTACAAAAGAAAGAAGTAGAACTTAGATTATTTAAATCACATGCAAAAACTCTAACTACTGAACCAGACTTCCTTTCACTGCAAAAGAAAGATCATTCTATGCTCAAGCAACACTTTTCTAAATTGCATATTGTTTTAACTAAAAGCTTCAGAATATTGGAAACAATGTTCCCCTCCACCCTTTCACAGTCCAACTCCTCCTCTCCCCCTCTCCTCCACTCCAAAGTCCCACTGCATTTAAAAATGTCATCGTTCATTTGGTGACACATCACAGCCATGTGGGGTGGCAGCTGAGTCATCTTCCTTCTGTGAACGAGGTGTGATGGTGACAAGCACCTTACAACTGCACAAATCCTTTTTTGGGCACGCTGTGTTGGAGGATGCTCACCCCATTCTATACAAAGGAATGGGTGGGAGGAACAAATCAGGGTAGAAGAGGAGAATAGAGGGGTTGGAGGTGGCCCCAGCAATCAAATTTCATCTTCAAGAACAGACAAAAACTAGAGGGCATGAAGACAAAAAAAAGAATGAGTCAGATCCATTTGAGCTGAAATTCTGTTAATATCTACCATAGACACTGAACTCTTGAAGCATTTGTCTCTCCATGGACTCTGGTGATATTACAGTCTAGCCTTTCATCTTTAATATTGATACTGGCTTACTACTCACAAACAGCCTTATGTCTCAGAATGTCCTCACTCTCATATCAGAGAATGTTTTACAAAGCAGATAATTGTACAGAAACCAGGATCATTATTACTGCCTAAAGAGTAATGCAAGACCATGAAAGAATCAGAATGGTTGGTCTATGCTGAACTTTCATAGGTAGAAACAAAGCTCTTCCAAACAGGTGACAGCAGGTTATCCATGCACCCTACTTACACATATGACACATGTAAGATTTTGCTATGAAACCCTTAGTGCTATTGAGTATGAAGGAACCCAAACCTACATTAAAAGCCCTGGTGCAAAACATCTGCTGCTACAACTCACCTACAGCATTCCTCCCCTGACATGATGGTCCAGTGCAGCTGGAATAGGGAAAACCTGCCACGTGTTTCTACTCATTTGATCTTTTCCAAAAGTCTTTCAATTATCTCATTGATCAATTGACAGAAAAGTTCAGTGATGGAGCATTAAACCTACACTCTAGTAAACCTAGACCTGCAAGAGTGGTTTCAAGACATGTGCAACCAAAGTAGACCTGATTTTATGTACTCAGGAACAAGTACTCCCAGCTCAAGTGCATGGAACTTAGATCCTCATGGTATTGGAATACAATGCCACCTTCCCCATTCAGATGTGCTCTGCATTCACACTGCATCCACTCACTACCAGAACGAAGCAGTACGAACATAGCCCCTCACCCATACATCTCAGGAGACTTTTAATGAGAGTTTTCCATTGCTGATATGCTCATTTGCTGAGAGGATAAGACAGAAGCTAATGAATCTTGTCTTGAAAAGCAGAATTATATTTCCTACGCCAGCAGCAGCAGTCTATACTTTTGGGACCTGCAGGGCACTGCAGGAAATTCACTTGAGATCTAAGTCACAACAAAATTTAATGCTTGTGTCCACACAACACCTATAGCTGAGAGTGGGACCAGTTTGTGCTGCACAGGGAGCAGATAATAGCAGAACACAATGATATCGTTTCCATGCATCTCTGAAAAGTACTTGTCAGCTGCCCAAGACTTGCCACTTGGTTAAAGGACTTTCCTCAAATTCAGTGCTCTATCTTTTGGTTATGAGATCTTCCTTAATAGGAGGAAAATATGGAATCCACCAAAACCCAGAAAATACTGTTTAGTTCCTCCATTGTCAATGTCAAGGGTAGATTCACATGTGAATGTTGGCCTCTGTAGGACAGCAGATGCACATCCACTTCCTAATCCTCTAATCATTTCTTCATAGTGCCCTGAATTCTGACAGTTGCATTTCCTAGGTCTGAAAAGGTGTTTGCATGCAGAACATTTGTCCAGATAGTACAATACCTGTTTAGTCAAATAAACAAATCTGGAACATGGATGTTATATGAGAACCCTCTTGCAGATTTATTTGCAACTGTCTTCTCTGAATTAGAAGGATAATAGATCCAGATATCATAATAATATACCAGAAACAGCATTTCCTGAAATATTCTGAAAAAATTTTCATTTTCTCTTTAGCCTGCACCAGGAAATATGCATTCCCCCCATCAAGAAGTCCAACAAGTTACTGCACGTTTTATCAATCCAAATCATAATTATTTAAAAAGAAAGAGAAACTACAAGCAACACCAGAGAGTTGCTGAGTACTAAGGATGGGAGATGGTAAATGCTAGCTAAACAGAGACCATGTAATTATAGGCCAACTCACTATGTTATGATGACCCTAAGACCCTTACCAGATAAAATTAAAAAACAGTTTATTTTCCTCTTCTTTGCCACGTATCAGCTCAGAATCAATTTTAAATTCCCTTAAAGTAAGCCCTATACAGCAGCCTTTTATCATCACTGTCTTGTAACTTGTGTTGAACCATTCTTACTGCCAAGGCTGTACTAAATATCTGCAATGGGTCTGACTTCACAAGATTACATTCCTTGCGTAATCTTTGTCCAGTTCACTCTCCAGAGGAGAAATATATACATGTATACAATGCACTGAATTTGCCTGTAAAGAGTACACTGGAGCATTTTCTCCCTTTAGTAATTGTCTTGGCTGCACAAAAGCAGGAATCCTAGCTTAACAGTGGATTCTTTATCTATAAACTAGTTACAAAAGAAAGCCACTCCATCATTCACATATCACTTCCTCACCTGTGGCCAAAGTAACTGGAAAAGGATCAGTGAGAAAGAAAACCTGAAAAAACAGACATGTATTCCGAGAAGGATCAAGAGTTATATTTTACTTGTATTAAAAAGCACTGAGAAGTAATGGTGCATCAATGCAGACAGTGAACAAAAATACAGCTGGACTGCCCCTTGCTCTCAGGAGAAGGTGAGAGCACTGCTAGAGCAGTAAAAAGACATGCAGCAAAGCTAATGCCTCTTTCAAGCTTGCAATAGGCCACAGTGTAATTGTGAACACATTACACTGTGTGAGCACTGCAGCAGTCTGACTAAAAGCAGTCACTTAATTCTGTGCGTATCAGGGTGTTTGGCATTTCTGAAATCAGAGCAAAGTGAAATCTTTCACTTCCTACCAGCTGAAACAGAATCAGAGCAATGCAGTTCTTCAGCTTCACACTGCAACTCCTGAGAACATGAGACTCTCCTGGAGCTTTGCAAGGACGAGCATTCCTCATGTAACTTGGATACTGACCTCTACATGTAACAAATCTGGTTTTCTAGCAGCCCCACTGCTCTCCTACCACTCTTAAAAAAAGTGAGCCACTCCAGAGTGACCTATCTGCCTAAGACAAAGAGCATACAATGCTGTTCATCTCCATCCCAGAGCCTTCATTCCATGGATGAAGCAGATGAATGGCACTGCCACAGTATCTAGTGGAACTCACCAGCCTCTTCACAGACTAGGCCCCTACCTGTGTTGGGAGAAGGCACTATGATTTGTGGCACGTTTGTATGGAAAAACATTACAGAAGAGTCAGCAGACACGAAGCAGTGCCTGCTAAGAGGCCCAGATTCATTACATTTCAAAACTCTAACTCATGTCACCCACAGACCATGGGGAATTGGTCTTCAGGGTTTACAGTCCTGTAGGCAACTATCTTTAAAAAGGCTTATTAATTTTCTGCTTGTTTTGTGTCTACCCAAATCTGGTAGGTTTATTCTATAGTACTCCTCTGCACCCTCCCTCCCTCATCAAGCTAATTTTAAAATGAATTATTTTCAGCAACTGCTCCTCCCCATTTCTGTTTCCCTGCTGTAAACAGAATTCTTGTTCGTGACATCAAGAGAAGCAAAATAGGGCTGCCTAAGATAGTTTTCTGGCTGATTACACAGTAGCGCAATAGTCATAAGCAACAGATAAGTAGCTTTGGCACACTGCAGTTTCGCTTCTTTGGGCTGTAGAACATAAATATGTTAATACTGCCGGCTTTGCTCTGCTCCTTGCCCTGCACTGCTCCACAGCAGGCTCAACTCTCAGTAGCAAACACAAACGCTCACCTGGTAAGCATAGTTTTGTGGGCAGTATTGGTGGTAGTTGAACAGTTGGACTAGATGATCTCAGAGGTCTTTTCCAACTTTAATGATTCTATGGATGTGACACAGCCATTTCACATGGTCAGCTCGAAGTGGAGCACAGCCATTGGGGTCAGCTGAAATAGCATGAACAGATAGGTGAATGCTAAGTACATCAACTAGGGGTTCCAGGTCACATCTGCAGCCTCCTTTAGCATACAGCTCCTCATTCCAGCACTTTCTGCAGACAGCTGCAGTCTGCCCATAGACAGAATGTGGTGATAACCCACAACTGGCTTTCCTTGCTTTAAAATCCAAAAGTACAAAACTATGAAGGTGCATTTCCATCGATCAGCCAGCTGCTTCAGGATTCAGAACAGAGCTGCTCATGGGTCTCAAAGCAGAATTCCAGAACAGAACATAACCTGGCCCAGGTTACTGGGATTTTAAGACCAGGCTGTCTTTCTCAGCTATACTTTGCATTCCAATAGTGCTTCCTGGCTAGAATTTGCTTGAGTCCATCCTCAAACAAATCTCCTCAGTGATCCTTTTTTCTTAAAATAAATAAATAAATAAGAAAAGGAAAGTCTCTTTGGTGCTTCCTTGTGTTCATACCCAGGTAACAAGCAAGAAAGAAACTGGATGAAGTAGGTCAGGCCGAGAAGAAACTACTGAAAAGGACTTCAGGAAGGTGGTACTTAAGGAAGAATTTCCTGAGCACAAAACATCATCATTTACTAGCAGCACATAGGCCATAAATTTCATATATCTCAAATGCACACAGGATTATTGCCCCAGTCCAAAGAGTAAGGATAGATGGAAGGGTGAAGGGAGAAATGGAGGAGGATGGGAAGGTCAAGACAGGATTAGTGGAAGCAGGTCTCGCTTCGGACTATTTTTGGCATGTTAGAGAATCTACAATATTTCATACAGCAATACTGTGTATGTTTACATATAGATATTCAGTTCTTTCCTGTGCAACAGTTTTGGAATTGTCACAAAATATCGTGTTTGTCAATAAGTAATTGTTCTCCTGAAGAATAATTTACAGGTATGTGAATGAGTCATCTACTGAATTGCAGTGGCATATGGACTTCCATTTCCATTCTAGTTCATAAGATTTTCATGCAGTGCCGCAATTTTGCTTGTATTCCTACAACTGCAGGCAAATGTTTAAATATTTTACAGATAGAAACCCATTTTCAATGAATTTTTTAAGCCAAGATGTAATGTTTCCAATCCTATTTGCTTTGAAGAGTTTCATACAGTCAAATAATGCCCAGTTGGGACTCTAACTTTGAAAACAGTGGCCTCTTCAAAGGATATGGATACAGACAAAATCTGTATTGAATTTGTGATAGTTTTTGAGATTGTGGTTACACCAGCAACATTTAATTACAAGAATGTTTTCACTTTGTATTTCTTTGCTGGCTCATTTCCAAATTTACAGAATTTCCAGTATGCCATCTCATAGATCTGTGCAGTTCAGAGGCACAGACCATACCTGTATGAGAACTGGATCCTTGAAGATGTTCCTGAAAGGAAGGAGTCAGCTGACAGACATTAAGCTATTTTCTGTGTGTATTTTGTATCCACTTCTTTCCCTTGATGAGTAACTACAAAAATCAGAATAAAGAGTTCCCTCAAAGACTTAACCTATAAGTAAGGAACTGGCAGGTAGTTTGAGAATGAAAAATATACTCTAGAGAATGAGTTAAGTTGCATGCTCTTCAAAGCATGTGGGACACCAAGCAGGAGAACTGCTAAGCCAGACCTTGTCCAAACAATGTCTGAAAAAAAGAGAGATTGAATCCTCATTGAAGTTATGTAGATGGGAAGAGAAAGAGTAAAAAACAAATAACTACTAGTTAACACAAGCTTAGCTCATTTTACAGTCAAGCAAGTAAGGAATGGAAAAGCTCTGTGTGAAAAGTGAGTCTGAAGAAACAATTGTCAGAGAGTAAGACATGTGAGAAGTCTCCTTCCACTTGAAAATCCCACAGAATGTTGTGAACTTTTTTCCTGTTTTTTGTTTTGTTTTCCCTTGTTATTCCTTTTACAGCTCATAACTTGATGTGCCTGGTCCATCCTGAGTGTCGGCTGCAAAATAACTAAATAAAAATAAAATAACTAAATTAATAAGATAATAAAGTTCTTATAATGACATCTGCTGCCAAAGCACAAGCACTTCTTAAAAAATTAGTAAGGCCAGCCACTGCAACAGATTGGACCTCCCTTCCAATGTATCCACTGAACAATGGGAGTAGTCTATATAAACCAACCAAACCAGCTCTCCCGTCATTTGTGTAACACCTTAGCTAGATTAATGGAATTCTCACCAAGAGAAAGAGCAACAGTACAGGCATAAGAGATAATGGAGTCAATAGATGAGGAGATTTCAGAGTCACTGCTTTGACCATAAGCAATAGTTTAAGGAGAAGATTCAATCGTGTATATAACATACTCTCAATAACTTTTCACTTCCCACCATTTCCAACAATACTGCTCACAAAAGCAGACTCATCTCTGTCTCCTCAGTCAGTCCAAGGCTAGAAGACTAAGCCTAATGGTCTAATTAGGACCCTCAGGAGCAAGGCAGCCAGAACAGTGCAGTTAAATTCTGCTCTGACAAAGCAGAAGGTCTCTCAATTAATCAGCATTGAGAGCTAGCCTGTTTATTATTTCTGAAGTTACAGTCATGCTGCAACATGTTCTGCTTTTAGCAAATGAACTGAATTGTAGTGCTTAATCCAAAGCAAACCAGTAAGAGCATACAAGCAAACTCGCTTTCACCTAGATCTCCTGGGACAACAGCCAGGGTTGACTGTCACATCACTTCAGCAAGCAGTGCCTCTCAGGGATTCAGTTTAATTTATTGTATTATCTCTGCAGCAAGTGCATTGCAACAATCCAAGGAAAAGCAGCTGCTGTAAACCTCAATACTTCTACTCTAAATGCAGAGTCCAATACCAATATAGCTAGGAAAGAAAATAATCTCTGCAAGTATGTCTGACTCCATACAGTAAAGGTTAATGGGTTAATGGTACTAACCCACCTATACAATCTCTGGCATGCTCTTTACAGTTTGGAAATCCCCAAGGGAATGAAGAGCATTGAGCTGTGCTCTCCATGCAGGTATGAGGACAGAATCTGGCCATCCATCGCTGCCACCCATACTCTCACTTTGAATTATCCAGCCACTTTCTAACTAGTTTCACAAACCAGAGGAGGCTTCAGAGGTATAAACTCTCTCAAAAGTAGTTCCAACACATGTAGTAGCACAATAGAAAGAGTCCCAAATTAGTACCTCCTCCCAGGCTCTCCAGTAGATCATGGAAAATTTAGCCCTTCCTCTCCCTGATCTCAGTCACCTGGATGGAAAACAGTAGAAATAAGAGAGTCACAGCATCACGGGAAGGCAGCCTTTATTCCTTACGCTGCTTCTAGTACAGCTTCTTGAAGTTAAAACTCTTTCCATAAGAGCAATTACTAAGGTGCAAGTTCAGCCAGGGACTTCACATAGGGATGAACATATATAAAATGACACATGAAATCCTCATGTACCTGGTTTGAGATTCCAGAAATCACTTCTGCCACCCAGGACATTCACTGGCATGAATTTACACGCTGTTCTGTGAACGTGTCATCCCCCAAACAGAGCAGGTGCAGCACAGTCAGGTTGACAACTTACACAACAGTTACATTGGATGTCTGAACAAAATGGAGACAAAAGAGAAAGGTGCATTGTGCTCAGAATGACTTTAACTGTACATGTTTAAACCAGAGAGCAACATCTCGCATCAAAGCTCCCTACAGCAGTCAGCTGATGTCAGTTCTATCATTGACATCTCAAGCATTTGGGGGCAATAACTTTCTTTCCATCAATCTGTTTTTTACTACCTATAAAATGGACGGTAGGAATCAGATCTTGTTGACAAAACAAGCATGCAAATTCTTAGTTACTATCTCATCAGTCAAGGACGTGAGAGACCAAGTTCACCTCCTTGCTGCAGTGTAGGCTCCTTTTCAGCAGGTCACACTTGCTACCTTTTCTGGCACAGCTACCTTCTAAAGTAGAAAGAACAATGAATGAATGAATGAGACACTGCTGAATGAATGAAAAAGTAAAAAGAACAATGAATGAATGAGAAGCTTAAGCATTACACCTGTCTCTTTCTACTGACTGGTAGTTAGGAGTTTTCCAGGATAATCCCTCTGTGTTACAAGAGGTTGACAACTTGTGTATAATAATGATTGAAAGTAGCAGGAGTACAGAGATAAGTGACTGTGAGAAACCTAAAATTCATTAAGACTGCACAATATTTGCTAATGTTTCACATAAAATTGTATGCTAATCACCTTTAACTTTCAACTAATGCTTTTCAAACACTTTATAAAGGGTTAATCAACATGATTATTTCTGCGATGGAAATTATAGCATAGACAGGACTGCAATGATAGAATAGGGAACAAGATGAGATTTTAGCTGGTACCTTTGCTGTTGGCTTTTACGTGTAGCTGTGCCACAGACAGCATAAGCATATTATGAACAGGAGTAGTGTGTTACAGCTGGCTACATGCAGCTTTGGAAAAGGTCCTAGTGACCCACTGGAGAGGAGGATAACATTTTAATATTGGTTAACTAAAATAAATTGTTTATGAATCGGTTGCAAATAGAAGTTTAACTTCACTAAAAGTAATTGGAACAAAATATCTTTCCAATTTAGGAGAAGAGAGACAGCTATAGTAAATGTTATCAGCTAAAAAAATGTAAAATTTTAAATGGAAATCCAGCAAAGATCACTTCTCACCAATTATAATTGGGAGGAATTTATGACATTTCATTTGCTCATCACTTTTAATGGTTTAATATCTGTTAGATCACCTGAGAATTCTACAAAAAAAATGATTTTTTAAAAATGCAGATTGTTTCTACAGACTTCCAGGAGTAGCACAACCTGTACTCACTTCTGGAACACTGCCTACCCACTGATCATAGATGTACCACATTAACCAGTCCAAACATCGTCCTCCATAAATGACTTTTCAAACTATTTGGGATATTTCTTCTAGGTGTAACTGAAACAGATATGAATCTCAGGCAACAGAAAGAGATCGTTTGTGCTGATTATGTATTTTGAAATCTCCAGAGAACCAAACCAATTAAACTCACTAGGCCATGCATAAAATTCTGTGCCTTTGCTGCACGTGCAGTAAACAGCAAAAGAGAGGCCAAGAAAGCCAGCTTATTCTTTAACTGAAGGATGTTTTACCCAGGTCTGTTTTACTTGGTGCTGTGGAGGACCAGGAGCAAGCAGAGCCCCAGCTGCAAAAACAACCCCTAACTGAAGGATGCTGAAGCCTTCAGATAAGAGAAAAATTTAACTATTAGAAAGTGATAGAAAGAGCGCATCAACATTTGAGGACCATTTTCACAGCAGCCTCAGAACAAAGCATTCATTTCTATGGCATAAGCTGCCAGATTCTGTAGGCCAAGCACCAGCAAAGCCCACCGCAGCCAAAAACAAAAGGGGTTCTTTATTGGCTGAACTAAAACCCTTTTGCTGGGGAGGAGACACGCAGAAATGTGACTAGTACCCTTTGTAGTTTATTAAATTCAGTCAGTTCCATGGCCTATTTCTGTCACTCATACAGCCAAATGTAACCTTCCCCTCAATAGGTGTCGAACAAATGGGAAAAATATTAGTTCTCTGTACCCACACCACTTCTTTTTCTCTATCATAGATCTATTGAGCTAAAGGAAATACTGCACAACAAATACACAGCACATTCATCAACATTCCCCTCTCTCTCACATGCTTTTCATCACTGTCATTAAGGAAAAAAGGAAATCCCTGCTGAAAAATTCACCCTGGAAGCATTTAGCATTGAAGGAGAAATAACCATGTCAGCTCACAACAGAATGCTCATCCAAAAAGCGGAAAACTCTTGTGTTGTATCTTCTCTTCACAGTGGAACTACCTGATGTAACAGCTTCCAATAGCAGCAGGGAATTTGCTGCTATAAATTGCTTTCTATGTGCTCCCATGGATTGTTCCTACACATGCTCAGCTGAACAAAGGTGAAACCTGTCCCAGGGGAAGGTAGCTCTAGCCTTGAAATAGAGCAATTATGCGGCAGAGTGAATAGCTGCCTTTAGCAGAAGATTGAGTGAATCTTCCCAAGAACACTACAGTCACTGCATTTATCAGGTCTGTCATTCCAAGAAGGGACAATTTTGGTTTTAGAACATGACCTGCTCTCAAGAAGTAGTTTGTGGCCCACCATGTGAACTGGACCAGTTCTGAACATTCAACAGGCCAGAAACCTCATTTGAGGAGGGAGCAGGCTGGGTCTTCATGCAAGAAAGAAGACAGACCCAGTGGCACCCAAGTAGTTACTGCAGCTTAGAATTAAGTCCCTGTAGGATGCTGGAGGCCACAGAAAGGCCAAAATCCTGCTAGCAGCAGGCAGGAGTTCCCAGCCTCTCTGCTTCAAAGCTGTGGTTGCTGGCATTTAAATTCATAAGGGACCCTCCCTGTGAGGTAAGGATGTGCAGAAAAAGGGAAACTCAGCTAAGCAGATCAGCTAAAATCAGATGGACATCTGGGGCAAGTATCTACCTCATAAACTGAACAACCTCATTTCACCATGATGCCTTCCAGCAACCATAACAGAATCACCCTCTCAAAAAACAGAAAGGGAGGTAGGGATGAAGAGTTTAATATATCTCAATATATTTATTCCTTCCCTGAGCAAGCTGTCAGAAATCAATCAAGCAGTTGGCAATGGCTCTGTCTAATTTAATCTCAGGGCTCCTTCTCAGCTCATATGACAATAGGACTCTGTCCTGCATTCCGCTAGAGACCATGCATTATTCAGCGCATCCTGACAAAGAGCAGAGGCACCACAAAAGTGGCTGAGACAGTATATTCTGAGTAGGGAAAAAAAGAATATTCTGGATATGCTACCTTAGGAAGGACCTTATTTTCTGCATGCTCAGAGTCTGGCCAATTTCAGCCCAAATTAACAAGAGTCAAAATGAGGCACAGAACAAGTCAACACAGCAGCAATTTGGGTAAGTCACTGAGTGGTTCAGACCTCTGCCCTTGCACACCAAACAGCTTCTCCAGCTCACAGCTGGTAGAATAGGAAACAGTGAACAAACATCAAATTAACCTCCTTAAAACATTAAGGTCAGACACCAACCTTGATCCATACAGACACAGTGCAGGAGCACATCTTTCCACTACCAGAAACAAAGAAATATGAGCTCTAAAGGTGACAAAAATAAACTGGCCTTTAGAGAAGAAGAAACTATTGCATCTTGTTGGGTTTTTTTGTTTTTTCTTTAAAAAACAACAACAACCAAACAAAAAACACATACAAAAGATATTGAGCTTTTTCCTCCCCCTTTTTCTTTTAATTTCATCTGATATCTGGCCTTCAACATCAACACTTCAAGAAAAAAATATTTTCATATATCATTCATTCTTTCCTTGCAACTGCATACATTAGAAGCATCTCATCAATTACTGAAGTATGTTTCTGTCACCACCATCCTTTGCAAAAGTGGGAAGGCTGGGATGCTTTGGCAAACCTGAAAGTACCCGAGAAAAAGAACCAAAACACCAAAGACTGTTTTAAACAGCATGCTGTTGAATCCTTTAAATGTCAGAAGAAACACAGTTTTACTAACAGAAAAACATGCCATGCACCACTAATTGAGTAAATCAATAAACAGAGAAAGCCACAAAGGAAATGAAATGTTTTTGACGCATACAAACAGTTGTTTTTGATGTGCATTACTCTGCCCTTTACGCTTTAATTAAGGCAGTCTCAAAACCACAGAGCGAAAGATTTTTTCCCCTGCACCCTCCGTACCACTCTGTTCTTAACTCCCTGCTGTCTGACCATTAATAGTAGTCAAAAGTTCATGGACACAAACTGAGCCCCCTGCCACATCTCAGAAAGGATTCAAGTACTGGATGGGTCCACACTAAGCTCCAGAAACAGCCTCAGGTATTCCTGGAGTACAGGATGCACTGTTGCCATAACAGAAGCTTGTTATTCACTGTATCTACAGAGTACAATTGAAGCCTTTATTTTTCAAATTTCTGTATTTTCTTAGAGATTTTAAAATGCTTTTTGTCTCCAAAAAGGCCTTTCAAGGTTACTCTAACATGTCTTTTTCAGCCAAATTACTTACAGATGCAGCAACCTATGCAGAAGTCTCTCTCCAGAACATTTGTCTGGGCTGATGAATACCCATGAAATAGCCTGAGACAACTCACTTTGAAAACACTGTAAGGCGCTCCATAGAAGCACAGACTTTTGAAGCCACTGAGACATTTCTTTCCCAGAGCAGCTCTTGATACAGCACATTTCTGTCCTGTTTGTGTCTCTCTGGAGATCAGGCAGTAAAGGGCCATGCCTGTGAAATGCTGTGTTAGCAAACAGCAGGCTGCATGTATGATGCATTATGTGAATGGCGACTGGCTCCTCAGTTCCCAGAAGAGCTGTTTGCAGACATTCATATTCCCCAAGCAAAGCACTGGGTTAGATTAATCTAATATCTTGAAGCTCTCTACCTGCTTTCCTCATGTGGTCTAATTTTCCTATTTATTTATTTACTTTAAGAGAGCCCAGTGGGGACTGACAAAAAAAAAAAAAGTCATTCAAATTTCCAAGAACTTTCATCCTCACCCCTGATCTTATGCTGATTGCCAGTTCTGATACCACCAAGCTGAGACTGCAGGGGGAAGTAGTTTGGAGGAGAAAGTAGTTTTATGAAAATTAATTATAGCAACTAGAGGCTGAACCCAGAGAAGGTTTGCCTGACTGATCCTACAGCCACACAGATAAGAAACAAAATACAAGGGCTACTCCCGAAAGTAATGCCTCATATCATGTTGGTCTGTGGTGCTAGAGGCAGATGTTGGTGGCATAGCAGTAGAGGTTGAACCTTTCCACAAATATTCCATTACATTTTGTGGTTGTGCAACAGATGTTAGCAGAGGGACAGTCTGACAAAATGGAATTTGATATGGAAGTGAGCATGAAGCAGAAGTGTGTAATTGAATACCTTCATGTGGAAAAAAATGGCACCCACTGACATTCATTAATGCTTGCTGAACATTTATGGAGACCAAGCATGAAATCCACTCCATATATCTACATCTATATATATATAGATGTTTCAGAACTGTGCGAAGTTTTTATCCATGAAGAGATTCAGGAAGTGAATCAACAGTTTTCCCAATATAATCAAAGCTGCAAGAACAGATTAAGTTGCCATGAGAACTACAATGAGTTACTCCAGTTAATCTTTATAATATCTATGAACTTTCATGTTCATTTGTATCATTAATAATTAGTATTCAATATCTCCTTAGATCAGTCTAAAATTCAAGACTTAATAAATCAGTCAAATTAGAATTTAGACATAATTTCAACAATCTAAGTTGAGTGATTCGTATCCTATCTTCCATAGCTATTGACTAATTAACATATCAATGGAAAAAGTTCCAGTTCTTACTATTACCCTTGGAATAACTTAGTGAGCAGAAGTCACTGAGAAGATCCAAATAATTCAGTCTTCCCATCCCTCCAAGAAAACAGTATGAAATGAGAAGTCAAAGAATTACAGAATATACAGCCAGCAGAAGGCCTTTTCTAATCTATTTCAACAATCTCAGGAATGAGCGCTTTGATATAAATCAGTACTATTAGATCTTATTTTGTCTCAAATGTGTTAAAAACCCCACCCTCAAACATTCTAGAAATGCTTTTACCAAGCTCTTGGAAATGAAAAGTCAGATTAGAGTTCTTCAAAGAATGGACTCTTCTTCGCGATCTCCAACATTTCATGTTTCCAATGAAGACTAGTGTCTTGAAATAAGAGCTTTCCTCACACCCAAGAGTCAGAATTCAGTGCATTCAGTTCATTACCTTAAAAATCTCTCATTCCACCTTCCTCCTATTCTTATAGAACAGTTTCAGCAGTTCATAAAGATTCAGAAATTTGACCAAAACTGGAAGATTTGTATGAAAAGTTTAAAAGAAAAGCATTCTTACCACAACTAATATTTCTAGCTATTTATTCAATGAGATTCATTGAGAAACTTCCCGTGCATTGTCTCTAGCTTCCCCAGATAAACAGGGACAAAAGACACAGAATAAAAACTTCATTTATACAACATCCTAAATACAAGACAGTAGCAGACTGTGATCTTCACTGCAGTGCTATAGAAAAGAAGTGGACATCATTTTGTACCTTCCCAGAAATAACGTTTAATTTGTGAATTTTCTCTGTGTACTATGGTTGCTTTTCTATTCTTACACTCTGGGTGACAGATGTCTTCTATACCATACACAAGAACAGAGGCAAAATTAATTTCATTTCTACTGAAGATCAAGTATTCTATGTCCTAATTGGACACAGTTCAAAGAGTTATAAAAAGGTTTCACAGTAAAACCTTCTCCTGCTAATTCCTGTATGATCCCATAAATCCATCACTCAGATCTTCCCCTTACTTTTATTTCAGTTGATAATAAAAAACAAGAAACAGGAAGATTTCAGACTAAAAATTTTAAGAATGAGTCTCTAACAAGACAGGGCTGCAACATCTCTGTAAGCCTCAAGAATTTAGGAGCTGGCAACCTGAGGACAAGGAGCAACTATGAACAATGTAATTGTGTTTTGCATACTGAAGCATTCCAGACATCCTACTGAGAAGGAAATTAATTTCATTTCCCAATCTTTTCTACATTTTAAGGCTTGCTCCTGACTGAGCAAGCTGATCAAATCTTAAGCTAAGTTGTGTCAGAAATAGAGTAGGGCAGGAATTTCTGCATCAAACCTCATATTTCACCACAAGGTTATCAATTTATCAAAACAATCTCCTGTTTTCTGAATAGACATTACTTGACAAGGCAGAAGATTTTAGTTTGTGTCCAGAGATGGATGTGCATGGAACCTGAAATGCATTGTAGCCTGCCAGTGGAGGAATGTGTGGAAATCAGAGATGAAATCTCTTTCACACCTGACTCAGGCCTGTCTACAGTCAAAAATTTCATAGAAATAAAAATAATGAATTCTTACTGGGATATATATTCATTTATTTTAACACAAATAAGGGAGACTAAAATGAAAATTAAGCTTTAGAACAATTGCTTGTCAAAATTGTTATCATTTTCAAAATTTGAAATCTTTTAAGAAATCCAGTACTTCTCAGGTTATATTTTAATGTCTGGTTTTTCACTGGCTCTAGTTAGCATTTCCATCTGCAAAATGCCATAGAATTATTTGAGACAAAAGCATATGAAATCATTTTTATGTACATACTTATTAAAGAGGCAAATTCTGAAGTCACTGCCAACACACATCAATTCTATTTCTTCTGAAGCATAAATTAATCTAATGTTAAAACACACATTTCCTATTCTATGACCATGAATCAATTTGTGCGTTCAAACTTCATAAACACGTATATAGTTGACTTGAAATGTTACATTCAAACTTAATTGTAAGCATCAAAAATAAAAATTTTAAAAGCTGCTTTAGGAAGGAATGTGTGAAGTGATTTGGAAAACAGAATCATCTCTTCCCACCCTTGTTAGCTGCCATGATAGATGGAATTAGATATTTTCCCAAAACAGAAAGAGGCTTCGGTAAAACTTATGCTCTTTTTCTTGTTAACCATGAAGCATCTCTTCCAAACAGTTTTTGGCAGCAAGAGACATCTAAAGGTTGAGTAATGCACTGCAAGCAAACAAGTAGTTGCATTATGCAGCCAATGCCTCTGGATGGGGAAGCAAGGAACATGCTACAGATTATCAGGCACAAGTTTACACCACTAGATTTGCAGAGGTTTGGAAATACCTAAGACAGTTAACCTGTTTCTACTAGCATTCCTTTATTTGCAAATTCCTAAATTGTGAAGTTAATTGGAAGCAAGTCTGGGTTTGGTTTCTTGTGTCTGTTTGATTCCTACTTTGGCCAATTCTAGAAACACTGACAAATTTAGAGGAAAACTGTTTTTAGAGAAACTGTGGAAGTAAGATAGGCTCATGCAGACATTTAAGTTATGACACTTCTGAACAACTGTAAACATCCATACAAACACTCATATCATAGAAAATATGGATCTGAACTCCAGTCCTGCACATACCCCCAGGCTACCAACTTGAGCTCCCTGGCCACAGAGCCTGGTATCAATTCCCATTCCAGCTCTCTCAGATCATCTGTGTAAAAACACAGCCCCTACGAAGTGGCTGGAATTAAACCAGCATTAGTCTCCAAGCTACATGAATCTCACTGCTGTTCATAAAGCAACCAGTCCCAGAGCAAGCAGTGAAAGGCTGTCTCCCAATATAGATAGCCATCACAGAATAAACAATTTACATAGCAGTGTTACTGCAAGAAGGTGAAGAGCATCCTTTCACTCTTCTGGCTTTCACTGCTGGAAGATTATTCATTTGCAGTTTATCAGCTAATTATACATGTGCCTTGGCATTTGAAGACATAGGAATGCACTTTATTTAATGGCTAGTAATTATACAGGCCTCCTCTGATCCCTGTGCTCTAGCAAGGCAGCTTTTTTGTTTTCATCCTTTTGCTGACAGCTTTGGAGGTTAAAGATCCCTGAATGACTGGTTGTTATCTTGTTGCACACAGAAGGCAGGCTTATGCTTCATGGGATGATCCAGAGCTCCCTAGTAGCTCTCTGTTAAGGCAACAAATTAGCTCACTCAGAGCCAAATGCTGACCTCAGTTTGCTCAGAATGTATGCAAAAGCAGCTTTTGTTTACAAGTTTATGTTAAGAATTATGAGATGTGCAAAAGGCAATACGAAAACCAATTGACTGTTAATTTCCCTGGGAGCAACCCATACCTATACCATGCATTCAAGTTCAGTATCTCTGCAATTTGGTGTAGTTCTCAGCCTGGGTATGCAGCATCACCACAAAGGATAAAAAGCTCAAAACACACCAGTGTGAGTGAGACACACAGATTTGGCAAGATACACAGGATTCTTCTTAATTTGACAAAGATAATTGAGTAGAACATTTGGAGAATGAGACTTCAGTCAGAAATACTTCCAGAGAGAGGAAATACTGACAACTCCTCAGTTACAGCTGTGGAGATCAGGTTTTGCATTTGTTGCCATCAGTGTTTGCAAAGGAAACCTAAGCCTTAGGATTATGCTCAGATAATTGAGTGATGAGACTCAACTGCTGCCCTTATCATCATGGGAACGTTCAGAAAAAATGAAACAAATCGGCCAAAGGCACAGAGGCATCACACAAATTAAGGTGCTTTGAATTCCCAAATCGACATTGCTGTTCTGGAAGTTCTTCAAGCCCTGCCACTTGTTCCTCTCATCTAAGGCCATTTCTGAATGAGGGCATTCAAGTGAATTTATATGGTTAATTTATTCCACTGGTTGATACCACATGCTTCCTGGCTTATTTTTGTAGATGAGCTCTGTCCCAGTTACTTATTACTAAAGAACCTTTAAAGTTTCCAGCCTCAGAACACTAGAGAGAGGTATTTACATATTTCTTAAACAAGTGGAGACTTCAGAAACTGCGCTATCCAAATCAAACAGTTTTTATCTCTAATCTCTCCTCAGAGTTATGCTACCAAACACCTCTGAACATCTGCTCTGATTTTGATTATGGATTAAATCTAGAGCAGAGTGGAAACTTAAACCTACCACTCATCTCCTACCTGGCAGTCAAACCACTGCCCATGCAGTCCTGCAGGATCTGCTGGGTGCATCAACCTCCAGAAGTGGCAAAAGATTTGCTAAACTTTGTTGTTTCTTTCTCACTTGAGGCAAACAACCTTTCAGAGACCTTCCTGAATCATCAACACTGCAATAGCAAAGGTCTTGAGTTTAGACACACCATGTAAGAATTCCAGGAAAATCAGAATGGTAGCTATTAAAAGTAATGGTCTCAGAAATAAATAGGTAATGTGATGACTTTTTAGTTACTTTGACTTTTGAGCTTAGAGTTCTTAATTTCAAGCTTCCCTGTGCATATGTGTTTGTTTGTTTTTTCTCCAAATGAAACAAAAGCCAAAACAAATAACCACATTATTCTGGCTACATTATGACTTACAATTAGACAATAAGAGACAGTAACTCAGGACCTATGAAAAAGGTTTGTTTTAATTGTCCAGAATGAGCAAAACACCAAATTAAATGTTGAGCTATTAAGAAGACAGTACAATAAACAGTACCGCAATAATGTGTTTATGGCTTTGCATTGTGATTAAGATTATGAAATATGCAGAATGTTTAAATATGTAGAATTTTATTATTATTGATTTTCTAACAGGGAAGGTCAGTAAATTCTGTTATTTGGAGCAGAGAGTGGAAAAAACATTCTTCCCTCTCTTTCTTCTGAGCAATTTATGAATTGAAGCAATTCTGGAGGGAAACCAGAAAGAAAACAAGAGTATAAAACTTTCAGACCTGAGTCTGAACTGCATTGTGAATCCCTTCCTGTAATTAGAAATATTTTATAAAATTATCTGAATCTCTAGAAAAGAGATTAAAGTATCATCATTCAGCCCTAGACACAGGTCAATAGCAGGATATGGGACCACATTTCAGCACCTAATCTCTCAGTGCGTTAGTAAGGTGTACACATGCCACTCTTTGTCAATGGTCCAGGGTAACCACTTACTGTTATTATAACAGAAACTGCAGATGTTTTTCTCCCAGTAGAAAAAATTCCAGATGTTACATGATCACTCATGTCCTGTTCATGTGAATCCCTACCAAACAGCTAACAGGGGAAGAGACCAATGAGACTCATTTAAGTCTATGGGTTCCCAGAGCTTCCTGACCAGGTAACTGGAAAAACAAGCAGAAACAGAGGCTTCAAACCGCATGGTAAGTGCATTCTTTGACACAACATGTTAAGAATGAGAGGGGAAGACAGTGTTCAAAGTAAGGCTGTAATAAGTCAGCAATATTCTACAAGCTTTTATATTGGTTCATAATAACAAAGGATGACTCAGAAACAACTGGGCAAGTCTTTTTGGGTAAATAGAAATATTACCTCTTGGAGAAGCTCAAAGTAATACAGCAAGACAGGGACTACGTTCTTTGTGACAGTGCCAAGTCTTTGCTTTAAAAGGTCAATAGAAACATAGGAAGTAGGGAGTCACTTTAGATATGATTCCAGTAAGAAAGAATAACAAGGTAGAAGTGACCATGAGAAAATGGAAGAAGAGCAAGTCAACTAGGAGAAGGAGGACAATGGACTTCAAGAAATGGTAAAAGCAGACTTCCTCATGTACAGAACCGTGAGACATGGCCAACTGAGTAATGAATCTACAGTTAAGAGGAACTCAAGAGATCCACTGGAAGGAGCTGTACCAAAAGCAGAGTAACTACACTGGGGTAGACAGTGAAACAGTGAAAAGATGCTGAACATAGCTTAAAAACTATACGGTTAACATTAGGAGCTCTCTAAAGGCTTAGCAGTCTAAAACTATATACAAAGTGAGAACAAGACAGGCAGCTAAGAATACAAAGGACTAGCATAAGTATATAGGGATGAATTACAAATACCAAGGATGTAGAGGCAACAAAGAAAGCTCTCTAAATACACTAAAAATAAGAGGAGAGCAAAGGAAAGTATAAGACTATCAGCTAATGGAGAAGAACAATTCTGATGATACTGTGAGTGCAGTATTATCCCTGCTATAGCCTCCGGGAAAAAAAAAAAAAAAAAAAAAAAAAAAAAGGGTTAGTTGTGACCCAATATTTAATGCAATTAATTCTAACAAAGAGAAGAGAAAGCTGGACAGAACAGGGAACAAGTGAAAGGCTGTTCAGAAGAGCTAGGGCTTGCTTGCCAGAGAATATAAAATGCAGTAAATTCGTGTGTGAATTTACTCATGATCCCACCAGCCAGCATTTGCCTTAAAAACGATATATGTGCCTATATCCACAGAGAAAGTGGGCAAGGAACATTGTGCTGTTCCAGAAACTGGCTGGTGTTTGACCTCAACAAGGAAGAGCTGCTGAGAGATCCAGGACTTTGCTAGAGATAACAGAAGGAATACATTCACATCAGCAAACTTCTGCACTCTTCAAGAATGTTTTCTTTGTATTTTACTCAAGTCTTTGTATCTTTGTTCAGTTGGAAGGTTTTCAAATGGCCCAGATTACGGCCTCAGCGCTATAAGGTCTGCACAAATGGACAATGCTGACTTTACTGTCATATTCCATGGAGTCCAGCCCAGCAAAAAGTACAAGCAAAGGTTCCTGCAGTCAGAAATCTCCATAATGGTATAGGATGTGTCACCCAAAGATTTCCCTTGCTTAGTCATGATAAAGGCAACCTCTTCTGCTCCAAAACCTCATCATCTCTCATGGCTGGACAGAATATGCCCCACCACCTCCTGTATGTCACAAACCAGATGCATTATCTGCTCCCAGACTTCAAGTTTTAACTGTCCCCTATTAATAACATTCTTTTCTGTGACATAAAGTGACTCCACAGCATTTTCTGGTAAGGGAAATTATAGCCTGGCATCTGTTCTTTTCACTGCCAGAATCAGATTGCTTATCTTATTATATCTTACAAAATTGCTTAAGACCTGCAAGGAGAAAATTGATTTTCAATATAACTTCTTTGTTGTTGTTTTAATAGACACACTTAAAATTGTGAAAAGCACTGTGAAACTTCCAAACACACCACAGCTCCTTGGTTCTGATTTTTTTCTTTGCAGGTCCAACACTCATAACGGCATTTGGAAAACAAAAACTGAGGAGATCCAAAACAGACTATCCAAGCACGGATGAATATAAGGAAAACCTTGATCAAGAAGCTCTATACCATGCTGTCCCATTTCAGCTCAGTTAGCTGAACCACCTAACCCTGAACAATGAATCAGCAAAGCACAGAATGTCCTTGTAGCACAAGAAAGGGAAGTCATTCAGTAGCTATTCCTTTCTCCTCCCAATATGTGCATTTACAAATGGACAAGGCCATGACAGGAGGATTTCCAACTGAGCCAGCATGGTAACAGAGACACTAAAGAGTCTTCAGACTTTAAAACTTGGCACAACAGTACAGTTTCAGAAGCAGCAGCATCCTGACAGGTAGAATTGACATTGCTGTACATTCTCACCCATGCTAAAGGGTTGTAGGACCACAGAGCCAGGAAAAGCTGTATATCTGCAGTCAACTGTGCCCTCTACTAAACAGACATTACATTAAATCAATAGAGAAGATCATTCCTGACCTTTATATTGCTGCCATATCTCAGCAATAGAGGTGACAACCACCTGCTGTGTTATATATACACTTTTCCTAAGCATCACATTATGAATTGGCAATAGAAATAAAACCAAACATAAGAATCCACAGAAAACAGCATTCCCTTGAAGGTAATGGGACTTTTACAAGAAGCTCACAGATCAAGTGGTTATCTCTCTTTCCAGAAGTCCCTTGAATTTCTTTTCAGGGAAGCCTAGCCATTGTGTCAGCCAACAGGCAGGCAGAAAATAGGTAGACTTTACCAGACATCATTAACAAATATAAGCTACCCAAACAGTATAGGCTTTGACCATGGTTGAGAGCACCAAAATGCAATGCCAAGAAAAAGTGATCTGATTTCCAAATAAAACTGCCTCACCTCTCTCAGGCTTACAGCTGTGATTTAGACTCTTTATGTGTCTCCCTTCCTCCTCCTGCTCAGTTAGTTCATGCTGAGGCCTTAGCAAAACCCAAAAGGAAGATCCAGAAATCCAATACAAAATTCTAAAAGAAAATACTAACCAGAAAATTGATATGTTCACACCACCAGGGAATGAACAGCAATAAACCTGCCGAGAGAGACTTTGTTACCTCCTGACATCCCTCAGCTCAGCAAGTAGGTTAAGCTTGGTGACACCCATGATTAATATTATTGCATCCTAGTCGTTCCACAGCAGCTGAGCACAGAGAGATTTCCTCCTCCTGCTCAAGCATCACAGCACCACAGAGAATGCTTTCACCTTCAAAGGCAGGTGGGAGGAACAACTAGAATAACCTCAGTAATGCAGGTGGGTCAGGGCAAGAAGCACTTTAGCCTGCGGAGAAGCAGTCTCTATTCAACAGGCACGATGCACAGTTTAGCTAGTTAATGCTACTGTGCTGGTTCGATACATAAATCATGCATTAGCTCTTTTGTTCTCTGTCTGGAGGGCACACATAACTAAACAACATAGTGCAGAATTTGCTTTGGCTCAATAGCAGAGCTGCTATTCTAAGGGCATTAATTAAGTGGAAGTGGCCAAGGAAAACAGACACAGCACAGTGGATACTTCCCTTTTGATTGCCAATGAATATCTGTTGAAAGCCTTCCTATTTTTTCCTCAGTGTTAGCAGCTGGAGAAAGGACTGCATATGGACACAAAATAACTCACTCAGAATCTTTCCAGATTTATTAAACAAGATTTTTTTATTTTTTTTTTAATGCTTCACCAGGCCCCTTTCTGTCCACATCTCAACTTTTCTCTCAGCTACTTGAAGATACAGTTGGGCCAGCTGACCACTGATGTGTACATACTCTTTTCCACCAAGTGACTCTGGTCCAATTTTTATCTTATTGCCCAGAAGATCTTGTTGCATTATCTTTCTAATCTTACAGCATCTGATACTAGCAGATCACTCATTCACTTATTTCCTCTGTTAGTGGACTCCACTGGCTTAAAAACCCCACCATCTCCTCTTCCAGAAATCTCCAGGCCCCACACTTGCTCAAGTCCTCACACATGAAACCACATTGCTTCCCACACATGCATAAATGCTCAGCATTGCACTGAACAAGCCAAAGATGGAGTCTGCAGAAACCTCCTTTAAGCATAAAGTTTGTGCTTTGCATGCCAGTTATGTAACATTTAGCCTCAACCATGAGACAGCAGATCAGTGATCCCACTCCACTACATTTTCCAAGATGCTTAGAGCTCTAAACAGAACATATGCACTGCAATAATAAGCAAAATATATGGGGAGTTCCAGAAGGTGTCACTTCAAGTGCCATTTGCCAAGGTTGTATTGGCCAAGTTAAAAGCAGCAACCTGAAACCTGCTAAGAAGCTCCAAGGGAATAGAGCAGAAACCTTTAAGAGAATAAAGACTTTGAGAACAGAAGCCATCGAAAATAAGATAAGGGCTGAGCCCACACACCCATAGAATATCTTGGGATCAATCCCAACCAGGCTGAGCACAAGTAAGGCTAGGAGGCTTAATTATGCTCAACAGTCTGCAGGATCCAGGTTTGAAGACCGAAAAGAAATCATGAAATCTGGAGACCACCTCCGTCAAATGAAACAGCTTTCACTGAACTGCCCTGGGAACCCCTTGATTTAAACCTGAATAAAACTGAACTGATTGAGCTGGCTTTAAAAAGTCAAATTTCAATTGCAGGAGGGCAATCTGGAACCAGTCTCCGAGTCTGAATTAGGACAAATCATGCATATTTTATTTTCTCCTTCAAATGCAAATGCATGTCTAATGTATTTAAAGTTTCATCTATTGCCAGGCTGCTTTACCAGCAGATGTACAAAGGGAAAAGGATGACAAGAAAACTACAGCAAGACAGTTTTCTCAGCACTTGAGATTTTGGGTACAGCAGCACAGTACATGTGGCAATGATCCATACATTCCAAGTGGTACAGAAATAAGAGAAAGAAAGGAAAACAGTCAAGACAAAAAGTAAGAAAAAAGGATGCCCTTTATCACAGGGATGAAGTGAGACAGAAGCAAGACTCAGCTGTATTTCTTCTTCCTCGCCACAGTTAATTCTAACCACCCTGATGTGCTTTCACAGCAGGACAGGTTCTGGTTTCTTGAGCATCTTGAAGTTTCTTTAAACGGAGTGCATTTTCCAGACACCAAGAAAACCAAAAGACAATCGTCATGCCCTTCATCTTACCCTGATCATGCCTTCTGCTCCTAGGTAGGGCATCTGGGAAATAAGGCACCACTCTAATGGAAAATACAGGAGGATGTGAAAAAAAAAAAAATGATCACCAAAGTAATTTGTTTGGCCTATTCAGGCAGCCCAAGGTCATAAGATCTGGTGTCAGAACAGTCCATATCAGAATTTGTGCTTCCAAAAAAAACATGAAAGCATGCAGGAGCAGTAGATAAGCACAATCCAGGCAATAGATGTAGGGATGACCGCAAAGCAGAGCTTTGTGGGAATAGTTTGCTTTGGACCATACATCAGAAGAGCATCTTGCTAGTCAAAGAAAAACAACTCAAGGCATTACAAGAAAAGTGGAAAGCAAGTTTCAGTTTTGGACCTTTGAAGACCCAGCAGCTACTTTAACTTCTAAAGCACCAAAGACTTCTGTGGTTAAGAGCTCTGGAGAAAGGCCACATCACTTGAAGCAAACATTTCCACTAGGACTACACTTCTTTGCCCTACTCTTCTTCCTAATAAAAGAAGCTGCTGTTCACAGAACAGTAAGCATGAGAGGTGGAAGGAAACCAAAGGACCAATTAGGTCATTAATCCATCAAGTTGACAGATTACTCCTTAGAGTATATTTCTTACTGCTTCATCCAGTTTACTTTTTAAACAGTCCCAGCAATGGAGAGTCTACCACTTCCCTTGAGGAAATTACCTACACCTTGTTAAAGATCTCTCACCAGGACAATTTCAATTCTTTCCAGTCTACATCTTTCCCCTTTTCTTAATGTTATGCTATTGCTCTCAGCATCCTTTTGTGGCCTGCTTTGTAGGCCATTCCCCAGCACGCATTCTATAAGTATGCATGTGTCCTTCCTTGTCCTTTATCCATGTAAGCTATATTCAGCATTTTCATGTTTCCACACACATCTTCATCTGGCCCTGTAGATTTAGAGGAATGTAGTAGCTTTTTCCAGGGTGTTTCTCTGAATTTCCCTCCCACCTGTCTACACTTTCTTGCCTTGCTGTATTTCAAAAGCTTAGACTGGTACGCTCATCTGTTGAAAGCAATAAGACAAAAAGATAGAACAGATAACTGAATTATATCACTTATACCACACTTTCCCTTGGGAAGACATTGAGCACTGATATGCTTTTTCTCTTGTGAAACAAAAAGATAGGAGATTTCCTAGCTGTCCTGCCTGTAAGAGCTGTCCTCTGACTGCACCTTCATGAGCCAGTTATTTGCCTGTTGCAAGGTTCAGGCTAGCCTCTTACATGGAGGGAAAAGGCAGCCATGAGCAAAGAAAAAACATCACAGAGCTCTTGAAAGAGTGAACACTGCCTGCAAGAATCTTTAAATTATTATTTAAGCAGAAGGTATAGTTATTTATTGACAGTATCTAATGCAGTTGATAACAATAGATTGAAGCTTCTGTGCCTTTAATTACAAACAGAGGAATACCACAGACTGCACAACACAGCTCTGGACATCCCCAGCCAGGGGCTCCAAAAGGAACTGGCTCTTCTCAAGAGAATTGTCTGCTGACTTGAAAGAGCAGAAACACTAAAAAAAAAAAAAACCTACCACACTACAAATGACTCCAGATTCACTGAATCCAGAAGCCTGTGCAGATTTGTACCTGATGCAAGTCTGGCCAGGAGAAGATAATCACATCATCCCATGGCTCCACTGGCTTCAGAGGGACTGGCTGGCAATGCTCAGAAAGGGTCCATGTTGCTGAGTTGTGTACTAAAAGCATGTTTGTTCAACCAGAGAGAAAAGTAAAACAGCTCTATTTCACACAACTAGAGAGTCAGAAGCAACTGGAGAATCAAACTACTAAGGCAGGAGGCCAGATGTGGCTCAGTCTCAGCTGGTGACTTGGGCTTCTACCGAAGGTAAATAACAGCTGCCTCCTCTGCTTTTAGCAAAGCAGAATTCGGTATTATGAGCAACAGAAACCTTCTCCTGTCTACACCACCTCTATCTCTTCCTCCAACAGATGGAAGGAAAAGCATTTAATGCACTCTTACACCACACCATCTTAATTGCTTTCAACGGCTTTGAGCTACAACCATACACCTTGAAGAAATGAGCTTTATGCATGCATAATAAACTCAACTTTAAACTGATTATTGAAATATACAAGCTGTTAATGTAATGACTGCCAGCTGAAGCCACACTCTCTTCACTGCTTAATCTTCACTTACAGTGTCAGAATTCATTTGTTCTTTACCACTGCATTCCCTGTTCCCAGTTGTGCATTCCCAAACCCTCACACTCACTTCCCACTTCCAATGAGCAAACTGCTTAACAAGGTTTCTGGAAATGGATCATTTAAGGGAGAATTTACTTGTTTCAATCAATAAACCAAAGCAAGCAAAGGAACAACTCAATTACTGCTTACTTGAGGACAAAACTAGAGCATCCTGGATACCTTTGTGCAGCAGAATATGAATTCCCTATTTAACTGCTCTTCACTTCCCCTTCTGGATTCCTAAGCAATAATAAGAAGTAATTTGCACTGCAGTCCGCCAGAAGCTATTGCATTTTAAAGGTAAGCTGTCCTAAAAAAGGTTAAAGTAGAAAGAATAAGCATCTAGATGCAGCTAACACTACTGCTCCCCAGCAAGTGGATGAAGTTCTTTCCCACCTCATCATTACCTGTGGTTTCAAGCAACACATAGGCTTACCTGAGCCAAAAGCCCATCAGATGAGTGAGAAATCCCCATATCTCTGCTTTTCCAGACAAGCCCTTCTTCCAGGTTGCCTACATATCTTTACAACCTCAACCCAACCAGGAGTGGGAAAAGTAACTCAGCTCTCAGCCCAGCAGCATTCACCCCTTCGCATCATTAGTCCATTGCTCCTCCTTTGTGGGTCTTTCCTCCTTTACATCTGTTTCCACCATCTCTTGAGGGCTGGGAAATCCAGGGCAGACAGCTGAGGCTCTTCTGCAGAAAAGGGCATTTGCTGTTTGCTCACCATCTGAGGGATGATGTCTGGCCCCTGAGGAAGGCAGATATCATCCCCTCCATGTGGCATTTGCACAGCACTTTGCAATGCAGCTATGTAAATGTAATGCAAGTGGGGGATTTCATTCAAGTCTTGTCAACCCATCTGAAGTCAAGAGGATAATGTAGCTTACACCATCCAAGTAGCTAGCTCTGAGCAACAATCATTTGGAGATAAAGCCCATGTACTATGTGCAGCAAGGTCATCATTACTCAAGGCTACAGCAAGTACAGTGTCATACTCTCACTGGAAAAAAAAAAAAAGAAAAGAAATTCAAACCAGTTGAAGATCATCTGACACTGCCTTTGTCACTGTCTTAGCAGTAAGTTTAGCCAACCAGCTGAACAGCCAGTGGGTCAGAAGAAGCCCAAGGCACAGAACATGTACAGAGGTCAAACAGCACTACAGTGCGACACCAGGGCCAGCAAATGCAGGAAGCACATGTGGGACTGAGGATGCAACTTGGCAGTATGGACTTCTGTATCTTGCCTCCACTGAAACCATGAGAACATTAACACTGCAGCTCTCACCCAAGACAAGCAGAGGCTAAAAGTTCTTGCAGTAGTGACTTAATCATCTCCTATGCACAACGTACAGCCAGAAAAACTCCAAGTCACAAACACTAGCTATTGTACCTGCCTTTGCTATTGCCTGACAGATTAAAGAGCTTCTTTGACATATTTTCTTTTAAGCCATGTGATCCACTGGCCTGAGCCATTTCCCTTTATTCATAAATACTGCAACAGTATGCTGAGAGTCACAGGTAAGAAGTGCTGGCACTCCACAGGGCAATGCATGTGAAATACTCCAGTACTTCTGTCCAGGGCCTTCCATGCAGCTCCTTCCTTAATGAGTCCATCACCAGGTTTAATGACCTGCCAGAGCTTTAGAAGCACTCTGCCCTCCTTATCAATGATTCATGTGCAGCCTTAAAACTGTGCACAGATTAAAGAGGCTGCGACTCCCCCATCTTGCTTCAAACCAAAGCAGTTTTAAATATTTCATCTCACCACAGAGTTCTTCTGTACACATCCCAAAGGCTCTCTCCAGACCTCTCGCTGGGAGTTTGGCTCTACCTGACAGAGGCCTGCTGGCACCACAAGAAAGCTGTCACTGGCAGACCTACCCACATCCTTTATTTATGTTTTTTAATGAGTGCTGCATGACCCCAGCTATCAGGTCTGAGGATAGGGATCAACAAGGTGGTTGGTGCCCTTGTGAGCAAAAGGAAAATGAAGCCTTAAGTGCAGGGATGGAGCTAAACAGCACTTGACCTGCAGTTAGCAGGATGAGCAGCAGCCTTCCTCCTGCTACATGGAAACCATGTTCCTCTTTTCTTGCTAGCTTCAATGGGATTCAAGGGAATCAAAAATGCCGAAACATCAGCAGGATCTTGTAGTTGCCAGGTGAGCACATGGAGAAATACCACCCTGCACTGGGATATGCATAACACTCTACAGCTCTCACTGTACAACTGCACTGGAACAAGAAAACTCAGAGGCCAGACAGCAGAAGACTGAGAATCATTAAGGTTGGAAAGACCAATAAGATCACTTAGTCCAGCCATTAACCCATGCCTAAGACCACTCTAGTTCATGCCACTCAGTGTAACATCTGCCCTTTCCTGGAAAACCTTCAGGGATGGAGACTCCACTTTCCTGGTTCCAAAAGCTCATCATTCTGATTAGAAATCCTCCCTGCACAAAGCAGCGCCATGCCCTGTCAAACAGTTCACATGAACTCATTTTGGTCAACAAGGAAAGAGCACATGCAGACTCAGCTTTGCACCAATGGCAGGATGCTGCTAAGTCATCTGAACCACCACTTTACCATCTTCCAGAGGGGAATGCTGACAGCACACCTAATCATCCAAGGTATCTTGTGATTTACAGAGCCCTTGTATGTTATGAGCTTTGAACATTACTAGGAACAACCATACCTACATGATACCATACCCATGCATAGCGCACTCGTGCCCAGCATACTGGGTTTTGTTATAGATCCAGCTTCCCCACAGATGCTCTGGGAAGATGCCTACAGCTGTTTTGATTGGCAAAACAACTATGCAATTTTATGTTCTGAAAACAGCTCTGAAAATAGAAAGAAGGACAAATTCAGGGAAACAGACACACAGAGATAAATGCAGAGGCACAGAAATACAAAACTCCCTTTGTGGCTGCTCAGCTACTCTGGATTTCTGCCCTCCTTTTGGTGCATTTCTCACCTACAGGATTTAGAAGAGGCAGGGAACATACAGCCACCTCAGCACCTGCTCATATCTTTCCTTCCCATTACAGAAGCATAATCTTGATTTCATTCCCTATTGGAAGTAGCAGCCAGTCTGTTTTCCTGTTTTGTTGTTTTTTTTAAGAAGGAATTCAGTGATAGTATACAGAGTCTGTACAAAGCGTGGGGAATTAACCCCCCTCCTATACCCCAGTTATGCAGAGAATCCAATTCCATACTGTAATGGAGACAACTTCAGTTTCAGTGCCCACTGAACCCCAGGAGTGTTTGGAAAGGAGACATTCATCTTAAGGAAATAAAGCAGAATCATTCACACTGTAGGATGGCACTGAATGATAGTGACTTCGATCCTGAAGGCATGGGGGCCAGCAGCACTGGGCCATACAATCTATCTGCTCATCCCATTCAGACACTTCAGTTTCTCTGCTTTCAGCTAAAGTATAATGGAAACAGGTAAGACCTTAATAACCTTCTGTGTTTCACACACCTGAATATTAATGAGCAACTCAGTTCCTAGTAGCCTAAACTCTCCAATGCCCATCTCAATCTATCTCCCCTTGTTTCTGCATCCTCAGCAGTTCCACTTCTGCCAGGCTGGTGGTCCATAGCTAACAGCCACCTCCAGATTCTGCATATCTGTTGTCATTGACAGCATAGGAAGCATTCCTGAGCAGATCATCTGAGTCAAAGAAAGATGAGCTCTGTGAGCCTGCAGAGGGCAGCTCTACCTGAGAGAGAAGGAATCCCTTTGCTTATTGCAAAAAGAAACAAAAGTGAGCAATAAAGCACTGCAGAAAGTGAGCAGGTAAGTATCTGCATTTTATCTTCAGTTAATACTTTTTCAGCATGGCTGATCTCTGAAATCTGATTTTGTGCTGTACTGCAAATCCATGCCTCCTGGGAAGCTTACATACCTCTCGCTGAGCATCAGCTCTCACTTCATTTGTCCATACAATCTCTACACAGTTGTCATTCTGACAACTAAGTAGGCTTAAACAAAAACAATCTTTCCATAAGGCACATCACTGTACTCAAATAAGTGTTGCTCCCTGGCATCCTGTTCCATGAAATCCATCACCGAAACACTCCGCCTTCTTCAGGGACAGGAGCTTTGTAGAGCAACAAAGCTTAAATTTACCGGGACTCACCACCACTCTCTGCTCACTCCAGTCTTTCCCAAGGTGAGAGCACCATGAATTCTTAGTTAAAGTCTCTGCACCAGCTCTGGAAGGATCCATAAGATACCTTCACTGTAAGATGTAGTAAGAAAGAGACCTTGGTTAAAGGTCTGAGAGATGACCAACCAGACCTTTGGTGGATGCAAAAACCAGATGATGGAGGTAATAAAACAGTCACTGCAATATCATCATTTCACTTCCTCTTTCTTGCTCATCTGTTCATCTCTATTCATCAAGAAAATTCAAGAAAAGTGAAGTGATTGATGCAGTTCAGCTGCTGTTCAAGCCTGCATCCAGAAAACATAGAATTTCCCCATCACTCTGTTAGCTCCTGCCAGCTTACTATGATTTGTGCAAGGTGAATAACCACCATTTCCATATAAACCTTGGCTATACATCCCTGCAATTTACCCACAGCAGCAAAGTGTCACACCAAAGGATACAATGCAGGTGCTGAGGCTGTTTCTAAACCAGTTTACACCTACCTGGCTCCAGTACTGCACAGCAACAGATCCACCAGGACAGCTCCCTCCAGCAATTCTCACTGGGAAAGGGGGCTGAAATCTGGGTACTACACTAAACTACCAGTGACTATATCAGCTATGTACCCTACTATTAAAAACTTTATTCACTAGGCCAGTTTGAATCATGCAAAAATGATGCTTGACAATTTGCAGGGAACATCTCCATCCCTAACAAAAGCAGGCAGATCTTAAAGAAGTCATATTGGTGATGAGTTTCTTGCACATTATATAAAATACGGCAGCATTCTTAAGGTTGGGGGGGAGACAGGTGAGTGTAATTACTTTGGTTAATCACACTGAGGAGTTAAGGTTAGTGGAACCAAACCCAAGCTGCTGTGAATCATTGTAGATCCACTGAAGGGAACACTTGCATTATTTACTCCAGATGAAAATCTGCTTCAGTAAGTTGAACAGAACAAGAAAAGGCTATAAACAGAATCAGACTTATAAAATAGTAACACAATTTTCTGTCCTTAAAGTAAATCACTCTCTACACTGAATTTCAAACTCTTGGAACAAGTTGCATCTCTGCCATGTCCTGGAGGCTCTGCTTTCTGGCAAAGCAGCTCAATCTACTGCAAGGCATTTTGCAGATGGGACAAGACTAGCAGCCAGAGGTTATCTCTAACATCAAGATGAGGTGTAGGGCAGAGGGAGCAGATAAGCCTCTGAGCACATTAGCCCTTATCACATCATTCCACCTGCAAAACAGCTCAGACCATCCCAACCATCATTCCAGAGTCTAGCTGCTGTAACATGGCTGATGGAGAAGTGCAAAATGAAGATGAGCACTTTGACTTTACAGTGCCCTGTAACATCAACAACTCACACTGACCTGAAATGGTGACTCACAGCAACATGCAGCATCTTGGAGACAAGGTAACACAAAGCTTCCCTTCAGTTTCCATACCCTACAAGGACAGGCTTTGCACATTAGGGCATTAAATCAGCAAATTCTACTTCTCTCATGTTGCCAAAGGATTCTATCTCTCATGGTTTCCCTGTCACAGGAGTCTGATTCACACTGCTGGGCTCTTCAGCTATGGATGCTGAGCTGATTTGCATATTAATCCAATAACCCTTTGCAATTAAATGGAAAAGGGAAAATAAGAGAAAGATGAAGCCCTGTACAGATGTGGTTCTCACATATGGTCCTCCATATGGTTGTGCATCACTGATGCTTCACTTTATAAGATCTCTCTTCAGACAAGTAACTCCAGCCCCTTCCATACCACAATCGGGAGATTGATTAAGAAACAGGTAACACAGCGGGCCACTTTGTCATTGCTGATAAAAGTGCTGAACAGCCTCTGCTAAATTACAGCTATCAATCTCCTAGGCTGTACATGGGTACATTCATTATTTCTTCCATTCCCTACTGAGACAGATGCTTCCCATTTTCTTGACATAAGTTGCGTGGATCACTTGCCCATCTGGCTTCCCTATATTGTTACAAAGGTATCTCTCCCTCAGATGTCATCTTTCAATTTCTAATAGCCTCCACATGGAGACAATAATATTATTTAAAACTTCTAAGAGACAGGTCTCTAATCCCCTGAAATGTGTTAATTGACCTTAACATTGTCATGTTGTTGAGATGTACTACTTGCCTAGATTTGCAGGACTGGTATCAGTGAGATGATATGCCACACATCACAGTGATGAGTAGTGACAAAGTAGATGCGTGAGCAGGGATTTTAAATCCAGATTCCCTTGTTCCCATCACTGTGTATAGACTCCTTATCTGGACCAGCTGATGCCAATGAATTTCCTCTTTTCTGTTCAGCTCCTGTCCCACACTAATGAAACCCATTCACAGAGACATGAGATGAGAGGACAGATTGTTGTTCAGAAAATTCATGTAATAATGCTGTAGACTGCTTTATGGAGACAACAGAACATCCAGAATTAGCTTTTAATACTGTAAGAAAAGAGTAAATCCACTTTCTGCTGCCCCAGCAGATACAAACTCAAGTTTGCCACTATTTGACTGAGACATTCTAGCTGGAATTCTGAGCACATATCTTCTTGATGTGCCATGTGTTGAACCTGCCTGACTAGGAGTAACATCTCTAACTGGAGCACCCTGACTAGCAAATAAAGAAAGGAGCTGCACCAGTGGATTTCCATTTCATATTCAAGCCTGGCCCATAATCCTTGAGGTGAAGACAGCCATAGATGTAATATGAGAGCAATCCTACTAACAATCTCTCCTAAGCATCACTTTCTTCAGGCAGAGAAATGGACAGTTTGAAATAGCAGTTCATTTTTTTTTGTGACTCACTTCCATGTCATTATACCAATAAGATTCTGTCTCTCCAGGGTGTTTTTCCTCCAGTGATTAAAGCTGTGAGCCTTCGACCTTGTGCCTTATCAACACTACACAACACACACTATAACCACCTAGAAACTTGCTGCCTTTCATCCTTTATTGCTTAATAAACTTGCCAGCAGACGTATTGCAACAGAATAATGAAGCTAAGCGGCTGCACTCAGCCCAGTAAATCTAAGAGCAAAGCCCGTTAAAAAATAAATAAAATTAGATTTAAAAAAACTAATTGCCAAAATGTGGGTTATTATGAAGAGACACTGTCAGTTCAGCCAAAGTTCACAAACCATTCACTCTTGCCATTCCCACTGCTGAGACAAACAACAATGTGAAAAGGGTTGAGAGTAGGAGGATGCATAAAGCTAGCAGAAGAACAGAAGGAAATGTCAGGCCAGATTCAAGCACAGTTTGCACACATCAGGGAACTGCTGCAGGAATTGTGGGCAGCATCACCTTTGGCATGAGGTGCTCAGAAACAGGTGCTTTGGCAGAGTGACATGGAGAAGGCAGCCCAGCACCTGGCTCCAATCACAAGCAGCTCCCCAAGTTTGAGATTCAGTAGAATTGCAGCCAGCTGAAATTAATAACCTGCAGTTTATTCTGTGTTATCCCTGCTCTGAGGAAGAACATGAACAAGACAATAGTAGGGCATGCAGTAAGCAACACATTTGCAGGAACATCCCACTGCTATATAGCACAGTCATACACTGGCTACCCAGAGCCAAATGTCTTGCTAAAGTGGCTAAGGTGGGGAACTACTTTAGATCACAGGTAGGATGAACAGCTCTCCATTGCCTATGCATGGAGCCTACAGGGATCACATTTCCACCTCTGGATGCCTCGTTTAGGTGTTACAGACAGATCACACACAAACAACCCACAGTGCCTATGACACTGCCTGTCATATACTGGTCAGACTAAGACTGTTAGGAAGCAGGACTAAAATACACAGAATTCAGCCTCCAAAGGAGGAAAAAAAGGGGGGGGGGGGGAGGGGGGAAGGGAGGAAAGAGCTATGTTTACTCCATATCTACTCTCTCCAGCATCAGGGAGCACATTAAAGCTCATGCTAAGTCCCCTTCTATCCTACCTGTACATATCCTTCTTTTCATCCTTCCTCTGACAATAGCACCACACTGTAAAGCACAATTAGCGCTGCTTTTCTGCATCTGCAAGGGGATGTCAGGGTGGAAAGCACCAGCTTCACTACTCATGGAAGGGTCTTGTGATCAGGCAGCAAGTCAGGACCACAGGGACAGACAGATGCTACAAGGAGATCACTTTGTTACTCATATAGTGCTCAGAACAGCCCCAGGGCTTGACTAACCCCAACAAAAAGATGAGCATTCTTTAAGTCCCATCGCAACACTGGTGGTTCCCGTCACCAACACCCAGAAGTACTTTCACCACCTATTGATTCACTTGTATCCAAAGTTTGAGCTGTGTTTGGTTTCCCAGAAGAAATTCCTGCTGCAGGTGTAAGCTGCCAGTGGGCCTCCCCACCAAACTGTGCAGTACATCTCCCAGATAGACAGGGAACAAGGGGAGGGAGTTCCATCACTGCAGCACACTTCACAGTAAGCACAATTTATAGCACATAAATACTGTATATACACACTGCAGAGATTCGGAGACAACATTATCATCTCAAAGGGTAAGTAGGAGGCGGGAGTAACAGCTTGTAACAACTGTAGCACAGACAGCTGCTTTCTTTGCTGTATCTAATGCTGCTTAGGGAGGTAAAATGCTGTACCAGCAGCTCCTCTGTTAGCATACACCACCAGCTCTGTGTGAGGCTTCTGCTGAATAATTACATTAAAAAAAAAAACAGCAATGCAATCATGTAAACAATCTCATAGAGGCTTTCTGGGAGAAATTTCAGACAAAAATTATTTGTAACTCAGGGTGCATCCATTCCCCAGAAAGCAGAGGAGCTGCCCTCACACTGGGCTCATGCACTGTGCTGGGCACAGACTGTCCAATTTGATAGCTACGGCCACAAACTGCAGACAGGTTTACTCTCCTGTATTGCTAGCTGTCACTGCCAATACCCACCTGAAAATTCAGTGCTAGTCCTCTCTCCTCTCCTCCTCCCTTTCTCATCTTGATCATCAGGTACATGGTCTCTCCCTCCCTTGTCCTTGTATCAGACCCTACATACATCTCACCCTGATCACTAATCTGACAAAGACTGTTTTCTTCCCCCGCCATGGAGGCAAAGTTTTAGCTAAGTTGATTGGTTTAATGAGTTGAATTGTCCAGTCAAGAGCTAACTTGCAAAACCAAAACTGGCTACAGCTGCACAAATGAATACATGCAAAGGGAATGTAGAAACTATCAGAATCAGCAAGACATTGGATCAGTGCAGCAGCATTTCTGAACTGCACCTTCTGTTAATCATGGAGCATCTCATCCTAGATTACCTTAATTAGATGAATAGCTGATTTCTCCCCTAAAGGATGTAAGAAATTATATTCTCACTGGCCTATTTTGTTCTGGTTCCTGTATAGTTTGACTCTACTGGCCAAAAACCAGCTTTTTATTATTTGTGCTTGGAGTTCACCCTGAGGAACTTCGGCAGGATGCAGCTATGGCATCTGTAATGGTAAGAAGCACAAAGGACTGTCAAGGTGAACTGTTTTAACAAGTGGAATCACACCATACTTGTGCTGCCTTCAAAGACTCATCAACTGGCCCAAGATTTTAGCAGACAAATAATAGATGCATGCAAATTCTAAGTTTTTGCATATTATCTTCAGCCAGGACAGTCCATAGTATGGGGTTATCACACAGATCACCAGTCTGCCTCTGCTTCAGGGCAAACTTGCTTGAAACCTGGCATGCTCTCCTTGGAGTGGAAATCTTAAAAGGCATCACATCTATTTTGCACACTGAAAAGCTTTGCACCCTTATCCAGACTCCTCTTCTACCAAGGTCCTATGTGAAATCCGAAGCAAAAGGGACTGTTGACTTCAGAAAGAGCCATTCTGGGGCAAGAGGAAATCTAGACCTTCTGAGCTATATCGTTGGACCAAGACCCAAAGCCAAATTTATCCTCCCTCCTGTCAGTTTACTGTGCTTTCTTTAGATTTATCACCAGCCCTTCCTGCTCCTTTTTCTTTTTTTTTAATTAGACCATTGAGGCCTCGTTTTCAAGAACCACGTGGATCCCAGAAGAAGCTTTTAAGTATCTGACATCAAATGGCAGGCAGTTTACTATAGTTAATTATGGTAATTTTAGCTTAGTAGTAGCTTCCCTCTGAAGAGTCAAGACTACTTAGAAAAAGCCCCAGCCTTAGGCATGAATTTCTAAGAACATATTTTTTGCCATTTATTATTTCACAAAGCTAAGTAGCAGCAGAAACTTAAAACCCAGAGAGGGAAAAAAACTGACAAAAAGAATAAGCTTTCAGGGGTTTTATGGCATCACATGATACACGATGCCTTTCATAAGCATCAGACACTGCTTCACTGAGCTGCACTGCAGGGTTTGAGTCTTCCACAAGCAGATACAACCTACTACAGCCAACCTCTGCAGCTGAGATTGATGTGAATTGCACTGGGGGACTGCTGAGCTTCCAGCAGATCCCCAGGCAGGGAAGGAACAAAGGTCTCCTGAAAACACCAGGTGGGTTGTCACAGGCATCTGGCAGCCCCAAACATCCAGCCCAGCATCCCCAGATGCAGAATGTGGTGGGACTGACTCACTGTATTCACCCTCACTCACAGATCCACACTATCCCACACATCTAGGAGTCAGCAAGATCATGAAATAACAACAATCTGCACTCCCATATACTACCTGAAATCTCAACATAAGCTTGTAACTGAACCAAACTGAACATAACTGAGGTACTCACAAGAACAACCTATTTCAAATTAGTCTGTGTCAAGAGGAGAGCTTCTTGCACAAGAGGTGTGTGCATCCTCCAAAACCACCAGGCCAAGTGAGGAAGAATTGAGACTTCATCTCTGAAGAAACCCTGCTGCCTGTACCCTGAATACTCAGCCTTACATGAGTTGCATAAATTTGCCTTCCTCTTTCCCCTCCTCCCCAAATCCTTTTCTGTTCCAAATCAAGGTTATTAACCAGGCCTACCCTGTGGGTTTCTGTGGAGATATTTCCTTGTTTGGGGAGAAGTTCACCAGCTAGAAAGAAAACAGAAACGGGGAATCTTAAAAGAGTTTGCTTCTGATTTCTACACCTATTAGTTTGCCTGGATAATCTGGGGGCTTTAAAACACAAAGTGTCTCTCCTACAAAGGGTCTGAAAAATACAGCTTTTATCAATTACCAAAATAGGTAATCTTCCAGTCTACTTTCCACTGCAGAAAGTATTTCATCTTCAGGCTTCCCTTCCAGGCAATTTAGTGATTCACCTGGGACTCCAGAAAGCATTTGGAGTAGTTTAAGTCAAACTTCCAAATATTTATTGCAAGGTGAGTTTGAGGCAGACACAAGAATGTAAGACAAGTTCAAAGCCTCCTGCATCCCCATCTCAGAGCTGCAGGAAAGGGAGGAGAAAGAAAATCTGTCTCATCTAATCTAATCAAAAGCAAATATCTCAGCAATTGCTAAGGTCCTTTCCAAAAGTTCTCATTCTCTGGGTGATGTTGCTGTTTGTTTGCCAAGTGGTTTGAACAGCTTAATCATTGTTTAGTGCAAGAGAAAGTAATTGGTTTTTGAAGTTATACTATCTGGGACATTGCACAGCATTGAGAAAATCACCCACATTTTCCAGAACATCCTTTTAAATACAGTTTGCCTTTCTCAGAGAAGTAAATCTGGGTCTCTGCCTACTTTCAGACAATGAAGTTCTGGCTGTCAGCAAGCTTCTTTATCAGCAAATGTGACTTGTTTCAAGTTCAGGTGGAGGTGGTGCTTTAAATCAAACTGATCCTGCTTACACAAAACCAACAGTCACAACACTTAGATGATCCTGAAGGCCCTTTCCAGCTCCATTTTTTATTATTCAAGCATAGACATTCTTGTTTCTCCTATAAACACCCCCTCCTGAACACTGTGGTCACTCTAGAGAGCTGCCAAGTAGCACACAAGAATTTGAAATTTGGTACCCACGGATCCACCAAAGCACTTCAGCACACACAGCTTCACACCCTCGAGTCACATGGAGCTGTATACCATCTTGAGCATGCAAGACAGTCACTAGAAACTATGGGACAACGTGTCTGGGGCTCTAAGGAGAAAAGGAACATTGGAAAAGATGCCAAGGTGTAGAAAACAAAAGAACTTCCACTTCACAGGCTATCCAGCTCCAAGGCCACAGCCAAGACCTTTATTTTCAGTAATCTTGGGCCATTCCATTTCCCTGACAGTGAGAGAGACCAGCCAATCCCTCTAAGAAAACACAAGGACAGCTCCTGTGACAATGTCATAGAAGCATCAGCTGAGGCAGAGGGAAAATACTCGTTTCTCCCTGCTGGACTGCAAAGTCCATTTCACTGCCAGGAGCAATGGCCAAGGATGGCACATCTGTGATCTCTTGTGCCTCAGAGACAGTTCTGCTTTTCTCGTGCCAAGGCTGTCTCCTGTCAGACCCCTGACTGCAAGTTTTTGAAGTATTTTATCAGCTCCCCCTTCAAACTCGCATGGAAAAACAATGATCAAAAATGCAAAACAAGGCTCATCCCCACCGTTCGGATAGCACAGCAAATGAAGGAGTAATAGGAAAACCTCCAAGAGCCTTGAAGTTCCCCTTGGAGAGACCTACAGGGCTCAGCAACCCAGATTTTGCAACCTGGGACACGTAGTGGCTAATTCCTGCAGTCACACTTCAATTCTTCCTCTTAATGACTAGAAGATTAGAGAAGGTAAAAGCAACTGAATCATGCTAGCATCTAGCTCTGAGATAGTGCTTTTTGCCACAGATCAAGGCATCTTACACAAAATAACTCAAAGAACTACAACAAGGCTCAGGACTGTGCTAATAGCCAACAGAGAAGCTTCTAAGTGCTGTGCAGAGGGGCTTATGCTATGGGGTAGTATGCATGCTGGGTGGGTTCAGCTCTATTTCTTAGTTCCCATTTTTTAAATTCAGCCACATGCACTCAAGAGCAGGTGCAGCATGCAGGAAAGTCTTCCCCAACAGTCACCCTCCTCACACTCCAACCCATATCCATATAAATTTAACAACTAATGCATGAAAGATAACTGAATAAGCATTTGCCTTCTGGGCTGGCATCAAAAAGCACTGCTCTCTCATTAACCAGGCCTTTCCCTGAAGAGAGAAGCTGCTACACTGGTGGTAAACTAGTGGCCTTTTGTTGGCTGTGTTTTCCTGTCCCCATGTCTGACAGCTCTGCAAGTCCCTTGCAGCTGCCACCCAGAAGTCAGTGGTCCAGCTGAAGTCACTGGTCCACAGTGCAAGAGAGCCCTCTGCAGAAAACAGGAAAAGGGCTGAATGAAATACAGCGAACTATACAACTTAGCTCTGTAATTTTGATCAGGGATGGACTCTCCCTGTCCCAGCCCTTGAAAGCAAACCATAATACCTTTTCTTTTATGACAAAGCCTGAGCAACTGTTCATATACCAGCCCTAAGGGTACTGCGGTCAACCTGCAGACCTACCTGCTGCAATGACCTGCCTTTGCTTGTTAGAGACTTGAGTTCAAAAGCATCTCCAGCTGCAAGAAATCAATTGCAGTGGTTGGAGGAAACAAGAGGGCAGGGCACAGGTGCTCTCTGCAGGCAGACATGCTGATTAAAGAGGTTCCCACCCCAAGGCTGTGCAGCCACCTGCCAGCACAGCAGCCCACAGTTCTCTTTAGTCCAGTTTGTGGAAGAAAAAAAAATAAAATAAATCAGCCTGAGGGTTATCAAACATTTTGTGTCCGTGTTTGCTCAGCCTGCTGGAATTTCCAAGAAGAAGGTCTCAACTGAGCCCCTATACCAGCAGGATCAGGGGCAGCCACATGGCTCTGAAGGGTACATAGGGTGGGTGGCATTAGCCACCTAGAGCAGTATATTTAAAGGAAAACATTTCTGTATCCATAGGGCACTATAGAGAGAAGAACTCTTCAAGCTAGCTGGAACATGGGCTGCAACAAAATCCAGACCCAGGCACATAGTCTCCCTCACATCTGCTTTCTGCTCCCAGCACCAGACCACCTCACAAGCACGACCCTCTTTAGACCCTCACCACCAACTCATATTCCCAAATCCTGTCGGCCAGCTGTCACCTGAGGACACTGTATGCAATCTGATGTCAGCATACCCAAGCTGCTGGTGATAGCTAAGGACAAGGGCAGGGACCTAGCTAAGGCAGGGCTAACAACCATGCTCTGTCATGCCTTCCTCCCCGGTCTAGACATCGATGGAGTTTTCCCTTTGGGAATGCCAACTTTGCAGTGCCCCTCTGTCCCTCTTTCAGCTGCCACAGCACCACCTGGCCACCAAACTGGGTCCATCTGCAAAAGCTTAGCAGTAGTGATTCAGGGCATTTTCACTGTAGTCCTGGCCCCAAGCCTGCTGCAAGAGCAGATCCACACCCAGCAAACCATTTGAACTCTCCACATCTCATTTAACAATCTGCCATATGAGGTTAATGCCATCTCACTAGACTGCACTGGCAATTTGTGTTTCTAATTCATTGGAGGATTTCTAGTTTGTTATATACACACATACAACCAAAATACTGGTATTTCTGTGCATGCCAGCAACATAAAAGAGCACAGCAGGAAGCTTTCAGCCCTCAAGACAGTTTCCTGTGTCAATGCACCAATGTGATACTCCTGCATGACCAGAACTAACCAGCTACACCATGCAGCAGCATATTCCCTCTGGTGTTTGCATGTAAACAATTATTGCAAAATGGGTTCTAACTAAAGAGACTTTCCGCTTTGTTTGGTTTTGGCCAGAATTATTGCCTTTGAGAAGAAATCATAAAGCTTTAGGCAGTTGTTATTGTTAAAAACAGTTTTCAGAGATGCAAAAGTCTCATCTGAATAACAAAACCATTTCTGTTGATGTTGTCATTGTTTAAGAGCAGTTTAAGCCCTGAGGTAGGTAGAAAAGGGGAAATAAGAGGAATTTATCTGTCTAACATTTTAAAACATACCACCGATGATAAAAAAAAACAAAAAACAAAAAAACATTTTGTGTTTGAGCACTAAATAGAACATCATACAGTTTCTAGGAAAAAAGTTCAGGCAAAAAGAGGATTTAAAAAGTCATGAAAAAAATTGTAAAAAGTATATTTTTAAATTAATATAGCTAACAGTTCATCCCTCTTTAAACACACTTTGTAGCATACTTAGCCAAGCTTGCCATCATCACTATTAGAACAGACCAGGAAACAAAAGGCCTTCAGCATTCTCCCTTTGAGTTTGCAGTGCAGAGCCTGAAGCACAAAGCATCCCCCCACTCCATACACCTCATCCTCTGTGGCCCAGAGCCTGTGGAGTGGGGCTGTATCAGAGACATGGAACCCAAGAAGCAGAGACAGAAGACTGAAAGCAAACAGGGCAGCATCTGCTGCACAGAACAGTAGTGACACCAGTCCCATTTTCCATCACTGGCTCCACATAACATAAGCACAGTTTTAACAGCCCATTGCTCACAGCAGGGAATATAGTGGGCATCCAAAGGTCATGGGTGTCAGATTTGAGCAGCTTCTGTATTAAACCCATTCTTTACAACCAAGCAAGGGAGGAAGCAGAGCTGCTTGCATCACTTGTTCATGCAGCCAGACATGGAAATCAGGAGTAAAAATATAATAAAAAAAAAAAAAAAAAATCAAGAAACTAATGGATATGGTGGTATTTACCACATCCACACATGCACAGAAGCCTTCAGGTTTAAGGAGTTTGTCCCTTTTTGTATAACAGCACATCCCTTTTACACTTTGCTTTCCTTCTTTAAGCTGAACCAAAGCAAGACTTATTGCAGATGTTTTCCAGGGTACGTTCACACCACTTAAGTTACAAAAAGCAATCATTTTTGACAGGTGTCTTGACATATTTTGATTTAAAAATTGAAAAATTCATTCTTTATCCAGGAAAAGGGGGTAAAAGCATATTTCTGGTAATTGCTTTGCAAGCAGTGACTTGTTATAAAAGGATCAGTGTTTTCCTCCAGAGAAACAACTAAAGATACTCCTAATTAGCAGTGAGCTAATTACTACCAAGCCTCCTGCACAACACAGTGACAAGTGAAATCACCCCTGCTTGCAACTGCTTGGGCTTCACTGAAGGCAAAAGTGGGAAGGAGGAGCAGTCACTCTCTCCTTGCCTGCAGACTGACTGCAGCCCCCACATTAGCCCCCATAATGGACCCCTTAGCCCTACTAAGACAGATCCATCCCCTCTTTCTATGCTCATCAAAGCTCTTTTCTCAATTTGTCCAACTGAGTTCTGCCTGTCTTGGTTTGAGCTGCTATAAGCATGGGCCTTTCCCACAGTCCGAGCTCACCTGAGCCTTTAAGGAAAGGCTTTCCCAACCTTGGTGAACACAAGATTTCCACAATGGGACCCCACTATTGCTTCTCAGACGCAATTATGTGCATTTTTCCTAAAAAATGAACGGAAGATCCCAAAGAAACAAACAAGGAATAAGTCCTTTTTGATTCCATTTCCAGAAATTGAAGCACTGCAGGATTTCATTTAGTTTTCATTGCCTCTTTTCTAAACTTGGTCCTACATTCTGCTGCTGGAGGAGAGGAAACCAGGTGGAGAAAACAGGGAAATGAACCTAAAAGATCTGAGAACTCAAAATGTTTGAATTGCAACATTTGTCATTTAAATAGAATGAAACTGGCTTTGACTTTGTTAAAAACAGCCCTCTTTGCAGATTTTCCTCAGACTGAATGTCTTCACAAACAGGTTTTGCATAATCACTCTGTCTGTGGGTCAGTCTGGCCCATCTGTCTGTACTCCTTTTCATTGAGTCTATGACCTTTTCAACCCGGTAGACAGTTTTGAAAGAAATCTGCTGCTTTTACTAGAGCTGAGGTGGGTTCTGATCCACAGCTGCAGATCCAAGCCCACGGAACCGGGGCAAAGCTAAGTTCCTCAGCATCTTCATGCTCATCAAATCATCATACAATTGTTTGAGTAGGAAGGGACTGTTAAAGGCCACCTTGTTCCACTCTCCTACTCTGAACAGGGACACTGACAGCTCCATCCGGTGCTCAGAGTCCCATCCAGCCTGACATTGGGTGCCTCTAGGCATAGGGAACTCACCACATGACACCAAGAGACTTCAGTAAACCCAGACAGAAGCTGCATCACATTTTCCACCTTCTTACCTGAGAGGATCCTCTGCATCAAATCCTCTTGTTTTTAAACAGCTTTGCTTCTTGCAATGAATTGGAAGCATAAAGCAATCAGGAAAAGTGAATGTTTTGCAGATCAGACACTGCTCATCATAGAATGTTACAGTGCCTAAATTATTAACAGTAAAAAATGAGGTGTCCCAGAGCTGCTCATTTCTGGATGAGGGAGAGTAGGAGGGGGTAAGAAGAAAGGATTGTGCTATTACTGGTTATTTTTATCCAGCGTTTCTATGCTTCTGTCATTAGCTAATTGATGACACAGCCTGTTTAATATTATGTCTGCCTTTGGTATTTATAGCTCACCAATTACTGTGGTATCTAGGTGCTACTAACAAGCTGCTCTCAGATGAATTTGGATGCTCACAGCCAGATCTCTCAGTACAAGTAAGCACGAAGCACGACTCCCTTGCAGCCAGCAGTGCACTGTTTTATGCCAGCCAAGGACTTATCAACAAGCATTTAATCACATGTGATGATGCTGGGTCCCAGCTCAGCCCACACTGAGGTGCAGTAACACTGAAAAAGGCACCATATGGCTCACTACAATAGCAGCAATCCCTTCAACACCTGTGAAGTTTTTCCAGCACTTGCCACCAGAGGACCCAAGGCCAACTCTAAGGACACCCTTACAGTCACCACGGCCTCCAGCATGGTCACAAGCAACATGAGTTCAACTCTGAACCATTTGACCCAAGAAACAATTTCCTGGCTAGATGATGGGAAGGAAAAAGGGCCTACCTCCAGGCAAGCAGCCAGTCAGATGCCCCCCAAATATCAGCAGTCTGTTTGTATTAAGTTCTTTGCTCCCAGCAGCCACAATGCCAGTTGGCTAAAGTCTTCCCCTATCAGCACAGACCTTCAGACAGTGCTGCTCAAACAGGTAAACTGCACTACCTACATGAAGATCAGCTTCTACGCACCAAATCCACCCTTAAAGTTAAGGGAGAGGCACCAGACAGATCAGTTAGACCCTGTCCGAAAACCTCCTATTCCTATTGTATGTTACCAGGAAAATAAATCTCAGTGCATGCAAGATCTTCTCACTACTTCCCCTACAGCTTCCATTTGATATAACAAACATGCAGTCCCAATGACAGCATGCTCCCAAAGAGCAGATGACTGAGGTGCGTTCCAACTGAGCTCTCCAACAGGAGAACCTCAGGAGCATCCTCTGACAAAAAGACTGTCTCTCCAAAGCTCAATAGGCAGCACAAACAGGAGCGCTCAGCTACAATAAAAGGGCTATTTTCTGCTAATTGTAAACAACCATGATGCCCATGTATTTCATTTATGCCTTTACTGAGTAAACCTGAGAAATAATGAAACCTGGAGAGAACGTTTTAACTTTCATTGTGCTGGGTAAATGCTCTATAACATTAACAATTCAAAAAACATTACTTCCTGAATAGCAAAATGTCAGGCCATTTGGATTAGCTCTGCTCAGACCCCTGTTGAGATAGGGGTGTAATTGTTCACCAGCAAGGATCAATCTCTCAAAATTAGTGCGTGCCACCCGGCTCCAGACTGCCTGGAGCAGAAATGAACTGGGTTTAGAGCTGAAATGCACCAAAATCTGCTCGTGACCTCGAATCAAAGAGCAGGCTTTCTGGTGGCATTCTCCTTGCAGCAGCCTCCTGCCTATCTTTGCAAAATCATTTAGTTTGGCCTGAAAAGTACTTTCCCATCGGAAATATTGTTGAAAGAAGCACACGTTTGCAGAGTTTGTTTTAAAATTGGGCATATTCCACTAAAGAGCATTTAGACAGAACACTCCCAGACAGCTGTCACAGCATTAAATGTCTCTACTGAATCTTCTTCATTTGTAGAAATCTGCCTGTCCTTCTAAGTGAGGAAGTGGCAGGGAGGTTTGCCTCCTAGATTGCATTCTTCACAGCAACTCCTTTGAGGGACAAATAGCTTTAATTGTAAGAGGGGAGAGGAAGGCTGCAAAATCATCAATGGCAAACATCAGGTGGGCTGGGGAGGAAAGCAGCCATGTTAGTCCACATTGGCAGACAGTGCTCTCTGTAGCATCACTGCCATTGGGCTGCTCAGAAGGAATATTTACCACTGCAGAAGCTTTTGCTGGCTTGTTTCAGTTCCCTGATCTCTGCAAGCAGACAGGCACCTGGGGGGACTGTCCAGAAGCTTACAAGTCCCTTGTGAAGACAAGGGATAAACAAATCTCCAACAATTACAGGGAGGCATTCTGCCTTTTTCAGAGGCCTGCACAGTTGCAAAGGGAAACAGACAAGGCACCGCCTTCCCTCTGCTCTCCTGTTAGAGAAACAACAAGCATCAGCAGAAAGTTTGTCACCAGAGATCAAAACAGTGGTTCAAACAGCTGAGTAGCCTCTTCCAGTCTCATTTTTGGAGTAAGAAACCAGATCAAGAAAACAAGGCCTTGCAGAAGTCATGAAATCACCTGCCTCAGCATCACAGACCTCATCTGTCAACACCTTCCTTACAAGGCACATAAAAGAATAAAGTTTGGGCTGAACACAGTGCAAGTCAGCTTGGAACACATTTGCTGTGCAGCAACAGGGAGCAGCTCCTGAGCTGTACGGGAGGAAAAGCAGCCTCTGATCAGAGCAGAGCAGCTATTTTTCTTTCCCAGCACATTGCTTGCCTCAGCCATTCCTTTCTCGTCGTGCTTACAGTGCTCAGACTCCCTACAATTAGTCCTGTCTTACCCATCCACCACTACTGCAGTGGTACTGATTTGCTAAGGTTTAAGTGAGAGCCTTAAGCTGAGCTGGACAGGGCTGTGCTAACACCTCAGTGCCACTTAGCAGAGGAAAACCTGCCTATGGACTGCTCCCCACTTTTGGCCTCAGCAGACCTGAGGCACACCAGCCACCCCTCAAACCCTCATTCCCAGCATCCTCCTTCACTAGAATTCCCATTGGTGTAGGTCAGTTGTAAAGCACAGACGCCAGCAGCTCTGCCTGCAGTCCCCCTGCACCATGCCTTGCACAGCTCAAATATAAACCTGTTAGCAGCAGGCAGTGCACAAAGGAGGTACAGCTCATGGAACGTGAGCCCAGCACAAGGAGGCCCAGCCCTGTATTCTGTTAAACACTGCAGACACAGCCCGAAAGCAAGGATGTGACTTCTGCTTCAAAAAGGAGCAATAATTCTGCCCTTCCCTCCCACAAAGGGACAGGGGAAGCTGCTGACAGCCACCCTCCCCTGATGCATTGCATGAAAGCAAGGAAGATGCATTATTGACTGAAAGCTGGTCAATGTTTATTATTAGCACAAATGGTAACTGCTGCAGGCCAGGTTTATCTCCCCGTGCATCAGACATAATGACGGTACAGCAGTTCCAAGTACCAAAGCATCCACTAGGGGCAGTGACATACCTGGCAGCAAGCACATCCCCCAGGCATGATCTGAGAAGAGACCTTCAGCTGAGCAGGGGAGGAGAGACCAGCAGGAAGGCACTGCCACAGCAGCACCAGAACTTCTGTCCTGAAAAAGGACACAAAACCACTGGGGCAGGAATGCACTTTGAGCTGGATTTCAGGAATCATTCCCACTCTGCTGGGCTCTCCTCATTGCTCTGGGTCCAGATAATGTAAATTCCACTAATGGATTAGGAAAGGAACACACTGAGCTCCTAGTGCTTAAACACACGTGAGAACTTAAGGCAAAAAGGTCACATCCTACACAGAGCTGGGAGATAACAGGATGCTTCATGAGCACACAGCATCCCTGAGCCCACTGTGCCACCTGGGAGGAGAGGCAGAGGACCTAGGGTCCTTCTGCACGTGTTTTGTGGCTGCTGTTGCATAGATCCCAGATATCCATCATTGCTCCTCCATGCTTTTGCAGTTCTGTCTCTTCACCTAAAAACACCACTCCCTGAGATAAACCCACTCCACCTGCTACAGAGACAGCATTCAAGCAGTTCACCCATCTACTTCATACATAGTGCCAGGATGACCCTGGGATGAGCATTCAACCCGAGGCTGGAAGACCAGAGCCCTCCAAACCACTGCAAAAACCTCAAACAGGCTGCAGAGCATGACCATCCTATCCTGTATGTGCTCTGCCCACACATCCATCACCACCTTTATGGGCTTATAAACGTTTCACATTTGCTGCAGTTCTCCAACATAAGTCAGGCAGTAGCATCAACATCTGCTCACAAGGGAGGACTGTTTTATACTGTAAAATAGTGCTTTAAAACTGCTTATGGCCACTGCTTTAATAATAAAAATAAAACCTATAGTTCCAAAACAGTAACAAGTTTGTCTTTAAAAAAACAAATTAGACATTAAACAAAATATGTAGCTCTAGTGGGAATGATTGCAAAAAATGTAACAAAATTAGATATGCAAGGGAACATAGCCACAGCTCTGCGAGTCAGAGCAGCTTTTCCACCCTGCACAGCATTCGAAGGATCAGCCTCCCCATTAATACTCATCCCATAACATCTGCTTGTATGTAGGGCCACTCCTGACTGAAGGATGGACAGAAGACTCTCTAGGATGGGATCACAGTATTTGCATACCAGTAATAAAGACCAGTGGTACATATTGGCCAGTTTGGAAGATCCTGCAGATAGAGCAAATAGATGACTGCCTATTTCTCCTGCTCTAGAACAGCACAGAACTATGGGAACACAAAGAGCAGCTGCAGTGCAAGAAGAGGATCAAGTTGCTATCACATCTATAATCATGAAGTCTCCACAAGGCAGAACTCAGAGATTAGGGCTGAAGGAAGATGTTGAGATTATGCAAATCTTCCTCCCGGGTCTCCCAGGAGCACCTGGCTTTGCATTTCAAATTCTTTGTGCTCTTCATTCATCCATGTCTGTCCCCTGCTCACCAAGCAAACTAAAAATGTCATCGCGCTGTTGAAAGCAGCCACATATCAAACAAGAAACATATTTGCTCTCTCACTCTGTTTCAGGAAGACTGACTGCACCTGTCCTCCTCATTTGTTATTTTAATTTCCCTGATTGACACCACTCAGATCTGGGGATTGTTCCCTCTCCAGAGCCAGGCTGCGCACACTCCTCCCACCCACAAATGCATAGGGCCATAAGAAGCCTCCCTTGCAAAGCCACCCACAGACCTCTCCCACTTGGTAGTGGGAGACCGCACAGGAGAGTCATAAATCCACCGCAGTGATTTACACCCAGCCTTGAGCTGCAGTTACAGCCCTGAGAGCCAGCCAGCTGCTGCTCACACCACTGCTGAACTCAGCTGCAGTCTGGGAAAAGCTCCTGCTTCTGAGATCATCACATCTTTGACATCTGGCTTTCTTCCCTTTGTTTGAGCCTCCCTTCCCCTACTATTTTGTTACAAGGCTATCAAACTCACACAGCCCGATATTCACTCACACCCCCTCAGCCCTTCACACCTTCCATGCTGCTATGCTCCTGAATGGGGTGTTCAGTCTGTCCCCACTCTAAAATTCCCAAAGGAAATTACAGAGTAGTTGTATCCATCTGCCTCTGGAAATGGTCTTTGTGCTCCTATTATTTGCCAGTGACACTCCAACACCACGGTTACAACCACTATTTTTTCCTCCCTGCCCACAGTGCTGATGAGGGAGCAGCAGACTGCTGATGTTGAATCTGAACAAGTTACTTAAATACATTTGTAACCCTGGATCACAACGCACAGCATGAATCCAACCATCTATCATGTGCCCATTTGATGCAAATACTCACCATGCTACCAGGCAAAGCAATCACTAGAAAAATGCAGAGTGATTTGAGCTGCAGCTGCCTGTGAGCCTTTAATGAGGGGATTAGCTGAAAAGATTCCAAAAAGGGATGAAGTGCCTTACCTAGACATGGCCTGTGCTGCATTGGCTCCACAGAGAAAGCAGTGATGTGAAAAACCTCTGGGTAAGTTTACAGCTATGCTTGTAGCACCAAGTCCAACCAGGGATGGCCTGAGGCTCTATGTTACCAACCCAGGTTTGATTTGTGAGCAAAAGAGGAAAAAGGCCCGAGGGCAGGATGCTCAGTGTGGGACCCAGTGCAGGTTCTGACAGTGAAGCACCTTCCAGCTCTGCCCCACAGGGTTGGGAAGCCTTTGTCCAGTGTTGCTGGACCACGTGGTGGACAAAGGTTGGGAGGTGCTTGGATCCTGCACAGAGACCCTGCCTTGAACACACATGTGAGAAACCCCATCGTGGCCCTGGCTGCTGCCACCAGCTGGGTGGAGGCTCCTCTCCTGAGCAGGGTCCTTACACATGGTCATTGCCTACATCTGGGTGATGACAGAACTTCACCAGCCTCAATGTCTGGAACCACACACACCCAGCAAAACCCACTGAATCAGAGGACCATAGGATGCACAGATTTCCCCAGGCATCCCAAAGGTCAAATAAAGCTCAACTGGGCATTAGAGAGATCTCCAAACTGTGTGTGAAAAGATCACCCTTTGGGCTGCTCATACACTCAGCAGCAACAGAATGAACAACAGGGTGGTAGTGGGATGTTGTGGTCCTACACAGCAGCCATCCTCTGCACAACCAGTAAGGAGCAGGCCCTCAACATAACACCTCGCAACCACCTCCCTTCTTCAGCCCCAGAATGAGCCCAGCTCAAGAGGGAAGATTTCAGCCATGACCCAGAAGCCCACCATTATGGTGCATCATTGCCTTTCTCTAACTCAAATGTGCTCAGGGGCCCCTTGTTCACATCAGAGACCCCATTCTAGCCCCTCATCCACTCTGCCCTCCAGTTCCTGGCACCTTTAATCAAATTATACCAGGTGCTCAGCAAGCCTGAGGAGAAGGGCATCCCCCTACAGAATATGGAATGGAGATAGATAAACCAGATCTGCCAGTGCATTAAATAATAGAGGGCAAAGAAAGCAAGATCTGAGCTGCAGAACTTGGTCAAGGCCCAGCAGAAATCTGCAAGCTGCCAGCAAATGAAAGAGGTGAAGAGATGTGCCAGGCAGCAGGAGGCTTAGGTAGTTTGCTGCCAGCTTGCACTAAAGTAGATAGGGGAAAAAAATTCCCTCTGCCTGAATTATAAAGACACATCCCCTGAGAGCACAAGGTGAAGCACTTGATCAGACAAGTGATGCTGGCATGTAATTTCCCTTGATAGCACCCTATTTGAATTTTAGTGCTTGTGAAGGGTGCATGACTGACAGCTCTGCAACTGCAGCATCTGCTCCCATTCAGCAGGCACAGAGCACCTGGCCCCAGGCACAAGCATCTCTGCATCAGTGCTGCTGCTGGCCAGCACCATAGGGAGAGCCTGGGTGGGAGCTGAGCACATGGAGCTTTATGGGAACCAAAGTTGTACTGGAAGTATGAAGCCTGAGATCTCCCTGGGGTTACAAGTCACAACACCATTTCCAAGTGCAGTCTGACACTTTATTCCACCAGTCTGTACCATGAGAGTACAGTAGCAGAGTGGGAGCCGTGGAGATGAAGGGCAATGTTTGTGTTGTTGCAGCACTGTCTCAGTACCAATAAAACAGCTGTCAGAGCCTCCTTTAGCACTTGATCACTGCAGGAACCACAACAGGATCCACACAGCCAGACACCCACAAGAGCCTCCAGACTGCCATAATACAGAAGCATCTCATTTCTGAAGGCATGACCCAGTCACACCCACATTGTGTGGACTCATATTACTGACCACAGGACAGCAATTGGCCTTGGGAATGGTTTGCATACTATCAGTATTCCATATCAAGACAGTTAAAAATAAAAACCAGGCTCAGATCCAGTAAGCACACATCACATTAAAAGTAAAGAACGAATTGCACCTGATTAGATGCAAATGGATATACGCTAAATCCTCAGCTAATGTACTCAAGCAGAGATCTGTTGACTCGTATAACTGAAGTTCACTTAATTGCCCACTTCTCGCTGTTAATACGGGCGGCTCTAACACTTGCACTGTGCTGCATACCAATTGAAATGCTGCAACAAGATCCACTCCTGAAGCAAACCAAAATAGAGATTGCTTTAAGGAATTTGAAAGATATCTTCTGCAAGAAAAGCTTGCTGCTCAAACTGCTCCAAATGTAGGACTGAAGCAAGCACTGGGATTTAATGAACAGCTCACAACTAAGCAAATAAAGCAGAGCAGGGCTATTAAGGAAGGCTCCTCTGAGGCATTACGTGTCATCCTCATCTTTTTCTCCTATAGCATCTGAATCAGTGAAGGACCTGGTAACTTCTAGAAAAGATTTGTTATGTGCTCAGATAAAACTCCAGTGATGAGTTTTCTTAACCTGCCAGAAGGGAACACCTCTGAACGACAACACAGAAATTGCAGAGGGTGAGACAGCTCAAACAGAAACTTGGAAATGAGAACTTTCATTACCCGGCCAGCCTCAGCACTCACCATTCAGCCACAGCACTGCTCACACTATGAGGACTGTGGGGAGGCACAGGTGTGCAGGGCAGAACTGGCTGTCCCGAGGGGTGGGACTGCCATCCATGGAGATGCAGACAGGCTGAGCAGTGGGCACAGGAGAACCTCATGAGGTTAAACAAAGCCAAGTGCAATGCCTTGCACCTGGGTTGTGTCAACTCCCGCTATCAGTGCAAGCTGGAGGATGAAAGGATAGAGCACAGCCCTGCCAAAAAAGACCTGGGTGTGCTGGTGGATGATGGCAGCTGGACACAAGCCAGCAATGAGCCCTCACAGCCAACTGTATCCTGGGCTGCACCAAAAGCAGTGTGGCCAGCAGGGCAAGGGAGGTGATCCTGCCCCTCTGCTCTGAGCTATGAGACCTCACCTGGAGTACTGCACTCAGATGTGGAGCCCTCAGTACAGGTGGGACATAGACCTGAGAGACCTGGGGCTGTTCACCCTGAAGAAGAGAAGGCTTCAGGGAAACCTGAGAGCGGCCATTCAGTATCTAAATAGGCAGGGGAGAGGCTATAAGAAATGCATTAGTTATTTTACTAATATTTCACTTTTTAAATGAAAATCTGCCTTTCCCCCACTCCCAGAAGCATTCTGTACTCACAATAATGTCTCAGGGTGCTCCTGGGGAGGTAAGATAAGAGCAGATATTGGTCAGTTCCTTTATATATATTTCCAAGGAGAAACCAAATGTAGGTTAATTGCCCACATTTCAGCATCAATACCAAACATATCAATATTTTTGTTTTTATCACCCCACAGTGAGGCTGAGCTACCTGTGCTCTACCTCTACACAAACAAACCGTTTCCTACAGGCAAGCTCGGTTGAAATTAAAAGGGAGCAACAAAAGTTGCAAACACGTACTTAACTTGAAGTGCATTCAAACCCCATGTAGAGATTCTCATTTCAGATTAAAATGGCTTTAAATTACCGCTACTTAGTTTTCTGCCAAGAAAAAGCTCTGAAAAATGGTTCTTGCTGTGAAGAACTGGGAAGCTTAAATAGCCAAAACTGGCTGAAAGCTCCGTTGTTAACATCCACTTCACACCTGGGCGGATTAGTGCCCGGCAGAAGAAAGAGAGGCTCCCAGCAGCAGGGAGGGGAGCTCAGCTCTGCCAAGATCCAGCTTGCAGAACTAAGAGCCTTAGCACATCCCACAAACCCTGCCCTGCTCCTTCGTACCCACTCTTACAAGCCTAGGGGGCCGTCACGTGGAATCATTAAGGCTGGAAAGGAGCTCTAAGATCATCCAGTCCGACCACCAACCGACCCCCATCGTGGCTGCTAAGCACGCCCCTCGGTGCCACATCCACCCGGCTTTTGAACATCTCTACAGACGGTGACCCACCGCCTCCCACAGGGGAGTTTAACACGCTAAGCGGTGCGAGCAGCCACGCTGAGCCGCACGGGGCTGCTTAAAGCGTACCCGAGAAAAGGAAGAGCATCAGAATCAGACTACTGCTTTTAGAAACAAACTAAAAACGGACTCTGCTGGAGGGGATAGCACAGCAGTGAAACCACCCGCCAGGGAGATAATACTCAACTGCTGAAGTGCCTAACTACAAATACAGATGATTCTGAGATTCTAATCTGAGTAAAGACGGTTGGGATGGGCCAGATTTCAGACAGCATCGTTAATACCCCAAAAATAGCAGATGTTGTTTTTTGCTTCCTGACTCCTCTTTTTGACCCTCCTGTTAACTTTACCTTCTGATACCATCATAAAGGGCGCAGGGCAATCAATGACTATATTCTCTGCTTTTCCTTGCAGCTTATAGTTATGAGCACGAGCACACAAAGCAGAAGCCTGGGCACCAGCAGCCCACCTACAGGCAATGCTAAGGGGCATACAGCCACGCAGCCCCTCACCTCCAGCAAAGAAACTTTTTCCCGTCACTCACCTCCACTTCGAGTCCTTCTTCTTCATCCCGCAGCAGCTCGCTCTTCTAAAGCACTGTAGAGCTAACCCTAAAAGCTGCTCCTCTGTCCTGTTGCTGGATGCAATCTGAGGGTGCTGGTGCTGTGAATGTTAAATAGCGGCCCCGGGCCCAGGTGGAGTTAATGAGGGCCATTAAGGCCAATCAGTGCCTCAAGACTCAGCACCTGCTGCTCTGCTCACTGCAAATGCTCTTCTACCCTGTTGGTAGAAGCTCTTGTCTCTGGGTGCGAACTCTTCACAACTTTTCTTCTACCTTCCCACCACAGTACAAACTTTGCTCCCTGAAAAAAATGTCAGGACGGATCTACCGTGCGAGCTACTATACAGCTCCAATCCAAGCCAGTGGAGAGAGATTTCTTTTACCTTAAGGGTTGTGGATCACAGCCCTTTGTCTTCATCTTTTCACATAACTTCTTGCTTCTGTAAAGGCAAATATATCCTTGCTGCTTCCAGGCTTATATTTTACATAGGCCAGAAGTCAATTAGCATTACTCTGCAACAAAACTTTGAGAAGTGCTTCAGAGCTGCTGCTCACAATGCAGAAGTGACCGAACAAATGATGCTCTTATTAATGCTCTGCCTTTCCCTGCTGTGCAAGCCAAATCCTCCAATGCTAAAAGCACCTCAGCATCAGCTGGGTTTACTGACATGGAGAGATTTTTCAGGCTCCTTGACTTCTGTAGAATGGGAGGATTTGGTGTGCTTTAATCCATTCTCTTACATGAACTCGGAAATAGCTTTGACTCCCTGGCAGTATCAATGAAGCTGCATTTATTCTATTCCTGATTGTGCTGAAAGTTAATGGTATTAATTTGATAACTTTATTTTTCTTGTCTGAGTCTCAACCACAAACGAATGTGTTAATTCAGTTTCTCTGATGATAAGCAAATAACGTAATGAAACTGTAGGTGGGAGCCAATGGGTTCAAACCTGGATGTCTGCAGTAAAGGTTGCTGCACTTTGCAGGTGGAATTTCATTGCAGTTCTTCTGCACTCCTCTGTGGGTTTTTGTTCTGTTTTTGTTTATTGTTTTAATTTAGAAGATTAAGCACTTTTTAGACAAAAGTGAATTCACCTTTGCAAGTCATTAGGCAAATACTATCCCACCCATTTTAGATACTGGAAAATTCAGGTCAAGAATCACTGAGAGATGGAGTGTCTTACCATAAGAACAGTCCAAATGTATGCAATGCAGACTCCTGTGAAATACATTGGAGGATGGAAAAGAGCCTCTTTTATTGAAGTACTCACAAAAATACAGACAATTAGTGCGCATATTCCATCTGCTTGGCTCCTCTTCCTTTGCTCTGAACAACGTAGCATCTTGTTAAGCACAATAGCACCTCATATATAAGCCCTGATACCAAACAGAGGGAAGAGATGTGCACAGACTCCAATCACTGCTGGATAAGTCGGGCTGTACAGTTCAGAGTATGATAAGTTGCTTCTCTGCAGTGCGACAATATGCTGTGAGGGTAACAGCGCCTCTTATTTGTGTGAATTAGTAAATGTGACTTCACTTCAGTACATACTTCTTCCCAGTATCAGTAAGCGGAGTGGAGTCCAGCTGCAGGCTCCTAACAAACACTGCTCTTAAAGCCTTCTTGGGATCCCTTCAAACCGAAGCACCCGTGTCAGTTATTCTCAGTTATTCTACCTATAAGGACATGGTACACGAAAGACACGATTCAGACAGCATGACTGCCCTAAAACGATAACTTTAGCATAATGCACTCGGCAGAGAAAAAGCAATAATATCTATTTTGGGAACAAAAGAAAAATACAATGGATCTGATGACTAAGTGTTCTGGTCCCCAGTGTAAAAGCAAAGTAGATCCCTGTCGTATTTAACTTGATTCCTTTGAATTAAACACTTGCATTAAAAGTTTCCCACAGTAACTTTAATATTTAATTATGTATTCCACCAAAGGAAAGAACAAAATCTTTGCAAAGGGGTTTTTTCTTTCTTTCTTTCTTTCTTTTTTTTTTTTAGTGCATGTGAAATATTTATCAGCATATCTCTTTGGACAAGTATTTTTATCCCCCAGGCTGAGAAAGAGCTTCCATGTACAAATCAGTTTGAAAACATTTTATTTTACGGCTTGAAAGTTTTCTATACTTCGGCACCTCATGCGGTGACTTTGTTATTTCACTTGTTAATGAATGGTAATTAAATCTCTTTTGGCTGAAAAGGTTGGAGGGCTCCTGCTGCATTACAAAAACAATTTCTGAAAGTTACAAAAATGCCCAAGCCTAGAAATTAAAGAGTAAAGTTTCCCGTGTTTTGAATCCAAGTTTGACTTACTGGGAAGGATTTACGTGGGAGAACAGCATGTCCCAGCCAGTGTGCAGTCTCCCCAGTTGAATAGGCATAATTATGTCACTTTGTGTCTATCAGAGTAAACAGAATCACATTCTTAATAATGCACATTGCAGCCACAAGCCTCCTTGATCTTACTAACAACTGCAGCAAACAGTGAATAAACCAAATTATATACCACCTGCACAAAGAACTGCTACATGTGTACATCTAAGAACAGAGTTGTTAATTTTGCATTTGCACAGCAGGGCTTGGAACATCAGCTTATTAATTTTTCTTTTCTGTTTTCACTTTTCTTTCAGGTGTTTTGAGTCAGACGACAAATGGAGTGAGTGCTTACAACAGAGGTAGATAAAGGGGAAATCGCTCCACATTAAGGCATTCTGTGGTGTTACTGTGCTAAATAAAGAGATACAGTATGGAAGAAATATCTGCACTGTCTCCACCACTCAGTTCTACAGTTTAAGTTTCTGCTGGCATCAAACATGAGGGTTTAGTCCTCTGTTTGTGAACCAGAAGTAGGCTAGTTCTAACACAAAATGCCTTTATTAACCCTGAAGGCAATACAGTGATTTCAGAGCAAAAGTTGATATGGAATTTCTTTTTAAATTCTCATTTGTCAAACAATCCAGCACAGGCAGAGTTTAGCAAGAGACTGGGAAAGTGATGAGTCCGCTCCTAAGCTGTGACTTTGGGAATGGGTCTGCTGAGAGCAAAACCCCCTCCAGTGAAGCGAGGAACGTCAGATCTGAGGTGTGGGAACTCAGTCTCCCTTTCAGCCAAGGATCGCTCCTTCTCCCTTGAAATAGAAACAAAGAAAAGGAAAAAGCATTTTTCATTCTGCTGCCCAATGATGTTTACAAACTAAAGAAACTGTCATCCTCCAAAGTTTCTTTGCTGCAACCATGTATCAAGAGATCATTAAAAATCTGTTGATTAAAGCCTGTTTGGCTAAACAGCCATGACTGGGTGTCTGTTTGGATCTAATTACAAGACTAGTGATGCTTTTTGGAATTATTTAAAGCCAGAAACAAATGAGCTTAATGCCACTCCCCAGAATGGTCAGAGCACCTCATTAGAGCAAGTTTGTGCATGAGCTCCCAGATTTCTAATAATCAACCCATTCTAGCAAGTAGACATTTGTTTTAAAACAGCTACATTCATCAAAGGCGCAACGTGGAGATGCTTTTACTTTGTTGAATTTTAATGAATAAATAGTGTTATCTCTCTTCACTTCTTAAGAGAGTTCTAGTGATAATTACTCTGCCTGTGATGAAAAAAATAGTACTGTGGATACACTGGCAGCTCCAGGAAGCTGCTTTGTCTGAGGATCCAGGTAGGCTTCAATTTGTTGGCCTTAGGATGAGAGAACAAGGGTTACCTGGTTCCCTTCTAATGAGGTTTGTGAGGGAAACATGGCAGAACAAATACAAAGGGCAGTATTTCAGACTCACAGCGATACAACTGGATGTTTCAGAAATAGGTCCTGAGATATTTAAAATTAACAAGGTTGAGCTTTATGATGAACTAGTTTATCACAACAGTAGTGGTCTCCAAGCTTTACAAAGAAGGTCAGTACCATTACTTCTATTTTACAGACAAAATCATGAGCAAAACCAGGCTTCTACATTAGAACCCATTAGCACCCATATTCAGACCCCAGTAAAGGAAAAGAAAACACTTCCTGGAATTAATATTTTATCCTTAAATATTACTGACTGCGTGGGGAGAGGAGGAAGTTCAGAGAAACCTTGTAGGAGGACTAGATCTGCCTCTCTTTCCAAATTTAACTCATATGGAGGTGGGAGAATAGGCAAAAGATAGCTCAGATGAACTTAGCCATGAAAACTACTTGTACATATTTTTAGTTATACCAGTATAACTGTAATGGACATTGCAACTGACAGCATTAAGAGCTAACATGCTACATTTAGATGGTTCATCCTATCTCACTATCAGGCTTCCAAATCTGGGGAGAGAAAATGATCCAGAGTCCATGCTTGCCCTGGCTTCACGCTCCCATGGAGACAGCCAACAGATGTGCTCATCAATATGGAACATTCTGTGCAGTAGAATACTGTAATACATTAATGCAGAATTAATGTGCAAGCAGCCACGTGAAAAAGCTCCCAGCTACCACTGACATTCCTCAGCATGGTTATTTACATAGGTAAGACTGCAGGATCAGGTCTTTGGTGTGGATTTAAGCTTTGCATTTTCTCACTAGTCTTTACAAAGATAAAACTAGAACCCTGGTGCTAAAAGCAACTAGAAAAAACTAATGAAGCAGAAAGAATACAAGAAGGAAGTTAAAATGGAGTTAGGAAAAGAAAGCTTAAGACATCTAAGAAAGATAACACTCAGAACCAGAGAAAAGCAAAGGAGGATTTCAGATTCAAAAAATCTGAAACTGATATTTTCAGCTGGAACATAAAGTGAAGATAAATTCCTATTGTCACTCTCTATATTCCTTCAGCATCACATGGAAAGCTGCATTAGTTCAATATCAAGACTTTAAATCACAAACCAGAAGTGTCATGTGGAAATCAATAAAAGCTTTAGATGATACCTTTGAGTGAGTTTATCTGAGAGTATTAATTCTCTTTCATACCAGTGTAATCAATAATGCTGCTAATGCTATTGTCCTGACAGGATCCTCTTTTTATTAGCAAAAGCAGACACATTTATTTCAGACACGGTGTTAACATTAGCCAGTGAGATAAGAGATCAAGTCAGTGGTTTTCTGTCAGCTGGGATTTAGAGCGACCTGAGATTCTAGGAATCAACTGGCTCTGACTCTTTGGTTAGCATCTACACACCAGGCTGTGCCTGTACGGAGCAGTCTGAGGCAGCAACAATGTGGAATGGCTGTACGTCAGGGATGAAGGACTCCCTGGGGAAGCATCAGGCTGCAGAACAGGCTTTCTCCATTGCAGAAAGAAAAAGACACGTCGTGCACAATTAGCAGTTTGAAGAAGGAAGGCAGCATAACAAGGTTGTTTCCTTTGCTGTCGGGCAACACAAAAAGGAATCTAGAGATACAGAACCTGCAATTATCCATGGCTGATACATCCATTTATGCCTTTGGGTGTACATAACCTTCAAAGCAGCTTGTGGCCCGGAAGTTTTCTTCTGGGGAACAAAACAATGAGGGGCAGAGAAGAGCACAGGCCCAGCATCCGGCTACCTTCCAGCAGCAACTACGCAAGGAAGTGTGAGTCAGGGCTGACAGCACGGTGCTGGTAGCTTCTGAGCCGGAGGTGGGAGGAATAAGAAAGTTGTCCAGCAGAAGCACCACTAAACAGCATGTGACTGTACTTCCAAAACACAGATGTCACAAAGACACCGTGCTCACAGGACAATAGCTGTACTCATCCATAAGAAAAACAACCTGACAAACTGCACTAATAGCAGATATCTTTGTCCTGAACCTATAAGCAGTGTAATGAGTTTGTCATTAACACACCTACAACACAAAATTCCATTTGCTGCGTACAATTAATAAGTTCAGTCAACCTAACACAGTGTTTTTGTTTTCTTTAATGCAGTTCTGCCTCTAACAAATTGTTTTCTCAGTGGTCATAACAGAAATTAATTCTAGGTACAGCATAACAGAAAAACATTGGTGAATTTCTTCTCATCTAATGATCAGAAAGAAACAGGATGCCAGGGTCCAAAATGGAAACATTAAAACTATTGTGAAGAGGATACTTAGCTGCTGGAAATGGATTATCAGGCATTATGGTAGCCTCACATATTGATCCTAAAGCTCCAGGAAGGCCATTAGCACTGCACAATTGTTGTTAATTCCAAACACGAAGGTAACATTATGCAATTTGCAGATAGACTAAAGTCACTGTTTATTACTGCTAATTCAGTCATCAAAACTGTTTGCTGCCTGAAATATGATTAAGGAAGAAATGGATACTGCCAGCTTTGAATTATATTCAGCAATATAATGTATTGTTGGCTATGGTGTGTGAGGACGGGACAAGCTGAGGAAAGGGATGGAAAGACGAAAGACATATGTAGAAAAAAATTGATAACAGGTCATGTCATCTGACTGCAGAAATCTAAGAAGGTTCTTTCTGAGTAGCTTATTTTTAAGAGGAAAAGTCCCATAACTCAATTTTCAGAAGTGACTAATTGTTGTGCTCCAGCCTGAAGATTCATGATCAGAATGCCTCATCTCTCAGCCTCTGCAAATTGTGTGACTTTAATAGGCCTGAAAATGGGCAATGAAGATCCTAGTTGTTTTCTTTTGATCGGGAGGAGCAGACAAATGCGCAATTATGGACTGAGACTGGCAGGAAAGCAGCCTCAAGCTGCTGCTGGACATGAAGAGAGAGCAACGACTTACAAGAAAGTTTTTAGGCTCTCCCCTCAAAAGGGTAAGACATCTGAAAAAGCCAGACTCTGAGCATTGCTTGCTTTCCTCCATTTCCATCATTTCTCTCCACTTTTCCTTTCATGTCGTGTAGGAAGAAAACAAGAAGTGGATGGGGAGTGCTCTTCTCTGCAACCATTGGCAATGATATTGCTGCCCAAAGGGAATAGTCACAGCTGCTACATTTTGGTAGCAATAATGACATCACTCTTATGTAGTTTTCACCCGAAGAAAGGTTGTCCTGCATATACAATGCTGTTTCATTTAATTACAAGCAATGAAATGCACTGAAGTCTCCATAATATTTGAGGATCTTTCCTTAAATGAGAGGGACAGAAACCAATCCACATCTTCTGTGCATCATCTAATTGGCATGGATAATTAAACCGGACTGCAGAATGCATCAGCAGTATCACTGCTGGATGTTCTTGGTGTGACCACAGATCATGGTAAAGCTAGACCAGACTAGTAATTCAGAGTAATATGAAGTAGCATAAAAGAAAACATCAGGAAAGTTGGGCAACAAAACTCTATCACTTCAATCAAATTTGGACACATTCTGATCAAAAGGATAAAGCAGGGTCTTAAAAAAAAATGGAGGCTTAAGCAAAACATTGTGTAGACAAAACTTATTTTCCATACTTGGCCTGGTGCTCCTTGCGTTTCTGAGCCAGATATTTCTTTTTCACATTCACAAGCTCGTTGGCAAGCCTTTCAATTTCATATTTGTATTCTTGGCTCTGTGATTCATACATATTCAGTTCTGAGGACAAAATCTAACAAACAAAAGCAAAATGCAGAAATGGGAGATGTTAGTTTTACTTACATGTATGTTAGTAATTTTACAAGCACTTTTGTTCTTCATATTTGACAATGTAAGAAATCACCATTTTCCACCACATTTCACTTTCCTTCATTGAGTCACCTCTGCCCACCTAAGGACAGCTTAGGAGATTGAGGATATGCAATTTTGAACTACAATAAGACATGTAAAATATGCCCCAAGCATTACGAGAATTGTATTAATACATATATTAGCTTTTAACATTCTGGGACACAAATCTGGTTGAATACCCAAAATGAGGGGCTTAAAAAAAATCACAGTGCAGGGCTATACTTAATTATAATGTTTTTTTATTGAGATCCACTTTGTTGCATGCAGTAATAAAATCCGCACAGTCAAAGTAGCACCAGACAGTGTATATGTGGATTAAATGATGCTTCCATGTAAAACTGTAAACTTTAAAGAAAACAAAAGTGTGCATAGTGTCTTTTCCTTCTTTAAGAAGGAGAATAACTTGACCTGGCTCCACAAAATGATATGCACACCAGAACATTACAACATACTGTGCCTGCAATGCACAGTAGCAATTGACTGCATTAAGGACAAATGGGAACCTTAAGGAAAACTTCAAATCACATTCAGTTTAGCTAAACTTTGGCTTCTGTTTTACATTTTCTACATTGTTTTTCTTCTCCATGGAAAGCTAAGATTTGCATAACAGCCTCTTTGTTTCCTAAGGGCCCATCTGCTCCTGTATTTTTTTTTTCTCATGGTTAGTACAGACATGATTATGATGCAGTGAAGAGGAGATGATGACTTCAACAGAGAAAGGAGCTGTAGGAGCAGACAAACTCCTGGGGAGACTGATCTTTCATGCAGGAAAGAACAAGGGAAGATCAGCTCATTCTTTCAAAGAATCACTTCCTAATACCATACTTTCAAACTCAAGTTTCCCTCAAGATTCCTTCTCAAATAAGAAATCTTCCCTTCTAGTGACAAAGGGTTAAGGTTACTCTAGTCATCACTATAAAATGTGCAAGTCTAACACATGTGTGTATATGCATTTTAAAAGAAATTAGAACAGTTTGAGACATAATATTCAATATACCCCCACTAGTTTGTTAAAAGTAAATGAAATGCTTTCGATTTGCTTATTAAAGATCTCAGCATATTAAGAAAAGGGAAAGAATAATCATAGCAGAAAACTGATGGTGTCCCACAATGTGCAGAAAAAGCATTTACAGCATTATGCTGTGCACACATATTCTAATTGTAATGAAATGAACAAATATAATGGGACAAAAATATATTCTACAGCTACTGTTGAGGTGCAGAATTAATTTTATTTTCCTAACCAAACATACTACTGCATGCACACTGAACACTGAAAATCTTCCTGAACTCTACATCTCCAGGAACAGCAGTAAAGCTGCCAAACCTGGAAGCCTCTCATCCAGAGACAGAAAGCATCCCTTACTTTCAGCTGTTTGGTCTTCTCTCGGAGAGTGTGCCGGTAGAGCTGTAACTGTTCTGCAGCTTCAGGCCCTGGCTGCCGAGCCAGAACATGCTTCAATTCCACATATAGTTTCTCCTTTTCCTAAGAAAAAGATAGAAGGAAAAGCTGTTATAAAACTACTAAAGCTGCAGCAGCACAACCTGCAATGAAACACCAGTGAAAAATGCAACTATGTCAGAAAGATATTTGCAAAGACAGATTTGCCTGTGTGTCAGTCTTTCCTAACCAGCCATAAGGTATTTAAAGTTGTTGTGATAGCAGTGGGAGAGCTCATTAAGAAAAAACATCCAGTTAGTTCAAACGATGAATGAAATACTCTTATGCAATGTCATCAGTGAGCATACTATACAACAGAGAACATATAACCATCCCTGGAAAATTATTCAGGGGTGGGAAATTAATTGCAAGTAACTGTGCTTATTCCAATTTCTTCTTATGAGCCACATCACCTTGCATTATGGATGATAGCTTCACCCAAAAGGAAGTGATAAAGCTATAGAAATGTCAGGCAAGGACTGTACAAAACCAGCAGCTTATTCCAGACAAAATCCTTCAAATACATATACACAGATCTACATACACACATACATAAAACACTCCAGCTTAACTGAGTGGGCCAAGGAACAGGAAAGGAAAGAACAAATAGGAACAACTGTGACTTGCACAACTACCACCAAGTAATTTTTCTTTATCATGTGTCTTCTCTGCTTTCCTGATGGAAAAGAATACTTGCTGGAATGGGGCACAACCATGCCTGAATGGAAACAACACTATAGACATACTTGGTCTGAACACCTCAAATTCTGCATGTCCAGTATTTGAAAGCATAAGGTGTTCAGGGTTTTCAGATCTTTGCACTTTCTGAAAACTATACACTGTAATGGACCCGTAAATGGAAGCATCGTAAATAATAAATTAATTATGCAAACATCACCCTTAAATATTGAATACGACTGAGGAAGAGCCCCTTATAAATGAAGTTGATCACAGCTCATCTGTAGAAAAATCAAAACTTACAGAGACTCAGAATGGAGTTTGCATAGTGGCAAATATTAAAATAAGAATTCACTCTTGGTAGAGAGTTATTTTGTCGCTACAAGTGGCTGTCACTACTGCCTTTTCTTCCCATGAATGCAAAATTCTATTGCAACTTAAAAACAGCAGCAAAAGAAAAATCTTCCTTGTCAAAACACGGCTGGTCAGTATTAACATCCCACCCCTGAATGTATCACAGATTTGTATTTTGGAACAGTGTAATGGTAATTTGGATAAACATGAAGCAATTGATGGATTGAAGGTCTTCTATGCAATTGTTTTCCAATTTATTTCTCTCCTAACCCTCCACAAGGGCCAACCAAGCTCTTCAAACATTGTGCAATGGTGTGTATAATAACCCCATTTAGAGACAAAGCGTGCAATTCTATTATAAGGAGAATCTATCTTATGCAACAGAGACTCGTTAGCTTTCCGATGTATATTGTCTCCATAAGCCAACAGAGGCAGAACCAGCTGTCTTATAATGCATATCCTGTCCTTTCTTGCTAAGCACTGTCCATCTCTTTTACATCTAGTCAATTAATTTGTCACTGTGTTAAAAGCACCATAAGTCAGCAAAACATAGGGAGAAAATCCTGAGTGGTTCTTTATTCCTCAGCAAGTTTTTCATTCACATGTTGGCATCTCTGTATTTTCTGACATTTTATCCCAGGATGAAAACCCAAACCAATTAATTTTAATTAATTTTCAAACAGCGACCACCAGAGTAAATCTCACTTAATACAAGGTATACTGCCACCAAAAATGCATTCCTTAAAGTGGGTACTTCTAGAAGAGAAAAGAGAGAAGAGAGAAGAGAGAAGAGAGAAGAGAGAAGAGAGAAGAGAGAAGAGAGAAGAGAGAAAAGAGAAAAGAGAAAAGAGAAAAGAGAAAAGAGAAAAGGGAAAAGAGAAAAAAGTTATTGTTTCTATAACACCACAGCTATATTGGAAAGACACAATCTGGGCAATGTGTATCACATGCAGATAGCTGCAAGGTTGTCTGATACGTAAGAGTGATGTACTCAAAGAAGCTTTCAGTCATAGCGTACAAACTGATATGCCTGAAGATGGATCTATGCTATTGTTTGGAAGCAAATAAAAAGTATGTGCTTTCCTTAAAATGTTAGGGAGGCCCCAGAGTGACAGGATGGAAAGGAGGTATCCTGACACTGACAAGAAGATCTTAAGTCAGCACTGAAGATAACTGGGGTGGCAGTAACTCAAAAACAAGAAGGTAGGCAGACATATTTGATGCCTACTGGAAGTCAATGCCATTTTGTCTGAAGGAGAAGACTCCATTTACTTCTGTTGGTGGCAAGTCAGATGGAATTGGAACTACAGCACAGGTAGGATGTGTTTCATTGTCTTGTTCCAGACAGCCTCCCCTCTTGCTCCCTTCTGTCTCCAGACTGAAACCACAGCATACATCTTGCCAGTTACATGTTCTCAAGTCAGAATTTAAAGCCATGAGGCAGTGAAAGAAGATCCACCAGACCTTTCTGTAACTCCAGACTCATCCTGTTACTCCTTCACTGGAAACAACAATGCACGTTTCTTCAAACCAAACCTAGACTAGTACCAAAGCTTTTTTGGTCATCCTTCCAATGGCAATATTCTCACTGACCTCAGCAGGTGCTTGAACATAGGACTGAGCCCTTAATTTCAACCAGCCTCACTGGTTTATGACAAACTGCACCAAGTCGATGGCGTGAGATAAAGGCACATTCATTGTGTGATATAGGGCACACTGAGAGAGTCAGAATAAGTATTACCATCAAATTTCAGGCATTCCAAAGAGAATTTCAGCACCTCAGCAAATACCTGCTCAATAAGTTGTGGAAATAAAATTCCACATTATTTTTAGAACAGCCCTCCCTATCTTAGATTTGTTTTCCAGGGGAGCTCAGAGCAGCCCACAAGATGTGCCTTCAGGCTAGGCCACAACAATATATTTCTGCATTTCTCAGTCTCTAGCACAGCAACTCTTCAGGGGAGGCAGACAAGTTGCTCTCCCCTAAATTTAACTAGTTGCTCAGTCAGCCAGAATCCAGCGTTCTCTTGGCCTGATTTCTCCATGGAGAGTTGAGGAAAAAGTTTTCTTTTGCAGAGGACTGGCTGGTGCTTGGGAGACTTCAGTTGATCCTTTGGCACTCTGTGGTCACAAATTAGCTCAGACCACAGCAAGAAGAATCACCTTTGCAACTGAAAGCCTACCTCAAAAGATGCAATTTCTGCTGACCTGCACAGCCTGGTGTTCTTGCTGTTCCCTGTCAGAGGGACTGCTAGTCCCATCAGATAATATTCCCAACACGATAGTAAGGCTCTCACTACCCTGACAAGCAGTGGGGAGCAGTCATCAGTGCTAGGTTAGACCAATGCACCAGACTCATGTCACCATCTCCCTCACCAAGACAGGAGGAAACTTGCAATACCAGCCTTCGTGTTAGTCCACCCAGGGTATCATTCTGCACAAAGGACGATGGATGACCATACTTTTAATGAAGATGTATTCACAGCAGAAATAGGCCGCAAAACCACAGCTTTCTCACTTTCACCAACTTGTCTTCCCAAGCAGGTAATTCAACAAATTCATCTGGTATGTTGCATACCAACAACCTTTTCCACTGTTAATCAATGAAGAGCCTTCTATCACACAAAAACTCTAAGTCTCAAACCCTTTGTGTCACAGTGAGTTTCTTTTGTGTTAGCTCCCATCTCCAGTAACTGAAGCTCAGCAACCTTCAGCCAGAGAAAAAAGAGAAGCAAGATAAAGATCAAGATGCAGAGCAAAAATGTGCAATGTCATATATGGTGGCAAGCCCTCAAATATTTGATCTACCTAAAAATCCTCATCTTTATTAATAAGGTGGAAAAAGTAACACAGTAACTCTGCAAGCACACCGCAGTTCTTCACCACTTAGCTGAGGAAAACAAGTCAGTCAATATGCCATGGGGGGTTTCTTGTTTATTGGCATTATATCCAAAATACCAGAGCTATGCTGAGCTCCAGAGCCATTTTGTTTATGATGCCATGAAGCAGCAGAGGGCCCTTAAAGGGTTGTGATCCCTATTTGTAAGTGTTAAACAGAACATCAGACTCTAGATTAAATACACACACCTAGCTATAGTTATCTTTATAAGCTCTGTGCTTATTTGCGTATATGCATATAGATACTACAGTAGCTGTCAGCTCGGGACATCTACAATTAAGAGTTTTACGAGGCGTGGAAAAATTAGCATATGGTAACCTTCACAAATTTTGTAACAACAGAAGAAAGTTGCCTCCAGCAATGTGAGAAATGTGCAGTATAAACTTTCTTAATAAACACTTTTCAAAAGCTCCTTTTCTTTCTTGTCTGTCCCACATCCATCAGCAAACACATTTGCAAGCACAGTTTCACTATCTAGGCTGTCCTTTAACTGTCCAATGTGAGGTTTTATTGAGTAAATTAATTCAGGTTTGGAAGAGGACACTGAAGAAGTCCTTTCACAGTGTGGCAACGCTAATACTGTATGAGGTGCTTGGGGGGCTCTCATTAAAATGCTGCCACAGACTTGAAGGAAAGGCCAAGATCATTTCCCCATCTTTGGTGAAATTTGCTCTACTCTAGATGGAGTTAAATTAAACCCGTCTGAGCTGACTTATACCTCCAGTTGATAATAATGCTTCTTGGGAGCCAATTTGTTTCCTTTGGCGCAGACTGCACCAAAGTGACTGGCGTTTTCAAAACAACTTAATGAGGGAGGAAAAAAAAACACCTTGAAGCATCTTTTAAGGTCTTCACCCTTGACTCTTTTTTTCTTTTATTTCTTTCCTTTTTCTTTTTCTTTTTTTTTTTTTTTTTTTTAAGTAACAATAAAAGCTGGATGCGACATTATTGCCATCTTCCAGGAAGAACAGTACAAACATTTCTAGCTAAAGTGCAATTGCACCTTATTATTATTTTTATTGTAGTGGTACTATTGCAGCTCTCTTAGGAAGCGTGTGGGAAATAGATTTATTTATTTTTTTTCCAAAGGACAAACAAATATGTTATATATACTCCTTTCAAGACTTCTGAACTCAGACACACAAGAATAATAAGCTACAAGAAGGAGAAAATGGCATGGATGCCTCTTGCAGAAATAATAGCTGCAATTCGCTTTCTACTATTGACCCTACACTAGAGTTTATAAAATCATTAATCAGAGTAGCTCATTTAAGCTCAGTGTCTATCCTTAGATGATCAAATAATTATCTGCTCTTCTTCTGTGTGTGTGCGCAGTATCAAGCATGCATTTATATACACATAAAAGGGGAGTGATGTGGTGAGCTGTTCCTTGAAGCTGAGGATTACTGATGACACTGCATGGATTGATGTGAATTTTCCAGCTTCTTCCACAGTGCCTGCAGCCTGCCAGTTAGGCTGAAGAGAGCTCTGAACAAACCTTTGTTCCACAGTCTTGCTGCGGCTTGTCTTAAAGTGTCCTGGGGGAGATTCAGAGGTTGATACAGATCCTATTAACACGGAATCTAAATCATCTAAGTGAATATGACTATGAGGCAAACAGTAGGAAATATTGAACTGGTTAATAATTATTATATACAAAGCCAAAATATTTACCATCTTCAAATGTAATGGTCTAACTTGCACTTCTGTATTTTCACATCACTGTGACAACATGCATCTTAACAACTCAATAGCCACTTTGATTTTAAAAATAACAGATGTCTCAAATGACTTCTCAAATAGCCTTGATAAAGGCTATGCTGCTAATAATCCACTGTTCCTATAGGTGGAGGATTGGGATGGGGATTCCCAGCAGATGTAGCTTCTGCTCACACTTCTGACTCGCCTGAAAAAATGACCCCAAATGGTGATCAAGGAAACTACTGAACTGCTTCTACAAATACCTCTCTGTAAGTCAGGTGCCTACATGCCATTAATCACCTGCTTGACTTAGATCCTTAGACTTCTCTGAAAGATGAGAGCACTCAGCTTCCAGTCCTTTGGTGTTCTAGAATCACTGTCTCCAAACAGCTGTCTCAAAGTCAAGCCACCACTTAAACCTACAAATACCTGTCTAACAAGGCAGCAAAGCCTGCATACATCTTTCTGACAGTACAGCAGCACTTTCCTGCATATGCCAAGTACCTCAGGGAAGAAAAATTGGTCTCCTGTTACACTTTGGAATCTATTAAGAGATAACAGTACATCTACGAAATACACATGGCAATTCTGAAATCATGAATGCTTTAATATATGGCTCCCTTCAGTCTCACTGTAATTAGAGCTGACCACTGAAATACTCTGAAGAAGCTTTTTTCAGCTCCTCCTGCTCATTTCATAAAATTCAGAAAAATAGGACTAAAGAAGAGAGAAAAAGAGTGTGCACGTAAGGACAACTGCTGTGCTCAAGTACACCATCCTCTGTTAAAAGATTACAACTGTACACACCAGGACAGGCATGGGAAGGCTCAGAGTCCGGAGGAAGTGGAGCAGCTGGCTGAGCAAAGCACCTTACCTGGCAGATTCTGCCTGTGCAAGCTTCATGCCTTCAATACATTTAGCAGCTCATGTCTAGCTCTCTCACGTGAAGGATGGAGAAAAAGTTTTTTATATAACCACTTCCTCATCTCTCTAATGCTAAGCTACCTCCTCAAAAAACAAAAACACATCTCACGACCCCCTCTACTCAGCTCTTGTGAAGCTCCATCTGGAGTACTGTGTCCAGGACTGGTGCCCCCAGAACAAGAAAAACCTGGAACAAGTTCAGAGAAGAACCACTAAGATGATCAGAGGGCTGGATCACCTCTCCTATAAAGAAAAATTGTTTAGCTTAGAGAAGAGAAGGCTCTAGAGAGACCTCATTGTGGCCCTGCAATACTTAAAGGAAGCATATAAGCAGGAGGGCGAATGGCTGTTTACAAGAGTGGATAGTGATAGGACAAGGGGAATGGTTTTAAACTAAGACAGGAGAGGTTTAGGAGGAAGTTTTTCCACTCAGAGGGTGGTGACACAGTGGAACAGGTTGCCCAAGGAGGTCATGGATGCCCTGCTCCTTAACCATCCCAAAACAGCCCTAGCACTGCGCATTATTCTGTACATTTTCCAGTCAACATTCACACTCCCATATGAATGAAAATAAGTGATCTGAAATAAATTAATAACATAGCTTGTCCTTGTGGAATGTTTTTTGTTTGTTTGTTTTTGTTTTTAATATCACACAAAATAGCAAACCTTAATGGAACAGGATGCCCATATCCTGCTGCTCAGGCAGAATCAGGATACACTTGCCTCAGTGAAAGAATGTCCACAAACTCTACCTCTGAAAATTATAGATTCATAACTGGCTCTAGGTCACAACATATAATTTGGGCTTGTGAGTGTTTAGCTGCACTGCTGCTGAACTGCTCCAGTATTTTAATTTCTTTGGCAGCTTTGGGATGGCTAACAGTCAGTATTGGATTGCTAACAGCGCTGGTAGCTTTGTGCATAGCAGCGTATTCAGTCAGCACAGCAAGTCATTTACTTTCCCTTAACAAGATAACTAGTTGATTAATACACTTTACCCTGAGGTGCACAGCAGATTTATTCCCTTCCCAGATACAGAAACATGCTGAATACAGGAATGAGGAGTAAACAAGTTCGGTTTCAGTTGTTTGTCACTTACTGGAACAATTCCTGAGCTTTTTATTCAAGAGTTATTTTGGAGGACTATTACTGAAGCTAATGGTAATTTTGTCTGAGTCAGAACTTTAGAATTGGTCATTTTACAAAATATTTTTAGTTTAATGGCACAGCATGTCCGTGCTCAGGATTTCTAGGTCCAAACTAAGTACAAAGCATTTGAAGAAAACATTGTGGTGATTACTGTTTTTACATTTCCAATGCAGATTACAGATAACTGTGATGTTTGGTTTATTTTGCCTTGAGTGTTTACATGGCCTTCTCTTTTCAGTCTCTGAAAGCTGGTCAATCTTTAATGCACTTAAGCTGCAGTACTCCTTCCAGATAGGCAGCAATCCTCTTATCCTACAAAGGGTCTGGACACAGTGCTGACACAAATTGCCAAAATCTACTAAAACTTCTGGAAGATACACAGAAATGAATCTCATACTCCTGAGAGCATCATGCCAGGTAAGCCAACTCATCTGCTCCTTGCTTATTAGAAACACCGAATCTGGACTACAGAAGCATGTTAAAAGTCAGGGGAAAAGCACAACCATAAACCACAAGTATACTTCAAAACAGTGATTTCCCCCATGCATGCCAAAATGCATGTACCCAGTGTATAAATATTAAAATGCAAGAAACAAATATATACTTGACATTCATCTATCAAGGATGGTATTTCTATAATTAAACCAATCTTGCATGGTATGGAGGGATGGCATTTTATGACCTACTACAGTTCTCTTCCAAGTTCAAACACAAGGAAATACATCATTTTTCCTAAAATCCTTTAGAAACAGGTTTATGTACATACCCCCATCCATAAACTGAAACTTTTACTTCACCTGTAGCATACTCAAGTTTGTAAATAAGATCCAAAATATTTCTGGGTAAAACACCAGCAGAGCAGCTAAAAATGGCACAGATTCCCAGAACTTAGTATTTTGACCTGTTTCCTTTTTATTTTTTAAATCAATTTGCAACTAATTTTTGTCCAAAACCTTTTATCATGGGAAATCTGTGTTATTTATGAGAGCAATGAAGCTTCACAAAGATTCAGAATGAATTAAGCCCATCCACTAAGATAATTCTTCACCAAAACTGTTTTTTGAGTACTAAGTAATCTGCTTTACTTCCCATTTGCCAGAGTCAGATACATCTGCCCCATTCTTTTTACTGCAAAAAACAGTATTCTTAATGTAAAGAGCAGCTGACTAACTTTACCTGATGCCATTAAACTGGTTATCACCTTTTCTGCTTCATGTTCACATGTCCTCTTTAAACAACAGACCCTGAACAAAACAGGCTATTTTAATGTGAGGACTTTATTCTCCTCCATTTGAACTGAAAAGTACGTGGGAGGAGGAAAAGAATATAGATGTCAAGTATGTTTTTAGAGCAGTTTATCACACTGTAAGTTTCTATAGCATAGAACACCTTCTAATTCTAGATGGACTGAGATTAGAAAGGCTAAAATAAACCCTAATTTACCAAGGATTATATTCAAAATATGTAGAAATAGAAATAGACTCCCTTGTGAGGAGAGGTAGTGTAAGAGCTGAATGCCTACTTAATTCTTAAAGCTCACACAAAATTTTTGTCATATTCAGACCCTCAACAGATCTTCACACAAGTGAGCCTTAACTGTCTCATTTATGAAATATGATTACTTGTTACATCATTACAGAACTGCATCTGAACTCAGGTACACTGCACAGAGAAATAACACAATGGTCCTACAATTTGCTCAGTGTGAATCGTTCCACACTGCTCACAGAATGCTGCTGGATACGCAGTCAGCATCTAAGGCAAATAAGAATGTTAATAAACTAGTAATAATAAGAAAAAGAATATCAGTGGTAAACTAAAAGGCACCAGATGAATCGTAATCATATGGAGGCACAGAATCACTGAAAGATACTCTGTTCTGGTTAACATCAACATTTTCCCTTACAGGCAGAGTAAAAGTCCAAAATCAAAGACCTAGCTGAACAACGAACATTTCAAGCAAAGCAAAAGGAAAACAAAAGGATGGCAAAAGGAAGAAATAACTTGGAAATTAGTCTTGAAGAATGACAGTGTATGAAGTACCTCCATGTGCCACCTCATACTGTCTTCCAGACTCCAGTTTAAAGCAAATTCAAGGCATTGGGATGAAGGCACTAATTTGAAGGCACTAACTCAGTAGACTGCTGCCCACCAAAATACTGCAGTAATAATTAGATACTTGTAATTCTCACTGGTTAGAACTAGGCTACAGCTGAAAACTCATGAGTATATCTTGGGCTGGAGTCCATGCAGTATTTCTCTTTTCTACATACCAGTATAAATCCCCTGTAATTCCAGCCACTAACTGAAACTGGAGTCAAATTCGAAAGCTACATTCAACAGGGTACTACTATACTCATTCTCTTCAAGATACATAACAACCCTTCCATTTTTTATAAGGAAAGGACATTTTTTAAATGTCAGGAACCATTTGATCAATGGCTAAACGTTTTGCCAGCTTAGCTTTCTCAGTTTGCAGTGTGATTTCTTTGTGCTGATGCGGCTATGCCACAGCCACTATGTGGCTAAGCAATTAGATGCAATTGCAACTGGCAAGACAATAGTATCATAGTATCATAGTATCGTGCGAGTTGGAAGGGACCTTAGAGATCATCGAGTCCAACTCCCGGGATTCGAGCCCTTCTGTGTAGCAGAGCAGCACTTGTACTACTTGCGCCACAGGGGGGATTCGAACCCGGGCCCTCCGGTGTTGCAAGTGGCGGTTCTAACACCGTGCGCCATTGGGGGCACACATATAGATGACTCCATTGGATTTATTCCATTTCCACCAGGAGAATTTCTGGCTACCTTGCTAGGGCAGGCCTTCGTTCCCTGAACAGCACATGTTCCCCAAGCACATTTTTTGCTGCTGCCCTTGCACTTTCACCATGGCCCTGAGAAATATGGCATCACTGGCAAAAGCAATAATTACAAATATCTGTGAGCCTTTCATGCAGACTTCACCTGTATAGACAGATATGGGATGACCAGGTCTCCTGAGTGATAGAGACTGTAAATGCCTGAGTACAGTTGCCAATGTAGCACATTTTAATAATGAACAATTCAGATAAGCTAGACATAAAGACTTTAAAGTCAGTTAAACTACACATTGCAGTTTGTAAATGTTTTCTTGCAAAGCACATTATATTTCTTCGGGCCCAGTTAGGTCTAAATGTATTGATTAGGTCATGTGAGTCATTCATTTAATTGCATTTCTGTACCCGTTTGCATTTTTAATTGTAATAGCACAACAGACATTCAGATCATCCCAGATCTGAATATATGCCTGTCCTTATTTATCCCAGATAACAGAAGATAACTTGGATGATTTGCATATATATAAAAAAACTAAAAGGTTTCTTTCAAAGATCTGTTAGAGTTGCTAAGGAATACTGGTATGTCTATCTACTACATCAAATACATAAAACCACAGAAATTAAAAATTAAGGCATTATAAATCTTAGACTGTTTAGTTAAACAAAAAGATTCTTTTCAAGAAATGTTTTGGAACTGGTGGTAATATACTTGCTATCTAGATTTCAATTAATTGAATTAAAATACACTCCTAAGTGGGATTTATCAGTCAGAGAGTCTTTATGGCGTAGGGTTTTGTTCCTATCTTTTTTATTAACACATTGGTTTCCTAGTTATGCTGTCATGTGTTCGTTTTACAGAATCACAGAATCACAGAATGACCCGGGTTGGAAGGGACCTCAAGGATCATGTAGTTCCAACCCCCCTGCCTAGCAGGGCCACCAAACATACGCCTTTACTAGATCAGGTTGCCCAGAGCCCCGTCCAACCTGGTCTTGAACACCTCCAAGGACGGGGCATCCACAACCTCCCCGGGCAGCCTGTTCCAGGACCTAACCACTCTCCTAGTAAAGAACTTCCCCCTAACATCCAACCTAAATCTTCCCTCTTTTAACTTAAAACCATTTCCCCTAGTCCTGCTATTATCAGCCCTTTCGAAGAGTTTGCTCCCCTCCTGGGAGTAAGTTCCCTTCAGGTATTGAAAGGCTGCAATGAGGTCACCCCGCAACCTTCTCTTCTCCAGGCTGAACAAACCCAACTCCCTCAGCCTGTCCTCATAGGGGAGGTGCTCCAGCCCCCTGATCATCTTCGTGGCCCTCCTCTGGACCCTTTCCAAAATCTCCGTATCTTTTTTGTACTGAGGGCTCCACACCTGGACACAGTACTCCAGATGGGGCCTCACAAGAGCAGAGTAGAGAGGGACAATCACCTCCCTATCCCTGCTGACCACCCCTCTCCTGATGGAGCCCAGGATCCCATTTGCCTTCCGGGCTGCCAGAGCGCACTGCTGGCTCATGTTGAGTTTCTCATCTATTAGGACCCCTAGGTCTTTCTCTGCCGAGCTGCTCTCAAGGACAACTCCTCCCAGCCTGTACAAGTGCCTGGGGTTCTTCCGGCCCAAGTGCAAAACCTTGCACTTTGCCGTGTTGAACCTCATTAGGTTCACCCGAGCCCAGCTTTCCAGCCTGTCAAGGTCCCTCTGAATGGCATCCGTTCCCTCCACCGTATCGACTGCACCACTCAGCTTGGTGTCATCAGCAAACTTGCTGAGGGTGCACTCCATTCCCTCATCGATGTCATTAATAAAGATGTTAAAGAGCACCGGTCCCAAGACAGACCCCTGAGGGACACCGCTCGTTACCGGCCTCCACCTGGACATAGAGCCATTGACCACCACCCTCTGTCTGCGGCCTTTCAACCAATTGCTTATCCATCTAGTTGTCCACCCATCAAATCCACTTCCCTCCAATTTGGAGATGAGGATGTGATGGGGGACCATGTCAAAGGCCATGCTCAGGTCCAGGTAAATGACATCGGTCGCCTTCCCTTCGTCCACCGACGCCGTCACTCCATCATAGAAGGCCACAATCTTCTGCTATTCAAGAGTTGGTACAAGCTGAATAAGAGGGAAAAAAACACATCCTTTTTATTTTATTTTTTTTTTCCTGCCAGTAGGAATGGTACATTGAAGCAAAGGAAGGGTCAATATACTTCAATATACTCACTGCTTTAAGTTGAGGGATGAGGGAACTGCTAGCTTCAGCCTTAAGACAGGGCATTAATCCATGCTTCCAGACAAATTCAAATCCTCCAGAAAAGAGAGACAGAAAAGAGCCAAGCCCCAGTAAAGTACAAAAAGTCAAAAAGAAATTTTCCCTTTTCATTTTTGGTTGGAAAAAATCCCTTCAAAAAGCCGACTTTATATATAAATGATAAAAAGAGAAGTTAAAAAAAAAAAAAAATGATTGTATTTTGGTAGTGGATTTTGCAGTTCACCTGTAAGTTTCAGGGCATACAAAGCACTCTCTCAAACTATCTCCACTAAAAACTCTCTAAAGGTAAGATGACAGAGAAACAATAAGGAGTAGGTCAAAAAAGACTCTTTGGGATTCTACAGTTATTAGTTTCCTGAAGTGAATTGCAGTTATTTTTAAGAAAATAGACAATTGTGCCAAAAAATACTCAACACAGACAATCTACATCAGATGTAACATAAAGTAGGCTGTGCTCTCAAATTTAAGTAGAATCTCTACTCAGCAACTGAAAATACATAAATACCAGTTTTGAGGGGGTGAAGTAAATCTCAACCATTTTGAAGATGTACAGATAATATCCAAAATAAAACTGAACTGAGCATTCAGAATACCAAAATAAAGGCAGGCACAATGGGGGCGAATCCCACTTTCCCTAGCAGGCTGCCCAATGAGAAAAATCTTACTCAACATTTGAGCACTCTTTTTTGCATGGCACACTCTATAATGGGAGCTTTATGAAGCACTGGGAGATCAGTGAAGAATCTAACTGCAGCATGATTTCATGAAACTGCCAGGCTGAGGAATGTAATGGTTTTCAAGAGGATGGGGCTTTTGTGAAGTAGACTGAAAAGAAATGACACAAGATCAAAAAAACACAATATTTTATATAATAAATGGGCAGAAGTTTTGTATAACAAAGATAAGAAAGCAAATCCTAGAGCTCCTCCTTTAGCTGGAATAAAACTTCTCGGGCTTCAGCAGGCACCAGCCTGCACAAACCACTATAGTAGCAGCTCTGAGAAAAGATGTTTCTGTTTAGACAGCATAGCAACAAGCACCTCCAACTGGGTACAACAGGTCTACTACCAAATTAGCACAAAAGAAATAAAACATCTGCCTATTTTGAGTGTTTAGCTAGCTTTTGTTACTACTGAATTGAGTCATGTCTCTAATATATTCATTCACACACCACTATTAGCATAGAAATGATTTTATTCCATTTTTAGTTGAGGTGAGGTGTGCAAAAGCTCAGTAACCTGCCCAAGGTCACAGAGAAAATCTTGTTTCCTCTCCTTTCCCTGGATCTTTCCATACCTGAAATGAAACTGCTAATTTATACCCAAGACAGTAATGCCCCCTCTGCACCTCCTACTCTCTGTCAGTGGTACCATCAGTTCTTTGGAGGGTTTGGCTAAAATCTTGGCTCAACACAAGGACATGTGGGTGTTTTCTAACTCTAATATGAGTCAGATATATGAGCTAATCACGCCTTTTGCCCTCACACTTTCTGAAACTATGATCTCAAGATGCTAATGGTCTGGAAGCATCACATCCTACCTATTCAGTTCTTGACTGTTGAAAAATAAAGATACTCAGAGCTTAGGAACTTAAAATATTGATTATATGTGCATGTATACACACACATCTAGGAGAACAATACACACATATAGAACAACACTCTCAGTACTACAGACTTAGGTAGTAAGATGTTGTATTTATCACTATAAAATGTACATATATATATATAAATAGCCATATATATGCCTCTCCCTTTGCTTCCTCCCTCCACAAATAAGATTGGCTGCGCATTTCTCTTTTACATTTATGACCAGTTTTCTGAGGTGATTGACAACTGAGGTAGCTGACATATATTGTGAATCTTCCCACTGTTATCCATTCTGAGACGTGCAGCTGAATAAAATTCCACTCTGTCAGACATGAAATCAAATTAGAAGAGTTCACTCTGAAGAGAAAGAACTAAATTTGAAACAAATAAAGCAATGCATAATTCACTTGCAGTGGGATAAGTTCCTACAACCAAGTAAATCCTAGTGGTAAACCAGGTAATACGGATATATTACGTGTTTACCACACGCCACCATTCATTATGCAGTTGTGCTTCAGTCACGTGGGGGGGATTTAGGGATGTCCCCCACATGCGAAGTAAGCAAGTTTGTATTTTTTTTTCTCCCATTCAGACCCTGTCAACAGAGCCCTTCTGTTAATAATAATCACACATTATGGCTACACAAAGCATTTTCTTCATACCACGTGTTCAAAAAGACCTTCACCCAAGGCTGGAATTCCATGTTTAACACACATTTCTTCACAAAGCACTGCAGTATTATTCAACAGTTTAGAAAGGAATGATAAAAAGAGGCTGTATCTTTTAACTGCAAAATTCAGGTGGAAGGTAATGACTCAAACATGGAAGCCAGCTAACCCTGAAGTAACATTTCTTACATTTGAAAAGAAAGTCGTTGGATTTTTATTGACCGTAAGTATTTAAGACCTTGGTTTTGGATCTGATTTTTAAGACAGCATTTTTCACCAGCACAGCAGCTCACAGGTGTGATAATACCTTGAGTATGGTATAGGGTACAAGGAGAAAGTATGGCCACTGACTGCTTTGCATCTACTTTTCAAAGTCTCGGGATATCTGCTTCTATTTGCTAATAGGTTAGAAGCTAATTAATTCAGAAATTTCTTAAATATGGAAAATATTTCAACATCATATTAAAGCATTCAACTCTTGACAAGTCATCGCACAAAAACATTCATCATGTTGCATATTCAATGTTTCTCAGTAAAAGTCTGATGATAGGTTAGAGAAGATTTTTAATGAGATTTTCAAGTCAAGCTGCGTTCTACCTGGACAAGAGAACTGTCGGCTACCCAAATTTTCTGACTGAAATACAGCAAATCATTCTTTTAATCACATAGCACAGATAGTAAGGTCTTACTTTAGAGCTTTAGAGCTGCATCTAAGCAGGTGAGAAAGATTGAAAAAGCTGACTAAAAAGCATATCATCAAATACACAGCGGGAACAGGTTAGATAAGCAGATGCTTTTCTATATGATTCCATGTAATGCAATTCTTCCTTAGCAATATTTCCATTCTTATGTCCATGTTCCCTATATAAACTTGCTTTTATTTACAAAGGAACAGTCAGAAGACAAAAGTATATTGCATACAACACAAATGGAATTATTTTTCCTTATACAAGCATTGTGGCTCTGCATGAGGATGCAGCAAGTTGAATAGCCTACAAATCAAACTGCAGGTTGCTGACACTGAGCTCAGTCACTCTCAGACCTGTTATTTCTAGATTCCAAAGGTGTTTTTAACATTCAATATCCAATCCACATAGCTTTTTCCACACTATTTTATTACTACACTTTGATGTAAGTGAATATAAGCTATGTCATATGCACACACAGAAATCAAAGAGAGATGCTCGCAAGTTTTACTTATTAAAAATATCCTATTTTCCACACACCTAAAAAACTATTACGTATAGCAAGAGATTGAAATTATTTTAAAGCAGATGTATGTAATGGCTATGCCCTTGCTCAGGACAAAGTATGGATGAGGACAACTTTGAGAGAGAAGTATGATTTATGCAAGCAAAGACAACCTCATAAGTTTGTACCCCTAAGCTCTTGCAGTCTCTGATTCTGAATACAGGTGTGGATGACCTAACTAGGAAGAGCACAACTCTTCAGTAGTTCCCCCATCCCTGAATGTGGGCAGAGACTGAACTGTGCTGACTACCTGGAAAGAAAATCTGTTCCACTTTGAGGCACAGATTTGGCCCACAACCATTACAGCTCCAGTGCAAAAGGATGTCTGTGGCTGTTAGACCATGTTATCTATATACAGGATCACTAGTTCAAAGAACACTAGAATGACTTGTCCAGCATTATCCAGCCACTTAGTAGAAGCAGTTCAAATAGTACACTCAACTAAAGAGCCCTATACACCCAATGACCTACCCAGTTGGACCCACTGCCCTTACAGGAAATCATCGGTGATGTCCTCCACCTTATTATATCTCCTCACCCACTCTCTGCTATGAAAGAACTGTTTCAGACTTAGTGTTTGAGTGGAATACAATGTGGCAAACCAGAAAAAATACACAGAAATGTTGACGGTAAAGCCCTAACTATAACATAGAACATTGTATTTTGGGCCTTTTCTTTACAATCAGTCTCACTAAAGGAGATCTTCATTTCAGCATTCTTGCACAGGAAAATGATGCATGAATTAAGACGCAAAGGATCTCAATAATACTTCTAGATATGATACTTAAGTACGTAAGCCCAACTCTGATGCTGATCTAGGAAAACAAATAAGTGTTGTTGTAGGAGGGACTGCTACATAGAAAGATTGTGCCAATGGCTACTATAGTAACTTAGGCTCAAATACCTATTTCAAAGATTTTTCTGGGCAAGAATTTCAGTGTTTCTATACCACAGCTCTTCACTTTTAACTAGGGATTATAGTTAAATGGGAGCACACTAGGGATAAAGCAAGATAAGCAACAGAGTCTATATAAAAATTACACAAGTGGAATTGGGTTTGTGTATGGGTACAGCAAATTTGAAGCTGTATTTACTACATTTGTTTACGCTAACAAACAAAAGGACATCTGGATGTGGCTCTTGAGGACATTAGTAATGTAGGGGGTTGGTTGGATGGATTTGATGATCTGAAGAGTCTTTCCTGATTTTAACAGTTCTGTGATTTCATGATTCTAATTCATACAAACTCCATTAGATTCTTTCTGCCAAAAAGCCAACCTAAGCACAAATGAAATCAAACAGGTTTTCCTTCATGTTCTGGTTGTAACAGACGTGGCAGAAGTGGGGGAAAAAAAAAAAAAAAAAAAAAAAAAAAAAAAAAAAAAAAAAAAGCTGTGCCAAAAATATAATACTGACTTGAAGGCTAATCTAAAATATGAATATACTACGGCAAACCTTCAATTTTATTTTCCAGAGTTATCCAGGTATCAGATGCTATTTGTTCTCTTTCAGTGAGTCAGTGCTGCCATCTAAAGCTATCTAAGGAGCATGAAAAAGAAATTTAAGGATGCATCTAGGAAACATTCTGGAAACACATCTGAGCAGACAAAGAATGCAGGGTAAGTCAAATATATTAACAAGATACAACAGTCTATCAATGCCACGGTACCTGTAGGAGCAGTTCTTTTTCTATCACTTCACCTGTCTTGCTGATAAGCTGCTTCTGTAGCCTCTGTATTTTCTGGATCAGTTCATAGGTACTTGGGTCACTGGCCTAGACAAAAGCAAAGTAGTCTCAAAAATTGTGTTACAACTTGTGTTTCTCGCTTGCAAATTAAAAACACAATATCTAAGTGTCAAAAAGGAACAATCACAAAATTAGACGCAGAGAGGAAGGACGAACTGTATTAGTTGTTTCCTAGGGCAAGTATTTGAGATTCAGAACTGCTTGAATCTCTGCCTCTTGAACAGTTAGAATATCCTCATGTTTAGCACTACTAAACTTCTGAATACTTATCAAACCATCTATTATAAGTAGGAGTCCTTCAGAATGTAACCCCCAAACCAACACACTGGAAGAACCACGTGACAAGGAAGAAAAAGGCAGTTATAGCATCATTCATTTTAGCAGAAACTGAAATTGTCTCTTAAAATACAGTGAGCAGTGCAAGCACTTCCTACTGTTTTAAAAACCTCAAACAGCAACAAGTGATATTTTAGGAGAGGGATTTTTTTTTTTTTTTTTCCATTCTTGAACAAAAATCATACTATAGTTTTTGAAACTGGTTGAAAAGTTCAGATAAATTATTGGGCTATACTGACATTATTATAAGGCTTTAAAATATCTCCATTTGTGGAATCTCATTCTTCAATGAGACTGAACACAGCAATTACCTCAGAAAAGATCTACTCTCTGCTTATTTGCTTGAATGTATGAGAACCTCAATATCTCATGGCTCTTTACCTTTTATCAGATTTTACCTAAATCAACTTATCAATTCAAGTGTAACTGAGACACAATAACACAGATACACATACAGTACTCACAATGCATCATTTACTGAGAAATCAAGCTAAAAAGTAATTTAGGCCCCATGAACCACTCAGACTGTGACTGTTCCATAACACTGCCCAAAAATGATGCCAATCTGAGACAACAGTAGTGATGTGAGGGTGTTTGTTCATTAGGAATTGAACCAAAACCCCATCAGTATTATTTCATATGAATTCAGCCATCTGGTGGCTTTTCCTGTGTTTCGCTGACCTAGAATGGAAAGAAATCATTTCCCATTATCAGCCCTCATAAATTCATTCTCCCAACACAGGATGTTTCCACTGGCCTGACTTGCCTTTATTATATGGCACTACTAGAGACTGTGCCTAGATGTCTTTGAGGACAGCATCCTTCACTTACCTCCCTTCCATGAGAAAAACTAGTCACACGATCCGAACTTTAAGCTCAGCATGAAAGGACAGAAATTAACAACTATGCTAGTAAGCATATTCAGCTCTACTCTGGAGGGACTAATGCGTTAACACTCATTATTAGAGCAGCTAAGCTACTCAGGCTGGCATCAGATTGGAGATCCATGCAACAAAGAAATCTCAGCTGGCTGTCACTTACTTTGAAAATATGCATTGATGCCAACCAAAGCTCATTGTATTTGGTCTATGCTTGACAGATTTATTATTTTTCCACTTCATTTGGTAGGTTCAAGTAGTGTGAAAATCTAGTTTTGCTATTTATGTAAGAGCTGACCTCACATTACCCAGAATGACAACCTTTGGAAGCCCAATAATGCTTATATGAGTACCTCTTTTTTCACAGATTTGGTGAAAAATGTGACAGGTGATTTCAGGTCTGTCTATTTCCCAGTCCACATGCCCTATGAGCCTTAGTAATTCTTTCTTCCCATTTAAATCTAATCAGTAAGAGCAGGATTATACCTTTCCCCATCACCCTCTTTCACTTCATCCATGTTAGGGAACCACCTTCTTTTAAATCCACCTTGTGCATTCTCACTCACTTTAGCATTCTACTGGCTCTTTACAATTCCCTCTGCAATTTTTCATTGAGAAAATGACACAAAAATAACACTGATTGCATTGTGCAAGGAAGCCATTCAGCAGTTAACTACTCCTTTGGTACTATGGAAATTTCAGTCTGCCTGCCCTTCCACATAATTTGCATAACAGTAAAGTAAATAGGCTTTGTGCTGTGTCACTGATTTGGAAATACAGGTTTTAGGAACCCAATACTGATACATTACCTCCAGTTTTCTCCATCTGTGAACATTCAAGGGATTCTCCAGTTCTTCTTCCAAAACTTTGCACCGAGTCTGTTCTCTTAATAGGTCCTTCCTCATGTGATGAACCTCCAGTCTTAAGATCAGAATAAAACAAAAAAGAGAAAAAGAAGCAAAACAACTGCACAGTGAAATGAAACCAAGGTGTTAACATGAAAATGGAGAAACCATTCTTCCACTCATTACAACAATGGCAAAGCGATGCTCAAAATTATCAGCTCAGAACACTACATAGGAGTTCCTATAGGATAACACAGGTAACACTTCATTCACTTAAGTAAGAATGAATCAAAAATGGGACTATTCATCAGTTCTCAGGAAACCCTGTTCACAACTCATTTTTTCTCTGTGTACATTAAAGGCCAGTTAATTAATCTGCAGTAACCTACAAATCAGAGTTACAGAATTGCCTCTGTATTGAATCTGACACTTTGTACTTGGAAGAAGTTTTTAAAACAACGTGGCTCACGCAATCCTGTAAAGAAAACACATTGTAAGACCTAATTATGAAGAACACATTCCTTTGGAGAACCCAGCTTTGGTTTCTTTTGCTTCCTCTCATCAAGAGACTCCATACGCTATTTGTTGCTGAATTTAAAATTAATTGAGTGGTCCAAAGATGCTTTGACAACTAAGATTCACATGCTGGGGTCAAGGAGTGAAGAAGGAGGAAACAAAGTCATATTCTGAAAGGATTCAACCCTTATCATTTTGGTGGGTGGATCCTGTAAGTACTTGAAGGGGAAAGGAAGTGGAGAATCACCATATCCCTAACTCCACTGAACGCTTCCCTGCCAACCTCAGCATTGAATTTAGCTCATTAGACAAAAAAAGTCTTTTGTTTTGTTTTGTTTTTTAAACTGTGAGGTTGGACAAGGTTATGGAAAAGGAAAAAAAGAACATCTCCAATTGGCAAATCAAGAAAGCTAATTAGCAGCACAGCTGATAAATGGACTCTTTCAACAGACAGTTTTCATGATAGTTTTGGACTTCACTGAAGTATGCGATTGCTGCTGTAGTTAGCAAGAATTGATCCACCCATCATGGCATGTATAGCACTATACCTCAATGCCTTTACTGAGTTTCAGTGCAGCAACAGGCCTTCAGTCGAATGCATTTGGGCAAAGAATTCAAATCCTATTCCAGACTGCAGTCAGTCAACAAAAACTGCAGTTGCTAGCATTTTGTGCCCAGTTCTTTTCTTTATCTCACACCAAATCAAGCTGGCATAATTTCACTGCAGTCAATAGACAGACCACAGACTGAAGTAAATTTGCTCCAGTGAAGGCCATGGAATTATACTCATATAGTTAACCTAAATGACTCACTCAAAACTGTGATATCTATACAAAACAGTACAATGGTTCTCTGCTGACAACATACCTGCTGCTTCTTACAAACCAAGTCTGATTCTACAGAAAATCACAATAGCTTCATGTCAGTAAAGAATATACCTTAAGCTTGGGAGGGTTAAAAAAAGAAGGCGAGCATTAAGCCAGAGTAGGAGGAAATAAATCAGACCAGGGCTATTAAAACTCCGCTTTAAAGAAACACAGCCTTCAATGAAAATTTAACTAAATCTTTCTCTCAGAGCAAGCCTATATATAAATCTAGAACTAAAAAGCTCTGAAAACGAGTAGGAGTTTGTTATAAATATGTCAATTGCTCCCCATCCTCTGCAGATTGCCTAATAAAAAGCAGTTCCACTAATTTGGGCCCTAGGTACCACTAAGTAGCTCACTGAACTATGAACATCATCTTTGCTGCTCTCTGTCAAGTTTATTCTGCAGGCAGTAACTCAAAGTACAAGGTGAAATTTGGAAACTACTTCAGCTTAGGACAGGATGTTTTTTTCCCCCTTTTATCTATCTTATATTTTAATTTTCACTGATTAGCTCCTTTGTGATCTTAATCCAGTGTCCATAAGGTCAAAACAAATAATCCCCTTCTCCAAGGTATGTTTGTTGATACAAATCTTTATCACATGTGAAAATAATTCTATCTAAAATGCAGAATTATGTACGCAGTTGCTACAAAAACATATTCAATCAGATTTTCTACCTGAGCTCCTCTACGTTAGCCACAGTTTTACCAAGTATTCCCTTCTCACGACGAAGTTTTCTGATCTCCATCTTGAGAAGCCGGATGTCTTCCATTCTCTGCCTGTACTGAGTCTCACCCTTGTTTAAGATGGATTGCTGGATTTTGATCTTTTCGTAGAGAAGAGCCACTTCATCATTGCGTCGAACAAGCTGGGATCCAAGGACATCTCTCTCATTGATAACCTAAGGATGCAGGTCAAAGCAATAATCTCAGTTACAGTTCCTCAGCACAGCTTCAAAGCATCATTATTACATTTACATCAATGAAAATCACATGCATTAAGAAGTTTCACTGTTATTAATAAAAAAAAAAAGCAAAACAAAAAACAATAGCAATGGCCGAGCAGCTTTTCCTATTAGAGCTTAGTCTCCTGAAAAATGCATAAACTACATCATTCCACTCACTTATCTTAAAATGTTTATTTCAATAGCACTATGAAGCTTTAGAAGTACCACATATATAATAAGTGAGGATCTTGATCTTAAAAATGCACTGAACTGAGGGAACAGGACTCAGTGTGTTGGAAAGGTCAAACATGAGATTCCTACCTGGTCATATTCCTTCTTCTGCTTCAGCCTCTCAGCATCAGCCTCAGCAATAATTTTTAGGAGTTTTCTTTCTTCTGCCTCCTGATTTTCTATAAAGTTCTTGGTCTCCAGAGCTTGTTTTTTCATCTTCAACAGTTCAGTCTGGTGGAGTCATAACATAGGTAAACTGTGCTTAGTAACAACTTCCCATTTTATACCCCTGGGATTACAAGTAAGGAGTACAAACTCATACATTCATTTCATTTCCTAACAGTTGCATATTTTGTTAGTCTCTGAGAATAAATCACTAAGACAAGCAAGATGAAGACCTATAAATAAATGTTGCAAAAGGCTTATTGTTATAAACAGTGTATTGTTATAAACAACATAAATCCAGAAGGATTGTTATCCATAATAATGGTTCAAGTCGTAATTCAGAGAAGTTTCATTTAGTATTTTCTTAAAAGGTCACATTTGGAGAGTTTTTTCAATTGAGTAGCTATTTTGTTAAAAAATTCTAGCAGATGTAAGTTCAAAGCAAGGCTGGGTTGTGAGAAAGAATAGCTCATCTTGCTAGAAAGGGCAATGATCTACACTACACAAATCGTTATCTAGTCAGGTTATGCTTCAGACTGGAAAAAAAGAATACCTGGAGAACAAGGCAGCTCGGCACAAAAGAGCAAAATTAAAGACCATTAGCATTTTTAGTGGAAGTGTAGAAGACTGGAAAAAGAAGGACTGCCCCTAAGCAAAATTTAAGTAGCACGTTGTCACAGTGATCACACACCACTAACACAAATCTTGGAAATTATCCAGTAATTCTATGCTACTGTCATGAACTCAAGACATCAGTAGAGGAAAAAAATACTGAGATCTTCTGGATTATTAGAAATTTTTAGCAGTAATGGGCAATTAACAACAGACAGAACAAAGCCAGGTGACTACAGTTTGTTTTCACAGAGGTGAAAACTTTCAAGCCTTGTCTAGAAGACACTTCCACAGCTCTGACCCTTATAAAGGGTAACATTCACACAGCCTTCTCAGAAACAAACAGCATCGTTGAATGCTGAAAGAATGAGGCTGTGATGAAGGCTGCACCTAAAACTATCGATTTAAGACAGAAAAACAGTTCCATCATCATAATAAAATAACATGTTCAATTCTTATTTTCTTTAATAAAATTCTCATTTTCCTATTAGTGCAACTTTCATCTCTCTCTTACTCAGTGTTGGATGTTTATTAGAATCCATCAGCTGAACAAAAATGCAAGCCACTTCATATTGAAATGCGATCAAGAGTTTGCAAAAGCTGTCTACAGATGTAAAGCTGCTCATGCATTACATGCTGCTGGATAATATTTTTTTTTAATATATCAAAATTCTATGTTCTCCTTATGTCACAAAAATTATGAGCTGTAAATAAGGAGTGGCAGCAGATGTTGGCAGCGAACATTTATGTGAACAAATCTTGCTGAAACGTACAAAGTTAAAGTAGATCTCAACAACCTTGTACAGTGAAGAACATAAATACTTTAAGCCACACACGTGCCCCACAAACTAACAGGATTTTCTCTGAGGTTAAATATATTGAAGATCATAGTATCAGGATCTACATGCAGAGGAAAAGAAATGAATAAACACAGTAAGACCAGAATAAGTGACAGGACTGAAACTGTTCTAAATGAGCATCTCTCATTTAAGGTTGGTTCAGAGACTGCAAAAAACTGAAGAAAGAAGGAAAAATTTATACAAAACATTTATATGCCAACAACTCAAACTGAACTTCAACCAAATTCCTGTTTAGGTTCTGAAGTACTGCAGTAAGTGAAAAGGTTTTTTTGTATTTGCTGTAAAGATGGGAGAAAAATACAGATTTTTAGAAGAAGTAAAATGGACTGGACAGAGAATGCAGAATTATGACCAACAGTAAATCAAAAGTTTCACATTCAGATTTCTAGAAAATGTTGAAAAAAAGAATAAAAGGACATAAGATCTTGACAGCATCTCAAGCCTGGACAGCTGCACTTCTTACAGCTTTCAGATACATATTTTCCAACAGATAACTGAAACCAAAAGATGGCATTGTACTGGCTTTAATGTAGCTTGGATCAGATGTCCCATGATTCATTTGCCATGATCACACAGCTTTAAGGCCTTTCTGACAGCAAAGCTAAGCATAAGTCCAACGTCTCTATAATCTCATTCCTATGAATCTCACTCCTCCATGCTTTAGTGCATTCTTTAAACTGATTTCCTGGAAACAGCTTGCTTCCTTCACATCAGTGCAAGCGGGACAAATTGAAGCTGCCTTGCTACACAAATAATTGGGTACTTTTGTGCCAGTGTCAGTCAGCCTCCTCTCTGAATCCTCTGCTTTAGTATTCAGCAGAGACACTCAGGTAGAAGATGGCAAAGCCCTAAAGCTATTCACTAATGTGATGTCAGTCCGTGGACACACTTACTGGTGAATAATTGAGGGGAGTAAACCATGTAGCAATCATATGTTTGTCAAATGAATGGCAGACAATTCTGAGGTGATGAGACAGAACTGGCGACTAGTTAAGGCAGAAAGCTGCACGTGGAAAATGAGGCACTACTTGACTCCTCCATCACTGATAGAGCAGATCAGATAGAAAAAAAAAAACAAATTCATCACCTTTCTACGAAACTTTATTGACATCTTGTCTTAACTGCAGCATTGCTGAGAGGGGCTGAAAACCTGAGAAGTCATTGCAGCACAGCAATAAGCTATCAAAAGAAAACACTGTGGAAATAACAGAGGTTTTGGAGGGGGTGTTTGTTTGATGTGTTTTTGTTCAAGCTCAGATTGCAAGATCAGGATTGTGAAGAATAATCTAATTGGGTTTGCACTTTAAAACAACAGAGAGAGAGAGAAGTTTAAAGAAAGGATATATTGTATTACAAAGGTCTGCATCAAGAAAGTTTAGAACAAACAGGTTAACCCCCAAATCCATGCTTATGCAATGCAACTTAGTAGTAAAAACATTGAGTCACCAAGAGATGTAAAACTTCTCAAGACAGTCTAGGACCTTTCTAGCTATAATCACAAAGATGAAATTTGTCAGATATATGGAAGACTTGTATAACAGATAGACTTGATAAACACTTCGACTGATCTTCAGTTTTTGTAGCAAAACAGCTCCCACAGACCAGAAAAACAATGAAGTCTCCAAAATCATGGGAGCAGTCCTTTGTAATAAGGTGTATGTGTAAGGACTCTTACTTTCAATGATTCCTTCTCCCTCTCTAGTTGCTGATGTTCCAGATGTGCTTTTGCCAGAGCTTCTTCTTTCTTTGTGATCTCTTCTTTCAGCTGATCCCCCTGATGTGTCACAGTTTTCAGTCTCTTCTTCATTTCCGTTATCTCATCCTAATAGGACAGAAAGTGATTGCAAAAAGAACCAAAAGGGGTAAGCTTTTGTGAAGGAGTTCAGGCCATTTTGATACTGGAAAATGAAACTACAGTACTTGAGAGATGTGTTGTACATACCACAAGACATTAGTTTTGAATACAACAGAACAAAACAGTTTAATTAAATGATATTTTTTTTTTAGTTTATGCTAGCATAACATTACTAGAAAAAGGTCTCCACGGATAACAACAATGGTCATTAATAATGAGGATAATAAGCCATTTCATTTGAACAAATGAACACGTGAACAAATTAACAAATTGACACAAAATAAGAACTAGCAGGCAATCCAGATTAATAAGAAGATTTTGATTCTATCCATTTGTTTCCATGCTTCTGGCACTGTGTTTTTCAATAAGGTTGTAAACATCTGGGCACCAGTGTTTGGGGAGAAGTCTTTATGAAAATGAATATAGCTATGAAGAAGATACAAATACAGCTATGAGTATAGCTTATCTCCATTTTGCTTTTTTGTTAGCTTACAGAAACAGAAGTAGAAAAAGTGTGCTCAGAGATGAAAAACTCCCTGGTATGAGAATATTTGGCATGAATTTTAGGTTCAAAACAAAGCAATATGCCTGCTAGCACTGCAGAAACATGAGGCCACCCTGGCCACTCACAACACAAAGGTGCCTGTTCATGCTACGCTAAGGAACTGTTTTATTGACTGACTGCAGAGATGGTACATGTTGTGACACAAAGTCAAAGCTAGTAAATTCAACACATAGACACACTCTTTTGAATCTAGCAGAAACAGCTTTATGAGCTGTTATACCTCTGCTGGAAGGTCACACCTCACAGAGAAGACAAAGTAACATTTCACATGAATACATTGTTTCAGTACAAAACCATATCAAATTTAGAGCTCTTTCAGCACTGTACACCATATGCATGGATTTACTTGACAAATGAGCAGCATTTTCTTTCATGATGCGCTTGACATAGTCAAGTAAGATTGTAAGTCATGACACTATGCAAATGGTAGTGAGAAAGTACTGATTACCAGTCTGACAGGCCTTAAAACAAACATGGACTCCACACTTACTTGATGGTCCCAACTGACAATTAAATGAGATGAAAATAAATGCAATAATATGCCAGTAGGCTTCACCTACCTGCACGCTCAGTCAGTCCTGCAAATGTCCTGTTAACAGCAGGTTAACAGCCCATAAGCCTCTTAACTAATACAAAGAATCTGGTAGATTTTAAATGTACTGCCCAGATACATACCCAAATACAGTCCTACTTCTCTATTTGATGAAGAACAGTAACACAACAATATTATTATTATTATTATTATTATTTGGTAAACAGGTTTTCTAATCAACTTGTGTAAACAAATGAGCTCCCAGCAACAAAAGAAACCTCAGAGGTAGATGCAAAATGTGTTTGTATCATTCTGAACGCCTGCCAGCATGGAGATCATTAGCAAGGTGGGGACCTTTCTGTATTAAGCAATCCCAAAATACCTTTATCTAGCTTTACCTAAATATGTTTGTGCAAATTTGTTTTACTTCACAAAAGGACTTGCTGAAAAGTTATGGTAAGTTAAGTAAGTTGAAGTATAAATAACAGCCTCTAATAACTTGAAACTTGAACAGCATTGTTTATAGCACCACGTAGCACTCAAATCCTGACAAAACTGATGAGTTCACTGCTTTTTATAACTGAACAATTCTTCCTATGAGAATTTATACTGGATAGATATTGAAAAAATAAAAATAAAAAATAAAAAAATTAATGAGCATTGAATTGCATTTATTTTTAACTATTATTTTTCCTAAGGGATTGTTTGGGAGCAGCAAGAACCGCAGCATCACTTCAAGAATGTATGCTAATGACCAGAGAGGGAGGTAGTGGACAAGCAAAGCATTTCACTCACTTGATAAAGTAGTTCATTCCCAATCAAAACAGTCATCAAATAGAGAGGGATTTGGACATTTTATTCCCATGTGCTTCTCAAGCAAAACACCTAGCTATTCATATCATAGCATGAATTGTAATCTACTATGATTATATCATAAACACATTATTCTGAAATAACCAATCCTGTAAACTACAGTTATCCAAGGTCCCAGTCTCTGTCAGGCACAAAAGGACTTGTATGGTATCGTAGATCTCTACATCAGAATAACAAAGTGTATTCTCAAGTGATCTGTTCTATTCCTCTAGTATCATTAGTGAGATCCCCAAGGCAAAGTTATGAATGGAATGATTCATTATCTGAGGCAAATGACACTCACTGAAAGGAACAAGGTGGAAGTATCTCATTCTGCCATAAAATTCTCCTTCAGCTGAGAAAGTGTTCCCTCTGCTTTCTACATTGCAATTCACACTACTGCTTACGTGTATACAGGGCTAAGAAGGCAATCTTATTCCCATTAAACTATTTTTCATGCAGACTGTACAACTTCTAAAGGAATAGGATTGAGTGAATTCAAGAAGGAAAGGAAGAAGTTTCTTTTCTAATAGTGTTATACAAACCAATAGTTCCATTACATCATGATTTTGTGCACAGTTTGAAGTTAGAGTATTGCCCATACAACAATGCTGAATTCCTATTGCCTGCCCAAATCCATACTGTCCAGATAAACATGCAGGGTCCTAAAACATTCATCCCACCCAGAGGAGTTCAGAAATAATTTCTGCAATTAAGCCAGCAAGCTTCGCTTTCAACAAAATGAAAGTAGTTCAGGTAACAACAACAACACATGATATAAGCAGAGATGGAAACACATGATATAAGCAGAGATGGAAACACATGATATAAGCAGAGATGGAAACACATGATAGATTATCCTACCTTTGCTTCAATCAGATTTTTACTGTACAGGTTCCTCTCTGTTCTCACAGTTTCACAGAGGTTTTGTTGTTGTTTAAATTTAATCTCAGACTCTTCTATTTTCCTCTCATAGTCACAGATCTTCACTTCCCGTATTTCAACATCTTTCATGTGCTGGAGGACCTGAATCAGAAAGAAGGAAATGAATATGATTAAATCATCAACATAAGATTATTGGGACGGGGCTGAGTTTATGAGTTTAATCAAGGGCGACAACTCCAGACCTCCATGATGAGAAGCTGAAGCTACTGCTAAAATCACTTGTATCCAAGTATGAGTTTAATCTTTCCGGATTGCTTATGTGAGGAACATTTTATTTCAATCTGATACCTAGTGTGGTTATTTTCATAACTAAAACTTACAGAAATGTACATATTTAACTTAAAACCAATCTACTAGAAGCATTGCCACTGAGCTGGCTCAACAAAATCGACACGTAAGCAGCTTTCAGTAAGAATGGCCTTAGGTTATTTATGAAGCAAAGCTAGACTTTGAACATGGTTTTGGATGTCATTTGTATAATAAAATAGATAGAAACACAACATTTTCAAAGAAGCCCTGCATTTACTCCTCTACTGTGAAATCCAGTTAACTTCCAAAACCTCAGCTTTAAAAAAAAAAAAAAAAGAAAGAAAGAAAGGAAATGTATCTGATCCCAAACTGTGGATCCCAAACTTGATCTGAATAAGCAGGTAATCACAATTACTTTTTTCCACTAAAGGAGGATAAATAATGATTCACTAAAGAGAACAGAGTAGCTTAGACTGTAGATTGTAGGGAAGTGATCATGTGAAAGACCAGTGAATGAAAATACAAAGGATGATAGACACCTTCATTAAATAGTTACCACCATAACAATGCAGAAGAATTACTACACTGAAAGAGCAAAAATGCACATAATTGCTAATTATTATGACGGGCTTCCTAGAGTACACTTTTTAGGGGTTTCTTTTTTCAGAATAAGGACCTTCCTCTTGCCTTACTAAAACAGGAACCAAATATAAGTCAGATAGAATCCAGTGCTTTCATTGATGGAAAGAGATGGAAAAAAAAAATAAAAATGAGCTAAGGAGTACATGTCAGGACCATCATTTTTTGTGTACCCTGCCTGAGGGAGAAAAGAATGCCATACTTAGAAGTCAGGAAAAGGATCAAAGCATTAAGCAAAAAGCTAAGGAATCTTATGGACAAAATCCAGGAAAGATGTCCATTTAGAACAGCATGTCATAGCTGGTTCTCCAGACTGGTTTTGAAAGCAGCCATTTGAGCTCTGATTTACATTTGATGCAGAAGCATATAAAAATGTTTACATCAGATAGTCAATAACTGCTAAGTTTGCAGTCGGCAAAGTTGTCCCTTCCTTAGCAGTTAAGTCTTGTGAGGTCTAACTACAGGGCAGGAGCTTAATTAATTGATTATTCTATCACAATCCACTCTGAAGACAGGAGATTGCTAAATATAGAAAATTTTATTATGGCACAGGAATACAATTCTAGCACATTTGTAGCTGACTGCAGAGGATCCTAGGAACTGCTTACAGTGCAATACAAAAACATAGTCTCTGCTTATAACCCACTCTTGCCTTTTCCCCTCCTGTTAAAACAACCTTCCAATAGTAATAGCAGGGAGTAGAAATCAATAAGGCATGCATTCAGTTAGCAACACAGCGACCATAGGCTGGAGCAAGATTTGAAAGTAGGTCACTTCATCTGTAAACCTTTTGCTTGGTTTTGTGCAATCTAAGAGCAATAAGCTCACAGACTAAGTTTTTCAACATGGTGCTCATAGTCAGATGACTCTGCTTTTTCAGGAGTATCTAAACTCAAACAATTCCCCTCGCCCCCTTCTAAATTCAGAAAAGATACATGCAGTGTCTCTCAATAGAGCAGCCCTCTGCAAGGCCATGTATCCTCAATTATGAATGATCTGATCATAAAATACACCTCTCAGGTTTCTCATTACCAAATCTAAGCTAAGCAGAAAGAATTCAAAATTGATGGTTTTCTTCTGTACCTTCTCACTTTTCACTTGCTTACTTCATTCATTTGGTGTCAGTTACCTGTTCAGCTCAGTGAACCTACTCAGGAACTCAGCTCTGGTACCATCCTTATTTGCTTACCTTTGTTTAGCAACTTTAAGAAGTCCTTCCCATGTCTTAATGATGCCTATGCTTCAGATGAACTTTAAAGAGTTACTTCACTACTAGCTTACTAACAACCTAAATCTGCCACTGGAAAACACAGATTTCATAATCTGGGTATTTCAAGCCAAAACAGAAATATTCTACTAATGTTGCTAAGGAACCCAATCTATACAACAAAGATCAAATAAACAGATTTTTTCTTATCTGTACTGGTTAACTGAGAAGTAATACTCCTCACCAAGTAATGCTAGCCTAAAATAGTACAAATGACCAGTCAGCCAGGCCAATAATTACAAGGGCAAGACTAATTTGAATTCCCACCATTAAAATATTTCACTGCTGTGGATGTAACTTCGACTCTGTTCATCAGTTACTCCCCAGCAAAACATGATTTTGAAAGAGCAGCTCTGCAACTACAAATTCAGTCCTGCTATAAATAACAAGGCAGCTTCTAGAGGGAGTGTGGCTCTGTCGGCCTTTGTAGGATTTCAAAAAAAATCTTTGGACTTAAATGGGTTTGGCTCTTTACAAACTCTTCCACAATTCAGAAGGAGTAAAGCAGGGTCTTTTAGAGACCTCCTGATGGTAAAATATGAGTGTTGATCAGTGGTGAAATGGCTCCTATACTATGTATGTTTTGACACATTTTCCTGCTGCATCTCACCTGCAAGTTGAATCAGGAATTGCCCCTTCACTGAACCACAGAAGCATCAAAACCCTTTGAAAACTTGAAGTCATAATACAGGCATCATTATACAAGCAACTCAAGTGTCATAACCCATTTACTTTGCCCCGTACACAATGGAAAATTTGCACCCAAAGTGACAGGCAAAAGAAAACCGTTTTTCAATTCAACCTTCAAAATATTGTGAGTAATCTTAATCAAAAGTGAAATCAAAAGCCTTGTACTTCTGAATGTTACGCATTACTCCCTGGCCATAGTTTACAACATTCTTAATTCATATCTATTCTGTTAGAAACACACTACAATAAAAAGATGCAAAATGTAACTTTGCAATGAAGATATATCTCACTTCCACAGAATATCATTCATAGGTAATGACAAAAGGTAACCCAGAGAAGAGAGCATGTATCATCCAAAAAACAATTTTAAAGCCACTCGTCACATTTAGCTGTAAAGGATAATTTTAAAGTGAAAAGATAATTTGTGAGTTTAAATACCTTGAAAGCTAATCCCATTAAATCAATGATCTTCTTGGGGTGGGGAGGGGGGGGGCCTTCAGTGTGATCTTCAGCAGCTAATGGAATATGTCCCAACTGTGTTCCTGAGTGTATTTTCAGGAATTAAGCCATACAGAGAAACGGGTATAATACAGCACAAATTTTATGCAGGGTATCTCTGCAGTTGGTACTGGAAAATCCATTTTGTAGATGAGATTGAACACGATCAGATGTTTTACTCATACTGGCATTAATCCTACAAAATGCTGAGTCTCTTACAAAGATGTTACGCTCTGTCATCTCACTTGCCTCAACAGAATATGAGGATGTCAGTAGTATCAAAATAAGGTCATTTGCAGATAAAACAGAACAATCAAAGAGTAATTTCCAACTGCAAGCAAGAGTTGCAGTTGTGAAAATGAGATTTGACAAGCCACAGGCTTTGGTTCAAACTCCCAACCTACTTCCCAGATGATTGATAAACAGAGCTATATGGCTATAACCCCAAGCTTATCATAGAATAAACAGTCATTTCAGAGGTTACCCCAGAGAGACTCGAAACACAGTAGTGGGCAACACACACTTCAAAGAAGAGATCTTCGTAAACTGCCTGAAGACCATTTATCAGAGATCTCTCCCATTGGAACACGGGGAGATAACATATGATCTTTACAGCTTCGAGAGTTAAAAGAGCAAAGAACAACTTCCACAAAAAGCTACTGAACCTTCTGTTTGAGATCACTGGCTTCACTGATGAAACAGTCTCTCTCCTTCTCCAACTGGTAAATAATCTTCCTTTGTTTCTGAGCTTCGTTCTTATAATTTTGAATTTCTTCTTCTAAGTTTTTCTTGGACTGCTCATGGAGCTTCACCAAATCCATCTGCTTCTGAACAGCATTGGTGGCCCTGTTCAAGTTCTACAGGAGAAACCACAAAATAATGTTTCTTGAGCTGAAAAAAGCAACACTGCCACCACTCTGGCAAAAATAAAATAAAATAAATGCAATTATCTAAGTGGATTGTGAACTTCCTAATGCTATTATCTTGTATCTAATTTGCTCAGTTGAAATACTTGAGCCTCAAATCTGATTTTAAAAAGAAAAGGCAATCTCTCATAGAGTTGCCAAGTAGTACTTATTCTGATTTTAAGTTAAAACACTAATATCTGCATTACAGAAAAAGAAAATTGGATAGGATTGTTTACAAGCAGTATAATTAATGACTGAAAAAGCCTTGCCAACTTCAAGGCATTTAGATTATAAAGCATGCCAATAGCCAATAGAATAAATTCCTTCTCATTTACTAAGTAGCAACTTCAAATTCACCAAGTGTGGCTTGAAATTATACACAGGGATTAAATAGAAAACCCCAAGATAACACAATAAATAAATTAATTAAAAAAATCAACCTTCCAGTCCTCCTTTGGAATTTCTTTCCCAAATTCAAAACAAGTATTTACCATCTGTGAAATCTTCATCTGTGCTAGAGTCGAGGCACAAGATGGTGAATCCGTATCAAGAAAAGCATCTCAGCCAAAATAATCTTTTAGCATTGAATTTACTAGACTACACTTCAGGAATGACAATAACACAAGATGCCGTCTTGCAGTACAAAAACTTTGGGCTGATGGAAAATGATCAGTAAGAGAAATGGGCTGAAAAAGCAAAGATCAGTATTGCATTGTCTGCCAAGCTGCTACATGGTGCACCAACATCTTGGTTTGTTCTTTTACTACCACAGAATTAATCTGCCTAGATTAATACTAACATTGGTATGCTACAGAGTGTAAAAGCACAGATGTAATCAACTTTTCAGACATCAAACAATGGTTTTTCAAGATGAAAATGTCACTTTTTTTTTTTTGTTTATCCCCATGATGGTTTATATGTTAAAGCTTAGTAATATTTCATGTGCTTATGGTACTACTTCAGTGCACCCTATAGAAGAAGGACAAGAACCTGCTTAAGGGTCTGACTGTTTGACTCATTTATCCTATAGTATTTATGTCTCTCTGTGAGAGTTTAAACTATAGACATCACACTCTCAAGTCATGAAATTTATCAGTATTACAAATGCAAGCTCACCTGACTTAACGTGTCCCTTTCTTTCACAAGACCATCTACAGCTTTCTTGTCAATCTCTGCTTGCTTTTTGGCAGCCTCCAACTCTAAAGAAAAAGAGGAAAGAGTATAAAAATGGATTCAGACTGAACAGCTAGCTGGACTTAGTAAAAACCCTTAGCATTACATGAACAGTTCAATTACCCGTGACCTTATTTTACAGTCCTTAAGTATTAACATCCTTACCCGATACCTATTTCAGTATTTAGAAGAACTCAGGTACAATAATTAATGTGGTACAAGGACTCATTATTTGGTTCTTCAAACCAAGACACCACAAAGAAGTTAGATTTTAAGAACTTATGGAGCGCAGTAAAAATCAGAAGCTTTTAACAAATTTCAAAGTGAGCATCCAAAAATTGAAGCACTTTGAAAAACAGGGACTTTGAGTCAATCTAATCCATTTAAGTAAAATCCAGTTCTCCTTTGAAGCATTGAGATTCTATTGGTTTCAGTGGAGTTAAAACTCCTTGCCATGGGTTAAGATTAACATGGTACGCATACTAATAAAAAAATCTATGTATATTAACTATTGGGTACATGTTTTCACTTCATTTTAAAATTAATTACAAACTGTTATGCTACAGCTCAGAAAATGCAGTACACTGGATTGCTAAGACATGTCCAATATTGCAAGAGAACACACCATCAGTAGACACTCTCAGGCATTCTGATATGGTTCTGATTATTTAAGTCCCTCTCTCTAATATCAAGCATGGCCTCAAGCTGTATAAGCAAAATGCTTGTGGGAAGGCTTTTCCACCCTTGCAGATATGAACGGAAGATGGACATGTTTTTGCATAAATACAGCCATGTAGAGGTATTAACATCTTATATATGCCATTTCCTCAGGACACAATCTGGAAGCAAGGGAGAGCAGGAAGATGTACCCATGATTGTATCAACTTGAACCAGATCAGGTTTCTAGCTAAGGACTTGTTTTTTCCCATAAAAAGAAAAAATGGAAGTGTCATTGTCCCAAATGTTTTTGATGAAGTAATATTACAAAGTTGTCAAATCATCTTCAATATTTTATCTGAAAAATCACTTTGAAAACGTGTTTATTTCAAAACATTTTTCTTTAAAATATAGTTGCACTATAAAGACATTTTACTAAACCCAAGGAATTTTCTTCCAAAATTTCCATTTGAAAGATCTTTCTCAAAACATTGCACACCTACTAGCAAATAAAAGCCACTACCTGTACAGCTTTAGAACATCTGCTGACCAACTGAAGCCCCAAATATACCAGAAATAAATTTACCTGCTTGCTCACAGGCTTCTTTTCCCCCCCCCCCCTCATGCTGTAACTATTCAGCGGAATCAGAGAAGTTAAGAAAAACAGTGTCTTATCCATGTCTCTTTTCAGTAATCTCTGAGCTTGTTCTTCTCCCACTGGTCAGAGCAGGAGCAACAAACATACATTAGGGGGGCAACAATCTTTCTGACATGGCACAAATTTACACTCCATTAAGTTCAGTTAAATTTTCTGTATCTGCAACCCACACATGCTGCAACATGCAAAATCTGAAAAGGTTTTGTAAAAACCATTCCAACTGTCATTTGTACAGCATCATACCGAGAACTAAAAGAGTATCATCCTGCAAAGATGCACCTGGAATTGAACAGTGAATCAGAGGACAGATCCATTCATCAGAATAAGACACCTACCTCTCTCTAGACTAGATATATGACTTTTTAGGGTCTCTCTCTCATGTCCTGCAGCGACTTTCTTTTCTTCTGCAGCACGTAGCTTACTCTGGAGAGCAGCTCTTAATTTGTTCATCTTCAAAATATCAAGTCGCACTTGATTCAGTTCATCGTCTCTGGCCTATACAAAGCAACAAGGAGGGAAAGTGAGAGCATCCATAGAAAGAAATCTCTGTACTTGGTACATACTTGTTCTATGAAATCCAGTGTCCCAGTAGGAAAAGGTGTAAGTGTTGCGGGTCACCTAGAAGAAAATTAACTAATTGAACAATATTAAAAAACAAACAAACAAAAAACTATTTGAAGTTAAGGGAAGGAAACCGATCATCAAATCTCATGCTTTAAGGCTGAATATAATCCACAAGAAAATCCCCAGACTCAAACCTCAAGCAGTACTACACAATCTTGCAGACTAAATATGGGCAGCTCTGATTTCCCTTGAAGTATTAAAGGCAGTGATTGTGAAGAGTAAGATCTCTAGTGAGGTTCAATGGTATGGCAGGTATTTGATATCCTCATTCTTTCTATAATCCATGGCTTTTAGAGAAAAACAAAATGTAGAGATTACCTCATTTGCTGTACAATCAGAAGAGAAAATAATCAAAACGCTGCACGAAAATTAAGGAACCAGTTACCAGGAATGAAAACCAACTACCATAACAAAAATCTGTCCCTTTTCTTCTAAGAATTAAATACAATTTCTCCATACAATTTCACTGTTAAGTTTTTACAGCCATTACAGACTGTGTTCCATACAGAACCTCAGGTAGTCATCATGTAAGATGATGAATCCTGCTTGGTGAGTGTCTCGGGCAGGATACGAATCTTCTCAGATCTTCCAGACAATCAAGAGAATTATGAATTCTTTCAGAGTTCAGGTTGCCCAACACCATATTAGAGGTGCTTAGTGTTCCTATGTTCAATATTTTAACCCTAGTGACAATACAAAATGCAAGGTATGGTAGACAAAGTAATAACATCTAATGCATAGACATTATCCTACCCCACAAATGCTCTCAACATAGCCCAAAAGTCATATGCAGGAATCATCTAATCTTTCCTCTTTTGAAACTCATCTGCTTCTGAGTGATAATAAAGCAACTTTTTAACAACGGAAAGTTCCAGGTAGCATGACTACAGTTAGAGATATATACAAGGACTGCTCTTAAAGCAATGCCTCCTATTTTACTATATTGGCCCATGACATCAGAAGCAGATGTTGGTTGTATGGCAATAGAGGCTGAACCTTCCCATCAATATTCCATCACATTTTGCTGCCATGAGACAGATGGCAGCAGAAGGGCAGTCTGAAAAAAAATGGGTCTGACAAGAAAATGCAGATGAAGCAAAGGTGTGTCACTGAATTCCACCATGTGGAAAAAAATGGAACCCAGTGACATTCATCAGTGCTTGCTGAAGGTTTATGGAGATCAAACAGTGGATGTGAACATAGTGAGGTAGTGGGTGGTGCATCTCAGTAGTGGTGACAGTGAGTCATCTCCACTGGTACAGATATTTACAAGAGGGGCACGTAAGCTTTTGACTACACTGAAAAATATCATTCTGTAGCTGACAATTTGCTATATCAAATAGTGTTACTATGATCTTTGTATCTGTTGTAGTTTCCATGGAAATAAATAGGAGATATTACTTTCTGAACAAGGTACATAAGTGATAGGATGCATACATCTTCTGATACTTACTTTCAGTTCTACTGTCTTTTTGTGAAGATCCTGCATTACTCCTTGAAACATCACGCTGTGCTGCTCACTCTCTTGCATAAGCTTATTATTTCTCATCTGGAATTGCTCAAGTTCCTTACCAGTTCTTTCATTCAACATCTGTTAGATTAAGGAACAATCCTATTAGTTCTTTTTAATCTGATTACAATATCTACATATACATGAAGACAGAACATTCCATCTCCCCAGGAGATAAAAGCCGCTGCAGATTGTTGTCTGCTTAAAATCCACTCTTCATTGCTGATGAAACTACTAATGTGGAATATGAGAAACGTTCATATTGACTAGGGGAAATGATCATTTCTAATGAATAACACAGCCAGTGTCATTTTCCCTGGAAGCTTAGCAGGTCTCTCTCAGGTGGTAGATAAATATTTTAATTCATATTAGGCATTTGGCAAGTATCGTGCAGCACAATCACTTGCTACATATAATTACAGAGAATCAGTATGAGATTCAAATGACTTCAATCAGAGGAGGGAAAGGTAGCTCTGTCTCTTACTGAGCAAGTTCTACATTAATATGCCAATAGCATTTATCTGGGTACATGATTCGCTGAAACCAGAACCCAACCACTTTCTTCTCTAATTTGTCTTCAGTCATAAGCTCAGAACAGCAGTTTCATGGTTTGTATGGGGTACACATAAATCAGTATTGGATCCACCAGTGGTTTTTTTTCTGGTTGACGAGACTTCCTCTAGCAGTCATTACTCCATAAGTGAGGAAAGAATGACCATAACATTTCACACATCAAGCATTAATGTGCAATAAACCTATGAAGTCAATGCGTACTATTCTCTTAAAAAAAAAAAAAAAAAAAAAAAAAAAAAAGCAGAATATCACTCTTCCACATGCATGTGAAAGAAAAGACAACATGAAAACAGCTTCTTATGTAATGAACGTCAGGATTACACTGTTTCTGGGTATTCTTTGTTCAGGCTTGGGCACAGGTAGGGTGAAGCCTACAGCTGCTGTACCAAAACAACTTTACTGTCATTCTAGCAATAATATTAAACTATAAATTTGAGCAGAGAAAGAGCAGACATCACAGACAACTACAATTCAGTCGATAAAAAATAACCTTATTGTGTGGCAATAGTTCAGTCACCTCCTCTTATAGATTTCTAACTCTAGAGTAGCCTATATTCAAACAGTTTTTTTTTAGTGAAGGACAATGCAGTGATTCCACAGACAACTTCAAGCCAAGACAGGCAATCAAAACAATGCAGCAGCCTGGTTAATTATCCTAGACACAGCACTTTATGGGAACTACCAGTTTCCAGAACACTTTGGACAATTCAAAGCTCCTAAAATAAGCACTTAGGAAGCTCCAAAGGAGCTATAGAAAGGAAGACAAAACCCACAAAACCAGCAATTGCAGACATCCTGATTAAAGACAGTATGTCTAGTCAGATCATGAAGTTGCCCTCATAAACTACTCAGTGATACCTGCAGTCAAAGTAATTTAGATTGGAAAAGACTGAGATCATCAAGTCCAGCCACCAATATGACACACCAAGTTCACCTCTAAACTACATCCCATATTGCTGCTTTCACATCTCTCTTAAATACTGCTAGTGAGGGGACTCTACTGCTTCCCTGGACAGCCTGATTCTCCATGGATAAATTACTCCTCATGTCCAGCCTAAACCTTTCCTAGCAAAACCTGAATATGCTTTCTCTGCATCCTACCACTTGTCACCTGAGAAAAGATGTCAACCTCCTTAGTGCAATCTTCTCTATAACAGTTGTAGAGAGTGATGAGGTCTCCCCTCAGCATCCTTATCTTTGGACTAAACAATCCTATTTTCCTCAGCTGCTTCTCATAGCACTTGTTTTCTCATTATTTCATCAGCTTTGTTGCTCTTGTCTCTGCACACACTTCTTGAGCAACTCACTATCATTCTTGTAAGGAGGAGAAATTCAGACAAACAGGCAAGTGTGTTCTGAGAAGTAATCATGTTCTCCTTATACTCTTAGTAGAATAGGTGTGTTGGAAAAAAATTCACACGCTTCTACCCTCACCAATTCGGGGACCCAAAGGGAAGATAAAGCTATTAAAGCCATAAATTTCCTAGATAAAGACAACTCCCAAGAAAGTTTCCCTTGAGGTAGGACTGTTATACAGTGATGAGATCTCTCCTGCCATTTACTGAAATTGCTTCTCTGAGAGTTTCTCTAAGCCAGGGGAAATGGAATGAAAACCTGAAAATTCAAACACTTTCAGAACACTATATGTTAGTACATTTCCAGATAAAGTTTTTGGAAACAGAAAGAGGAATATCAATCAAAAAGGTTTACAAAGACAATTCCCTGCCCTTTGACAGAAACACTTCCGCAAGCTTGAGAGGTAGGTGAAAATTACTGTGACAGAGAAGAAAAAGGGATCAGACTTAAAATGGCTTCACCCACACCACTACGCTCAATCAGTGGCAAAACTGGCAATATACTCCAGAAGTCCAACTTGGCAGTCTCCTGTTACTATCATTAGTTCATCCACGCTTCACAGACTTTGTCTCATTCGCAATCATCTTTTCAGGATGAGATGATCTCTAATTATATCATTGTGCTTCATTGCTGATTTTTATCTGAAATCGGTCATCTGTCTTCAAATATTTATTTTTTAAAACTACATAAAAATAAATATGTAATAAAATTTATTGACTTAAAATAATCTCCCTCCACGAAAATCAAATTTCTTCTTATTTTGAAATGACTCTAGCTTTAGACCAGATGAAAAGCATTCCAGTGCCCCACCTTCTGCTCTTTTAGATTTTGTTCCAGTTTCAGTTGTTCTTCTTTGTTCTTTTGTATGCGTTGCTGTAAATTCTTGATCTCGACCTGCTTATTATCTATTTCAGCTTGAAGATTTTTCAGCTCCTTGTCCATTTTTTCTTTCTTCCGAGCTTCTCGTGATACCTCATTGTTACGCATTTGGATTTCTTGCTGAAGCTGTAATAATAAAGAAAACAAAAATTTAAGTTCCGTTGCCTTTAAAAGGCCTCTCATGCTTAATGTTAAGAACAATGGCCTCTATTCTACCACATCCATGACCACACAGACCATTCTACTACACAGATCTGATAAGTAACTATGTTATCTGATGGCCAGACTAAAAAGCCTGTATTTGGTAACCTATAGCAGGGTTAAAGCCAACTTGGACTTAATATTATATTGCAAGAATTTTTACTTTTTTTTTTTCTACCCCACCAGCAGAAACACTGATAGAGAAAAGACAGAGGTGTCCAAGCAGTTATTCGCAATTACTTTCAGTACTTCTGCTCTCAAAATTCCTCAGCAGAAACTTTGAAAGAAATTCCCTCTCACATTTGATAACTTTCTTGTGACTTCTGCTCTCTCTCTGTCTCCAGAAATGTGATGGAGCAGAATCACCAAAGAATATCTATAGGAGGTTGATCCACGTGGAAAAACCCAGTTCAGACAGGGACCAGCAGTTGAAAGATGCTCTTCACTTAATGATTCTTCTCCCCGTCAGCCAACAGATGAAAAGTTGCCAGAACTGCCAGAGTCTTCAATGGGCTTTTCAAAAAAATATTGTTATTTAAGCAGTCTGAAGCAGAAGGTAATTTTGTTTCAGGAGAATGAAAGGTGGATCTATGCACTGTAACAATCCTGGAAACTAAAAGGCTGATGAAGTAGCTATCAGAAGATTAAAGTTGGCAAGATTCAGTAAGATTTGATGGAAGCTTCACTTCTTTCTTTTCTCACATACCTGCAATGCTGACAGAAAAACAAATATTTACATTCTTTTGTATTACATTCCCAATCAAATGCTTTAGAAACAAACTAATACTGTGTAAGGAACACAGGCTCGTTGACCCTTTCCTATTTGTGAGTAATAAAACCTGCAAGCTAAAGGCTACTTCCTTGTCTTCTTTATTCTATAAGTGTTCTTCTATCTTGCTCCATTCCCTATTTATGTTTTTCTTTGCATTCCTTTATTCTTCATTGTTGTATTTCTGCATGTTGATGCAACAGTTTTCTGATCTACTTTCTCTCCATCCAGCAAGTATCCTATTGATCCTCTGTTCTCTGTATCTCTAGCTGCTACATGCATTTAAAGAAAGCTATATATACACACTGTAAAGAGGCCTGTCTACTTAGATGTTCAGAAAAATAGAAAGCCTAACTTAAATAGCAGACAGGAGAGCAGAGGTAGAATGTGACTGCTCTGTTTAGACACCAGTGAAGCAAACAATTCTTTAAGCTCAAGCACAAGGACTTACAGTGTAGAAAAGAAACAAACAAAATGAGGAAGAAGCACCAGTGTGAAGGATAACTGTGACACTGGCGGAGGAACTCTGGCTCAAGTCAAGGTTACTGCAGAGCTGTGGAAGTAGCTGGTACATGACAATACATTTTTCTAAAGACATAGTCAAGAAATAGAGAAAAGTACAAAAATTCACAACATATTCTTCTCTGAGCATTCCTGAAAAGGTTCTAGATGTGAAAGAATATGCAGTAATATTAGTCAATGGAGATCAATTGCAGAAGTGGAGAATCGTTTAGGACAGAGACTAAAATCGTCACCTGGTGGGCTGTACAGACCTGCATAATAGTTTCATCTGCCTCATTCTTTGCCCTCTCTGCATCCTGCTGCTGCTCTGTGGCTTGAGTTAGACTTTGACGTAACTCCACGACTTCTGACAAGAGTTGGTCTCGCTCCTTTGTTATCTCTTCTTTGTATTTTATCAAATCACTGATACTGGAAGTAAGGAAAAAATAGTTAAGCAGTGGTAGAGGCCAAACATGGACAAATAGATGTGCACTCATGAGAAAAGTAAAATGGAGAAAAGATCTCCATCTCTGATTTCCAGGGACCTTCCAGTGTATGAGTGGCTAAACAAGGTGTAGAATAATAGAACATCAGATCAGGCACTTGCTCTTTTGGGGGAAAACTTACTTGTACTCCTGACTGGAGGACAGTCCAGATCTCTGCTCCACTGAATTAGTTAGGCGTTCTATTTCCTCTTGTAGTGAATGAATTGTTTCCTTTGCTTTCTGTTCCTTTTCATAGGCTGCATCCACCATTTTCCAGGCTTTTTCAATCTCCTTGAAAAATAAAACAGAAAACATTTACAGAAATCGGGTTAAAAGGGAACAACAAATTAAAAATTAATTGCCTTGCATTTTGGTTAATTAAGAAACTAGATTTTCATGTCTTTTCATGCTCAGATTCACAACCGTTTCCTTCACCAGTTGTCTTTTCACTGGAATTAGGGCATTTTTAGCCATTCAGACAATGTCAGTTCACACCACAATAGCTCTTAACACATAGGACTGGAATATTATCAAATCTCAGTCTTGGAGGTTTTGGTCCTATATGTCCTACTACTGTCTAAACATTTATTGAAAACTCAGTGACCACAAAATTCCCTTGCACTCCAATGGCTCACTTAAGTCTCTAAAAATCTCATTAGCTGTTACGACAGTTAACAAACAGATTGCAATTTCCCAGAGGGGGGAAAAAAAGAGAGGTTACTCTGGGCCTTCCTTCTTTGTTCCTTTGCATATGTGGGGGCCTAGTGCTTTTGGGCTTTAACTACATATTTAGACAAGCCACAGTTTTCATGCCAAACTTCAACAGATGGAATTATTTGAAGGCAAAACTCAAAATCCCATGGTTTGATGTCCACAAGCAGGTACAGAAAATTAAGCAAATTCCCATTTGCAAACTTCCTCTGCATTTTTCCCCCTTGGAAAAGATTCTTAATCTCATACTAGGCTTATTCCTTGACAGGTCCAAACCATGCTGTGGAATTCTGTGCTAAAAATTGCAGTGAATCAGAAAGTATATAAACATATTAATGGAAGAAATATTCTCAATAAAGATAGTACTTCTAAACCTAGAAGCTCCTGAACTACAAATCACAGCATGCTATCCTGTTTCTCATGCTCTTTTCTCACCTGGCTGCCGACAGAGTGTTTGACTTCATGCACTTTATTAGACAGAGATTCCAAGTGTGGCTATGCAACTTTGACTTTAGAACCAGGAAATAACATCCCTTTCAATTTCTTCTTGTATCATATGCAAATGAACCAGTGAAAAAAAAATTAAAGTACCTCCACAAATAATAGTAGCAGATAACTGCCCAGAGAAGCCATTGGTTGCCCCATCTCTGGAGGTGTTCAGGGCCAGGATTGACAGGCTCCTGCTCAGTCTGATCTAATGGCTGGCAACCCTACCCACAGGGATGGGACTGGAACTAGTTTAACTTTAAGGCCCCTTCCAACCCAAGCCATTTTATGACAACTTGATGATTAATAATTTTTATATGTATATATTTAATAGCAATTCCTTATTTGAATTAACACCCCTGGTTCTAAAAATAAACCTATTTAACATTAAGTTAGAAATAACGACAAGCTATCTTACTGTATACAGTTAATGTACATATAGAGCTCTTTCACACTGAATAAACATAGTGCTAAGCTGTTCATGGCACCAATTAAAAACTTCAAGTCAACAAAGCAGCAGAAATAGACTACCAGAGTCTGCTGAAAACCAGATACAGAGTACAATATTTGTAGCCTCTTCAGGCTAGAGGGAGAACACGTTTTCATGATAGCTGTTCAATTAGTTCGGCATATCCAAATTTGAGAAACCAGAGAACCCAGATAGAGCATGAAGATCAGAAATGTTTGTCCCATAGCTTTTTTTAACTTCCAGACTAATAATAAAGAGTTAAATGTTGGACTTTACTCGTTCTGAAATTCTACAGAATTATAATCAACAAAGCGTATTTTCATTGCTTAGTAAATTACTTTAGTTCAAAATCTAGTTTGAAAAATGCCTTTCAGTTATGTATCAAGCATATTTAAAATGGTTTTAAATACTGAAGTCAACGTTTGTTTCACACATTTAGAGTTCTAATTTCCATTTAGATATTTAGATGCAGCCATCGTCTCCCATAAACTGTTAGATGTAATCTAACAGGTGATAAATTTTGCACTCATTATTCTCTTGCATAAAAATATTAAATTATGGAACTTAAATAAATGCATTCTAGGCTAAAATAATGGTATAAAGACTTTGTATATCATCTTGCCTAGCAAAAAAACCCAAAAAACAAAAACAAACAACAACAAAAAAAAACAAAACAACAACAACATAAAATATAGCTGCAGACACAGTTTCAGATGAGGTAGCCAACAAGAGACAACCAGTGTTTCTTCAGAAAAGTACAAATGGAAAATAAGATTAAAGCTGATTACTTAAATCAAAGCTTCCCGCTGGCTGATTAAACTGCAATTAAAATTGGGTAATTAAATCATGATTGGAGTTCTGAGGGACAGAAATGGTGAATAATACCAATAAGCCCTTTGAGAGGTCTTACTGGCTTGAGTGAGCCCTGAGGTTCATAACTGCACTTTGTTTTGGCGAGAGTCCACAGAAGGGATCACCTAAAGTCAGAGAGGCCATTCAGATGGGCTGTGATTGCAGGAAACCCAGTGCTGAACTTCTTGAACTGTATCTTGCTCTTCATGTACATGGAAACAACTTTTATCAATAGGGTTAACATGTACAGAGGGTGGCATCATTAAAAGGCAAAATCTAAATTAAAAAGAAAATTGTTACAGACTTCAGCATCAGCAAAACTGGCCTCTGTTATGATGCTTTCCTCCATGGTTTATTTTACATTGAATAAAGAATAAATAATATCTCTTCTTTTAAACTCTATTAGAGAGAAGGAAATTTCTGAAGGTTGATGCTTCAATTGGAAAAAAAGCTCATTATTACTCAGTGGAGAGGGGAACTGAAAGAAGGCAGAATGTATCAGAATCACTGAGTAATTGCAGTACAAATGTAGGTACATGCAGTATGTTGTATAATTAAAGATGGAAGAAAGCCGGATGTTTGCATCTAGAATAAGTACTCTGGAAAATGCAAAGCAGAATTCATAAAGTGTGACTCTTTTATTTTATTTTTCATAAATAGACTCAAAGATCACATCAGTGATCTGAGAACTGATGAAATGCTTTCTTAGTACAGTGGGTTGATCTCCTTGTAAACTGAAAACTTGGTAACTCAGAGCAGGGCAGTACAAGCTCCTATAAATTCCCATTCTGGTGTTCTTCCAGTGCAGCCCTACAGATCAGTTTCTCTAACAGTGAAAGAGAGAATTGTACTTCCCTGGGGTTCAGCCCAGCCCTTATTTTCTCTGACATAACAATAAACAGCAGACTATTATGTCCAGTTTATTAAAACTACAAAACAAAGCACTAAACTGCCAACAGACAGTAACAGCTATTGATTATTATTGACCTGGGCCCTACCAGCAATTGATTTGTGCAGTTAACCCCTGCCCCAAAACAAATCCTACAGATTACCACCAGACTCAACATGGAGAAAATTCCTGCCTCTGCAGCTCGGCTGAAACCTTTATTTGTATACAAACTAACAACCCACAAAAGCAAACTTATGAACCTGCTACCCTGATGACCCATCAAGCCACCAAGATTGAGGGCCTTAATTTGAAGCAGATATACCATTCTTACAGGAACAGCCCCACTGGGATTCTCTTATCACTTGTAAATAACAAAACACTGGAACAGATTATTTGTCTAACTCAGTGCAGCAGAACATCATGTTTGCTATTTGAACACTTGAACCTCCCTCAACACCAGCATTAAGCACATATGGAAGATTTTTTTGAGTGTTACTAAAACTGTACTAAGATACTACAGCTGTAGTGGAACTTAGAATCAGAATTACCCAGGTTGGAAAAGACCTTGAAGATCATCAAGTCCAACCGCAGCCTAACCAGTACCCTATCTCTGAAAACCCTCTGCAATGAACTTCTCTTCATTCTTGAACATTTAAGAGAAAGTCCAGTTCTCACATGTAAACTGAAGAGTATTTGTGCTGTTTACATGGTCCATAGCATACAACTGGAATTTAAATGTCACATGCTGTGTTTTGCACATTGTTTCTAATATGATCATATTGTCAAGCAGCCTTATCACTACAAAATCACTTAGCTCCTCCAATAGTAGGTGATATTGTAAAGGCATAACTTGCCTTCACTTCAGATCAACTGCTGACATTGCAAAGGCTCTCATTTCTTCCCTATTGTTCCATCCTTCAGTTTTATGACATTACCAAGATGATGTTGCCTCAGCTTGGGAACATCATGAAGGACTGTCTTTACTTCTGTTCACACTCTGAATGCAGCCACATAATAGAAAGTGTTAAGGACCATTGCAATTCCTGACTGCCACCTACCAGATTTTCATTAGCAGCAGTGAAAGTAAGATTTTATATGAGGTTTTCCCCCTTCCTGAGGGTGTTCCGAGCAGTGCCACAGGCTAGCAAGCTGCAGCCACAGGATGACAGCACTGTTAGTTGTATTTATTCTGAGTGTTCATTTTCTTCATAAATCTATTGATAAGAAAATTCATGTTAAATAACTTCTATTTCTATAGTGCTAATGGAATATGTCCTATTGTTACATTGAATTTATTTTGCTGAAGCAAAAGAAGTCTATAAAGAACTCTAATCACTATTTTGAAGCATTTAACAGCAACTGCAGCCTCTCCTATTCCTAGGAAATAACACTTTATTGCAAGGCACGTAGGTGTCTCAACTAAGTGTTACATTAACACCAATCTAGGTACCACAACCTAAACTTTTAAACAACCAGGAGGGAAAAAAAGCTCAAAATACTGTTTTCCGATCATTTGGCAGATTTGGGTTCATGGTAGTCAAACCTCAGTAGAAGGCTAAAAACATTGATTATCCTTTAGCAAGTCAAGCACCTTGACTGCATTCAAATCAATAATAACAAAGAACACATTAGAGTGAACTGGTGAAGCGACACTGAAACGTGATATAAGATTCCTTGTCAGAAACAACATGAAGAATCCACAATCCATATTTCAGCATGTAGGTGGATTTTTCATATTCTGGCAATAATTAACATCCAAGCAGTACTTTGAAAATAATAATAATGATTCAAGTTTCAAAACCTTACAAGTTGGAAACATAGATGTGCTGTTTTACAGATATGGAAGTACTTGTACAATTGAGTAATAGAAAGCCAATCAGGTCAGCTTAATTCTAGGCCTATGCAAATAAATACAGAATTTGACTGAGTTGAGTAAAAATACCAGGCTAAGGAAACAAAGCAAATAGTAGCAAAGCAGAGGTTGAGGAGCTGGAGATTCTCGCTCTACATTTGGACCCTCATTTAGATCTCTATACAAAATAAAGTGTTCCTGTAGATAGTTTTATTACCAAGGTTTTCATTAACAATTTCACACCATACTTAGTTCTATTTAAAACTTTACCGCTTTCATTGATGATATAGTCCCCCGATCGTCCTTAGAAAGCTTTGTGAGAGCAGCTACTTTAGAGGAATTGACCACAAGTTCGGCGTTCAGCTGCCTGCATTTTTCCATGAGTCTCTTCTCATTTTCATGAGACTTCTTCAAAACAGCATAGAGCTTCTCATATTCTGTTCGAAATTTTTCCAGAGTGTTATCTCCTTTAAGAAGATTGATGACTTCCTGGAAGTCTTTTTCCAGTGCTTCAAAAGCACTTTCTTCTATATATGACTTTGCAGACTTTTCCTGAATGAAATGAGATACTCAATTAATGGGAGAAACCACACATTCAGCTTCTGACCTCAAAATATAAAGAAGCAATATACAGAGCATGTAATATCTAAGAAATCCAGTCAAAAGTTTCTGTAGTTACAGTTCTCTTGCTGCTATGTAATAGGCACACTTCAGCCTGATCTTCAAATAGATCTCCCTTAATTTTACTGAAGTAACATGCTTTAACACTCACAGTTCTTGTAATTGAGTACCCTAGATAAATGAAAGATGGGTCTAGAAAATACTATTGTGATTGTGTTTAAATAAGCCACCAGCTATTCAGGCAAGCTAGCCAGTTCCCTATGCTGTTCAGTATGATTAGTTTATTCTTCTTATGCAAACAGTGCCAGCTATAAGCACGTCAGAAAGTGCTGGAAGTGCTTCTGTTAAAATTTTCAAAGTGGAAGTTTCAGATGCAACTCTGTTATGAAGCCAAATATTGACAGCTCGATTTACATATGCCAAATGCCAACAATGTTTTTCCAAGCAGCTAAAAGTAACCTCCTTTACAGCCTTCAACGGAAAACAACCACACCAAGCAGAGGCAGAACGGCCACTTGTTGGAAGTTAGCTGGATTTTGCTAAGCAGCGAGCTGAATCAGCCCGCAGGACACTTCCCTATCAACAGGGGCATTGCTGCCATTACTCCAGCTTGGTCACAGCCAGCCGGAGCATCTCCACGCTGTGACCCGAGGGCAAGGTTTATCTTTAAGATTGCACCTCGGAGGCAGCTCGGGGCTCTCCTGCCAGACTGTCTTTCCAAACAGAAAGCTGAACATTTTCAAAACAAAAAGGTAAATAAATCCGAGAGCAAATATTTATTTCGTTTGGCTTGGGAAGTACACGAATCCTTATCGCCTGGAAAAACTTAAACTAAAAGGAGATAATGCAGATGGGGATACTTCTCTCTACAGCGCTCGCCCAGCCCAAAGCCAGGCGGGGGTCTCACCTCCTCCATGGTGCCGGGGGGACCGGGCTGGGAGCGCCCTGCCCGGGGCTGGAGCCGCTGCCGGCCCGTCTCCTAGCAACGGCGGCGGGCGGGCCGTCATGGCCGCCGGGGGAGGCGTTGTAGGCGGGGGTGGGATTCTGCCCCGCCATCTCCTCGCAGAGGTTCGGCAGAGAGAAGTTACGCAGGGTTTGTGGGCGCGCAGGCCGTGCCCCTCTCTCCCATTCGGCACTAGCCAAGCGCCAAAACCCTTGTCCCCTCCAGGACATCAGTGATTTGGTACACAAGCAGGGTACATGACAAAGGGTACCCCAGACATGGCTCTGTGCCTTAAGAGCTGCAGGAAACTATGGGTTGCTGCTGTTTGCCTCACTACCAGCAAATCCTTGAACTCGTCATTTTCCCTCAATGGGGGTGTCACAAATTCTTCAAGCTTTTAGGACAGGGAACATCATGTTCCATGTGCACATCCGCAGCAGAATGGACTTTCCACATCAAGCTAATAGCAACAACAGAAAATTCCGCCTGATTTAATGAAGCCTGAATTGCAGCACTTCATTTTACTGATTGCATGGCAAAAATGCTTAATTTCAAAGGGAGGATTTGAAATGGCCTGGTGCAACCATTAGGGCTGGAGAATAATGCACATTTCATAATGTATTCTGTATACGTATCACTTAATTACAAAACATTCTACTTGCTGAAAGAGCTCCAGTCGTATCAGATCATACTTCTCATAATAAATCAATAAAGTACCTCTTCTAGGTTGTGCACTCTTCTTTATCTTCATTTTTCTCTGTGGTGATGGTTTCTACATAACAAAAGCACCAGGAAGATGATAGTGATAATTCCTTGGTTGCAGGATTTGAAGAAATACCAGAAGACTTTTTTCCCCATTGTTGCTTTCTTAGGAAATTTTGCTGGAGGAAAAGTTAAAGAGTTCATACAACATAAAAGTGTACAAGCTGGGTATTTATGATACCTTTTCTTATTGTGGGATAAAAACAAAAAACAAGAATGGAAACTTATGAACTAACGCACTCACCTTTCCATTTTCAGGTTATGTGTGCACTTGTGGGTAACAGCATCCAAAAGTTACAGCCAAATACTGAGGCATCCTCCTGGCCTTATGTTTTGCAAAGCCATGGTGATTTGTGCACTGAGAGACCCACTGATGGTAACTCTTCATAGGCTGGTCTTCATGACAAGTGTCCCTTGAGCTAAATTCATTCCAGTTTGACAAGTTCATCCCCACAGTGGCTGCACATTTAGCAGCTCTACAGACATAACAGGGTGATCACATCAGGAGTCTGTGATAGTTTGCACTGAAGCCTGTTTTTAATAAGACAATCATCATGAGTTAAAACACTCAACAGATTCACATGCAAACAGAGGATACATCTGGGACAAAACTTCAGTATTCACTAAGAATTTGTTCTGCAGAAAAACCTGCAAAACACAACAGGTTCATGGTCAAGGAACCAGACAGACATTTGAGAATATCTGAGTTTTTGACCATAGCCTCCTATAGCTTAGGACCAGCTGCTCAGCATCCCCCGTGCTTTATATTTCTTGTTAAGATGTAAATAACCACAGCTGCCATCCTGAAAGAGTGCAGTGACTGTCATAGCTATGAATGATATACTCATGTAATACAGTAAAGCTCTAGGCAGGATGAAGCTCTTCAAGTGGGATGACTTTAACTCTTGCTTGTACAATAAGCCAATGTTCTGAGCTCTATGAAAACCTTTCTGCTAGCAAGACCTAAAAAAAATCCACTGCCACAGGAGAAATAATCTCCTACTATGCTATAATAATTTATTTAATGTAGTACAGTACTACTATACCACAATAAATTGTAGTTTCACTAGCAGCAGGGACAAGATGAACCCTGGAAGCTTCAGCTCATTCAAAGGATTGTTATGTAGTTCCTTGAATAGCTGACTTCGTTCAGAAGACATCAGTATCTCTTGATAAAAAGCAGATTCACCTGTTTCACCAGCCACACAGAAGAGTCTGCCTTAGCAGCACATATGTGTTTCTGTGGGAATAGAAAGGGTTACTAATGGTTTAAATACTTGCTTACTGATTTATTTGAGACCACAACCCTCAGGCAGTCAATTTAATGCACGTTTTAAACTACAGTGGCATGAAAATGATAAGCCATCACTCACTGAATGTAAGAATTTATGGTCTGCTGCAGAGATATAAATAACTAAAGTCTCATAACATCATCCGGGAGGATGTAAGCAATTTGGGGCAGGGGCCAGGACAGCACACGTCTCCTGGACAGTGAAAGACGAACCTTTTGGATTCAAGATTATAACTTTGGATGTAAATAATAATACAGGAAAATCCAACAGTAGGGTAAGAAACGCGTTTCCTTTTGCACCATCCTGTAGTAAGACGGACAATCACTGGGTGGCACTGCACCACCACAGTGCTCTGTGGGACTGCCCCTAACAGCAGCTACTTTCAGCCCGGACATGTTCTGTTTCAGAAACGCGTTCTGAATAACAATTACCACACGCAGACATAATGGTGGGGTGAACGTGTATGAAAAGTTTGAATCTTACCCATGAATAAACCTTTGTTCATATTACCCAGATAATATAAAGAGTGGTAATTCAACAGTAAGGAAAGCAATATTTGTCTATTTGCTTAGAGTACTTAAAATATTAGTTTTATATGTATATTAAAAAAATTTATATAGTTTCTTTGCACGCAAGTATTGTGATTTCTCTGACAAAATGAAAATCAATTGCAATCGCACAGTCTCCAGCAGCAGCGATACTGCAGATGCTGTCAGTGGGCTGACAGTCTGCCCGGGATGTACCCTAAAATCCAGTTTGTCTTCTCCGAGTTAAATCAGTTTGGCAGAATTAAAAGGAATAAGAATGTACAAAAATGTACTGTGGTTCCTTCCGTCACAGAGAGATGCTAAGAAGTCCTTGATTAGTTAATCATCCAGCTGACTTTTTACTTTGCTCTTTCTGAAAGCTTCTCTTGTTATTTCTAAATTAAATGATAGTTCTGTAGTGTGAACACTTGTTCCAGTAAATTGGATTGAGGCGCTCTGCTTTGCTCATAAAGATCATGCAGCAAATCACAAGTAGCAGCAACTCTTGATCATGTTTGGCACTGGAGTTGAGCCAACAATCCCAAGAGGCAGAAACATACCATACCTCATTAGCATTTTCCTAAAAAGTTAAATCATGGACATATTTTAATAGAAAAACCCCTAATAAAGAGTTTGGTTAGCTCTGAGATGAGCTGAAGCTGACAAACGTGCTGTGTATAATATGCAATTACATGCCCTACATTAAAAAATAAAATGGATTAGAACGATAGAAAGCAACAGAAATTAGGTCAATAATCTTGGATCCATGCTGAACTCACCCTTCCCCAGCACCATCTGAAACTACAGAACAGTTGCCCGCCCCAGGTCTTCCTCTCAGTTCTACAACAAGAATTATGATGGACTGTCACACCTACTAGAAATTACCTTCTCAGAGCCAAACCCAGCAGATCTCCCAAAGCCTTGCAGAAAAGCAGAGTGCTGCTTTGGCTCATGATCATGCACGATCATTTGTGTTCATTTAAGAAAAAAACTGAAATATATCTAGATTTGTAATGTGCTTATTGCAGAATCAGCTCCTCCCACTATGCTTTCCAACAGCCTTTCTGTTCCAGCAGCAGAATTCACACCCTTATCTTTGAGTCCTGTACCCCTCACTCATCTTTCATTGTTCAATCTTTTAATTCCCAATCTCCAAATCTTCCCCTACCTGAAAACTTATCTGTCATCTCTCACCACTTGAGACCTGAGTCCTCTGGGAGGAAGAGGCTATTAAAAACTCTCCTCTCATAATACTTAAGAAAGACTATGGGAGTTGCAGAGATTTAAGGTGTTTATATGGTCACGTGTAAGATAAGGACACCATCTGGCAATGTCTCCTGATCCCATCCTGATGCAGTCTCCCACAAGCTTACAGTCATGCGCAGTATAAAAGATATAGCCATAGCAGGCATCATTCAAGCATGAATCTCTCTCCTGCTTCACCTGCAAAAATGTGAATCCCTGTGTGTGCACTCCCTGCAGGCAGCTCAGCGTCCTCTGCTCCTTGTGAAAGTGACAGCTGAATGCTGTACCATTTCACCATTTCCATGCCCACAGCTCTCTGTCATATCCCTATTTTCTCTTTGCAGACCTTGCAAGAGCTTCCTTTTTTTATTTACTTCTTGCAACAGTTTGAAGAAATGGCATTTGTTTTCTAACAGATTAGAAAAACTAACAGAAAGAAAACAGAGAAATGATACTGTTCCAGCATGTCCAAAAGCCAGCAGAAAAATTATCTAGAGTTTAACACTAAACCCAAACCTTACTCTTGTTCTACACCTGCTGATAGGATCTTAGAGCCTGCTGCAGAAATAGCATTATTACATCTAATTTCTGCTGCAGTAGCATCCATGTGACAGAGCCACAGGCTACATCCCAGTGTGCTGCAGCACTGCTACTCCACAGCTTACAGCTTCAGGTCCTGCCCAACATCTGAGTAACACTAGCGGAGCTTGGCTCATTATCAAATAAATTACTACCTTCAGCAAGATAATGATCTTCAGTCCTCTGTGGTGCAACAATATTCAAACAATGAATCACGTACGGGAGTTGGAGTTGTCAGGAGATGTGATCCCAACTTTCCAGTCTCTTCCAAACTGCTGAGTTGCATCTTAAAAAAAAAAAAAAAAAATAAAAAAAATAAAAAAAAAAAAAGTCAAATTAGTACATCTTGGTTTGACTTTTCTATTTACACACCTAATGTTACCATCATCTTAAGCCACCTTAGAAACAGATGTGATGGAAAGCATAGCAAGAATAGCAAAAAAGTAAAATCCCAGGCTACAGCAAGGAAAGATACACTCAATACAACAGCCACAGCAACAAAGGATGGGGGGGAAGCTGCTTACCCAAGGAAGGCCTCAAGTACACAAGGTTCTCCAGCAAAACACCTCTCCCCCCACTGCCAGCCCTTAAATGAGGTCTGGGAAGGGGTCAGATCCTGGTTCCACCGCTTCCAGTCACTCAGAGGCATTACTTGCACCTGTTGTTTGCACCTGCCCTCCCCTGGGTTGGCCCTGCCCTCCCACCAGCAACCCAATCAGTGCTTCAAGCTGTGACAGCATTTCAGCTACAAGATGTGAGCCTTTCTTTTTTAAAGTGTTCAAATCTTTCCTCTGGGTGCATTGCTTGTTTGTTGTATCCCAGGAAAATTTAGATGAATGTAAATCACAGCCCCCTAACCTGTAGCAATTTGTATTGTTCAATGTGTGTTACGTATGTATGCATGTGTGCACATGTGTGGTCAGAATTGCTAATTATGACCTTATCAGGCTTTCTGCAGGTGGTATTTAATAGATGTTTTCCTTTGGCTTAGGTGATGGATATTTACAATCTTGGAGTAGGATCTGCTTTCTCTCCTGCTGCTGCATAGTTCCCAGGGGAAACAAATGCTGCTCTGAGACAGGCCAAGTCCTGCAGCAAAAATGGGGAGATGCCACGCTGCTCCTGTGAGAGATGATTTTTTTACACTATAGCATAACAGGAAAGGAATGTGCCAACAATTTGCTAGCCAGGTTGCTAACAAACTTGAATGAATTTGATTCAGGCACTGAAGAAACCACACTCATCCACGCAAATTTACAAACACAAACCCTGTGAATAACATTAGAACTGTTCATTAATTACGCAGGGACTTCAGGAAACTCAGAGGCCAACATAACAACAGCCTGTTACAACTTACAAAGCAGCTGCCTTCTGTGCAAAGCTGTGCCTTGCATTTGATACTGTAGAAGCAACAGTGACTCCTACTGCGTGCAGTGCTTCTGCCAACTGAGCTTAGAAGATCAAGGCAGCAGCACAGGAGAACAGGCAACATCCATCCCAGTGTAAGAGTCATTGCAATGCTGTGGGAAAAGGAAGGGTATAGTAAAGTTCCATCACTCAGGCAGG